>NC_091286.1:47805081-49005081 GCF_032444005.1 Ranitomeya imitator
AGAAGCGAAGTCTCCCTAAGCTAGAAGATCGTTGGGTACAGCCGGGACCAGCTGCTTCGAAAGCATCACCGAAACCAGGGATTCAAGCTTCAGGAGGCTAATTTTGCATATTCCAGGTGCCTTCTGGGAGAAGCGAAGTCTCCCTAAGCTAGAAGATCGTTGGGTACAGCCGGGACCAGCTGCTTCGAAAGCATCACCAAACCAGGGATTCAAGCTTCAGGAGGCTAATTTGCATATTCCAGGTGCCTTCTGGGAGAAGCGAAGTCTCCCTAAGCTAGAAGATCGTTGGGTACAGCCGGGACCAGCTGCTTCGAAAGCATCACCAAACCAGGGATTCAAGCTTCAGGAGGCTAATTTGCATATTCCAGGTGCCTTCTGGGAGAAGCGAAGTCTCCCTAAGCTAGAAGATCGTTGGGTACAGCCGGGACCAGCTGCTTCGAAAGCATCACCAAACCAGGGATTCAAGCTTCAGGAGGCTAATTTGCATATTCCAGGTGCCTTCTGGGAGAAGCGAAGTCTCCCTAAGCTAGAAGATCGTTGGGTACAGCCGGGACCAGCTGCTTCGAAAGCATCACCAAACCAGGGATTCAAGCTTCAGGAGGCTAATTTGCATATTCCAGGTGCCTTCTGGGAGAAGCGAAGTCTCCCTAAGCTAGAAGATCGTTGGGTACAGCCGGGACCAGCTGCTTCGAAAGCATCACCAAACCAGGGATTCAAGCTTCAGGAGGCTAATTTGCATATTCCAGGTGCCTTCTGGGAGAAGCGAAGTCTCCCTAAGCTAGAAGATCGTTGGGTACAGCCGGGACCAGCTGCTTCGAAAGCATCACCAAACCAGGGATTCAAGCTTCAGGAGGCTAATTTGCATATTCCAGGTGCCTTCTGGGAGAAGCGAAGTCTCCCTAAGCTAGAAGATCGTTGGGTACAGCCGGGACCAGCTGCTTCGAAAGCATCACCAAACCAGGGATTCAAGCTTCAGGAGGCTAATTTGCATATTCCAGGTGCCTTCTGGGAGAAGCGAAGTCTCCCTAAGCTAGAAGATCGTTGGGTACAGCCGGGACCAGCTGCTTCGAAAGCATCACCAAACCAGGGATTCAAGCTTCAGGAGGCTAATTTGCATATTCCAGGTGCCTTCTGGGAGAAGCGAAGTCTCCCTAAGCTAGAAGATCGTTGGGTACAGCCGGGACCAGCTGCTTCGAAGCATCACCAAACCAAGGATTCAAGCTTCAGGAGGCTAATTTGCATATTCCAGGTGCCTTCTGGGAGAAGCGAAGTCTCCCTAAGCTAGAAGATCGTTGGGTACAGCCGGGACCAGCTGCTTCGAAAGCATCACCAAACCAGGGATTCAAGCTTCAGGAGGCTAATTTGCATATTCCAGGTGCCTTCTGGGAGAAGCGAAGTCTCCCTAAGCTAGAAGATCGTTGGGTACAGCCGGGACCAGCTGCTTCGAAAGCATCACCAAACCAGGGATTCAAGCTTCAGGAGGCTAATTTGCATATTCCAGGTGCCTTCTGGGAGAAGCGAAGTCTCCCTAAGCTAGAAGATCGTTGGGTACAGCCGGGACCAGCTGCTTCGAAAGCATCACCAAACCAGGGATTCAAGCTTCAGGAGGCTAATTTGCATATTCCAGGTGCCTTCTGGGAGAAGCGAAGTCTCCCTAAGCTAGAAGATCGTTGGGTACAGCCGGGACCAGCTGCTTCGAAAGCATCACCAAACCAGGGATTCAAGCTTCAGGAGGCTAATTTGCATATTCCAGGTGCCTTCTGGGAGAAGCGAAGTCTCCCTAAGCTAGAAGATCGTTGGGTACAGCCGGGACCAGCTGCTTCGAAAGCATCACCAAACCAAGGATTCAAGCTTCAGGAGGCTAATTTGCATATTCCAGGTGCCTTCTGGGAGAAGCGAAGTCTCCCTAAGCTAGAAGATCGTTGGGTACAGCCGGGACCAGCTGCTTCGAAAGCATCACCAAACCAGGGATTCAAGCTTCAGGAGGCTAATTTGCATATTCCAGGTGCCTTCTGGGAGAAGCGAAGTCTCCCTAAGCTAGAAGATCGTTGGGTACAGCCGGGACCAGCTGCTTCGAAAGCATCACCAAACCAAGGATTCAAGCTTCAGGAGGCTAATTTGCATATTCCAGGTGCCTTCTGGGAGAAGCGAAGTCTCCCTAAGCTAGAAGATCGTTGGGTACAGCCGGGACCAGCTGCTTCGAAAGCATCACCAAACCAAGGATTCAAGCTTCAGGAGGCTAATTTGCATATTCCAGGTGCCTTCTGGGAGAAGCGAAGTCTCCCTAAGCTAGAAGATCGTTGGGTACAGCCGGGACCAGCTGCTTCGAAAGCATCACCAAACCAAGGATTCAAGCTTCAGGAGGCTAATTTGCATATTCCAGGTGCCTTCTGGGAGAAGCGAAGTCTCCCTAAGCTAGAAGATCGTTGGGTACAGCCGGGACCAGCTGCTTCGAAAGCATCACCAAACCAAGGATTCAAGCTTCAGGAGGCTAATTTGCATATTCCAGGTGCCTTCTGGGAGAAGCGAAGTCTCCCTAAGCTAGAAGATCGTTGGGTACAGCCGGGACCAGCTGCTTCGAAAGCATCACCAAACCAAGGATTCAAGCTTCAGGAGGCTAATTTGCATATTCCAGGTGCCTTCTGGGAGAAGCGAAGTCTCCCTAAGCTAGAAGATCGTTGGGTACAGCCGGGACCAGCTGCTTCGAAAGCATCACCAAACCAAGGATTCAAGCTTCAGGAGGCTAATTTGCATATTCCAGGTGCCTTCTGGGAGAAGCGAAGTCTCCCTAAGCTAGAAGATCGTTGGGTACAGCCGGGACCAGCTGCTTCGAAAGCATCACCAAACCAAGGATTCAAGCTTCAGGAGGCTAATTTGCATATTCCAGGTGCCTTCTGGGAGAAGCGAAGTCTCCCTAAGCTAGAAGATCGTTGGGTACAGCCGGGACCAGCTGCTTCGAAAGCATCACCAAACCAAGGATTCAAGCTTCAGGAGGCTAATTTGCATATTCCAGGTGCCTTCTGGGAGAAGCGAAGTCTCCCTAAGCTAGAAGATCGTTGGGTACAGCCGGGACCAGCTGCTTCGAAAGCATCACCAAACCAAGGATTCAAGCTTCAGGAGGCTAATTTGCATATTCCAGGTGCCTTCTGGGAGAAGCGAAGTCTCCCTAAGCTAGAAGATCGTTGGGTACAGCCGGGACCAGCTGCTTCGAAAGCATCACCAAACCAGGATTCAAGCTTCAGGAGGCTAATTTGCATATTCCAGGTGCCTTCTGGGAGAAGCGAAGTCTCCCTAAGCTAGAAGATCGTTGGGTACAGCCGGGACCAGCTGCTTCGAAAGCATCACCAAACCAAGGATTCAAGCTTCAGGAGGCTAATTTGCATATTCCAGGTGCCTTCTGGGAGAAGCGAAGTCTCCCTAAGCTAGAAGATCGTTGGGTACAGCCGGGACCAGCTGCTTCGAAAGCATCACCAAACCAAGGATTCAAGCTTCAGGAGGCTAATTTGCATATTCCAGGTGCCTTCTGGGAGAAGCGAAGTCTCCCTAAGCTAGAAGATCGTTGGGTACAGCCGGGACCAGCTGCTTCGAAAGCATCACCAAACCAAGGATTCAAGCTTCAGGAGGCTAATTTGCATATTCCAGGTGCCTTCTGGGAGAAGCGAAGTCTCCCTAAGCTAGAAGATCGTTGGGTACAGCCGGGACCAGCTGCTTCGAAAGCATCACCAAACCAAGGATTCAAGCTTCAGGAGGCTAATTTGCATATTCCAGGTGCCTTCTGGGAGAAGCGAAGTCTCCCTAAGCTAGAAGATCGTTGGGTACAGCCGGGACCAGCTGCTTCGAAAGCATCACCAAACCAGGGATTCAAGCTTCAGGAGGCTAATTTGCATATTCCAGGTGCCTTCTGGAGAAGCGAAGTCTCCCTAAGCTAGAAGATCGTTGGGTACAGCCGGGACCAGCTGCTTCGAAAGCATCACCAAACAAGGATTCAAGCTTCAGGAGGCTAATTTGCATATTCCAGGTGCCTTCTGGGAGAAGCGAAGTCTCCCTAAGCTAGAAGATCGTTGGGTACAGCCGGGACCAGCTGCTTCGAAAGCATCACCAAACCAAGGATTCAAGCTTCAGGAGGCTAATTTGCATATTCCAGGTGCCTTCTGGGAGAAGCGAAGTCTCCCTAAGCTAGAAGATCGTTGGGTACAGCCGGGACCAGCTGCTTCGAAAGCATCACCAAACCAAGGGATTCAAGCTTCAGGAGGCTAATTTGCATATTCCAGGTGCCTTCTGGAGAAGCGAAGTCTCCCTAAGCTAGAAGATCGTTGGGTACAGCCGGGACCAGCTGCTTCGAAAGCATCACCAAACCAAGGATTCAAGCTTCAGGAGGCTAATTTGCATATTCCAGGTGCCTTCTGGAGAAGCGAAGTCTCCCTAAGCTAGAAGATCGTTGGGTACAGCCGGGACCAGCTGCTTCGAAAGCATCACCAAACCAAGGATTCAAGCTTCAGGAGGCTAATTTGCATATTCCAGGTGCCTTCTGGGAGAAGCGAAGTCTCCCTAAGCTAGAAGATCGTTGGGTACAGCCGGGACCAGCTGCTTCGAAAGCATCACCAAACCAAGGATTCAAGCTTCAGGAGGCTAATTTGCATATTCCAGGTGCCTTCTGGGAGAAGCGAAGTCTCCCTAAGCTAGAAGATCGTTGGGTACAGCCGGGACCAGCTGCTTCGAAAGCATCACCAAACCAAGGGATTCAAGCTTCAGGAGGCTAATTTGCATATTCCAGGTGCCTTCTGGGAGAAGCGAAGTCTCCCTAAGCTAGAAGATCGTTGGGTACAGCCGGGACCAGCTGCTTCGAAAGCATCACCAAACCAAGGATTCAAGCTTCAGGAGGCTAATTTGCATATTCCAGGTGCCTTCTGGGAGAAGCGAAGTCTCCCTAAGCTAGAAGATCGTTGGGTACAGCCGGGACCAGCTGCTTCGAAAGCATCACCAAACCAAGGATTCAAGCTTCAGGAGGCTAATTTGCATATTCCAGGTGCCTTCTGGGAGAAGCGAAGTCTCCCTAAGCTAGAAGATCGTTGGGTACAGCCGGGACCAGCTGCTTCGAAAGCATCACCAAACCAAGGATTCAAGCTTCAGGAGGCTAATTTGCATATTCCAGGTGCCTTCTGGGAGAAGCGAAGTCTCCCTAAGCTAGAAGATCGTTGGGTACAGCCGGGACCAGCTGCTTCGAAAGCATCACCAAACCAAGGGATTCAAGCTTCAGGAGGCTAATTTGCATATTCCAGGTGCCTTCTGGGAGAAGCGAAGTCTCCCTAAGCTAGAAGATCGTTGGGTACAGCCGGGGACCAGCTGCTTCGAAAGCATCACCAAACCAAGGATTCAAGCTTCAGGAGGCTAATTTGCATATTCCAGGTGCCTTCTGGGAGAAGCGAAGTCTCCCTAAGCTAGAAGATCGTTGGGTACAGCCGGGACCAGCTGCTTCGAAAGCATCACCAAACCAAGGATTCAAGCTTCAGGAGGCTAATTTGCATATTCCAGGTGCCTTCTGGGAGAAGCGAAGTCTCCCTAAGCTAGAAGATCGTTGGGTACAGCCGGGACCAGCTGCTTCGAAAGCATCACCAAACCAAGGATTCAAGCTTCAGGAGGCTAATTTGCATATTCCAGGTGCCTTCTGGGAGAAGCGAAGTCTCCCTAAGCTAGAAGATCGTTGGGTACAGCCGGGACCAGCTGCTTCGAAAGCATCACCAAACCAAGGGATTCAAGCTTCAGGAGGCTAATTTGCATATTCCAGGTGCCTTCTGGGAGAAGCGAAGTCTCCCTAAGCTAGAAGATCGTTGGGTACAGCCGGGACCAGCTGCTTCGAAAGCATCACCAAACCAGGGATTCAAGCTTCAGGAGGCTAATTTGCATATTCCAGGTGCCTTCTGGAGAAGCGAAGTCTCCCTAAGCTAGAAGATCGTTGGGTACAGCCGGGACCAGCTGCTTCGAAAGCATCACCAAACCAGGGATTCAAGCTTCAGGAGGCTAATTTGCATATTCCAGGTGCCTTCTGGGAGAAGCGAAGTCTCCCTAAGCTAGAAGATCGTTGGGTACAGCCGGGACCAGCTGCTTCGAAAGCATCACCAAACCAAGGATTCAAGCTTCAGGAGGCTAATTTGCATATTCCAGGTGCCTTCTGGGAGAAGCGAAGTCTCCCTAAGCTAGAAGATCGTTGGGTACAGCCGGGACCAGCTGCTTCGAAAGCATCACCAAACCAAGGATTCAAGCTTCAGGAGGCTAATTTGCATATTCCAGGTGCCTTCTGGGAGAAGCGAAGTCTCCCTAAGCTAGAAGATCGTTGGGTACAGCCGGGACCAGCTGCTTCGAAAGCATCACCAAACCAAGGATTCAAGCTTCAGGAGGCTAATTTGCATATTCCAGGTGCCTTCTGGGAGAAGCGAAGTCTCCCTAAGCTAGAAGATCGTTGGGTACAGCCGGGACCAGCTGCTTCGAAAGCATCACCAAACCAAGGATTCAAGCTTCAGGAGGCTAATTTGCATATTCCAGGTGCCTTCTGGGAGAAGCGAAGTCTCCCTAAGCTAGAAGATCGTTGGGTACAGCCGGGACCAGCTGCTTCGAAAGCATCACCAAACCAAGGATTCAAGCTTCAGGAGGCTAATTTGCATATTCCAGGTGCCTTCTGGGAGAAGCGAAGTCTCCCTAAGCTAGAAGATCGTTGGGTACAGCCGGGACCAGCTGCTTCGAAAGCATCACCAAACCAAGGATTCAAGCTTCAGGAGGCTAATTTGCATATTCCAGGTGCCTTCTGGGAGAAGCGAAGTCTCCCTAAGCTAGAAGATCGTTGGGTACAGCCGGGACCAGCTGCTTCGAAAGCATCACCAAACCAAGGATTCAAGCTTCAGGAGGCTAATTTGCATATTCCAGGTGCCTTCTGGGAGAAGCGAAGTCTCCCTAAGCTAGAAGATCGTTGGGTACAGCCGGGACCAGCTGCTTCGAAAGCATCACCAAACCAAGGATTCAAGCTTCAGGAGGCTAATTTGCATATTCCAGGTGCCTTCTGGGAGAAGCGAAGTCTCCCTAAGCTAGAAGATCGTTGGGTACAGCCGGGACCAGCTGCTTCGAAAGCATCACCAAACCAAGGATTCAAGCTTCAGGAGGCTAATTTGCATATTCCAGGTGCCTTCTGGGAGAAGCGAAGTCTCCCTAAGCTAGAAGATCGTTGGGTACAGCCGGGACCAGCTGCTTCGAAAGCATCACCAAACCAAGGATTCAAGCTTCAGGAGGCTAATTTGCATATTCCAGGTGCCTTCTGGGAGAAGCGAAGTCTCCCTAAGCTAGAAGATCGTTGGGTACAGCCGGGACCAGCTGCTTCGAAAGCATCACCAAACCAAGGATTCAAGCTTCAGGAGGCTAATTTGCATATTCCAGGTGCCTTCTGGGAGAAGCGAAGTCTCCCTAAGCTAGAAGATCGTTGGGTACAGCCGGGACCAGCTGCTTCGAAAGCATCACCAAACCAGGATTCAAGCTTCAGGAGGCTAATTTGCATATTCCAGGTGCCTTCTGGGAGAAGCGAAGTCTCCCTAAGCTAGAAGATCGTTGGGTACAGCCGGGACCAGCTGCTTCGAAAGCATCACCAAACCAAGGATTCAAGCTTCAGGAGGCTAATTTGCATATTCCAGGTGCCTTCTGGAGAAGCGAAGTCTCCCTAAGCTAGAAGATCGTTGGGTACAGCCGGGACCAGCTGCTTCGAAAGCATCACCAAACCAAGGATTCAAGCTTCAGGAGGCTAATTTGCATATTCCAGGTGCCTTCTGGGAGAAGCGAAGTCTCCCTAAGCTAGAAGATCGTTGGGTACAGCCGGGACCAGCTGCTTCGAAAGCATCACCAAACCAAGGATTCAAGCTTCAGGAGGCTAATTTGCATATTCCAGGTGCCTTCTGGGAGAAGCGAAGTCTCCCTAAGCTAGAAGATCGTTGGGTACAGCCGGGACCAGCTGCTTCGAAAGCATCACCAAACCAAGGATTCAAGCTTCAGGAGGCTAATTTGCATATTCCAGGTGCCTTCTGGGAGAAGCGAAGTCTCCCTAAGCTAGAAGATCGTTGGGTACAGCCGGGACCAGCTGCTTCGAAAGCATCACCAAACCAAGGATTCAAGCTTCAGGAGGCTAATTTGCATATTCCAGGTGCCTTCTGGGAGAAGCGAAGTCTCCCTAAGCTAGAAGATCGTTGGGTACAGCCGGGACCAGCTGCTTCGAAAGCATCACCAAACCAAGGATTCAAGCTTCAGGAGGCTAATTTGCATATTCCAGGTGCCTTCTGGGAGAAGCGAAGTCTCCCTAAGCTAGAAGATCGTTGGGTACAGCCGGGACCAGCTGCTTCGAAAGCATCACCAAACCAAGGATTCAAGCTTCAGGAGGCTAATTTGCATATTCCAGGTGCCTTCTGGGAGAAGCGAAGTCTCCCTAAGCTAGAAGATCGTTGGGTACAGCCGGGACCAGCTGCTTCGAAAGCATCACCAAACCAAGGATTCAAGCTTCAGGAGGCTAATTTGCATATTCCAGGTGCCTTCTGGGAGAAGCGAAGTCTCCCTAAGCTAGAAGATCGTTGGGTACAGCCGGGACCAGCTGCTTCGAAAGCATCACCAAACCAAGGATTCAAGCTTCAGGAGGCTAATTTGCATATTCCAGGTGCCTTCTGGGAGAAGCGAAGTCTCCCTAAGCTAGAAGATCGTTGGGTACAGCCGGGACCAGCTGCTTCGAAAGCATCACCAAACCAAGGATTCAAGCTTCAGGAGGCTAATTTGCATATTCCAGGTGCCTTCTGGGAGAAGCGAAGTCTCCCTAAGCTAGAAGATCGTTGGGTACAGCCGGGACCAGCTGCTTCGAAAGCATCACCAAACCAAGGATTCAAGCTTCAGGAGGCTAATTTGCATATTCCAGGTGCCTTCTGGGAGAAGCGAAGTCTCCCTAAGCTAGAAGATCGTTGGGTACAGCCGGGACCAGCTGCTTCGAAAGCATCACCAAACCAAGGATTCAAGCTTCAGGAGGCTAATTTGCATATTCCAGGTGCCTTCTGGGAGAAGCGAAGTCTCCCTAAGCTAGAAGATCGTTGGGTACAGCCGGGACCAGCTGCTTCGAAAGCATCACCAAACCAGGGATTCAAGCTTCAGGAGGCTAATTTGCATATTCCAGGTGCCTTCTGGGAGAAGCGAAGTCTCCCTAAGCTAGAAGATCGTTGGGTACAGCCGGGACCAGCTGCTTCGAAAGCATCACCAAACCAGGGATTCAAGCTTCAGGAGGCTAATTTGCATATTCCAGGTGCCTTCTGGGAGAAGCGAAGTCTCCCTAAGCTAGAAGATCGTTGGGTACAGCCGGGACCAGCTGCTTCGAAAGCATCACCAAACCAAGGGATTCAAGCTTCAGGAGGCTAATTTGCATATTCCAGGTGCCTTCTGGAGAAGCGAAGTCTCCTAAGCTAGAAGATCGTTGGGTACAGCCGGGACCAGCTGCTTCGAAAGCATCACCAAACCAGGGATTCAAGCTTCAGGAGGCTAATTTGCATATTCCAGGTGCCTTCTGGGAGAAGCGAAGTCTCCCTAAGCTAGAAGATCGTTGGGTACAGCGGGACCAGCTGCTTCGAAAGCATCACCAAACCAGGATTCAAGCTTCAGGAGGCTAATTTGCATATTCCAGGTGCCTTCTGGGAGAAGCGAAGTCTCCCTAAGCTAGAAGATCGTTGGGTACAGCCGGGACCAGCTGCTTCGAAAGCATCACCAAACCAAGGATTCAAGCTTCAGGAGGCTAATTTGCATATTCCAGGTGCCTTCTGGGAGAAGCGAAGTCTCCCTAAGCTAGAAGATCGTTGGGTACAGCCGGGACCAGCTGCTTCGAAAGCATCACCAAACCAAGGATTCAAGCTTCAGGAGGCTAATTTGCATATTCCAGGTGCCTTCTGGGAGAAGCGAAGTCTCCCTAAGCTAGAAGATCGTTGGGTACAGCCGGGACCAGCTGCTTCGAAAGCATCACCAAACCAAGGATTCAAGCTTCAGGAGGCTAATTTGCATATTCCAGGTGCCTTCTGGGAGAAGCGAAGTCTCCCTAAGCTAGAAGATCGTTGGGTACAGCCGGGACCAGCTGCTTCGAAAGCATCACCAAACCAAGGATTCAAGCTTCAGGAGGCTAATTTGCATATTCCAGGTGCCTTCTGGGAGAAGCGAAGTCTCCCTAAGCTAGAAGATCGTTGGGTACAGCCGGGACCAGCTGCTTCGAAAGCATCACCAAACCAAGGATTCAAGCTTCAGGAGGCTAATTTGCATATTCCAGGTGCCTTCTGGGAGAAGCGAAGTCTCCCTAAGCTAGAAGATCGTTGGGTACAGCCGGGACCAGCTGCTTCGAAAGCATCACCAAACCAAGGATTCAAGCTTCAGGAGGCTAATTTGCATATTCCAGGTGCCTTCTGGGAGAAGCGAAGTCTCCCTAAGCTAGAAGATCGTTGGGTACAGCCGGGACCAGCTGCTTCGAAAGCATCACCAAACCAAGGATTCAAGCTTCAGGAGGCTAATTTGCATATTCCAGGTGCCTTCTGGAGAAGCGAAGTCTCCCTAAGCTAGAAGATCGTTGGGTACAGCCGGGACCAGCTGCTTCGAAAGCATCACCAAACCAAGGATTCAAGCTTCAGGAGGCTAATTTGCATATTCCAGGTGCCTTCTGGGAGAAGCGAAGTCTCCCTAAGCTAGAAGATCGTTGGGTACAGCCGGGACCAGCTGCTTCGAAA
The DNA here is from genome assembly GCF_032444005.1 of Ranitomeya imitator. NCBI lineage: Eukaryota > Metazoa > Chordata > Amphibia > Anura > Dendrobatidae > Ranitomeya > Ranitomeya imitator. Next base: position 47,815,848 of record NC_091286.1, read on the forward strand.
GCATCACCAAACCAAGGATTCAAGCTTCAGGAGGCTAATTTGCATATTCCAGGTGCCTTCTGGGAGAAGCGAAGTCTCCCTAAGCTAGAAGATCGTTGGGTACAGCCGGGACCAGCTGCTTCGAAAGCATCACCAAACCAAGGATTCAAGCTTCAGGAGGCTAATTTGCATATTCCAGGTGCCTTCTGGGAGAAGCGAAGTCTCCCTAAGCTAGAAGATCGTTGGGTACAGCCGGGACCAGCTGCTTCGAAAGCATCACCAAACCAAGGATTCAAGCTTCAGGAGGCTAATTTGCATATTCCAGGTGCCTTCTGGGAGAAGCGAAGTCTCCCTAAGCTAGAAGATCGTTGGGTACAGCCGGGACCAGCTGCTTCGAAAGCATCACCAAACCAAGGATTCAAGCTTCAGGAGGCTAATTTGCATATTCCAGGTGCCTTCTGGGAGAAGCGAAGTCTCCCTAAGCTAGAAGATCGTTGGGTACAGCCGGGACCAGCTGCTTCGAAAGCATCACCAAACCAAGGATTCAAGCTTCAGGAGGCTAATTTGCATATTCCAGGTGCCTTCTGGGAGAAGCGAAGTCTCCCTAAGCTAGAAGATCGTTGGGTACAGCCGGGACCAGCTGCTTCGAAAGCATCACCAAACCAAGGATTCAAGCTTCAGGAGGCTAATTTGCATATTCCAGGTGCCTTCTGGGAGAAGCGAAGTCTCCCTAAGCTAGAAGATCGTTGGGTACAGCCGGGACCAGCTGCTTCGAAAGCATCACCAAACCAAGGATTCAAGCTTCAGGAGGCTAATTTGCATATTCCAGGTGCCTTCTGGGAGAAGCGAAGTCTCCCTAAGCTAGAAGATCGTTGGGTACAGCCGGGACCAGCTGCTTCGAAAGCATCACCAAACAAGGATTCAAGCTTCAGGAGGCTAATTTGCATATTCCAGGTGCCTTCTGGGAGAAGCGAAGTCTCCCTAAGCTAGAAGATCGTTGGGTACAGCCGGGACCAGCTGCTTCGAAAGCATCACCAAACCAGGATTCAAGCTTCAGGAGGCTAATTTGCATATTCCAGGTGCCTTCTGGAGAAGCGAAGTCTCCCTAAGCTAGAAGATCGTTGGGTACAGCCGGGACCAGCTGCTTCGAAAGCATCACCAAACCAGGGATTCAAGCTTCAGGAGGCTAATTTGCATATTCCAGGTGCCTTCTGGGAGAAGCGAAGTCTCCCTAAGCTAGAAGATCGTTGGGTACAGCCGGGACCAGCTGCTTCGAAAGCATCACCAAACCAGGGATTCAAGCTTCAGGAGGCTAATTTGCATATTCCAGGTGCCTTCTGGGAGAAGCGAAGTCTCCCTAAGCTAGAAGATCGTTGGGTACAGCCGGGACCAGCTGCTTCGAAAGCATCACCAAACCAGGATTCAAGCTTCAGGAGGCTAATTTGCATATTCCAGGTGCCTTCTGGGAGAAGCGAAGTCTCCCTAAGCTAGAAGATCGTTGGGTACAGCCGGGACCAGCTGCTTCGAAAGCATCACCAAACCAAGGATTCAAGCTTCAGGAGGCTAATTTGCATATTCCAGGTGCCTTCTGGGAGAAGCGAAGTCTCCCTAAGCTAGAAGATCGTTGGGTACAGCCGGGACCAGCTGCTTCGAAAGCATCACCAAACCAAGGATTCAAGCTTCAGGAGGCTAATTTGCATATTCCAGGTGCCTTCTGGGAGAAGCGAAGTCTCCCTAAGCTAGAAGATCGTTGGGTACAGCCGGGACCAGCTGCTTCGAAAGCATCACCAAACCAAGGATTCAAGCTTCAGGAGGCTAATTTGCATATTCCAGGTGCCTTCTGGGAGAAGCGAAGTCTCCCTAAGCTAGAAGATCGTTGGGTACAGCCGGGACCAGCTGCTTCGAAAGCATCACCAAACCAAGGATTCAAGCTTCAGGAGGCTAATTTGCATATTCCAGGTGCCTTCTGGGAGAAGCGAAGTCTCCCTAAGCTAGAAGATCGTTGGGTACAGCCGGGACCAGCTGCTTCGAAAGCATCACCAAACCAAGGATTCAAGCTTCAGGAGGCTAATTTGCATATTCCAGGTGCCTTCTGGGAGAAGCGAAGTCTCCCTAAGCTAGAAGATCGTTGGGTACAGCCGGGACCAGCTGCTTCGAAAGCATCACCAAACCAAGGATTCAAGCTTCAGGAGGCTAATTTGCATATTCCAGGTGCCTTCTGGGAGAAGCGAAGTCTCCCTAAGCTAGAAGATCGTTGGGTACAGCCGGGACCAGCTGCTTCGAAAGCATCACCAAACCAAGGATTCAAGCTTCAGGAGGCTAATTTGCATATTCCAGGTGCCTTCTGGGAGAAGCGAAGTCTCCCTAAGCTAGAAGATCGTTGGGTACAGCCGGGACCAGCTGCTTCGAAAGCATCACCAAACCAAGGATTCAAGCTTCAGGAGGCTAATTTGCATATTCCAGGTGCCTTCTGGGAGAAGCGAAGTCTCCCTAAGCTAGAAGATCGTTGGGTACAGCCGGGACCAGCTGCTTCGAAAGCATCACCAAACCAAGGATTCAAGCTTCAGGAGGCTAATTTGCATATTCCAGGTGCCTTCTGGGAGAAGCGAAGTCTCCCTAAGCTAGAAGATCGTTGGGTACAGCCGGGACCAGCTGCTTCGAAAGCATCACCAAACCAAGGATTCAAGCTTCAGGAGGCTAATTTGCATATTCCAGGTGCCTTCTGGGAGAAGCGAAGTCTCCCTAAGCTAGAAGATCGTTGGGTACAGCCGGGACCAGCTGCTTCGAAAGCATCACCAAACCAGGGATTCAAGCTTCAGGAGGCTAATTTGCATATTCCAGGTGCCTTCTGGGAGAAGCGAAGTCTCCCTAAGCTAGAAGATCGTTGGGTACAGCCGGGACCAGCTGCTTCGAAAGCATCACCAAACCAGGGATTCAAGCTTCAGGAGGCTAATTTGCATATTCCAGGTGCCTTCTGGGAGAAGCGAAGTCTCCCTAAGCTAGAAGATCGTTGGGTACAGCCGGGACCAGCTGCTTCGAAAGCATCACCAAACCAGGGATTCAAGCTTCAGGAGGCTAATTTGCATATTCCAGGTGCCTTCTGGGAGAAGCGAAGTCTCCCTAAGCTAGAAGATCGTTGGGTACAGCCGGGACCAGCTGCTTCGAAAGCATCACCAAACCAAGGATTCAAGCTTCAGGAGGCTAATTTGCATATTCCAGGTGCCTTCTGGGAGAAGCGAAGTCTCCCTAAGCTAGAAGATCGTTGGGTACAGCCGGGACCAGCTGCTTCGAAAGCATCACCAAACCAAGGATTCAAGCTTCAGGAGGCTAATTTGCATATTCCAGGTGCCTTCTGGGAGAAGCGAAGTCTCCCTAAGCTAGAAGATCGTTGGGTACAGCCGGGACCAGCTGCTTCGAAAGCATCACCAAACCGCGCGCCTTACGGCGCGCGAATTTTTGCCTGTAGGACATTATTGCAAGAGAGCTTGGCTGAGTAGATTACACAAGAAGGAAAACACACAGCAAGTCAGCAGGATCTAGGAGCAACATGGCAGATGTGACAACCTACATGGTGAGCTGCAGCATGTGCTACATGTTCACAGATCGACCAGAAGAAGAATCCAATTTCACCTGTCAGAAGTGTAGACTAGTGGCCCTTTTAGAAGAAAAGGTGCGGGGTCTGGAAGAAAGAATAGCAACTTTGAAACTCATCAAAGAGAATGAAGACTTTCTAGACAGAACAGAAGCATCTCTACTGGTCACAGAAGGTGCAAAAAGTGTCAGAGAACCTCCAAAAGCAGATGAGTGGAAGCATGTGACCAAAAGAAGCAAGAAGACCATGGAGAAATCACCAACCACACAACTGAAGAACCGATATCAAATCTTTGTAGAGGATGAAGATGGCACACCTAAGAATGAAGCAATACCAGCAAGCAAAAAAGAAAAGGGCACACAGCAACAAGTGACAGCAAAAAGTACAGCCAAGAAGCAACGAAGAGTGGTGGTGGTGGGAGACTCACTACTGAGAGGCACCGAAGCAGCCATCTGCAGACCGGACATAACTGCAAGAGAAGTATGCTGCCTTCCAGGTGCGATGATCAAGGATGTGACCGATAGGATACCAAAGCTCTTCAGCTCCAAGGACGTCCACCCATTTCTTCTGATACATGTTGGCACCAATGACACGGCAAGGAAGGACCTACCGACAATCTGCAAGGACTTTGAAGAGTTGGGGAAGAAAGTAAAAGAACTGGATGCACAGGTAGTTTTTTCTTCTATCCTTCCAGTAGACGGGCATGGCACCAGGAGATGGAACAGGATCCTTGATGCAAACAACTGGCTAAGACGATGGTGCAGACAACAAGGATTTGGATTCCTGGACCACGGTGTGAATTACTGGTATGATGGACTCCTCGCCAGAGACGGACTACACCTCAACAAACCTGGGAAACACACATTCGCCAGAAGACTCGCTACACTCATCAGGAGGGCGTTAAACTAGAAGAAGAGGGGACGGGAAGAAAAACATTAGACTCGAACAAAGACGACCCAGGAAAACATACTCAGAAGGGAGGTAAGAACATTTCTAAAACAATCCACAGTGAGGAGATTGGAACAAAACAAAATCCTCTAAACTGCATGCTCGCAAACGCCAGAAGCCTGACAAACAAGATGGAAGAACTAGAAGCAGAAATATCTACAGGTAACTTTGACATAGTGGGAATAACCGAGACATGGTTAGATGAAAGCTATGACTGGGCAGTTAACTTACAGGGTTACAGTCTGTTTAGAAAGGATCGTAAAAATCGGAGAGGAGGAGGGGTTTGTCTCTATGTAAAGTCTTGTCTAAAGTCCACTTTAAGGGAGGATATTAGCGAAGGGAATGAGGATGTCGAGTCCATATGGGTTGAAATTCATGGAGGGAAAAATGGTAACAAAATTCTCATTGGGGTCTGTTACAAACCCCCAAATATAACAGAAACCATGGAAAGTCTACTTCTAAAGCAGATAGATGAAGCTGCAACCCATAATGAGGTCCTGGTTATGGGGGACTTTAACTACCCGGATATTAACTGGGAAACAGAAACCTGTGAAACCCATAAAGGCAACAGGTTTCTGCTAATAACTAAGAAAAATTATCTTTCACAATTGGTGCAGAATCCAACCAGAGGAGCAGCACTTTTAGACCTAATACTATCTAATAGACCTGACAGAATAACAAATCTGCAGGTGGTCGGGCATCTAGGAAATAGCGACCACAATATTGTACAGTTTCACCTGTCTTTCACTAGGGGGACTTGTCAGGGAGTCACAAAAACATTGAACTTTAGGAAGGCAAAGTTTGAACAGATTAGAGATGCCCTTAATCTGGTAGACTGGGACAATATCCTCAGAAATGAGAATACAGATAATAAATGGGAAATGTTTAAGAACATCCTAAATAGGCAGTGTAAGCGGTTTATACCTTGTGGGAATAAAAGGACTAGAAATAGGAAAAACCCAATGTGGCTAAACAAAGAAGTAAGACAGGCAATTAACAGTAAAAAGAAAGCATTTGCACTACTAAAGCAGGATGGCACCATTGAAGCTCTAAAAAACTATAGGGAGAAAAATACTTTATCTAAAAAGCTAATTAAAGCTGCCAAAAAGGAAACAGAGAAGCACATTGCTAAGGAGAGTAAAACTAATCCCAAACTGTTCTTCAACTATATCAATAGTAAAAGAATAAAAACTGAAAATGTAGGCCCCTTAAAAAATAGTGAGGAAAGAATGGTTGTAGATGACGAGGAAAAAGCTAACTTATTAAACACCTTCTTCTCCACGGTATTCACGGTGGAAAATGAAATGCTAGGTGAAATCCCAAGAAACAATGAAAACCCTATATTAAGGGTCACCAATCTAACCCAAGAAGAGGTGCGAAACCGGCTAAATAAGATTAAAATAGATAAATCTCCGGGTCCGGATGGCATACACCCACGAGTACTAAGAGAACTAAGTAATGTAATAGATAAACCATTATTTCTTATTTTTAGGGACTCTATAGCGACAGGGTCTGTTCCGCAGGACTGGCGCATAGCAAATGTGGTGCCAATATTCAAAAAGGGCTCTAAAAGTGAACCTGGAAATTATAGGCCAGTAAGTCTAACCTCTATTGTTGGTAAAATATTTGAAGGGTTTCTGAGGGATGTTATTCTGGATTATCTCAATGAGAATAACTGTTTAACTCCATATCAGCATGGGTTTATGAGAAATCGCTCCTGTCAAACCAATCTAATCAGTTTTTATGAAGAGGTAAGCTATAGACTGGACCACGGTGAGTCATTGGACGTGGTATATCTCGATTTTTCCAAAGCGTTTGATACCGTGCCGCACAAGAGGTTGGTACACAAAATGAGAATGCTTGGTCTGGGGGAAAATGTGTGTAAATGGGTTAGTAACTGGCTTAGTGATAGAAAGCAGAGGGTGGTTATAAATGGTATAGTCTCTAACTGGGTCGCTGTGGCCAGTGGGGTACCGCAGGGGTCGGTATTGGGACCTGTTCTCTTCAACATATTCATTAATGATCTGGTAGAAGGTTTACACAGTAAAATATCGATATTTGCAGATGATACAAAACTATGTAAAGCAGTTAATACAAGAGAAGATAGTATTCTGCTACAGATGGATCTGGATAAGTTGGAAACTTGGGCTGAAAGGTGGCAGATGAGGTTTAACAATGATAAATGTAAGGTTATACACATGGGAAGAGGGAATCAATATCACCATTACACACTGAACGGGAAACCACTGGGTAAATCTGACAGGGAGAAGGACTTGGGGATCCTAGTTAATGATAAACTTACCTGGAGCAGCCAGTGCCAGGCAGCAGCTGCCAAGGCAAACAGGATCATGGGGTGCATTAAAAGAGGTCTGGATACACATGATGAGAGCATTATACTGCCTCTGTACAAATCCCTAGTTAGACCGCACATGGAGTACTGTGTCCAGTTTTGGGCACCGGTGCTCAGGAAGGATATAATGGAACTAGAGAGAGTACAAAGGAGGGCAACAAAATTAATAAAGGGGATGGGAGAACTACAATACCCAGATAGATTAGCGAAATTAGGATTATTTAGTCTAGAAAAAAGACGACTGAGGGGCGATCTAATAACCATGTATAAGTATATAAGGGGACAATACAAATATCTCGCTGAGGATCTGTTTATACCAAGGAAGGTGACGGGCACAAGGGGGCATTCTTTGCGTCTGGAGGAGAGAAGGTTTTTCCACCAACATAGAAGAGGATTCTTTACTGTTAGGGCAGTGAGAATCTGGAATTGCTTGCCTGAGGAGGTGGTGATGGCGAACTCAGTCGAGGGGTTCAAGAGAGGCCTGGATGTCTTCCTGGAGCAGAACAATATTGTATCATACAATTATTAGGTTCTGTAGAAGGACGTAGATCTGGGGATTTATTATGATGGAATATAGGCTGAACTGGATGGACAAATGTCTTTTTTCGGCCTTACTAACTATGTTACTATGTTACTATGTTACCACAATACTCACTGTGTGAATGAGGTGAGGAAGCTGCTTGTAATCCTGCTGTAATATAAGTCCTTATTCCAATGATGAGGGCACACTTGCTTGTCTTCTCTGCTCCATGATATTCAGCAGAGCAGGAGCAACACCTGAGGCAAAACTGTGGCCGGCAGATGTCCGGCCCTATGACACAGTGACATGTGATGGACCCCGACTCCCAAACAAAATGAATCACACAGACTCACACAAAATAAATACACGAAGCATTGTATTTAGGTGTCAAACGTTCTTAATTTTATTTATATTCACATGACACCAAAAATGGCACAACCCCCGACTCACGAAGTCACCCTCCAGCACTCAGGAGAGGAAAAACCCCATGGTGGAAACCTCTAGGGAACGATGGCTGGAGGATCACCTTTCCCTTGGGCTTAGAGAGTTAGTGCCGATATACAACAGATGTAACAAGTTTTAACATTTGTACATTTTACCAGATTTACAGAGAACGACATAACAAATATAGACTATAAATGTGATAAACCGGATGTGGGAGAGATCTGGCTGCGATATCGGTCACCACGTTGGTTGTTAGACCCAATTTAGTTTATCTGATTCCCAGATGGATGAACCATTTCTTCCTTACAGATCCAGGTCCCCCTCTCATAAATTTAGACTTTCGGTTACAGGGATTGTTCATAATGGATAACCCCTAATAGGAGAAATACCACCTTCCCCTTCTGCCATCCCAATTTATCACCCATTAAAGTCATAGGTGCTTCCATGAACTCCCAAAGGAGAGCAGCTCTTTGTAGAGGGTAACAGAAGGGGATCTTCTGCTGGGCACCCCCCTCGGTTACCATCCCATGCCCTGTGGGTGTCTAAAGCAGACAAACCCTTTCCCTGCTAGAACCTCCAAATTTCACCTAGGTCGGCACATTACGTGGGGTGGTCAAGCTCAATGTCCTCAGGCGCATCAGTAATGGCGCTGATCGTGGCAGCGCGGCCTTCTATTATGGAATCTTCTTTATCACACTTGTTTATGACCTCATAACAGTTGTCATGGTTACTACAGGGGCTATTACTGATGCAGGACCCGAGTATTAACCCTTTCATCATTGGTAATTCACTTCATTATAGAGGTAAATAACTGCACCTGTTACCAAGCAGGCGCCTATCATTATGGCTTCCCTTAGGCACCATAAGAAATACAGATTAAACGTGCAAGTGTTTCAGGAGTGTTTTACACTTTTTAAATCCAGAGATTGGATTTATAGCTAGCACTTTACGCAGAAAAAATAAGGGGAAATTACTTGTAAAATAATATTATAGGGAATTACATTTCAAGCATTTTCCTAATGTACAGTTCACATAATTACATAGGTTGAAAAAAGACCTAGGACCATCAAGCTCAACCTATTTTCAAAGTTATATATTTTTTTATAGCTAGATTATTTATAACTCACAATGTCATGTTTTGTTAAAAAAGCATCCAGACCTTTTTTTAAATGTTGTTATAGTAACTGCCATTACTAGCTCTTGTGGTCGGTGTTCCAGTCTGATTGCTCTGATTGTAAAGAACCCTTTCCTATTTAGCTGCCATAATTGTCTTTCCTCCACGTGTAACAAACAAGCTCGTACTGGTCCACAGGGTAACGGTAATTCCCCAGTGGGCCCCTGTATAGATTTGGGCCCCAACCCCACTGTATGGGCAGTACTTGGCATAATTCACTTGATTCACTCTGTACAGAAAAAAAGCAGCATCTCATTCATTAACCACGCTACCAGTTTATTATTATATAGAGATATAGGTAAATTTGTGAACGAAGGTAGTTTAACCCCTTTCTGACATTAGATGTACTATCCCGTCGAGGTGGGGTGGGCCCCTATGACCACCGACGGGATAGTACGTCATATGCGATCTGCAGCGCTCACGGGGGGAGCGCCGCCGATCGCGGCCGGGTGTCAGCTGCCTATCGTAGCTGACATCCGGTACTATGTGCCAGGAGTGGTCACGGACCGCCCCCGGCACATTAACCCCTGGCACACCGCGATCAAAGATGATCGCGATGTGCCGGCGGTATAGGGAAGCTTCCCGCAGGGAGGGGGCTCCCTGCGGGCTTCCCTGAGCCTCCCGCAGCAACGCGATGTGATCGCGTTGCTGCGAGGGTCTTACCTCCCTCCCTGCTTGCTCCAGGCCCGGATCCAAGATGGCCGCGGATCCGGGTCCTGCAGGGAGGGAGGTGGCTTCACAGAGCCTGCTCAGAGCAGGCACTGTGAAGCCTGCAGTGCTGCATGTCAGATCGGTGATCTGACAGGGTGCTGTGCAAACTGTCAGATCACCGATCTGTGATGTCCCCCCCTGGGACAAAATAAAAAAGTTAAAAAAAAAATTTCCAAATTTGTGTAAAAAAAAAAAAAATATTCCTAAATAATGAAAAAAAAAATATATTATTCCCATAAATACATTTCTTCATATAAAAAAAAACAAACAATAAAAGTACACATATTTAGTATCGCCGCATCCGTAACGACCCAACCTATAAAATTGTCCCACTAGTTAACCCCTTCAGTAAACACCGTAAGAAAAAAAAAAAAAACGAGGCAAAAAACAACGCTTTATTATCATACCGCCAAACAAAAAGTGGAATAACACGCGATCAAAAAGACAGATATAAATAACCATGGTACCGCTGAAAACGTCATCTTGTCCCGCAAAAAATGAGCCACCATACAGCATCATCAGCAAAAAAATAAATAAGTTATAGTCCTCAGAATAAAGTGATGCAAAAATAATTATTTTTTCTGTAAAATAGTTTTTATCGTATAAAAACGCCAAAACATAAAAAAATGATATAAATGAGGTGTCGCTGTAATCGTACTGACCCGAAGAATAGAACTGCTTTATCAATTTTACCAAACGCAGAATGGTATAAACGCCTCCCCCAAAAGAAATTCATGAATAGCTGGTTTTTGGTCATTCTTCCTCACAAAAATCGGAATAAAAAGCGATCAAAAAATTTCACGTGCCCGAAAATGTTACCAATAAAAACGTCAACTTGTCCCACAAAAAACAAGACCTCACATGACTCTGTGGACCAAAATATGGAAAAATTATAGCTCTCAAAATGTGGTAACGCAAAAAATATTTTTTGCAATAAAAAGCGTCTTTCAGTGTGTGACGGTTGCCAATCATAAAAATCCGCTAAAAAACTCGCTATAAAAGTAAATCAATCCCCCCTTAATCACCCCCTTAGTTAGGGAAAAATTTAAAAAATGTATTTCCATTTTCTCATTAGGGCTAGGGTTAGGGTTAGGGCTAGGGTTAGGGCTAGGGCTAGGGTTAGGGCTAGGGCTAGGGTTAGGGCTAGGGTTAGAGTTAGGGCTAGGGTTAGGGATAGGGTTAGGGCTAGGGTTAGGGCTAGGGTTAGGGTTAGGGCTAGGGTTAGGGTTAGGGTTGGGGCTACAGTTAGGGTTGGGGCTAAAGTTAGGGTTAGGGTTTAGATTACATTTACAGTTGGGAATAGCTTTGGGATTAGGGTTAGGGGTGTGTCAGGGTTAGAGGCGTGGTTAGGGTTACTGTTGGGATTAGGGTTAGGGGTGTGTTTGGATTAGGGTTTCAGTTATAATTGGGGGGTTTCCACTGTTTAGGCACATCAGGGGCTCTCCAAACACGACATGGCGTCCGATCTCAATTCCAGCCAATTCTACGTTGAAAAAGTAAAACAGTGCTCCTTCCCTTCCGAGTTCTCCCGTTTGCCCAAACAGGGGTTTACCCCAACATATGGGGTATCAGCGTACTCAGGACAAATAGGACAACAACTTTGGGGGTCCAATTTCTCCTGTTACCTTTGGGAAAATACAAAACTGGGGGTTAAAAAATAATTTTTGTGGAAAAAAAAAAGATTTTTTATTTTCACGGCTCTGCGTTATAAACTGTAGTGAAACACTTGGGGGTTCAAAGTTCTCACAACACATCTAGATGAGTTCCCTGGGGGGTCTAGTTTCCAATATGGGGTCACTTGTGGGGGGTTTCTACTGTTTAGGTACATTAGGGGCTCTGCAAACGCAATGTAACGCCTGCAGACTATTCCATCTAAGTCTGCATTCCAAATGGCACTCCTTCCCTTCCGAGCCCTCCCATGCGCCCAAACGGTGGTTCCCCCCACATATGGGGTATCAGCGTACTCAGGACAAATTGGACAACAAATTTTGGGGTTGAATTTCTCCTCTTACCCTCGGGAAAATACAAAACTGGGGGCTAAAAAATAATTTTTGTGGGAAACAAATTTTGTTTTATTTTTACAGCTCTGCATTATAAACTTCTGTGAAGCCCTTGGTGGGTCAAATCGCTCAAAACACATCTAGATAAGTTCCTTAGGGGGTCTACTTTCCAAAATGATGTCACTTGTGGGGGGTTTCTACTGTTTAGGTACATTAGGGGCTCTGCAAACGCAATGTGACACCTGCAGACCATTCCATCTAAGTCTGCATTCCAAATGGCGCTCCTTCCCTTCTGAGCCCTCCCATGCGCCCAAACAGTGGTTCCCCCCACATATTGTGCATACTCGCACTCAGGACAAATTGGGCAACAAATTTTGGGGTCCAATTTCTCCTGTTACCCTTGGGAAAATACAAAACTGGGGGCTGAAAAAATAATTTATGTGGGAAAAAATGTTTGTTTTATTTTTACGGCTCTGCATTATAAACTTCTGTGAAGCCCTTGGTGGGTCAAAGCGCTCAAAACACATCTAGATAAGTTCCTTAGTGGGTCTACTTTCCAAAATGGTGTCACTTGTGGGGGGTTTCAATGTTTAGGCACATCAGTGGCTCTCTAAACGCAACATGGCGTCTCATCTCAATTCCTGTCAATTTTGCATTGAAAAGTCAAACGGCGCTCCTTTCCTTCCGAGCTCTCCCATGCGCCCAAACAGTGGTTTACCCACACATATCAGGTATCAGCATACTCAGGACAAATTGTACAACAACTTTTGGGGTCCAATTTCTTCTCTTACCCTTGGGAAAATAAAACATTGGGGGCGAAAAGATAATTTTTGTGAAAAAATATGAATTTTTATTTTTACGGTTCTGCATTATAAACTTCTGTGAAGCACTTGGTGGGTCAAAGTGCTCACCACACCTCTAGATAAGTTCCTTAGGGGGTCTACTTTCCAAAATGGTATCACTTGTGGGGGGTTTCAATGTTTAGGCACATCAGTGGCTCTCCAAACGCAACATGGCGTCCCATCTCAATTCCTGTCAATTTTGCATTGAAAAGTCAAACGGCGCTCCTTCCCTTCCGAGCTCTCCCATGCGCCCAAACAGTGGTTTACCCCCACATATGGGGTATCGGTGTACTCAGGACAAATTGTACAACAACTTTTGGGGTCCATTTTCTCCTGTTACCCTTGGTAAAATAAAACAAATTGGAGCTGAAGTAATTTTTTTGTGAAAAAAAGTTAAATGTTCATTTTTATTTAAACATTCCAAAAACTCCTGTGAAGCACCAGAAGGGTTAATAAACTTCTTGAATATGGTATTGAGCACCTTGAGGGGTGCAGTTTTTAGAATGGTGTCATAGTTGGGTATTTTCTATCATATAGACCCCTCAAAATGACTTCAAATGAGATGTGGTCCATAAAAAAAATGGTGTTGTAAAAATGAGAAATTGCTGGTCAACTTTTAACCCTTATAACTCCCTAACAAAAAAAAATGTTGGTTCCAAAATTGTGCTGATGTAAAGTAGACATGTGGGAAATGTTACTTATTAAGCATTTTGTGTGACATATCTCTGTGATTTAATTGCATAAAAATTCAAAGTTGGAAAATTGCGAAATTTTCATAATTTTCGCCAAATTTCCGTTTTTTTCACAAATAAACGCAGGTACTATCAAATAATTTTTACCACTATCATGAAGTACAATATTTCACGAGAAAACAGTGTCAGAATCACTGGGATCCGTTGAAGCATTCCAGAGTTATAACCTCATAAAGGGACAGTGGTCAGAATTGTAAAAATTGGCCCGGTCATTAACGTGCAAACCACCCTTGGGGGTAAAGGGGTTAATATTTGCATGCAGGTGAAAAGTGGGCCCCCCAAAGTCAATGTTATTGGTGGGCCCTTGTCACCCCAGTCCGACACTGCATATACGGTATGGTGAGTGCTGCATTGGGGTTTCTGCTGGAAACCCAGAAAAACTGAATTCTGAACGAAGCCACAACAAAACCACCCTATGGGGCCGTTCACTATTATGAGGCCAACAGAGTCTCTTTGAACTCCCTCTGCCTTCTGTCCTAGCAGTGTCCTGTATTTTCATATGTGAAAAAAAACACGGGCCCCGATTCTTTTGTGAATTACTTTGAAAAGTCGCAACATTTATGAGCCTTTTGCTGTTTTTTACGCTCTTGTCTCCCAGCTTTGCGTGGTGGATAGCTGACACCATGGATCTTCTAATTCATGGCAAGCTCTGACATTCTGTTCACTAGAAATCTTAACGATTGGAGTAAGATTTCTGATGTGGCACACGGAGTGGCATGCCACTCATCAGACGCTCTAGATTCATGGAGAGGCATGCACTTTATCGTGAACCAGGACCATCTCATGTAACCACTCTCCCTCCCTCCGAGATCGCCAGCCTTGATGAATTAGGGCCTATGGTCGGCCATATTTTTGTGCCCATTGGAAAAGCACAAACGCTGGAAGGATGGCGGCCAGAGGGAGTTCAAAGTGAATGTTGGCTTTATAATATAGAACGGCTCTGTCGGGGAATCAGGCTCTGTCGGAATAAGATTTCTTGAGGGGGTTTCAGATGGAAATCCTGACACAAGGCACAGCAAAGAACACTGTAACCTAACCTAAATTGTAAATGAGTGAAAGAGCTGACTGGGTCCATTGCATTAATGAGCTCACCGGAAGCAGCCCAGCAAAAAAACATCAGGTTGCAAAGCAACACGGTCCAGAACGAAGAGCACACGCTGCTTTACTGCCACAGGGTGCACTTGTGCAACAAAGACAGTTTATTGGCGCTGTTCCAACCATCATATTACATAGTGTTACTTTGCTTACTGTATTCTTAGTTTTGCATCAGTGTATTGTCTCCATATTCGGCCATTCACCGACTCTTTCTATAAGAGCACTTTCCCTTCCGAAGCCTCCATCATTAAGGTACTTGCTTTTGTGTAATGTAGGTGCAGTCATGCAAATATTGCTGCAGATGGCCCATGCCCAGTGGGAGATGCATGCTTTGCACCCTGGTAATGACCCATAATGTCAGCAAAATAAAGCTTTAGTCTGTAATTGTGTTCCCAATACAGAGCACATGTTTGACTGTACAGTAGTACCTGGAGCTTACTGTTTTAATGACAGTCCTATTATCCTACTGTTCGGGATGAAAATTGCATTAGGAATAAAATGTCAGTCCAAGCTCACATTTCAGTCCCTATTACCGTAACTATGACTAATGAGGTCAGGAAAACACAAGTCTGAGGTTCCTGTCACAGCAACTCAGACCTTGGCCCTGGATGCAGCTTTCTATCTCACTAATTGACTGACGTTTTGCTTATATATAACTGCGCTGGGCAATTTTTACCTATTTTCAAACACAAAAAACCCCACCATGTTTGTGTAGCTCACGAATAGACGTTCCGCATCACATGGAAGTAGCATTGTAGTATTTATACTGGGCCTATTTGTAGTTACAGAACAGCATCTAATCCAAAAGGTGAACGTAGGGTCCATTAGGATCATAGAGATCTGTACAACAGCCCGCTAGAGGCTCATATGGACTGTGCTGGAGGATAAGACTAGAGTGGGACTGTACAGT
Organism: Ranitomeya imitator; assembly: GCF_032444005.1. NCBI lineage: Eukaryota > Metazoa > Chordata > Amphibia > Anura > Dendrobatidae > Ranitomeya > Ranitomeya imitator. Next base: position 47,831,165 of record NC_091286.1, read on the forward strand.
AATAGACCCTCCATGAAAGACAGATCCTTGGATAAAAAAAAAAATGAGCAAATACCCAGCAGTAAGTAAATATATAGTAACTAGATGGTGGCCCGATTCTAACGCATCGGGTATTCTAGAATATGCATGTCCACGTAGTATATTGCCCAGCCACATAGTATATTGCCCAGCCACGTAGTATATTGCCCAGTTACGTAGTATATTGCCCAGCCACGTAGTATATCGCCCAGCCACATAGTATATTGCCCAGCCACGTAGTATATTGCCCAGTCACGTAGTATATTGCCCAGCCACGTAGTATATTGCCCAGTCACGTAGTATATTGCCAAGTCACGTAGCATATTGCCCATTTACGTAGTATATTGCCCAGCCACATAGTATACAGCACAGAGCCACGTAGTATATTGCACAGCCACGTAGTATATTGCACAGCCACGTAGTATACAGCACAGAGCCACGTAGCATTTTGCCCAGTGACGTAGTATATTACCGAGCCACGTATGTCACAGGTTAAAAAAATACAAAATAAACATACTCACCTAACGATCCGAGGGCCCCTTGTAGTTTAACGTACTCACCATTGTTGTCGCTGCTCCTCAGCGTCCTGTCTCTCCGCTTCCTGGGATCCAACGGCGCTGTGCAGATGGGTGCGCTGCTGCCGCCATCTTGCGCTCCCCGGATGCTTTGCGAAATTACCCATATGACTTAGCGGTCTCGCGAGACCGCTAGGTCTTGTGGGTAATTTCGCAAAGCATCGCTGGGAAAGGAAGATGGCGGCAGGCGCGAACGGCTGAGCGGACAACGGAGGGTGAGTATAGCAGGTTTTTTTTTTTTTTACTATTTTTAACATTACTTTCTTTTACTATTGATGCCGCATAGGCAGCATCAATAGTAAAAGGTTGGGGACACAGAGGGTTAATAGCGGCGGTAACGGAATGCGTTACCCGCGCATAACGCAGTCCATTACCGCCGGCATTAACCCTGTTTTAGCAGTGACCGGAGGGGAGTATGGAGCGGACGCCGGGGACACTGATTGCGGGGAGCGGAGCGCCTGGGACACTGACTGCGGGGAGCGGAGCGTCGGGGACACTGACTGTGGGGTGCGGAGCGCCGGGGACACTGACTGCGGGTAGTATGGAGCGGGCGCTGGCCACTGACTGCGGGGAGGAAGGAGCGGCCATTTTCTTCCGGACTGTGCCCGTCGCTGATTGGTCGTTTCTGTTTTGCGGCGACCAATCAGCGACTTGGATTTCCATGATAGACAGAGCCCACGACCAATGAATATCCGTGACAGACAGACAGACGGAAGTACCCCTTAGACAATTATGTATATAGATAGTGCATGTAAATGACATAGGGGACTTAGCTAATGTAATGAGGCGTGGGGCAGTAGTTGTGGGAGAGGTACTCGTGTCCTACGCCCAGATATGCTTCAGAAAAATGCGGGTCATGGCTGGGTGTGTGAACTTAAGCGGTAAGGGCACTACACCCTTGCAGACCACATGATGACAGTGACTTCGGCTGGCAAGGACCAGATGTTATATAATAAACTGACTTTTACAGAACCATAACATGAGCAGGAGTATGTACAGTGGATACCGCGTGCAAATCTTCATGGACATTTCTCTTAACACAAAGAACATAATCATACATATTCTCTCTTTCCTAACTAAACCCACTCAGTTCTGCCTCAGTTAGTCCCTCTGCTTTCACCACAACCCAGCACAATGCTACGGGAGCTTTCCTTGTCTCAAATAACGACACTACAGTGCAGTAAGTGAGAATCCGATTTCTCAACCCATGGTTCCACTTTCTTTTCCCTTAGGAGATCTACTTATGCCACTATGGCCGTTGCTTAGCTTCTCTACTTGCTGACACCTTGGAACTCTCACACAGGGCGCTCTGTTCATCTCGCGTCCCCAGCTCTGATTCAACCCATTGCCTCTTTAGCTTGCAGACTCGTGACCATACCACTGGGCCTCCTGCCCAGGATCCCATCTCCGGTGAATCACTCACTCCTTCTATCACTTTTCCTCGTCTCTACTCTGGATCATGCAATCTGTGGTTTCGGTCTCCTCTCACTTCAGGGACACCCATTTCATGCAGCTGTGTTCAATGGTGAGACCATAGGTCTGCTTCTGCTGTACACTGAGCCCTATCTTCCTTCAGGAAACTGCCTCTGTCCCTTCACTTTATCACCTCCCACTCTGATCTAGTTCCAACAGTTAACCTTAACTGTCCATAGTAAATACCTGAGGCTGGGCAGAACACGTCTCTATTACTAATAACGCACATCACTAAACATACTACACATCACATTACATTGATAAATATGTCTTCAGGCGGAAACATAGGAAGAACTTCCATCTTCTTATACTGACATTGTATTGATCAAAAGATTGTAAAAGCCATCCCCCCACGACAAGGTTTACGCAATCCGTATGGTCCTTAACTCTTGTCATTCACCTCAATATGTATCAGCAGACGTCAATATAGACAGGGGCAGAGCAGGACTGATTTAATCAGCTGTCATGTGGCTTTAACAGCCAAAGGTGGATCAGAGCTCTGCCCGCCCCTGTTAACCAGTTAAATTCCGCTGTTAATCACTGATAGCAGGATTTAACATGCGCCGGACAGAAGCGTGTCATTCATCCCGCCCATTGGCACCTCTGTCACATGATCACGGGGTGCCAATGTGTTGTCATGACACCTGGGGGTCTGCAGAAGACCCCTGTGCCTGTCATTATGATACTCATGTGAACGCCGGCTCGTGGACGGCGTTCATAGAAGATCGTGATATCTGCTATACATACAGTAGCAGTGCTGAAGCCCTGGTATGTATATCACAGGTACAACCACAGCTTCAAGTCTCCTAAGGGTGCTATTAAATAGAGTTTTAAAAAAAGCTTTTAAAAACATAAAACAAATAAAAAACACAATAGTTCATATCATGCCCCTTTAGCCCCATTGCGAATAAAACAATTTAAAAAAAATACACATTTGGTTTTGTTGCGTTCATAAAAGTTCGATCTATCAAAATATAAAGTAAATTAATCCAAACTGTAAACAGCGTAACAAGAAAAAATAACAATTGCCAGAATTATGTTTTTTTTGGCCACAACAATATTTCAATAAAATGCAATAAGAAGCAATCAAAGCATTGTATCTGCACCCAGTGCTATATACTACTGTATGGGCAGTGCTATATACTACTATGTGGGCTGTGCTATATACTACTATGCGGGCAGTGCTGTATACTACTGTGTGGGCTGTGCTGTATGCTACTGTGTGGGCAGTGCTATATACTACTATCTGGGCTGTGCTATTTGCTACTATGCGGGCAGTGCTGTATACTACTGTGTGGGCTGTGTTGTATACTACTGTGTGGGATGTGCTGTATACTACTATGTGGGCTGTGCTGTATATGACTGTGTGGGCTGTGCTGTATACTACTATGTGGGCAGTGCTGTATACTACTGTGTTCCTCAGATTTCTCCACCACATGCAACTGCACTCGGGAAGCGAGGGGATGGGGGCAGAAATCAGGACATTATGGGGGGCAGAAATCTGAGGACATTATAGGGAGCAGAAATCTGAGGACATTATGGGGGGCAGAAATCTGAGGACATTATAGGGAGCAGAAATCTGAGGGGGCGGGTACCAAACTGATACTTTGCCCCGGGTGCAGGAAGAGCAAGATACACCTCTGTCTGCACCAAAATGGTATCAACAAAAACGTCAGCTCAGGGTGCAAAAAACAGGCCCTCACAAAGCCCAGATCCCGAAAAATGAAACCGTTATTGGTATTGGAAAACTGTGACAAAAACTAAATTTTTCTTACAAATTCCAGATTTTTTTTCACCATATTTGTTTGGTATATACATACTCGTACTGACCTGGAAAATAATATTGCCAAGCCAGTTTTACCATATAGGGAACATGGTAAAAAAAACACAAAAAAACTGTTGTGGAATTGCACTTTTTTGCAATTTCAACGCACTTGGATTTTTTTTCCTGCTTTCCAATGTAAAGACATGGCCATAATGGCGCTGTTATGCAGATTAAATTGATACCTTTAGAGAATAAATTGGCTTTGTGGTTGTTCATTAATACGCATTTGAAGTTTTCGGGTAATTAGCTTTCAGGGGGGTCTAAAGGCACAATTTGTATGCTATTTTGCGATTTTTTTCAGCATAAAGTATAAGAATTTTTTGGGATATTTACACATGTTAGAAATTTTTATATTGTGAAAAGAGTATAAATAAGTACTGTAAAAGTGCAGTGAATTGCAGTGAAGTGGGCAAGGAAAACAAAATGGTGGTGAACAGTATCCATGATCCCAGCTGTTGTAGTTGTCTGAAACAAAAAACAAAAACAAAGAGATTATTAATTACTATGATTGTCAATATCTCAGGTAGCAGAATTTAAAAAAATGTGAAAATTAAAAAAATGGCGTCATGCTGAAAATTAAGTATCGAATTTTGCCACTTTTTTGGCACAATTGGAGGCTTGTGAAAGTTACAAAAAAAATAATAATTAAAAAAAAAATTTCAACTTGATTCTGGTAGTGGGGATAGACACTTATATACTGAAAACGTGTGCACAAACTCGACTCAATATTCCAATTGGTTCTGGAGATATCGTGGTCACTGATTTGAGAAAAAGTGACTTCAAAGTGACTTCAAGAAAAACATGTTAAAGCTTTTCATACTGATTACACAGAGACACGTTTACTTACGATCAATCAGCTATTTCAGGACCATAGAGTGATCTTTCTTCATGCTCATAACATTCCTGCAGAGTTGCTCTTTCTTTTCTGGGATGAGATCCGTCATCTCATACGAAGTCGGCCGAACGCAGCTCCGAGCGACTTAAACTAGCCTCATCTGGACTGTGCGTGTACATCTCCGCTTGCTGTCCAATAAGTCCTTCCCATCACGTCCATAACTTTAAGAATTGGCATAAATGCCTCTTTAAGGATAATTATTGCCAAAAACGTATCTATGTTCACAATCTTTACACCCGAGTGAAGATACTTCGAAGTAAAAGTCCAAATGAGTGAATTGAACGATTCGTTGTTATTTTGCATTTCTGCTCCAACACAACGTTCCAGCAAATCATCATCCTGTTAGATCTCTGATTAGTGTGAGATGATCACTAAATGTCATAATGCTAAGGACTGTTATTTAAAATGCCACCTAAAAAAATGACGATCTTTTGGGCAAGTTAATCCAAAAGCTAAGAAAACACACACACGCACACATGGCCGACGGAATACTGCATTGTGCGCTGCGTGGCTGGGGCACCGAACGCGCGCCGGAGATTGCTCCCTATCGGGTACTATAACATTTTTAATATTACAAATCAAGCTAAATTGTTTTGAATATATATTCTCTACACTAAAAACATCAAAAATATAAAAAAAAATAGACTAGAAAACCCCCTTAAGTACGTAGGGGTGGGATTGTGGGTAGGGTCTTGGGTTCCTATGCCGGCCTCTCCGCCTGCCTCTTGTATCTGTATGATAAGTCACTACTTTGTGAGTGCATGTAAAGAAGCTGCGGAGACACCATCACGTGTTTCTCGACGCAAGCAGTGAATAGCCAGGCCTTTCCCCGGGAAGGGCAGCATCCTATGAAGGAAAGCCACCTATGCCAAGCATGGTATCCATCCACAGACAGCTGTTTCGGGGTTATTGCCCCTCATCAGTGTGGAGGCTATTAGGAGCAGTGCCTAGTAAAAAGGCTATAAAGGCACAGATGATTGGCCTCGGGGAGACCAAAACATCCAACACCGCGGAGACACCATCACGTGTTTCTCAACGCAGTGATTCCAGAACACTGCCCCCATCCCTTATAGGAAATATGCAGATGCATGTAAAGAAGCTGCGAAGACACCATCACGTGTTTCTCGACGCAAGCAGTGAATAGCCAGGCCTTTCCCCGGGAAGGAACAACCACGGGAAGGGCAGCATCCTATGAAGGAAAGCCACCTATGCCAAGCATGGTATCCATCCACAGACAGCTGTTTCGGGGTTATTGCCCCTCATCAGTGTGGAGTAGGAATCTGGCTATTAGGAGCAGTGCCTAGTAAAAAGGCTATAAAGGCACAGATGATTGGCCTTGGGGAGACCAAAACATCCAACACCGCGGAGACACAATCACGTGTTTCTCAACGCAGTGATTCCAGAACACTGCCCCCATCCCTTATAGGAAATATGCAGATGCATGTAAAGAAGCTGCGGAGACCCCATCACGTGTTTCTCGACGCAAGCAGTGAATAGCCAGGCCTTTCCCCGGGAAGGAACAACTACGGGAAGGGCAGCATCCTATGAAGGAAAGCCACCTATGCCAAGCATGGTATCCATCCACAGACAGCTGTTTCGGGGTTATTGCCCCTCATCAGTGTGGAGTAGGAATCTGGCTATTAGGAGCAGTGCCTAGTAAAAAGGCTATAAAGGCACAGATGATTGGCCTCGGGGAGACCAAAACATCCAACACCGCGGAGACACAATCACGTGTTTCTCAACGCAGTGATTCCAGAACACTGCCCCCATCCCTTATAGGAAATATGCAGATGCATGTAAAGAAGCTGCGGAGACACCATCACATGTTTCTCGACGCAAGCAGTGAATAGCCAGGCCTTTCCCCGGGAAGGAACAACCACGGGAAGGGCAGCATCCTATGAAGGAAAGCCACCTATGCCAAGCATGGTATCCATCCACAGACAGCTGTTTCGGGGTTATTGCCCCTCATCAGTGTGGAGTAGGAATCTGGCTATTAGGAGCAATGCCTAGTAAAAAGGCTATGAAGGCAGAGATGATTGGCCTCGGGGAGACCAAAACATCCAACACCGCGGAGACACCATCACGTGTTTCTCAACGCAGTGATTCCAGAACACTGCCCCCATCCCTTATAGGAAATATGCAGATGCATGTAAAGAAGCTGCGGAGACACCATCACGTGTTTCTCGACGCAAGCAGTGAACAGCCAGGCCTTTCCCCGGGAAGGAACAACCACGGGAAGGGCAGCATCCTATGAAGGAAAGCCACCTATGCCAAGCATGGTATCCATCCACAGACAGCTGCGTTGAGAAACACGTGATGGTGTCTCCGCGGTGTTGGATGTTTTGGTCTCCCCGAGGCCAATCATCTGTGCCTTTATAGCCTTTTTACTAGGCACTGCTCCTAATAGCCAGATTCCTACTCCACACTGATGAGGAGCAATAACCCCGAAACAGCTGTCTGTGGATGGATACCATGCTTGGCATAGGTGGCTTTCCTTCATAGGATGCTGCCCTTCCCGTGGTTGTTCCTTCCCGGGGAAAGGCCTGGCTATTCACTGCTTGCGTCGAGAAACACGTGATGGTGTCTCCGCAGCTTCTTTACATGCATCTGCATATTTCCTATAAGGGATGGGGGCAGTGTTCTGGAATCACTGCGTTGAGAAACACGTGATGGTGTCTCCGCGGTGTTGGATGTTTTGGTCTCCCCGAGGCCAATCATCTGTGCCTTTATATACTACTTTGTGAGTAGCCTGCCTCCTGTTTAAAATTTTGCTGTGTCGCTGTTCTTGTCGTTGGTGGCTTGTGCACAGATTGATCTCCCAGCGGTCTTGAAAATAATGGCACCGGTGGCAGTGCATGCGCAGATTGACCTCTCGGCGGTCTTCAATAAAATGGAATTACAAAAACATAATTAGTATCTTAAAAAAAACAGCTCCCGGCCTGTGTACAAGTTGTCTGGTATTACAACTCAACCTTGGTCAACACATGGATACGTGCAGCAGAATTTTGGAAAGAACGAAGTCATCATTTTCTAATCATGGTCTACCCCTCGATTATTACTCTATATCTGAGTCGTAGCTAAGCCTGCCTTCATCTGAGGCAAAGGTTCAGTTTACTGCCCTAGCTCCATATATTTATACCTTGACCAAGGCAAAGTGGTTTGGTGATACCCCTCCGACACTAAACACCCAACTCACATGACCCGGTAGCCCTCCCCCAAGCTGTAGCCTTCGTCTATGTAAGGTTGATGGCTATACCACTACTTTTTTTTCATAGGAACATCATAGAAAACCCAATAACCTGAGGATTCAAAAACAGTTAATCTTATTACTTGTTCCTCGAGAGCACAAGTTGGGAACAAATAATGTTTATTGATGATTACCTGGTAATTGCAATGAGGACACTTAACCCCATTCTGCAGGGAATTAGGAGGCCGGCTTGTTACATGGATCACTATGAGGTTTAGAATTAAAAAGACAACACAACTTTGAGTCTAATGGTGTTTTGTCTCAGCTGGCGTCAAGTGGATTATATTACCCAGCTAAAAGATATATGCAGGTAATTTTAAACCTGACCTGATAGCGACTCGCAGATAGGCCTAATTGTCAGTGCCGGCCGGTCTGTTTGTGGCTTAGAGCTTTGTCATACAGGTTGGCAACAGGCTGTAGAACATAAAAGCTACAGAACGGCTAACCAATATCAGCTCTCGACTTGCTGCGCAATTATATTGAAAACCTCCTGGTGCCCACGCAATTATATAACATATACTGTATGTCAAAGTTTATGAAAGTAAACATTAATCATTGTAGAATTAAAGTTATCTAACTTTCTAATGTTCTTTATACTCGTATTTTCAGATGTTTTAAAAACTTTAAAGGAGTAGTTCTCTTTTTATCTCATGTCATTAGGAGGCTATCCTGAAAATAAGCTGCTCACAAGTTTTTCTGTTGTTGATAACCCTCAGCGATCAACTATTAAAGTGTTTAGTTCTACCACCGCGCCACCATGGGAGAAATAAAGTATTGCATGATCCTTATTCAAATGAATGGACTATCTGAGTGACGTATAGATATCCTGGGTCCTACTCTCCTCTCTAGCTAATACGTGAAGTTCTCAATGAGAGACACCCAGCTTGTAATTTGCGCCAACAGTATTTCCAATTTGAGTTCTTGAAACCAGAGGACCTTTTAAAGGTGCTGTCCACTACTGGACAACCTGTTCTTACCGGCTCCAGGTTGCTGGATAAAGTAGAAAAAATAATCTATGCTTACCATCTGAACCACTACTAGCCCTATGAGCCCCCCACTAATATGTTCTCCATCCTGGGCCCTTTCCTGGTATATATGTCCTCCATCCTTGTATATATGTCCCCCATCCTGGGCCCTTTCCTGCCATATAGGCCTCCATCATGGATTACTTCCTGGTATATATGTCCCCCATCCTGGTATATGTGTTCCCCATCCTGGTATATATGTTCCACTTCCTAGTATATATGTCCTCCATCCTTGTATCTATGTCCTCCATCGATGGATATATGTCCCCCATCCTGGGCCCTTTCCTGGCATATAGGCCTCCATCATGGATTACTTCCTGGTATATATGTTCCCCATCCTGGTATATGTGTCCCCGATCCTGGTATATATGTTCCCCATCCTGGTATATATGTTCCTATTCCTGGTATATATGTCCCCCATCTTGGGTCTCTTCCTGGTATACATGTCCTCCATCTTGGTATATATGTTCCCCATCTTGGGCCTCTTCCTGTTATATATGTCCCCATCCTGGTATATATGTTCCCCATCCTGGTATATATGTTCCCCATTCTGGTATACATGTCCTCCATCTTGGTATATATGTCCCCCATCCTGGGCCTCTTCCTGGCATATATGTCCTCCATCTTGGTATATATGTTCCCCATCCTGGGCCTCTTCCTGGTATATATGTCCTCCATCTTGGTATATATGTTCCCCATCCTGGGTCTCTTCTTGGTATATATGCCCCCCATCCTGAGCCCTTTCCTGGCATATAGGCCCCAATCATGGGTTCTTTCCTGGTATATATGTCCCTGTCCTGGTATATATGCCTTCCATTCTCAGATGAGTATCCAGCTGAAATAGGTGCTTGTCCCCTTCAGCCCCTGCCATGATATATAAAGTTTTCCAATTCTTTTGTAGAGGATATGTATTTAGAAGATGTACAGTGGTGCCCAAATGTGAACCTATATTATAACTTGACAGGTGTAATTGGCGCATGTTTGATGTACTCCTTGATTTTTGCAGTATGTGGATGACTTTTCTCTCTTTTTCTCTGGAATGTGAAGTGGTATGTTATCATGCACGGCGATATTCAAGCTTCAAATATTTCACAGTAAACAGCGGAGCCAAACCATAACCAAACTCATTTTTATAAATCTCCTGTTGAAATCATAATTTCAGGCTTGAGTGTGAATTGAGAGGTCTGAGCCTTTTCCTTCCCTGGATAATAAGCAGAAAATGGTTTTCAAGGTGAATTGGTAAGAAACAGCACCAACACTTCATCAATCTAAACTCTTTAAACCAGTGATGGATCCAGGATCACAGCTTAGATGAGCAGCCACTGACAGTGCTTATCTCTGGCAGTTCCATAAACAATGACAAAAAGGTATTTTAGGTGGGGTTCCCATCAGTCAGAAAACCAGTATAAATATGTAAGATGATTCTGTCACCAGATTGTTGCCATCTAATCTGAGAGCAGCATAATGTAATAACAGAGACCCTGATTTCAGTGATGTGTCACTTAGTGGACTGCTTGCTGTAATTTTTATAAAATTCACTGTCTTATCAGTAGTAGATTATCACTAAAGGATTAGAAAATCTGCAACCTTGTAGTCCTCCATATTCATGAGCTCTATATAACCCCCCCCCCCCCCATCACTGATTGGCAGCTTTCTGCCTATGCACAGTATACACAAAAATAACTTCAATTAGTGGTGTGAGTGAGGCTATACAGAGCTCTGCATTCAGAGAACTAACAGATCTGCCGCAAATTAAACGTTGATTTTATCAAAACTATAGCAAGTAGCCAGTCAGTTATGCATCTGTTATGAACACTTTCACAAGGGTAACAGAAAAAGGGAAGTTCAGCCACAGACAGATGCTGCACCTGCACACAGCTGGACCCTGTACAGACTAGAAAGGCCCTAGCTGAACAACTAAAAACACCACCTCGGACCTGCCCTAAAAGGCCATTGAGCGGTTTATCGCACCTCCTGAGGAATCAGTGGGGAGGCTGCAACACACTGCAAATAAGGGAAGAGGAAAGTGTGAAATAAAATATGAGAACCCAGGGGGAGAAACTAAATTATGATCATATTCGGTACCGAGGGAAAACTAGGGAGAGCCAAAATAAAAGGGTGAAGAAACATCCCAGAAACTTAACAGTGGAAAAGGAAAAGGTGCCGGGATGGAAAGCAAACATAGTAACATAGTAACATAGTTAGTAAGGCCGAAAAAAAGACATTTGTCCATCCAGTTCAGCCTATATTCCATCATAATAAATCCCCAGATCTACGTCCTTCTACAGAACCTAATAATTGTATGATACAATATTGTTCTGCTCCAGGAAGACATCCAGGCCTCTCTTGAACCCCTCGACTGAGTTCGCCATCACCACCTCCTCAGGCAAGCAATTCCAGATTCTCACTGCCCTAACAGTAAAGAATCCTCTTCTATGTTGGTGGAAAAACCTTCTCTCCTCCAGACGCAAAGAATGCCCCCTTGTGCCCGTCACCTTCCTTGGTATAAACAGATCCTCAGCGAGATATTTGTATTGTCCCCTTATATACTTATACATGGTTATTAGATCGCCCCTCAGTCGTCTTTTTTCTAGACTAAATAATCCTAATATCGCTAATCTATCTGGGTATTGTAGTTCTCCCATCCCCTTTATTAATTTTGGTGCCCTCCTTTGTACTCTCTCTAGTTCCATTATATCCTTCATGAGCACCGGTGCCCAAAACTGGACACAGTACTCCATGTGCGGTCTAACTAGGGATTTGTACAGAGGCAGTATAATGCTCTCATCATGTGTATCCAGACCTCTTTTAATGCACCCCATGATCCTGTTTGCCTTGGCAGCTGCTGCCTGGCACTGGCTGCTCCAGGTAAGTTTATCATTAACTAGGATCCCCAAGTCCTTCTCCCTGTCAGATTTACCCAGTGGTTTCCCATTCAGTGTGTAATGGTGATATTGATTCCTTCTTCCCATGTGTATAACCTTACATTTATCATTGTTAAACCTCATCTGCCACCTTTCAGCCCAAGTTTCCAACTTATCCAGATCCATCTGTAGCAGAATACTATCTTCTCTTGTATTAACTGCTTTACATAGTTTTGTATCATCTGCAAATATCGATATTTTACTGTGTAAACCTTCTACCAGATCATTAATGAATATGTTGAAGAGAACAGGTCCCAATACTGACCCCTGCGGTACCCCACTGGTCACAGCGACCCAGTTAGAGACTATACCATTTATAACCACCCTCTGCTTTCTATCACTAAGCCAGTTACTAACCCATTTACACACAATTTCCCCCAGACCAAGCATTCTCATTTTGTGTACCAACCTCTTGTGCAGCACGGTATCAAACGCTTTGGAAAAATCGAGATATACCACGTCCAATGACTCACCGTGGTCCAGTCTATAGCTTACCTCTTCATAAAAACTGATTAGATTGGTTTGACAGGAGCGATTTCTCATAAACCCATGCTGATATGGAGTTAAACAGTTATTCTCATTGAGATAATCCAGAATAACAACCCTCAGAAACCCTTCAAATATTTTACCAACAATAGAGGTTAGACTTACTGGCCTATAATTTCCAGGTTCACTTTTAGAGCCCTTTTTGAATATTGGTACCACATTTGCTATGCGCCAGTCCTGCGGAACAGATCCTGTCTCTATAGAGTCCCTAAAAATAAGAAATAATGGTTTATCTATTACATTACTTAGTTCCCTTAGTACTCGTGGGTGTATGCCATCCGGACCCGGAGATTTATCTATTTTAATCTTATTTAGCCGGTTTCGCACCTCTTCTTGGGTTAGATTGGTGACCCTTAATATAGGGTTTTCATTGTTTCTTGGGATTTCACCTAGCATTTCATTTTCCACCGTGAATACCGTGGAGAAGAAGGTGTTTAATATGTTAGCTTTTTCCTCGTCATCTACAACCATTCTTTCCTCACTATTTTTTAAGGGGCCTACATTTTCAGTTTTTATTCCTTTACTATTGATATAGTTGAAGAACAGTTTGGGATTAGTTTTACTCTCCTTAGCAATGTGCTTCTCTGTTTCCTTTTTGGCAGCTTTAATTAGTTTTTTAGATAAAGTATTTTTCTCCCTATAGTTTTTTAGAGCTTCAATGGTGCCATCCTGCTTTAGTAGTGCAAATGCTTTCTTTTTACTGTTAATTGCCTGTCTTACTTCTTTGTTTAGCCACATTGGGCTTTTCCTATTTCTAGTCCTTTTATTCCCACAAGGTATAAACCGCTTACACTGCCTATTTAGGATGTTCTTAAACATTTCCCATTTATTATCTGTATTCTTATTTCTGAGGATATTGTCCCAGTCTACCAGATTAAGGGCATCTCTAAGCTGGTCAAACTTTGCCTTCCTAAAGTTCAGTGTTTTTGTGACTCCCTGACAAGTCCCCCTAGTGAAAGACAGGTGAAACTGTACAATATTGTGGTCGCTATTTCCTATTTCACTGCAATAGAACTGGAGTTTACCAAACAAGGTAAACCCCTTAACTGAGGGCTGGAATGCCTGAACACACATCTACCAAGAGGTATAACCAGAAAGGAAGTGCAGTGAAGGGTGAACATATAAAACCACACCCAGAATGAGATCGGGCATGCCAAAACAAGAAAATAAAAACAATAGAAACTATCATCATTTGGACAGGGAAGAAAGTGTAATAGCTCAGAGGAACCAACCATGCAGCAATAGGTCATCGGATCGAATCCCCAAACTGAGTCATGACAGCATTACTGGAATCAGGGTCTCTGGGCCTACATCATGCTGGCTTGAGATGGGGCAGCAAAAATCCTTCCCGACTTATGTATTTCACATCTCAGGAAGGGTGTATGGAGGAGCCCCAGGAACTGGCATCTGCAGCTAACAGCAGCAACGGGAGTTAGCTCAGTTTCTTACTTTCTAACCATTTCAAGGCCGGATTTCATAAGAGACTCTACACAAAGTCATCGACAAAAGAAGAAAAAAGCAACAGGTCTCAGAAAATAGTAATACAACCCATTTTTTTTTCTGAAGCGCTCAAGCTTTAAATTTTATAACCATTAAAATATATATTTTTTAAAAACCTCCTAATGTTTGGTATTACTATAAACATACTTTACTAAAGAATCATGATGCCATGACATTTTTACGGCATAATGAACGATGTAAAAACATAACTCCAAAACAATAGCAGAATTGCATTTTCTTCACCGTTTCCCCTGACTTAATTTTTCTGTTTTTGTTTTCCAGTAAATTACCAGGTAAAATTAATGGCATCATTCCAAACTACAAGTTACCTGCATATAATAATCTCTAATACGGCTATGATGATGGGAGAAGGGGAGGAAATAAACAAAAGTGCAAAATTGAAAAGCGGCTAGAAGTTGTCAAAAAAGGAGTTGTCTACTGCTTGGAAAACGTCTTCTTAAATGCCTCAGTCCGTCGAGTAAAATAGGAAAACCTTATATTCACCGGCCGCATTGGCGCCCTTCCGGCTGGTCTCCTGATGCTCATTTGCCATTATGTCATATGGACGCTGCAGCCAATCAGTGGATGCTGATTGTCTGCAGTCTGTATCAGGTCATCAGAGTGGATATAATGATCATTGATGATACTCATGGCAGCTAAGGTAGCACAGAAGAAGCACAAACTGATAAAAGGGGTTTCGTGTCCCTTTAATGGAGAAATATTAGTAATCCATAGAACAGCTTTGAGTTCCATATACATTGTTATATATAAGATGTATCTGTGTCTGCCCCCGTGGGTTTGATGTCTGGAGTTGGGAGTAAAGTAGACAAGTCTGCACTTCTCACCTCATTTACAATGAATATTTATTCAGTCCCAGATATACATTGCGAATAAATATAACTTTTCTCCTTACGTTGGTTCTAACATACTGGCACGTTGGCAGAGCTCAAGTGTTTCCATTAGGTTAGTGGATTTAACCCTTCAGGTCTAAAAGGAACTGAAACATAAAATACCCATGGTATATCCCCCCAGAACTTAACATCTGTAGGCCTTTTGGGTGAAGGAGAATCCCAGTTTCTGTCATTTTTGGTGATGTGTCTTAATATTACGAGGAAAAGATCCAAGTGGATTTGTGAATATCATTTATGCATAGAAATATTAGACACATTACATAACAGAGTAGATTTGGAAAACCAAATATTAACCATCATGTGCCGAGCCAAGCCGTCCAGAGAGGGATGGTTTATTACCAAATCCATATCACCGGGGGAATGTGTCAAAGCCTTGAGAAAAATGTAAGACTTTCATTCTGTTCTTGCCATTTTATAAAAAGTGTGTAATCTAGATGTGGTTAGCTATGCATTGAGGGGTTAAGACAGATTAATGAATCCGGACATTTTTGAAAATTCACTCAAAAAGTCCCACATTTTGTTCACAAAGGGGAGGAGTAAAAAATGTAGAATCTGCTCTAGACAGAAGATGTGGCAAAGTTTTGAACATCATGTACCACTTTGATAAATTTGGCGCATATGACGGCAACACAGCTACAAGCAATACGCGATCTATCTATATCTATCATGTATCTATCTATTATCCATCTATCACATATCTTTCTATCCAATATCTATCTGTTTTCTATTATCTGTCTACCTCATATCTAGACGCAATCATATAATTCAGCATCGCTACCTCTTAGTCTTGGGTGCAAGCCACTGCAGACCGTTCACAAGGTGCAGACCGTCCCCAATTTAGCAATATAGTCATTATTTTGATAAATTCGCACAAGACAAAAAAAATTCAAATTCAGGAGGATCTAAATTCTTGGGTAAAATCTGATGCAAATTGAATTAATCTAGAACTACAGATGCTTCTCAAAAAATTAGAATATTATCAAAAAGTTAATTGATTTCAGTTCTTCAATACAAAATGTGAAACTCATATGTATATATTATATACGTGTCACTCATCCTGGTATATATGTCTCTCATTCTGGTATATATCCCCAATCCTTATATATACCAGGATCGAGGGGGTGGGGTCGATCCAATTTTTGCATCGGGGCCCATTAGACTCTAGTTGCACCGCTGGTGACAGTCACACATTTCCACTTAGGCTACTTTCACACTAGCGTCGGATTCGGCCCGTCACATTGCGTCGGGCCGAGATTCCGACGCTAGCGTTTGATGCGCCGCACAACGGGTGCAGCGGATGCATTTCTCCGGCGCATCCGCTGCCCCATTGTGAGGTGCCGGGAGGTGGGGGAGGAGTTCCGGCCGCGCATGCGCGGTTGGAAAAAGCGGTCCGTTGGCAGCAAAAAACATTACATTTAACGTTTTTTGCTCCCGGCGGTCCGCCACAACACGGCGCAACCATCACACGACGGTTGCGACGTGTGTCAATACGTCGCAATGCGTCGGTAATGTTACTCTATGGGGCAAAAACGCATCCTGCAAACAACTTTGCAGGATGCGTTTTTTCCCCTAAACGACGCATTGCGCCGTATTCAAAACAACGCCAGTGTGAAAGTAGCCTTACCTGCAGAAAAGAGATCCTGGATACATGTAGATTTCACTTTTACCAACATAGTACGATTTTCATTTTCGCTCCTGAAATGTAAATATATCTACTATGGTCCCTTTAGTGAACGACTAATGCAAGACAATCCTGTGGGAGATATTATTCCACCTCATTTCCCCTAGACATTATCTCCGGCCCATGGTTTAACTATTTACATGACTTAAACAACCAGAGAGTATTTGCTTTATATTTGAATAAAAAGCTCAAAGTTTAACTCCAAGTTCACGTCAAATATTTCCTATGAAGTGATAGCATCTTATTATATGGAACCGAATGATATAGTCACAAATGAGCTAATGGAGAGCATACGACGCGAATAAGAACACAACTCAAGTATCACATGATTATAAAACGTAAAAGGAGAACTTACATTTAAAGAGAATTCATAGAATTCCTCATTGGAATGTTCCAACGACACATGGGCATTGCTGAACTCTGCCCCGGTATAAATCATTATGTAGGGATCAATCATGATAACATATGCAGGATAGTGTGGTTGGCATTGTAAGGTTGAACACTTGGCCTGGCACTTTATGGGGGCAACCCCTGGATGGCATCATCCATCATACACTTAGCAGATGCAGAGCATTGTTGTGTTGCTGTCAACTCTTTGTAAAGGACATTTTACATGGGTGATATTTTTGGATATGTCTTGACTTGAGGGCCCAATATGGTTACCACTGATTGAGCATATGCTCTGACCGGCACTGTATGGAAGATAAACAGTCGCAAACACTTTGGGGGGAGGGGATTACTCTTGCTGGCCCAGTGTAAGTAACGACCAGGTATAAGGGAGAGGCCTTCTATCTGATGCTTCTTTCTTGGCCTGCAGAAGAGCGAGCCTGCAGTGGAACGATGCTCTGCAGGATAGGTGCCTGCAGGTGCTCAGAAACAATGTAAATGAAGCTTACAATGTCCTGTGCACCTTCTCCTATAGAGACAAGCTGAGGGATGACCATACGGTCTGGAATGGGGGTAACAAAGGAGAGTGACAAATTGTGGTGCCCTAAGAGCGTAGACAACAGGGGAAAAAGATTTGGAATCTGTAGAGGAGCTGGAGCTGAGCGCCACTACTGTAACAAAGAATAAAGGACTGTCGGTCAGGTAATCACCATGCTTATAGTAACTGTCTTGTTGGAGCACAAGTGTTGAGAACTGATCCTTTTGTGGGTAAGGCCAATGATGTACTGTAAGTCAAGTTATTGGGTTTTATTATACTGCCATGCTAAGCATTGTGTAAATATGTCCTATCGCTTCACTGAAGCACATTTGCCAACTTTTGAGAGAGGCTATTAGGGAGTTTAGGCAAAATTTTGAGGACAAGACATGTCCCCTTTTGCAGACCACACCCCTTCAGCATTCTCACATAACACTAATATTGCTGCCATGCAATGATTATAGTATATTGCGGTTATACACAGGTGCTCTATAGACCAAACATGTGTGTATTGTACCCAGAAAATCACATTGTATGATTTTACATAATTTGCATTTTATTGCATGAATTAAGTATTTGATACAATAGAAAAATAGAACTTAATATTTGGTACAGAAACCTTTGTTTTCAGTTGCAGAGGTCAGACATTTCCTGTAGTTCTTGACTAAGTTTGCACACACTGCAGCAGGGATTTTGGCCCATTCCTCTATACAAACCTTCTCCAGATCTTTCAGGTTTTGGGGCTGTCCCATTGAATTTCAGCTTCCTCTAAAGATTTTCTTTTGGGTTCAGGTCTGGAGACTGGCTAGGCCACTCCAGGACCTTGCAATGCTTCTTACAGAGCCACACCTTAGTTGCCCCATCTGTGTGTTTCAGGTCATTGTCATGCTGGAAGATCCAGCCATGACCCATCTTCAATGCTCTTACTGAGGGAAGGAGGTTGTTGGCTAAAATCTCGCAATACATGACCCCATCTATCCTCCCCTTCATTACAGTGCAGTCATCCTGTCCCCTTTGCAGAAAACACCCCGAAAGTATGATGAAAACATGGCCAGTGGTCATTGGCGAACTTCATACAGGCCTGGACATGTGCTGGCGTAAGCAGGGGGAACTCGCGTGCCCTGCAGGATTTTAATCCATGACGAGTAGTGTGTTACTTGCTTAGAACCTCAGACAGAGGAAGAATGACAGTCATCTTGTGTTTCTTCCACTTTCTAATAATTGTTCCAACAGTTGTTGCCTTCTCACCAAGCTGCTTGCCTATTGTCCTGTAGCCCATACCAGTATTGTGCAGGTCTACAATGTTGTCAAAGGTGTCCTTAAACAGCTCTTTGGCCTTGGCCATGGTGGAGAGGCTGGAGTGTGATTGATTGTGTGGACAGGTGTCTTTTATACAGGTAACAAGTTTAAACAGGTGCAATTAATACAGGTAATGAGTGCAGAGTAGGAGGGCTTCTTAAAGAAAAACTAACAGGTCTATAAGAGACAGAATTCTTTATGGTTGGTAGGTGATCAAATACTGATTTCATGCAATAAAATGCAGTTTTATTATATGTAAAAATCGTACAATGTGATTTTCTGGTTTATATGTTTAGATTCCGTTTCTCACGGTTGAATTGTACCTACGATAAAAATTGCAGACCTCTCCATTCTTTGTAGGTGGGAAAACTTGCAAAATCGACAGTCTGTGAAATACTTATTTTCCCCACTGTATATCCATATAGTAACAGTATCCTCTCATGGCCTCGATAAAGTAACAGTGCCACCTTTGTGCCTTCATGGAATAACAATATCACTGCTATCTGTGGCCTCACATAGTAATAAAGTGCTGTCTGTGCCCCCACATGGTAATAGTGCCCCCCTCTTTGCCCAAAAAGTGTTGATTTGTGCTCTGCTACAGTAATTGTGTTCCTTGTGTGACCCTACATTTTAATAATGCCTACTCTGTGCCTCCAAATAGTAATAGTGTCACGTCTATGACCCAACATTGAGATAGTACCCCTACACTGCAGAGAGGCCACTCTGTGCA
This sequence comes from Ranitomeya imitator, assembly GCF_032444005.1. Taxonomy (NCBI): domain Eukaryota; kingdom Metazoa; phylum Chordata; class Amphibia; order Anura; family Dendrobatidae; genus Ranitomeya; species Ranitomeya imitator. The sequence continues at coordinate 47,850,736 of NC_091286.1, forward strand.
CCCACACTGTAATGGTCCTCCTCTGTACCCCATAAGATAATTGTGCCCCCCAATAGTAATATCAGCACCCAGTGCTCCCACGTTGTAATAGTGCCATCACTGATCCCAAACACAGTATGAATGCCCCCTCTGTGCTCCAAAGAGAAAATCTGCTCTCAAATAGTTCTTTTATGCCTAATGAAATATGCAAATTGCCTCTTCAGAGAGAAACAGGATTTGAAATGTAGTGCAACTTATTGGAAGTAGCATTGCATGGCCTCTAAGCCTCCTTACACTGGCATGTCAGGCATGACTCTCCGCAAGCAGAAATATTACCCCTTAGACTCGAGAGGCCTCTTATACAGCCAAATCAAATCTCATGCTTCTCACCAAGGAGGGCCAACCCCCCCGAAACATGTGTCTGCAAAATGAGATTCTGGGTTGGCTTTTATCCTAAGTCGCATAGCCAGACTCAATAGGGTCGATATTAACTTTTAGGATTGCTACTTCCAATAGCTGCCACTAGAGTTCAAGTCCTCTTCATCTCTGAAAAGGCAATTTGCATATTAAGTTTCCCAGAGGAATAATGCATGGCCTGTAAGTCTCCTTACATTGGCATGTCAGGCATGACACTCTCCACAGGGAGAAACATTATCCTTTATGCGTAATGAGAAAAATAAATACATTTTAAACTCACCTTAGCCTCTGCCATGACAATCAGTACTGCTCTTCTTCTCCCCTGCAGTATATGGTCAAACAACACAAAGAATTGATATCATCATGTCACTTGATTACCTCCAAAGTTGCGGACCTAGTAGGCTGAAGGCCGAAACACATACCAGAGTAATGGCCGATGGCTCTCTGCTCCCTATAGCTTTCAAGGAGGGCTGTTGTGAATTCTGCTCTTGGGCTCCCTCCGGTGGTTATGAGTGGTAGTGCTGCTGTCTTTGGATTGCAGCATTTATCAGGTGTGTCCACTTATTGCAATTTGGAATGGGCTATTTAGTCTTGCTTGATCCTTTAGTCAGTGCCAGTTGTCCATTGTTTTTGGAGGATTCACATCCATACCTGGTCTCTCCTGTTTTGCTGTTCATTTCAACAAAGATAAGTTCTGGCTTTGTTTTTGCTGTCCACATCCTGTGGGCCTTATAGTTCAGTGCATTTTCATGTTTTGTCTTGTCCAGCTTTGTCTATGTAAGGATTTTTTGCAGCCAAGCTGTATCTCTGGAGATGCAGATATACCCTCCATGTCTTTAGTCAGATGTGGAGATTTGTATTTTCTGTGGTGGATATTTTCTAGTGTTTTAATACTGACCGCATAGTACTCTGTCCTATTCTTTCTTTTTAGCTAGAATTGCCTCCTTTGCTAAATCCTGATTTCAGTCTGCGTATGTCATTTCCCTCTCCTCTCACAGTCAATATTTGTGGGGGGCTGTCTATCCTTTGGGGATGTTCTCTGAGGCAAGATAGTTTTTCCCGTTTCTATCTTTAGGGAAAGTTAGTCCTTAGGCTGTGTCGAGGTGTCTAGGGAGTGTTAGGTACCCCCCACGGCTACTTCTAGTTGCGATGATAAGTTCAGGGTTTGCGGTCAGTACAGGTACCACCTTCTCCAGAGTACGTCTCATGCTGCTCCTAGGCCACCAGATCATAACAGAGGGCACAGTCCGTACCTGTCTGGGAGATCTGCCAACTCTTCTTGAAGTCCGGAATCTTCCCAGGCATATTGGCAGCGTTGGCAAGTATGCACTGAAGTATTGAAGCTATTCTGTGTGAGTGAATTCGCAGGCAAAGTAAATTTGTGAGCAAATGAAAGTTTAATGTTTTGTACCATTTTAATTTAGCATCCGCCTGTCTTTATTTTCACACCCAACAACCTTATTCTGCACTTTACTCCTGTATAGGGGGAAGGGACACACTCAGATTAGCTCTGTAATGCTATACACCGCCAATGCCAAACTACATTTGAAACATGAAGCATTTGTTGTTATTCAATCAGTGATTGACATGAAGCCTCTGCTTCCTCTAAGGGAAGAGATTCTTCAGCATCTGAAATATGAAACATAAGGAATAATGCATCTGCTGCAATAAATTATCATTAAAAGTAAGTTATTTTAGATAAGAAAGAAACAAAGGACAAAGAAATAATGGTATAGGTACATCATTGGGATTAAATAATCAAGACTGTAGCACAGGTAACTTGTAAGACGGTTGAAAATGGGTTCACCGTCCTCTTACTAAAACCCTAGAATTGTTCAGGTCTCTACTAATGTCATATACAACTTGTGTGTGTATATATATATATATATATATATATTCTAAAAAATTGAGTACTTCTCCCAGAAAATTATTACAATTACACGTTTTGTTATACAAATGTTGCTTCCTTTGTGTGTATCGGAACAACACAAAAAAACTGAGAAAAAATGCAAATTGGACATACGGTAATTTCACAGAAAACTCCAAATATCATCCGGACAAATTAACAACTTAATATTTGGTTGAAAACCCTTTGGAATAAATAACTGCAACCAATCGCTTCCTATAACCCTCACCACCTTCTTACACCTCTCAACTGGAATATTTTACCTCTCTTCTTCTGCGAACTGTTCCAGGTCTCTCATATTTGAAGGCGCCTTCTCCCAACAGCAATTTTAAGACCTCACCACAGGTGTTCAATGGCATCTAGATCCAGACTCATTGTTGGCCACTTAAGATCTTTCCAGTGCTTTGTTTCCATCCAGTCTAAAGGTACCGTCACACATAACGATATCGTTAACGATATCGTTGCTTTTTGTGACGTAGCAACGATATCGTTAACTAAATCGTTCTGTGTGACAGCGACCAACGATCAGGCCCCTGCTGGGAGATCGTTGGTCGCTGGGGAAAGTCCAGCACTTTATTTCGTCGCTGGATCTCCTGCTGACATCGCTGAATCGGCGTGTGTGACGCCGATTCAGCGATGTCGTCACTGGTAACCAGGGTAAACATCGGGTTACTAAGCGCAGGGCCGCGCTTAGTAACCCGATGTTTACCCTGGTTACCGTTGTAAATGTAAAAAAACAAACACTACATACTTACATTCCCGGTATCTGGTCATGTCCCTCGCCTTCAACTTCCCGCACTGACTGGTGAGCGCCGGCCAGCCGTAAAGCAAAGCACAGCGGTGACGTCACCGCTGTACTTTACGGCCGGCGCTCAGTCAGTGCTGGAAGCTGAAGACGAGGGACATGACCAGACACCGGGAATGTAAGTATGTAGTGTTTGTTTTTTTACATTTACAACGGTAACCAGGGTAAACATCGGGTTACTAAGCGCAGGAGACTTCAGGATCATTGGTCGCTGGAGAGCGGTCTGTGTGACAGCTCTCCAGCGACCAAAAAGCGATGCTGCAGCGATCGGCATCGTTGTCGGTATCGCTGCAGCGTCGCTTAGTGTGACGGTACCTTTAGATGCTTCTAGAAGTATGTTTGGGGTCATTGTCCTGCTGGAAGACCCATGGACCAAGACCTTGGACCAAACTCAGCTTTCTGACACTGGGCACTACATTGTGACCCCAAATCCTTTGGTAATCTTCAGATGTCATGATGCCTTGCACACAGTCAAGGCACCCAGTGCCAGCGGCAGCGAAACAACCCCAAAAATCTTTGAACCGCCACCAAATTTGACTGTATGTACTGTGTTCTTTTCTTTGTAGGCCTCATTTCTTTTTCGGTAAACAGTAGAATGATGTGCTTTACCAAAAAGCTCTATCTTGGTCTCATCAGTCCACAAGACACTTTCCCAGAAGGATTCTGACTTACTCATGCACATTTTGGCAAACTGCAGTTTAGCCATTTTATGTCTCTGTGTGCTGACACTACTGCATTCTGAGCCAGCAAGACAGCTTAAATTTCTTAGGAACTTTGGATTGCGGTTGCTTATCCAATATGTGGACTATCTTGCGTTGCAACCTTTCATCAACTTTTTCTCTGCCGTCCATCTGCAGGGAGAATAGCTACAGTCCTATGGGTTGTAAAATTCTTGTTTATGTTGTACACCATGGACAAAGAAACATCAGGTCTCTGGAGATGGACTTATAAACTTTAGATTGTTATTTTTCAACAACTTTGGTTCACAAGTCCTCAGACAGTTCTCTTCTCCTCTTTCTGTTCTCCATGCTTAGTGTGGCACACACAATACAAAGATTGAGTCAACTTCTCTTTTGATCTGGTTTCAGGTGTGATTTACATATTGCCCACACCTATTATTTGCCACAGGTGAGTTTGAACGAGCATCACATGCTTGAAATAATGTTGTTTACCCACAATTTTGGAAAGGTGCCAACAATTTTGTCCGGACCATTTTTGTAGTTTTGTGTGTAATTAACATGGAAATAAACATGTATATATATATACAGTATATATAATAGTGTATTCACAAATGTGTGAGGGGTGTACTCACTTTTTGTGAAATACTGTATATACTGGAAAAACCAGAACTGGTGAGATCCGTGGTCCGTTTGCCATCCGTGCATATGTATGTGACATCTGTGTGCTGTCAATGCGCTTTTCCTAGAGTGGTAGTGCAATTCCAATTTCACATATTTCATGTTTGCATACTATAGTGCTGAAGTGCTACTTTACAGTATTTTGTTAGTTATGTATGGAGATGGCTACTCCTAGTAAGCATTTGTACACACCAGTTTTCTGTTTGAAAGTGAAGATCAGTCTTTTGTTATTAGTATACATAGGGTCTCTGACTTGCACCCCTCAACCTCTGGCGGTTTTAATTACAGCAGGATCTTAACGATGCGCCATTTCTGGGGCAGCTCAGGGCTGATGTTGGTAGCCTGGGAGGGGGATACAATATCCCTGGCTTCTTCCCAGGCTATTAATATCAACCCACAGCTATCTGTTTAGCCTTTGCTAGTTAGAATTTATAGGGAGACCCTACATCATGTTTTTATAGGGTCCTGTTATGAAAGGTAATTCAGTACCACAATGGACATAGAGGTCAGCGCACATACAGTGACCTGGCAATAACCCAAAAAACAAGAACGAGCTCTGAGACGTGGGAACTCTGTTGACCGCAATCCCTAATCCTCTCCAACCACACTAAAGGCAGCCGTGGATTGCGCCTAACGCTGCCTATGCAACTCGGCACGGCCTGAGAAACTAGCTAGCCTGAAGATAGAAAATAAGCCTACCTTGCCTCAGAGAAATACCCCAAAGGAAAAGGCAGCCACCACATATAATGACTGTGAGTTAAGATGAAAAGACAAACGTAGAGATGAAATAGATTTAGCAAAGTGAGGCCCAACTTTCTGAACAGAGCAAGGATAGGAAAGGTAACTTTGCGGTCAACACAAAACCCTACAAACACCACGCAAAGGGGGCAAAAAGACCCTCCGTACCGAACTAACGGCACGGAGGTACACCCTCTGCATCCCAGAGCTTCCAGCAAGCAGTAAGAAACAAATTGACAAGCTGGACAGAAAAAAACAGCAAACAAATAGCAAAGAGGGACTTAGCTATGCAGAGCAGCAGGCCACAGGAACGATCCAGGAGGAAACAGGTCCAATACTAGAACATTGACTGGCGGCCAGGATCAAAGCACTAGGTGGAGTTAAATAGAGAAGCACCTAACGACTTCACCACATCACCTGAGGAAGGAAACTCAGAAGCCGCAGTACCACTTTCCTCCACCAACGGAAGCTCACAGAGAGAACCAGCCGAAGTACCACTTGTGACCACAGGAGGAGGGAGCTCTGCCACAGAATTCACAACAGTACCCCCCCCTTGAGGAGGGGTCACCGAACCCTCACCAGAGCTCCCAGGACGACCAGGATGAGCCATATGAAAGGCACGAACAAGATCGGGAGCATGGACATCAGAGGCAAAGACCCAGGAATTATCTTCCTGAGCATAACCCTTCCACTTAACCAGATACTGGAGTTTCCGTCTCGAAACACGAGAATCCAAAATCTTCTCCACAATATACTCCAACTCCCCCTCCACCAAAACCGGGGCAGGAGGATCAACAGATGGAACCATAGGTGCCACGTATCAAATAAATAAACAATGACCTATGGAATACGTTATGTATGGAAAATGAATCTGGAAGGGTCAGACGAAAAGACACAGGATTAAGAAAATCCTCAGAAATCCTATACGGACCAATAAAACGAGGTTTAAACTTAGGAGAGGAAACCTTCATAGGAATATGACGAGAAGATAACCAAACCAAGTCCCCAACCCGAAGTCGGGGACCCACACAGCGTCTGCGATTAGCGAAACGTTGAGCCTTCTCCTGGGACAAAGTCAAATTGTCCACTACATGAGTCCAAATCTGCTGCAACCTGTCCACCACAGTATCCACACCAGGACAGTCCGAAGACTCAACCTGCCCTGAAGAGAAACGAGGATGGAACCCAGAGTTGCAGAAAAACGGTGAAACCAAGGTAGCCGAGCTGGCCCGATTATTAAGGGCGAACTCAGCCAAAGGCAAAAAGGACACCCAGTCATCCTGATTAGCAGAAACAAAGCATCTCAGATATGTTTCCAAGGTCTGATTGGTTCGTTCGGTCTGGCCATTAGTCTGAGGATGGAAAGCCGAGGAAAAAGACAAGTCAATGCCCATCCTACCACAAAAGGCTCGCCAAAACCTCGAAACAAACTGGGAACCTCTGTCAGAGACGATATTCTCTGGAATGCCATGTAAACGAACCACATGCTGGAAAAACAATGGCACCAAATCAGAGGAGGAAGGCAATTTAGACAAGGGTACCAAATGGACCATCTTAGAGAAGCGATCACAGACCACCCAAATGACTGACATCTTTTGAGAGACGGGAAGATCTGAAATAAAATCCATAGAGATATGTGTCCAAGGCCTCTTCGGGACCGGCAAGGGCAAAAGCAACCCACTTGCACAAGAACAGCAGGGCTTAGCCCGAGCACAAATCCCACAGGACTGCACAAAAGTACGCACATCCCGCGACAGAGATGGCCACCAAAAGGATCTAGCCACTAACTCTCTGGTACCAAAGATTCCAGGATGACCAGCCAACACCGAACAATGAACCTCAGAGATAACTTTATTCGTCCACCTATCAGGGACAAACAGTTTCTCCGCTGGGCAACGATCAGGTTTATTAGCCTGAAATTTTTGCAGCACCCGCCGCAAATCGGGGGAGATGGCAGACGCAATTACTCCCTCTTTGAGGATACCCGCCGGCTCAGATACACCCGGAGAGTCGGGCACAAAACTCCTAGACAGAGCATCCGCCTTCACATTTTTAGAGCCCGGAAGGTATGAAATCACAAAGTCAAAACGGGCAAAAAACAACGACCAACGAGCTTGTCTAGGATTCAACCGCTTGGCGGACTCGAGATAAGTCAAGTTCTTATGATCAGTCAAGACCACCACGAGATGCTTAGCTCCTTCAAGCCAATGACGCCACTCCTCGAATGCCCACTTCATGGCCAGCAACTCTCGATTGCCCACATCATAATTACGCTCAGCAGGCGAAAACTTCCTGGAAAAGAAGGCGCATGGTTTCATCACCGAGCAATCAGAACTTCTCTGCGACAAAACAGCCCCTGCTCCAATCTCAGAAGCATCAACCTCGACCTGGAACGGAAGCGAAACATCTGGTTGACACAACACAGGGGCAGAAGAAAAACGACGCTTCAACTCTTGAAAAGCTTCCACCGCAGCAGAAGACCAATTGACCAAATCAGCACCTTTCTTGGTCAAATCGGTCAATGGTTTAGCAATACTAGAAAAATTGCAGATGAAGCGACGATAAAAATTAGCAAAGCCCAGGAACTTTTGCAGACTTTTCAGAGATGTCGGCTGAGTCCAATTATGGATGGCTTGGACCTTAACAGGATCCATCTCGATAGTAGAAGGGGAAAAGATGAACCCCAAAAATGAAACCTTCTGAACACCAAAGAGACACTTTGATCCCTTCACAAACAAAGAATTAGCACGCAGGACCTGAAACACCGTTCTGACCTGCTTCACATGAGACTCCCAATCATCCGAGAAGATCAAAATGTCATCTAAGTACACAATCAGGAATTTATCCAGGTACTCTCGGAAGATGTCATGCATAAAGGACTGAAACACTGATGGAGCATTGGCAAGTCCGAATGGCATCACTAGATACTCAAAATGGCCCTCGGGCGTATTAAATGCAGTTTTCCACTCATCGCCTCGCTTAATACGCACAAGATTATACGCACCACGAAGATCTATCTTGGTGAACCAACTAGCTCCCTTAATCCGAGCAAACAAATCAGATAACAGCGGCAAGGGGTACTGAAATTTAACCGTGATCTTATTTAGAAGGCGGTAATCTATACAAGGTCTCAGCAAACCATCCTTCTTGGCTACAAAAAAGAACCCCGCTCCCAATGGCGACGATGACGGGCGAATATGCCCTTTCTCCAAAGATTCCTTCACATAACTCCGCATAGCGGCGTGCTCAGGCACAGATAAATTAAACAGTCGACCTTTTGGGAATTTACTACCAGGAATCAAATCGATAGCACAATCACAATCCCTATGCGGAGGTAGGGTATCGGACTTGGGCTCATCAAATACATCCCGGTAATCAGACAAGAACTCAGGAACCTCAGAAGGGGTGGATGACGAAATAGTCAGAAATGGGACATCACCATGTACCCCCTGACAACCCCAGCTGGACACAGACATGGATTTCCAATCTAAAACTGGATTATGGACTTGTAGCCATGGCAACCCCAACACGACCACATCATGCAGATTATGCAACACCAGAAAGCGAATAACCTCCTGATGTGCAGGAGCCATGCACATGGTCAGCTGGGTCCAGTACTGAGGCTTATTCTTGGCCAAAGGCGTAGCATCAATTCCTCTCAATGGAATAGGACACTGCAAGGGCTCCAAGAAAAACCCACAACGCCTAGCATACTCCAAGTCCATCAAATTCAGAGCAGCGCCTGAGTCCACAAATGCCATGACAGAATACAATGACAAAGAGCAGATCAAGGTAACAGACAGAAGAAATTTTGACTGTACCGTACCAATGGTGGCAGACCTAGCGAACCGCTTAGTGCGCTTAGGACAATCAGAGATAGCATGAGTGAAATCACCACAGTAGAAACACAGCCCATTCAGACGTCTGTGTTCTTGCCGTTCAACTCTGGTCAAAGTCCTATCGCACTGCATAGGCTCAGGTTTAAGCTCAGGTAAGCACGGTGCAGCACGGTGGCGCAGTGGATAGTACTGCAGCCTTGCAGCGCTGGGGTCCTGGGTTCTAATCCCACCCAGGACAACATCTGCAAAGAGTTTGTATGTTCTCTCCGTGTTTGCGTGGGTTTCCTCCGGGTACTCCGGTTTCCTCCCACACTCCAAAGACATACTGATAGGGAATCTAGATTGTGAGCCCCATTGGGGACAGTGATGATAATGTGTGCAATCTGTAAAGCGCTGCGGAATATGTTAGCGCTATATAAAAATAAAGATTATTATTATTATTATTAGGTAATACCGCCAAATGGTGCACAGATTTACGCTCGCGCAAGCGTCGACCGATCTGAATGGCCAAAGACATAGACTCATTCAGACCAGCAGGCATAGGAAATCCCACCATGACATCCTTAAGGGCTTCAGAGAGACCTTTTCTGAAAATAGCTGCGAGCGCACCTTCATTCCACTGAGTGAGTACGGACCACTTTCTAAATTTCTGACAATATACCTCTATTTCATCCTGACCCTGACACAGAGCCAGCAAATTCTTCTCTGCCTGATCCACAGAATTAGGCTCATCGTACAGCAATCCGAGTGCCAGGAAAAATGCATCGATATTACTTAATGCAGGATCCCCTGGCGCAAGGGAAAATGCCCAGTCCTGAGGATCGCCACGCAAAAAAGAAATAACGATCCTAACTTGTTGAACTGGGTCACCAGAGGAGCGAGGTTTCAAAGCCAGAAATAGTTTACAATTATTTTTGAAACTCAGAAATTTAGTTCTGTCTCCAAAAAACAAATCAGGAATAGGGATTCTCGGTTCTAACATAGAATTCTGAACCACAAAGTATTGAATACTTTGTACTCTTGCCGTGAGCTGATCCACACATGAAGACAGACCTTTAATGTCCATAGCTACACCTGTGTCCTGAACCACCCAAATGTCTAGGGGAAAAAAAAGGCAAAACACAGTGCAAAGAAAAAAAAATGGTCTCAGAACTTCTTTTTTCCCTCTATTGAGAATCATTAGTACTTTTGGCCGCCAGTACTGTTATGAAAGGTAATTCAGTACCACAATGGACATAGAGGTCAGCACACATACAGTGACCTGGCAATAACCCAAAAAACAAGAACGAGCTCTGAGACGTGGGAACTCTGTTGACCGCAATCCCTAATCCTCTCCAACCACACTAAAGGCAGCCGTGGATTGCGCCTAACGCTGCCTATGCAACTCGGCACGGCCTGAGAAACTAGCTAGCCTGAAGATAGAAAATAAGCCTACCTTGCCTCAGAGAAATACCCCAAAGGAAAAGGCAGCCCCCACATATAATGACTGTGAGTTAAGATGAAAAGACAAACGTAGAGATGAAATAGATTTAGCAAAGTGAGGCCCAACTTTCTGAACAGAGCAAGGATAGGAAAGGTAACTTTGCGGTCAACACAAAACCCTACAAACACCACACAAAGGGGGCAAAAAGACCCTCTGTACCGAACTAACGGCACGGAGGTACACCCTCTGCATCCCAGAGCTTCCAGCAAGCAGTAAGAAACAAATTGACAAGCTGGACAGAAAAAAACAGCAAACAAATAGTAAAGAGGAACTTAGCTATGCAGAGCAGCAGGCCACAGGAACGATCCAGGAGGAAACAGGTCCAATACTAGAACATTGACTGGCGGCCAGGATCAAAGCACTAGGTGGAGTTAAATAGAGAAGCACCTAACGACTTCACCACATCACCTGAGGAAGGAAACTCAGAAGCCGCAGTACCACTTTCCTCCACCAACGGAAGCTCACAGAGAGAACCAGCCGAAGTACCACTTGTGACCACAGGAGGGAGCTCTGCCACAGAATTCACAACGGGGTCCCCTGTAAACTAACCAGTTAAAGCTAAGCAAACAGCTGTGAGCTTTAATTAATAGAACCTTTTGGGATATTGGTCGGCACTCCGTGTTCCAGTGTGGTGCTCATGGAGGAAGTATAAATAGGAAAGCAAAGAATCCCAGCACTCACGTATTGAGTAGTTGCTGTTTTATTGCAATCAAAGCAAATCCATAGACGTTTCAGCACATCCCGGGCTTTTATCAGTAATGATATGATATATGAATTAATGATAAAAGCCCAGGATCGGCTTACTTTGCCTTCTTTTGGGACATTGTCCCCTTTCCCAGATTAGTAACATCGGCTTCTAGCTGTGGGCTTTACCTCTGCTGGTTATCAAAATTACATGGGAGCCCACACCGTTTTTTTTAAATTTAATTCTTAATTTTACACATGATATACACAGCGGATGCTGAATACAACTCCCATCATTGTCACGCTCCGCTCAGGAAGACCAGGCAACAATGAACAGAGCTGTCTTCATAACCCAACACCTGGGAACAGCAAGAACTGCACCACTTTTTCCCAGGCGACGGTATTTGTCGTGCCGATGACACATGGATGTCATTTGTGTGTCATCAGTGTGCACATGTCTAAGACATTTTTTGCGGCTTGAGCTGCTGATAAAAAAACGGACATGTCTGCGGGTTTTTCATATGGACACATGGTGCGTGTGAAAAACCTGACATGTGCGCACCACCATTGAATACAGTGGTTGTGCATGTGTCCGTATTTGCGGTCCATAAAAAAAGGGACTGCATACAGACACAAAAACGGACGTGTGAAGGGGGCCTAATGTAGTCAGTGTACAGCTTGTATAACAGTGTTAATTTGCTGTGCCCTCTAAATAACTCATCATACAGCCATTAATGTCTAAACCGCTGGCAACAAAAGTGAGTGACGTATCTTCAGTGTTATCCAATTAAGAGATATAATCTAATATTTACAAAAATGTGAGGGGTTTACTCACTTTTGTCATGTACTGCATATACTATGCCACATGCTTATATGTACAGTATGCTGCTACAACTGTGAAAAAGAACCTGTGATTAGTGATGAGCGAGTATACTCGTTGCTTGGGCTTTACCGAACACGCTCAGGTGGTCTCCGAGTATTTGTTAGTGCTCGGAGATTTAGTTTTTGTTGACGCAGCTGCATGATTTATGGCTGCTAGACAGGCTGAATACATGTGGGGATTCCCTAGCAACCAGGCAACCCCCACATGTACTCAGGCTGGCTAGCAGCTGTAAATCATGCAGCTGCGTCAACAAAAACTAAATCTCCGAGCACTAACAAATACTCGGAGACCACCCGAACAATGAGTACACTCGCTCATCACTACTTGTGATCCAGATTAGATGTATGTGTGATGCAAGGGATTGCTCTTGTGTGCATCAATACATTATGAAGGAGAGATATGTCCAGGTCCTAACATGCCCAGGCAGGATGGCACTGGACAGAAGGAATGTCTGCAGAAATGGATGCAGTGTATAGAAAATGAACACACTGAGATGCTGCGTGAAATCCTGAGTCATTGGGAGTGTAAAGTTAGCACAAGCACTTCTGCCTATGGCCCCTGGATGTGTACAGAGAGCTGTAGGCTGTGGCACTGGCAGGGACAATATTTGCATGACAGGTAGCTACTAAGTGGGGTGTGCACTACTCGCCGATTCGTGTGCCAGGTCGGGGTCAAAGAGGAGCATGGAAGGAGCTCCATCCTGCACTGCCCCATGAGGAAGAGATGACCCCACCATTACAGAACGTGGATGTGAAGTTTCATCACAGAGGGAAGCATACAACTGTGAGCAAGAATTATATCAGATGACAGGGTGAAAAATAGCTGCTAGAAGATCCCTAAACGACCAGGGGTATTTCCGTTTTTTTCCCCTTCTTCCCAGAGCCATAACTTTTTATTTTTGGGTCAATATGGCCATGTGAGGGCTTGTTTTTTTTGCAGGACAAGTTGTACTTATGAACAAAACCATTGATTTTAATGTATCATGTACTGGAAAATGGGAAAAGAAATTTCAAGTGCTGTGAAATTGCAAAAAAAAGTGCAATTCCACAGTTAGTTTTTTTTTTTTTTTACCATGTTCGCTAAATGCTAAAACTGACCGGCCATTATGATTCTCCAGGTCATTATGGGTTCACAGACACCAAACAGGTCTAGGTTTTTTTTATTTACGCGGTGAAGAAATATCCCAAATCTGTAAAAAAAAAAAAAAAAAAAACATGAATTTTCCGAGACTTATAGCGACTCCATTTTTCGTGATCTGGGGCTGGGTGAGAACTTATTTTTAGGATGTTTTTATTGATATGATTTTGATGTAGATACGATCTTTTTTTTTGCAATGTAGCGGTGACTAAAAAAAGTAATTCTGGTGTTTTGAATATTTTTCTTGTTAGTGTGGAAGGAAAATAAAGATAAAATTCAGTAATTGTGCTATTTTAAGGCGCCAGTAAATCCATAAGCACTAAGGTTAGCATAGATCAATTTCCTCTCGCTGCTTGTGCGCATAATTTCATTTCCGTTACCATCCTACTGTGTATAAAGTAATTAAAATAAAAATACATGAAGTGTCTCATTGCCAGGGCTGCTGTCCCTCAAGGCGGTGGTTGCTGTGGTAACCAGGTAAAACAAGAGCGTATGCATTCTACAGCGATATTGTATTTTAAAGGAGCAGCGTCACCAATAAAGACCCCCCAGTTATATCACTGCTCATTAATGAAAATCAGTCCCCCTGACTCCATATTTTTGCATAACTCCTGTTTATTGATAAATGGCAGAATCATCGCCAAAATCAAAATTTGCTAAAAGGTCCGTACTCCGCAGTAGTAAAGGGGTTTTGTTCACTGGGCGTTCTTTCACTAAGACATAGCAGCCGCATGGTCGACCTTAACATGTGCCACATTTGTTTTTCCCCAACTTTTATTAATATTCAACTTTTGACATTATATGAATAGTGCTCACTCATAAATTACAGAAAGAATATCAATGCCTTGTAATCATTAGGATAGATGTAATAAAAAATAAACACAGCCGAAAAACAAAGAATGAAACATCTGCATGTCACTAAAACTTTCAATACTATTACTTAAAGGGACCTTGTCGCTAGGCTTTTGCTCCTCTATCTGAGAGCAGCACAATGGAGGGGCAGAGTCCTGCAGAAGACAGGGATTGTATCAAAATGACAGCAAGCAGCCCAGTAAGTGACACATTGCTGGAATCAGGGTCTCTGCCCCTACATTATGCTTTTTTCATGTTACATAGCAAAAACCTCCCTTTAACTAAGAGCACATAGCGGCGGACATTTGTGTCATGTCTAATTACCGGTTGGTTATACTGTGGCATATAGCATTGACCACAGTCACTAGGAGATGCTGCTTTGTAAAGTTTACAATAGTAATGACAAACTGTAGTTAGTAGAAATGGCAACCATGGACAAACCAACAAACGACGGTCTTATCTTGTGCAAACTCTTCCTGCTCATACATTATGTGGCAATTTCTGGTTGCAGTTGAAAAGTAAAAACAAACAAACACTTATGAAGGTTTTATTACTTGTCATATGTCTAGAGATGGATCACTGACCTGCACAAAGTACGGTCCATGGGCCACATCCGGCCCTCTGACTGTGACAGTCCAACCCGCAGACCAAGACATCCAAAGGGCTGAAAACACTGGCCCATGGGCCGGACCATATGGCTGCCCTCCCCCATCCGGCGTCCCGATATCACCCCTATCCGCATCCTCAGGATATACTCTGTATAGAGAGGCTTGTGAGGTCTCATACGCTATATAGAGAGACTATGTGAGGGCGCACACTGTATATAGAGAGGCTATGTGAGGGAGCACACTGTATATAAAGAGGCTATGTGAGGGCTCATACGCTATATAGAGAGACTATGTGAGGGCGCACACTGTATATAGAGAGGCTATGTGAGGGCGCACACTGTATATAGAGAGGCTATGTGAGGGCTTATACTCTATAAAGAGGCTATGTGAGGGCTCATACGCTATATAGAGAGACTATGTGAGGGCGCACACTGTATATAGAGAGGCTATGTGAGGGCGCACACTGTATATAGAGAGGCTATGTGAGGGCACACACTGTATATAGAGAGGCTATGTGAGGGCACACACTGTATATAGAGAGGCTATGTGGGGGCGCACACTGTCTATAGATAGGCTGTATGAGGGCTTATACTCTATAAAGAGGCTATGTGAGGGCTCATACTCTATATAGAGGAGCTATGTGAGGGCTCATCTACTATATAATTGTCTAAGGGTCACTTCAGTCTTTCTGTCCCGGATATTCATTGGTCGCGGCCTCTGTCTGTCATGGAATCAAAGTCACTGATTGGTAGTGGCAAAACGCCCACGACCATTCAGCGACGGGCACAGTCCGGCGGCAACATGGCCGCTCCTTCCTCCCCACAGTCAGTGCCCGCACCGTACTCCCCTCCAGTCAGCGCTCACACAGGGTTTATGGCAGCGCTAATGGACCGCGTTATGCCGCGGTGTAACGCACTCCATTTACGCTGCAATTAACCCTGGGTGACCAAATTTTTTTACTATTGATGCTGCCTATGCAGCAGCAATAGTAAAAAGATCTAATCTTAAAAATAATAAAAAAAAAATAAAAATCATCATACACTCACCTTTCGGCACCTTTCCCGCTCCTCCGGTGACAGGTCCATGCATTCCGATCTCGCAAAATGATGACGTAGCGGTCTCTCGAGACCGCTACTTCATCATCTCGCGAGACCGCAATGCACTCTTGAGACCGGAGCGCACGAGGAGCGTTGGTAAACGCTTTCTGGATCCAGGGGCCAACGGAAGGTGAGTATATAACTATTTTTTATTTTAATTCTTTTTTTTAACACGGATATGATGCCCACATTGCTATATACTATGTGGGCTGTGCAAAATACTACGTGGACTGGGCAATATACTACGTGCGCTGGGCAATATACTACGTGCGCTGGGCAATATACTACGCGGGCTGCGCAATATACAACGTGGGCTGGGCAATATACTACGCGGGCTGTGCAATATACTACGTGACTGGCCAATATACTACGTGACTGGGCAATATACTACGTGACTGCGCAATATACTACGTGACTGGGCAATATACAATGTGGCTGGGCAATATACTACGTGGCTGGGCAATATACGATGTGGCTGGGCAACATAGTATGTGACAGGGCAATATACTACGTGACTGGGCAATATAATACGTGACTGGGCAATATAGTACCTGACTGGGCAATATACTACGTGGCTGGGCAATATACTATGTGGCTGGGCAATATACTACGTGGCAATATACTATGTGGCTGGGCAATATACTACGTGGCTGGGCAATATACTACGCGGGCTGGGCAATATACTACGTACGCTGGGCAATATACTATGTGCGCTGGGCAATATACTATGTGCGCTGGGCAATATACTACGTGACTGGCCAATATACTACGTGACTGGGCAATATACTACGTGACTGGGCAATATACTATGTGGCTGGGCAATAAACTACGTGACTGGCCAATATACTACGTGACTGGGCAATATACTACGTGACTGGGCAATATACAATGTGGCTGGGTAATATACTACGTGGCTGGGCAATATACTATGTGGCTGGGCAATATAGTATGTGACTGGGCAATATACTACGTGACTGGGCAATATACTACGTGACTGGGCAATATACAATGTGGCTGGGCAATATACTACGTGGCTGGGCAATATACTATGTGGCTGGGCAATATAGTATGTGACTGGGCAATATAGTACGTGACTGGGCAATATACTACGTGACTGGCCAATATACTACGTGACTGGGAAATATACTACGTGACTGGGCAATATACTACGTGACTGGGCAATATACTATGTGACTGGGCAATATACTACGTGGCTGGGCAATATACTACGTGGCTGGGCAATATACTACGTGACTGTGCAATATACTACGTGACTGTGCAATATACAATGTGGCTGGGCAATATACTATGTGACTGGGCAATATACTACGTGACTGGGCAATATACTACGTGACTGTGCAATATACTACGTGACTGGGCAATATACTACGTGACTGTGCAATATACTACGTGACTGTGCAATATACTACGTGACTGGGCAATATACAATGTGTTTGGGCAATATACTACGTGGCTGGGCAATATAGTATGTGACTGGGCAATATACTACGTGGCTGGGCAATATAGTATGTGACTGGGCAATATACTACGTGGCTGGGCAATATAGTATGTGACTGGGCAATATACTACGTGGCTGGGCAATATACTACGTGGCTGTGCAATATACTACGTGGCTGGGCAATATACTACATGGCTGGGCAATATACTACGTGGGCTGTGCAATATACTACGTGGACATGCATATTCTAAAATACCCTATGCATTAGAATCGGGCCACCATCTAGTACTCTATAAATAGGCTATATGAGGGTTCATACTCTATATAGAGAGGCCATGTGAGGGCACACACTGAATATAGATAGGCCATGTGAGTGCTCATACTCTATATAGAGAGGCCATGTGAGGGCTCATACTCATATATGAGGGCTCATATAGAGGAGCTATGTGAATACACTGAATATAGGGAGGCTGACAGCTCATACTGTATATCCAGAGGCGATGTGAGGGAGCATGCAGTATATAAAGGGGCTATATTGTGTATAGGGAGGCTATATTGAGGCTAATACTGAATAGAGGTGACTGAGTGAAGGCTCACACTGTATATAGGGGGCTCATGCTGTATATAGGGGGCGTCAGCATACTTATTATTATTTTGTATCAATATTAATTGCATCACTTAATAATATGTTAATATTAACACTGAGCAGAATTAATTTCAGCCTATTGGTTCGGCCTCCACAACAATCACGGTCTCATGTGGCCTCTCGGGAATATTAATTGCCCACCTCTGATGGAGGTATATAGATGTAGATGTCTGCTCCTCAGTAATCCATGTCTTTCTGTGGAATTAGTTCATTATTAGAAGAAATAAAGTTGCCAGTAGATAAAAACATAAAGTAATATATAATATAATGTAACCGACTCCAAATTAATTCTTTAATTTTTTTATTTAAATTTTGTTTTTAAAGACAACAGCAAAATAGAGACCTGAAGAATAGTTCTCTCTCAGCGTTGGTGCTTAGTGACATGGGGATAGCATTTGTACTTCCTTTCACTGTATTGTAGTCTAAGCTTTCTTTTAACCTTTTTTTATGATTATAGCTATTTTCTTACAAAGACGGATAAGAATTTGTGGAAAGCCAGATAAAACCAGAATTTAAATAGATAAGTGGATAAGGGACTGTCCACCCGAAGGTAGCACTCTGACAATTTTCTTATTATCTACCCTCTTAACCATAGTGATTATGTGCACAGTGCACGCATTAGTATACTTTCTGACTTCTGCCTCCATCCATTCCCTGCACCGTTTCGCCCCTCTTCTGCACCGTTTCGCCCCTCTTCTGCACCATGTGACCGGAGTTCTATCTTCTTTTTTGAATGAATGTCATTTTCTCAGTATAAGTTTATAAGATCACTGATGTAAGTTTCCTAAACGTAACATTGAGAAATTGACGTCTGGTCGACAAAGAAGTCAAAACTGCAGTCATGTGGTGCAGAAAACGTTTGGGACGGTGCGGAGGATGAACAGAGAAAGGCGGCATTCGGTAAGGATTTTAATACATGGAGTAGTTAATAAAGACATGAAGAAGATAATAAAACATAAAATTCTGAATGAATGCAGTTGCCCATAGGGGGAGCTCAAAAGCTTTGTGCATTCTGTTTATTAAAGGGAATCTGTCAGCAGTTTTTTCTATGTAATCTGGCAGCAGCATGATATAGGGGCTAAGCCCTGATTCCAGCGATGTGTCACTTAATAAGCTGTGTGCTGCTATTTCAATCAAATCAGTGGAAATTATCACTACAGGACTAGGTGTCTCGTGTCTCCTTGTCGACTGCTCTGCGTAACCCCGTTCTTGTCCACTGATTAGCAGCTGTCTGTCAACGTACACTGGACACAAAAAGCCGCCAATCCGTGGTGTGGGAGGGGTTATACTGGGATCAGCATTCTGAGCTCTGCTATATATGCAGCAGAGAAAACTGTGTGTCAAAATGACAATATGCAGACCAGTGAGTAACAAGAAGCTGGAATTAGGGTCTCAGCCCCTACATCATGCTTCTCTCAGATTAGTATGCTGTAGTAAGTGCATCTCGGCTCCCTCTAGTGGTGACTGCAGGGAGCCACAATATTATCTCTTACTTTATTGGCGAGTAGAAGTTCTTAAACTCCTTATCCGACGGCTATTAAGATATAAAATTGATCACCAATAAAATGTACAATTTTTTTTTTTACCAAACAAATTAGCATTTCACTTTTGGTAAACTATCTGATCACTATCAGTACAGTAATGAAGGATGCGTGCGTGGCTGCAATCTATCCGGGCCTACTGGTATAATATAGAAAACAATCTCCTGTTCTCACTATTAACAACTTGCTGTAAATTGACCTATTCTGTGCCTCCATCAGTCTCCCGAGAGCAAGAGGATATTGACTTGTTAACCCATAAATGCCTAAAGGCAAGCTATAGTTTTTCACATGTCTTTTGGATACTCATATATGAATGATTTCAGCTGCATATTTAAAATACAAGGGTCTCCCAAAAACCCCGCAGTAAGTGTAAGGCAAAACCAGGAGTGGAACAATCAGAGGGAAAGTATAATAGAAACATATGCACCACTTCTGGATTTATCGCCCACTCCTGGTTTTGGCTACAAATACTGATGTAAAATACTGACCAAATACTGCTAGTGTGAACGTTGCTGACGGCCATGAGTTGCATCCGTAATACAGGTGTATAATACAGGTGTATAATACAAGTGTATAATACAGGTGTATAAATGCACCCCCAATCCACCTATGTGACCAGACACATTCGGAATGACTTGCCGTGTGCTGCCGCCAGCTATAGGCTGCTACATACAAAGCATCCTAGAATTTTAGAAGCAAAATCCGTTTAATAGAAAGAAGCAGATCTAATTATGTTCCATGATTCACAGCTTAAAAGTCAAATGAATTACGGAAGAAGATGCCGTGCATGCGACCCATTTTGGCAACGGTGGGTGGCTGTTTCGGTAACTGTCTCGTTGGATCATATGTTCCTGGGCCGGGAGTTTTCTAAAATAAGAAGAAAGAAAATTTGAGTTAAGTGATCCGAACAGCAGCACAAACGCTTGAGAAAGCACAGGGATCTGAAGAACATGTGGCTCTATCCAGGCTAAATGAAGTGACTGGAGATGAGTTTCATTAGTTCCCATGATAGAATACATTGTTTCCTCTGTGGCTTTTAACGTTTTGCTGCAGGCTTGGTCCTCGCCTTATGTACTCTTATGCAGGAACACCTAGACAGAAGCTTTTCCATCATGTTATATAATCCAGATATTCGCTGTGTGTCAGGGTTTGTGGAGAAAGAATAGATTATATATCAATATTTTTCGGTTATTTCCATTTTGTATTTTTCCATAGTAAATATGAGAACTTTACAGCTTATTTATCATTTGCTTATATATTACACGCTCACACATATGGAAAGTGATCCAGGCAGCTCTCCTCACATGCCCGTTTTAATAATTCCAGATAACTCAGCTATGGTGGCCTTTTCTCTACTATTCCTCCTGGAAATGTTTGAATTAGTTGACAACTGGGCATTACCATGCCTCCCATTAATAGGACATGCCTCTGTAAAATCCAGCAATCAGTATTGAGTGGTAAACTTTATAGTGAAACAGCTATGAATAAGGGTTGATAACCCGAAACGCGTAAGCTTAAGGATCCTTAATCTTTTTTTATCATATTTTTAAATTGGACGGTAAAAGTTATGTTTTAACATTTTCTCACTTCTCATGGACCCTTCTTTTGTTTGTAGGGACACTCCCTATTTACACACCCGATTGCCAATTTTTTATTGATAGGTTTCCAAGAGGAATAGCTGCATGCAGCCTACTGGCCCTCTTTAATGTGGCTTCTCCTTGCTAAAGGCCCCCACTTACTAGCCCTTTTATTTGTGTATTCCCCATACTACAGGCCCCCGGTACAAATGGAAGGGGTTGTCCAGTACTTTTATATCGATGATATACTTAGGTCATCAATATCAGATCGTGGGGGAGCAACACCTGGCACCCCGGCCTATGAGCTGTTTTCGGTGCCGGCGGCAGCTAGACATGATCAGTTGCGGTGCTGCACAGCATTGGCTGCGGCCGGGTACTACGCATCCTCTGACATCGGAAGGATCAACAAACAGTCTAGCGTGCATGGAGACCTTATGGCTGTTTTCCAACAGTGGAGAGAAGAATCCAACCATTGGAACGATTCTTTTGTTTGATGGATGGCTAAGCCTCTACTAGAGATATCTGGCAGTGGCTCTCTCACAGAGAACGCAGGAGCATTTTGCCGTGCCATGCCATCATGTACATGGGGCATCGGGAGAGGTAAATGTCGGCCAACAGCTATCTTATATGTTTGTGGGCCTAAACGTTCATTTTCATCATTATATGTGAGGCCATTAAGTGATATTTTTCTTTTTCTCACTGATTTTTTTTTTAGTAATCTGTACTTTATAATAATACTTCTGCCCTCGCACAGAAATCAGCTCTACATGCATTTGACCTCATGGTGAGCCTTTGAGGGGCTTGTGCTTATACACGGAAGACAATCTAAAGAGGCAGAGCAGCAGGGAAGAGAAAGATAGCAGAAGCATGAGCCAATGATTAGGCAGGGGGCGTGTCTCAGACTACCTCAGGCTTCCTGTAAGCACTGGAGCTAAACTGTAGTCACAGACCACAGCTCTGCCCTAACAGAACTGAGCTGGAAAGCAGCAAGCACAGAAAATAAATATCATGTACAGTGGGTCTTCAGAATTATTTTGGACTGGTGTACCAAAGAAACCCTAGTCTATGTTAATGTCACGCACAGTGTAGGACAGACCAAGTGCAACACAAAGGGATAAGGGGTAGGGGGTCCAATGCTAGGGAAGCGGGGAGTGGAGACCCCTAGGCAGATCTAACTTCACCCTGACTGCTGTAAGAGACCCTAAATAGGTTCCGCACCTATCGCCGAGCAGGATACCTAGTTCCTGCCAGGCCCTAACGGTAAGCCCTGCTTAGGGAAGGAAGGGGTGTTTGCTGGTCGAACCCCACTAACACTAAAGACAGTCAGGATTCACAAAACAAGGGGAAACTTAGCTGTAGTAGACTCAGAGAGAAACACTGTCGACTTTCAAACTCCAAAGAGGACGCTAGCCGACTGCTGCAGCTCCAAGCCTCAACAGGGAAGTGCAAATAGAAAATAGCACCAGCACCTCCCAACAGGAAGTCGGGAGTTACAAACACCCAGATCCAGGTGACACCATTAAGTCCGGGGAAGGTGGTCACTAGTCTGCAAGGCCAACCGTTGAGACCTTCTGCAGCCAGATGCAGTGCGACTGTCTGCAGCTTCTGACACACCCGTGACAGTTACGGTAATTGCACAAACTGAAATGGCCGATAACAGAAAATAAAATATTGCATTCAATTTTATTGATCTACATAAGATACAAAGTATTTACTGCCTTGTATTATTGAGTTTAGTTCATATTCTGTCTAGTAACATGACTTTCACTAATATATCAGTACACACCCCTGTACTGGAGGTAACATGTCATTCACCATTACTGATAACATTTACCTGGCGCTTCCCACATGTTTAATATGACACATGAAAAGTGGAACTGCAGCTTTCCTTTAAGTAACTAATGATACACAAGAGAGTGAGTCACCAAAGAAAGAAGTCTATATTTGGCTCTGTCTCTTGTACTACTATGTAATAACAACTAATACTAAGGGCAATGAAGCCGCAGGCTGGAAATAAATTCCCGTTGAGAAATCCAGCTCCTTTGCTGACACGGGCGGAGATGATCAGAGGTAAAATAAAAATAGCAACTCTCCCCCTTGTCTCCATAATGTGATAAAGAGCATGCGGTCGCTGGGTTATAGGAGTTTCAGTTTGCTACATTTTCTCTCTATATCTATGGAAATGACAATAAAAGTATTGGTGAAGTTGTTTGTTTTTGGAGTTTAGGTCCAAAAATAAATTTTTACATCTATTTATAATTTTATTTTTTTTGTATAAATATTTTGATTGTGGATTTTATTCCAGTATTTTTAATAGTTTTAAAAGTGATTGTCCAAGTTCAACTCTAATTCCATTAACCCTTAGAAAATTACAACAAAAATACAACAACCCTAGAGACTTCAACTGTGAATGTTCCATATCACTATATAATACAGAGGTAACAAGCACAAAAAGTATCAGACATGACAAAGCAACTCATAATTCAGTGTATCAACCAAGGGGAGTGAGGGTCCTGCTCACTAGAGCTCTTAATCTATGACTAAATAGGGCTGACATCAATGGTAAAAAGTGAAGTGCCTGTATTGTATGGCTCAATCACTAGGATAATGAATAAGGTTATATATGTAAAGCTGCATGAACCGGTCACAAGCCAGTATCTGTCTATGTCCATATACAAAGTGCATGATATGTGTCTAAGGAAAGTTTGGGAACAGATGAAGGAAGGGAACAGATTCTGGGGAAACTGGGAGTAGTTAGATTAGTAAGGTGGTGTAATAGATCTACCCTAAAAAGATGTGGTTTTTAGGGTTCTCTTAAAACTGAGAATTAACTTGATTTTCTGGGTGCATTGAAGAGAACAGGTGCAGCATGAGAAAAGTTTTGGAAAACAGGAGTTGGGTGGTTCAGGTTAGGGAAGGTGTTAAAGTCAAAACAAAAGAAAGTAAAAACCGCACCCTTTTCTTTATAGATTGAAGGTCTCAGTGGACAGAAGGGTGCACGTCCAAAACCAGGGAGCCCATCCCGGACAGTACCAAGACCACAAAGAACAAAAAGACAGCGCCACAATGTGACTTGATAAAGGTCTGTTGACTGAAACGTCGCTACAGGAGGCAGAATAAATGTAAGCTCTTATTTTTTCACCATCCATTGTGGCGCTGTCTTTTTTGTTCTTTGTGGTTTGGGAAGGTGTTAGTCTTAATAATAATAATAATAATAATAATAATATTAGATCATTAGGAAAATGGAGAGAAAGGATAAGGTAGTAGACAGAGATGAAGAGGAGATTTTGGGGGTGGTTCAGAGCTGTGGCAAGTTTTAGGGGTGACTGTGATGTTTACGTAGTACTCTGTATCAGATGGGCAATCAGTGCAATGACTGGCACAGGGTGGAAGCATTAGTGTAACAGCTGGACAAAAATATGATCCTGGCTGCTGCATTCTGCATAAACTGGAGAGGGCAGAGTTTAGTGAGAGGAAGACCAATTAGCAGTGAGTTGCAGTAATTAAAATGAGAGTGGATCAGAGCAACACTAAAGGTACCGTCACATTAAGTGACGCTGCAGCGATCTAGACAACGATGTCGATCGCTGCAGCGTCGCTGTTTGGTCGCTGGAGAGCTGTCACACAGACAGCTCTCCAGCGACCAACGATGCCGAAGTCCCCGGGTAACCAGGGTAAACATCGGGTTACTAAGTGCAGGGCCGCGCTTAGTAACCCGATGTTTACCCTGGTTACCATTGTAAATGTAAAAAAAAAACAAACACTACATACTTACATTCCGGTGTCTGGTCACGTCCCTCGCCTTCAGCTTCCCGCACTGACTGAGCGCCGGCCGTAAAGCATTGCTTTGCTTTACGGCCGGCCGGTGCTCACAGTCAGTGCGGGAAGCTGAAGGCGAGGGACGTGACCAGACACCGGAATGTAAGTATGTACTGTTTTTTTTTTTACATTTACAATGGTAACCAGGGTAAACATCGGGTTACTAAGTGCGGCCCTGCGCTTAGTAACCCGATGTTTACCCTGGTTACCAGTGAAGACATCGCTGGATCGGCGTCACACACGCCGATCCAGCGATGTCAGCGGGAGATCCAGCGACGAAATAAAGTCCTGGACTTTCCCCAGCGACCAACGATCTCCCAGCAGGGGCCTGATCGTTGGTCGCTGTCACACATAACGATTTCGTTAACGATATCGTTGCTACGTCACAAAAAGCAACGATATCGTTAACGATATCGTTATGTGTGACGGTACCTTAAGAGTTTTCTAGCCAGACAAGGACAGATTCTAGCACTAGAGATGATGAAATTATGCATAAGAAAATCATTTCTTAATAATTTTTTTAATATTTCATACTCTGACAAATACAAAGACATTTTTTGGATTCAATTTGTACAAATCTAGCAAATTGATAGTCAGCCGGCTGCCAGTTTTTGAGAGCTGGGAAGAGGTTAAAATATTACAATACTCACCTGTCCTAAGCCGTCACCTCTCCCTATGCCGACACCACAATTCTCGAATCCTTCACAATGCTCTACCGTTTTTCCAGTGCACAGACCTGTGATTAGCCTCACACAGTCAGTGGACTCAGAATCATGAGGTGTATTGCCCTCCATATGACCTTATGAGGCCAGTCTTCGGCTTAAGTGCTTGAAGAACCGAAGACTGGCAATGGAGGACCTCAAAGCTGCAGCTATGTCATTAAGAGAGGTAAGGAGGACTGAAGACAGGTGAGTAAGATTTATTTTATCCTTTTTTAACCCTTTCTTTCCCTTCTGATTATCATGCTTTCAAGGCTGGAAAAATAAACCTCCAGAGTATAATAAATGACTTTTCATGTCAATCAAGGCACTGTGATTTGAGCTCATTTCATTAGGACTTAATGGATTCTGTCAGCCCCATCAAGCAAATCTTCCCCAATCGCCCCAATGGAATTTTAGGATATTTACTCATCTATAATTGACACCATTTTGTGTACATATACACTGTGGCCAATATACAACATATATGTATTCACTATGCGCAGCGCACTGCAGTCAATGAATTCATGAATTCCACTACTGCTACAAAAAAAAATAAAAAATGAATGACTCAGTCGCTCAGATGACTGTTTTCTATGGACATTTTCTATCCATGTTTTTCATAGACAGAAATCCATATCCACTACAGTGTATGTAGCTGTTCAGATGCATGCGTTCTCTTGCAGAACGAGCGGCCAACAAAACAAAATCAAAGACAAGTGCAATTTTTATCAAAGTCATGGATCAAGCTCCCCAATGCAGGTTTATTAGTCCTAAAATCCATAACCGAACAATGATGAAAAACGGTTTGTTTTTTTGTGTATAAGAAAAATCAGTGACCAGCGACAAGGTGATCTCAAGTAGACTGAAACTAAACTCTAATGACTCACCTCTCTATGAGCCCAGCAAGGTCTCAAATAAACTAGGGGAAAGCAATATGATCCAGCTTAGTTCTAATTAAAACCTGTCTGGGAAATACGGGTGGATAAGGATGTAGAGCCCAGGGGGCCGACTAGACCCCCAATGCACAATGCAATAAAATAGCACATAGAGAAGTGAGTGATTAGAGCTTAGGGTCCATCCTTTTGAGGTCACCTTGTCGCTGGCGTACTGCTTATACATTTTTTGTACCTCACTTTTTAAGTGTCTAGCAATAGTGGAATTCCTTAGAAATGAGCAGATCGATCAGCAAAGAGTGTTGAAATTGAGTAGAATTTTCTGAAATCCAGTTCCACTCGAATTCAAATAATCTACAATAGAATTAGCAAAGATCAGCAGAAAAAAATAAGGAAAAATACCCAAAGCCATTTTACACATGCTGCACACTCAGTGAGCGGGCTAATGGCATATGGCGCAGCAGCGTGGGCTTTCCCCATAACAATCCGATTGTATGGTGCAGCATAGCCAAACAGAAGGGCTATCACAGGCAGTAAAAAAACATAGGGGCCAACCAAGGAAAGCCATTTTATGACTGTACTCTGTAGGGATAGGAGGACTCAGAGCACACAGCAAAGAAATAGATAGAAAAAGACCCAACATGATTGTGGTGTCCTTCTTCAGTACTAATGTACCAGATTGAAAATATGAGTGTTAGGCTACTTTCACACTAGCGTCGGACTCGGCCCGTCGCAGTGCGTCGGGCCGACGTACCGACGTTAGCAGTGAATGCGCCGCACAATGGGGGCAGCGGATGCATTTTTCCAGCGCATCCGCTGCCCTATTGTGAGGTGCGGGGAGGTGGGGGCGGAGTTCCAGCCGCGCATGCGCGGTCGGAAATGGCGGACCGTCGGCAGCAAAAAACGTTATATGTAACGTTTTTTGCTCCCGGCGGTCCGCCACAACACGGCGCGACCGTCGCACGACGGTTGCGACGTGTGTCAATGCGTCGCAATGCGTCGCTAATGTTAGTCTATGGGGCAAAAACACATCCTGCAGACAACTTTGCAGGATGCGTTTTTTCCCCATAAACAACGCATTGCGACGTATTGAAAAAAACGCCAGTGTGAAAGTAGCCTAAGTCTCAGGATGTGATTTTGAAACACGACAACAACAGCACCCTAATATCTTTTGTTTTTTTGTGCTTTCACACAGGGCAAGCAAGCAAAGTTAGTATGAAACCACTTATTGCAGATTTGCAACTAAATCAAAATTCTGAAATCAAGACTTATTTGTGTTTGCAAATCAAAGTAAAATTTCTGTTTTGAGATGCTCCACTAATTATTCTTATTTTTTTTTAAACAAAAATCTCCCTAATCCTGAAACGTAAACACAAGTGTTGACCTACTACTGTGTGCTCGTTGTTTAAACAATTTTTTGAGCTGCTTCATAGCTCCAACGGTCTAATATAGAGTAGTACACACACTACCTGAATACAGTAGCCAGTTGCAATTGTTTGCTATTGGTAGAAAGTATCAAACACAAGTCACATTTGGTCTATTTTGCCTCTGACATGCACATTATCGAGAAGAAGGCAGAAGGTGTAACGAGGTCTATGTCCCATCCCTCATATCAATCACATCTGGATGATGTTCGCCTCTGACAGCGACACCATGAGCTGGAGTCGAGGCTGGCTCCTGGTTTTCGTGGGCCCCGGGCGAAAGAGTCTCAGTGGACCCCTTCAACACATACCACAATTCATAGAGCACAGATACAGAAGAGAAAATATAGGTATAGTACAATGCCAAAGATTTCACTTACTTCTTACATTACATGAGTAATATCAATAGCTCAGAAACCAGACAGTATAGTCCTCCATACAGAATAATGAGCCCTATGTATTGCTCCATACAGAATAATGGGCCCCACATAGTGCTCCATACCGAATAATGGGCCCCATATAATGCTCCATACAGAATAATGGACCCCATATAATGATCCTTACAGTATAATGAGCCACATACATTGCTCCATACAGTATAATGAGTCCTATATATTGCTCCATACAGTATAATGAACCCTATATATTGCTCCATACAATATAATGAGTCCCTTATATTGCTCTATACAGAATAATAAGCCCCATGTATTGCTCCATAAAGAATAATGGACCCAATATAATGCTCCACACTGTATAATGGACCCCATCTAATGCTCCATACAGTATAATGGGACCCATATAATGCTCCATAAAGAATAGTGGGCCCATATATTGCTCCACACAGTATAATGAGCCTGTAATGCTCCATACCGTATACGATGGGCCCATACAATGCTCCATACAGAATAGACCACATAAGATGCTTCATATATAATTGGCCCCATAAGATGCTCCATATGTAATTGGCCCCAAATACTGCTCCATATGTAATTGGCCAAATAAGATGCTCCATATGCAATTAGCCCTATAACATGCTCCATATCTAATTGGCCCCATACGATGCTCCATATGTAATTGGCCCCATACGATGCTCCATATGTAATTGTCCCCATAAGGTGCTCCAAACATTAAAAAAAAAAAAAATTAAATACTCACCTCTCCTCGCAGCCGCTGCTCTGCTCCAGACTTCTCTGCGTCAGCATCTTCCGGCTCTCTGCACTGTGATTGTTCATGCAGAAGACAAACACTAGTGGCATCATAGCGTCCTGCGACCTGAACGTCACAATTAGAGGATGCAGAAAATGGCGTAGCGGTGGAACAGGGGGAGGTGAGTATCGCAAGTACTGGGGCTCAGAGCATGGGCCCACTCATGGGTGCCGAGCCCCCGTAGTGGGCTGGTGTCCCCGACAGCAAGTGGTCCCCCCTTCGCCTGCTCAGAGCCCCGGCATTTACCCAAATGCGCTGGATGCTGACACCGGCCCTGGCTGGAGTCAGCGGTCTGCTCGGTCCACTTTTTCCACCACCATAACGGTTAATGTTGTATATAGTGTAATTTGCAATCCGTCAATGATACCTGTTTCTGTTCTTTCCAGAAGTCCCCTAACCCACAGCACCCTGGAACCAAGGATCATACTACACTAGAAAATCTTCTTCCAGTTGATATTTTGGAAGACATGAACAGTCAGCCTCTGATATCAGAGTCAGAAGACATTGTGCTGGAGGAGATGGACAACACAATTTTTTGTTGAAAATTATCAAATCAAAATTCTTTGAATTCCATGCCCAAAATTCGTAATATATTTTGGGGGCTGGGGAATTAATTCACATATTGCCAGGAGAATCTGTGTTCCCTAATTGTTGAAGCTTTTGCAAAGAGGACAATTGCCAACCACATATATGACCAGGGGACCAGTATTCACTCCCTTCAGAGTCAATACTATCCCACGTGTGCAACCTCTGTGCAGAACTGGTCAGAAAGGACTAAATTGTTTAAAATTATCAAATGCAATTTTCTTTATCAAAATTATAATTTTTTTCCAAAATTGTTAATACATTTTTGGGGTAGGAGAATTGGCATATTACTAGGAAAATTTGTGTTCCCTAATTGGTGGAATTCCGGAAAAGCAGACAGTTGGCAGTCACATGTATCACCAGGTAACTACTATCTGTTCCTACAAAGTCAACACTTTCCTGCTTGTATCACCCTTATGCAGGTCAGGTAGGAAAGGGAAAAATTGTTTAAAATTCTCAAACCAAAATTCTTTTAAATTCCATAGGTGCAATTTTCTTTTACAAAATAAAAGAATTATAATTAACCAATTCAGCAGCACCAAAAAGAATCGATATGACATGATGGGCCAAATGGTTTTTCACAGCAAACAGAGTTGCACCACTTGAACAGCCAGGTTAAGCCATACCTGAACTGTGTCCTTTCTCTAGGTAGATACCCTTAATTCTGATCCAATGGACATCTGGCTCAAAAGATTGGATCAGTGAAAAGAAGTGAAAATGAATCAGGTATGGATAAGTGCCGACTTTCATTCACCAATGGCTGATGCCACTTATAACATCAGCCATACCATCTGTGTTCCTGACTGTCCACTGTCTGTCTTCTACACCATTCTGCTGCCGCCAGTGCCTGTGGCCCATGCTCCAATAGCCATCTACGCCTTGTCCATCAAGTCATCTATACTGTAGTACTGCTGCTGCCAGGGCTACTGTTGCTCGACCTGCACTGCCAGACATCTTCCAGAATGCCCATCATAATTCTCTACAGCAGCCACTGGGCCACCACACACCTCCTGACTGTCCAGTATGTTTTATAGTGCTAGACTCTACTGCTTCTGTTGAGCCTATAGTTGCTGGCCTTAAACTGCTAAAAATCACCTTACTTGCCCTGTCCAAATTCTCTACCAT
This sequence comes from Ranitomeya imitator, assembly GCF_032444005.1. NCBI lineage: Eukaryota > Metazoa > Chordata > Amphibia > Anura > Dendrobatidae > Ranitomeya > Ranitomeya imitator. Next base: position 47,881,495 of record NC_091286.1, read on the forward strand.
TCTGCTCCTGCTGAAGCCACTGCTCTGCCACACCAGTCACACATCTCCTGGCTGACCACTTTGATTTACACTGTTAAATGGTGCAGTACTACTGATGTTGAGAAACATGCTATTATGTTTTTGTACACTAAAAAAAAAAACAGCTCTCAAAATAGGGCTTAGCATCATGCAGTTGCAGTGCAGTACAGTGCAACCTCCACCATGGGGAGCTTGGTAGGGAAGCCAGACTGCACACACAGAGCAACTGAACAGATGCCACCTAGTGGCGAGAGCAAGGTCAGGAAACCTAAGTCATAGCACAAGACAGCACAACAGTACAAAAGGATTTAGACAGAATGGATAGTCAGGACGTAGCAAGAGATCCGTAAACCAGGACGGGCAAAATACGGTACTATAGGGACAAACTGAAACGGAGTCAAAAAACCAAGCCAGGAGGTCAGAACCAGAGAGTCAAGCAGATCTACAGACAAACAAAGAGACACTGGGAAAGGGCAGGCAGGGGGAAATAACAGACACAGGACAATTAAAGGTTCACAGTAGGACAAATCAAGGGCTTCCAGAATCATTTTCACACGCCAAAGACAGAGCTATAGCTGACACCACCCTCAGGATACCTGGGAGCTAAATAGCAAACTCGAGCCCAGAATGAGGCAGAGCAAAGTTAACCCTTGACATGATCCACCCAGAGAAAGAGCAGACAGGACTAAACTCCGGAACGGATCATGACACTTAGTTTTTGAAATGGCTTGGTGACAACTAATCATAACGGCTTCTTGTTAAAAACAATTCTCCTGATTTTGACTGCAGAAAAAAGGAGGTAATTTTTGGAAGGCTTGAGAAAAAAGCCTTTGTAATTGCCTAATCATTTTATAATTAGTAAACCAGTTAAAGACTCCCAAAAAGGGATATCTTTTTCACTTCTTCACACTGGAAACAGTACACCTGTTTTGTCTCCCTAATGAAAGGGATAATTTTTAGACAGCTTATGAAAAAGGTATTGCTTCTTCCCTTAGCTAAGTGCAACGCTCTTTATTCTCCCCAAACAGGAATAATTGTTGCATCCAAATGCCATGACTTCTTCTGTTTGCAAGGCCTGTCTATAAACAATAGCAATGTATGCATTTCCCGCACCCCAACAAAAAGTGATTTTTAAACGGTTTCCACCATTTAAGTAGCCTAAAAAGTCTGATATTGCAGTGTGTTGTTCAATATTCTGCTGGTTACCTTTGATTACCATCTGTTTTCCTCTAGCCAGATAGATTAATAAAATAATAATACTTTTATTTATATAGTGCCAACATATTCCGCAGCACTTTACATTATAGAGGGGACTTGTACATTATAGAGGGGATTGAAGTAATTTGGACATTAGAAAGGCTGTGTTTGCATTACAGAGCTCAAAACATGTTAATTTGACTCCAAGGGGAACTCACAGCCTTCTGCACGTGCTTAAAGGGAACCTGTCACCCCGTTTTTTCAGATTGAGATAAAAATACTGTTAAATAGGGCCTGCGCTGTGCGTTACAATAGTGTATGTAGTGTACCCTGATTCCCCACCTATGCTGCGAAATACATTACCAAAGTCGCCGTTTTCGTCTGTCAATCAGGCTGGTCAGGTCAGGTGGGCGTGGTGACATCGCTCTTTTCTTTCCCAGCTTTCCGTTGGTGGCGTAGTGGTGTGCGCATGTCCAAGTTCCGAATTCCCTGCGCGCACGTGAAGAAACAGCGCGCGATCTGCGCTGTTATCCCTGTCATCGGTGGGGGCGGCCATCTTCCTGGGGCCGCGCGTGCGCAGATGGAGTGCTCTGCTGCACGGGGCTTCAGGAAAATGGCCGTGGGATGCCGCGCGTGCGCAGAAGAGATCGCGGCGGCCATTTTCCCAAAGCCGAGTTTGCATCTCGGCTTTGGGAAAATGGCCGCCGCGATCTCTTCTGCGCACGCGTGGCATCCCGCGGCCATTTTCCTGAAGCCCCGTGCAGCAGAGCACTCCATCTGCGCACGCGCGGCCCCAGGAAGATGGCCGCCCCCACCGATGACAAGGATAACAGCGCAGATCGCGCGCTGTTTCTTCACGTGCGCGCAGGGAATTCGGAACTTGGACATGCGCACACCACTACGCCACCAACGGAAAGCTGGGGAAGAAAAGAGCGATGTCACCACGCCCACCTGACCTGACGAGCCTGATTGACAGGCGAAAACGGCGACTTTGGTAATGTATTTCGCAGCATAGGTGGGGAATCAGGGTACACTGCATACACTATTGTAATGCACAGTGCAGGCCCTATTTAACAGTATTTATATCTCAATCTGAAAAAACGAGGTGACCGGTTCCCTTTAAGACAATTAAGGCTTTTTAGTTATGTGATTCAGCCAAATATATTTGCTGCAAATCAAATTTTGGTGGAAAATTCGATAAAGCTGGCAAACCACTCTTTTCTAGGATTTATGTAGTCATTGATTGCAGAGTGTTGAGGCATAGTATATGCATAATGGAGTACATATTATGTATTGGAAAACTTTTGGAGATGCTAAAAAATACAATTTTAATTTTTATGGAATTATTGTGTGTTGTAATTTACATATCAACTTTATTTTTTGTGTGGTGGTGCCAATTTCAATTTCTTTTTCAGCTGGATGACGCTGTGTAATGTAGTCAACGCCTGCAAGTGATGGCACATACAGTATATGGCTAGATTGCAAGCACCATCACTTTGATGTCTATAAATTAAAAGAACCTTTCCGAATTACCATGGAGTAACTGGACATTGTGATGGGTGTAAAAGGGGTTGTCCATTGAAAATAAGTTAACACCTATTCATGGCATTAGTGATAACTTGCTAATCGGCGGATATTCCACCTGTGAGATAGGGGGTCGATCGGCAAAATAGGGAATTTTTATCCCCAACGGGGAATTTTTATCCTCATTGTATAATAAAGTGGCAGGTCAGGTGCCCAACTGCCGCTCCTCACTCTCTATGGAATTGACGGAAAAAGTCGAGCGCAGACCAATAGAGAACGAACAGAGTAACGGTAGAGCATACAAACAATTGTTGAATTCTATCACGGAAAAAAGTTCCCTGTTCTACCGATTGATGCGGGTCCCAGCAGTGGTAGAAGTGAACTTATTTTCACCAGAGAACCCCTTTAATTCTGCAATCCAACCAATGTACCATCATTTTGTTGTTTTTTCTAATGCAAAATCATGGCAGACCTATTTTCTGCCTTCGAGAATAAAAAAACAAAACAAAGCAATTTAATTTAATTGCTATGATATTCTGGAAATGTGATTTTGTTTTTTGTTTAGGATGTTTTATTGATTTTCCCTTTTTTACTTTATGCTCATTTTATTTTGGTTCCGTTTACATTTTAGCATAAACCTTTCTCTTATGTTGTTCGCCCAGAACATTTAATAGTGATGTCGTTCTCTTGTCAGATTGCTTCTACACATTGCTGCTGGTTGTTGCTAAGATTTTAGACAGCTGAGGGATTAACATGTTGGCCTCTGCGCTGCCTGAAAACCCATCTGCTAATGAGGAGGAACTTATTATTACAGCGCCAGAGTGAAATCACTGGCTGGTTCCATGCCAAGCTCGTAAGCAGAAAAATCACTGCCCAGCTCCTCGCTCAATGGAGATGATCAGCACAGAACCTGCATTCAGACCTCTATTTGGACCGCTCCGGGCAACATCTCTTTAGAGCAGGCCTTCAGTTATCTTTGTCTCTTTGGACATTTTCTCCAAAGGCTTCATGTTTATGTTTAGCGGCTCAAGAGACATTACGTTCACAGGTTCAATCTGTGGGTCAAGCGTATTCTGGTTATTTAAGTCATTGTTTTCGACAGCAAGTAGAATCAGTATAAGACCTAAGACTGATTAAGTCCTTCCTGCCATAGCCCATTTTAGGTTTTTTTTTTTACTTTTGTTTTTTTTCCTCCACTTTTCCAAATAGCTATAACTTTTTTATGTTTGCATCCCAAAAAGCAATTTTTAGGGATTTTGTTTTTTTTAGGGACAGGTCATTGTTTTGAATGACACCTTTAATTTTTCCACAAAATGTGCAGGAAAACAGGAAAAGAAAAAAATCCAACTGCAGTCAAAATGTGGAAAAAAAAACCTACAATTCAGCCATTGTTTTTTTGGGTGTTATTATTTAAGCGGTTAAAAAAAATGACGGTAGTTTCTGTCGCTATTTTCCTAGACCAGTCTCTTTTTTTAACTTTTCATTGGTGAAGCTGTGTGAGGTTTTGACTTTTGCATGAAGAGTTTTTATTGGTACCATTTTGGGGGTCATATGATGTTTTGATAATTTTGGGGGGAATGTGTGGCAAAGAAAATATAGCAATTCTGGAGTTTTCTTTTGCTTTACAATATTTATCATATGGGTTAAATAATTTGAAACTATTATAATTATATTAGTGACAGATTCTGTGAGGTGGGGCAATGGGAACAGATTCATGCATACGTCGGTATCCAATTAATTTAAATGTCGTTGTAAGTTGAGCCTCATTGAGACGTCCATGACCGAGTACAGCCCACAATGCACGGACTGACTGCGGATCTCCAAACCCAAAATTCACAGCCTCATAGCCAGATACACACGGACAAAATTGTTGGTACCATTCTCTTATAGTAAGAAAAACACACAATGGTCACTGAAATAGCATGAAATCGACAAAAGAAGTTTTCAATTTAAACATCAAACATTGCTTTTGAATTGTGGTTCAAGAGAAAAAACACACAAAAATGATGTTACCCCTAGAAAAGAAAGCTTGCAAATAATTTGACCATAGGGACATGTGAAACTAAGGTGTGTCCTGTATTTAGCATCACAGGTGTCTAAAAACTTGTAATCAGTCAGTCGGCCCATTTGATGGGTGAAAAGTAGTCACTGTGCTGTTTGGTATCATGGTGTGTACCACTGAACATTGACCTAAGAAACCTAAGGAGAGAGAGTTGTCTCAGGTGATCAATTTTCTTTCAATAGACAAATGTGTTAAAGATGAATGCTATAAGACTATCTCCAAAAAGCTTTATGTTCCTGTTACTACAGTTGCACATATTATTCAGAAGTTCAAGGTCTATGGGACTGAAGCCGAACTTCCTGGACATGGCTACAGGAGGAAAACTGATGACAAATTGAAAAGACAAATAATACGAATGGTAACCAAAGAGCCCAGAAGAACATCCAAAGAGATTAGAGGTGAACTCCAAGGTCAAGGTACATCAGTGTCAGATTGCACCATCCATCGCTGTATTTTCCAAAGTGGACGCCATGGAAGATGACCAAGGAGGAGACCACTGTTGAAAGCAAATCATAAAAAAACAAAACTGGAATTTGGCAAAATATATATTGACAAACCACAAAGTCTCTGGGAGGATTTCTGGACATTTTGGCAAGTCACATAAGCTCTTTGTTCACTTATACAAAAATGACGCATAGGAAAAAAAGAACAGTGTACCTACTGTGAAACATGTTGGAGGCTTGGTTATAATTTAGAGCTGGTTTTCTGCATCTGGGTCTTAAATCTATGCACAGTACAATTAAATCTCAAGACTATCAAGGCATTCTGTCACCAAATGTGCTCCCCAGTGTCAGAAAGCTTGGTGTGAGTCGTATATTAGTGATCCACCAACAGGATAATGGCCCAAAACATCCAAGAATGGCTGAGAGCAAAGCATTGGCCTATTCAGCAGAGGATTCTGTGAGCCCTGATCTAAATTCTATTGAACATCTGTGGAAGGAGCTGAAACTTGCATTGTGCCTTCACACATAAGACACAAGAAGCAGTTTGCTCACTAGACAGGCGCAGAAATCTCATTGAAGGTTACGGAAATTGTTTATTTGCAGTGACTGCCTCAAAAGGTTGTGGAACAAGATATTCACCAAAATTTCCATTAGTTGATAAATTTAAAGTGAAAATTACTTTTGTCAATTTCTAGTTATTTCAATGACCGTTGTGGGGTTTTCTTACTTTAACAGACGGGAATTATCAATTTTGTCCATGTGTGTATGTTCAGTTCGGGACACATGCTGCCAGTCTATTCCTTGTGGTCCGTACTCGGACAGTGTTTGACGGATCTCTAAATAAGCTTTCATTGACATCGGCATCAAAATGGTTAGACAGCAAAAATCAGTTCACTCCAGGATCTGTCGCATATGGCGAGAGCTCAACTCCTGAGCCTGCTCCATACATGTGGACTCTATGGCTGACGTACAGTGATGTCCATATGATTTATCTCTCTGAGCATCGCCCATCATCATTACAATGATAAATTCTCTGCTTGCTTAGCTTAATGACCTGTGTAGTACATGTGTAATACCAACTGATAGTGGATGGGAACTGGGTGCAAATTCTGCAACATCGATATTGAAGGATGAGCAGACTAATTTTAGAGTATCCGAAAATGATGTGAGGAGGCAGTTTAAGTCACTTAACATTGGTAAAGCTGCAGGACCTGATGGACTCAGCTCACGTGTCCTTAAAGTTTGTGCAGACCAGCTGTGTACTGTCTTTACACGCCTATTTAATGGAAGTCTACAAACACAGAGGGTACCAGTGTTATGGAAAACTTCCTGTCTGGTGCCGGTACCCAAGACGACTTCTCCTGCAACCCTAAATGACTATCGTCCTGTAGCCTTAACATCTCATGCTATGAAGGCCTTGGAAAGATTAGTTCTTGCTCACTTAAGACCGAGGGTTAACGCTTTTATCGATCCCCTTCAGTTTGCTTACCGACATAGATTGGGGGTAGATGATGCTATCCTTTCTCTGTTACATAGGGTACATTCATTTCTGGAGATTGACGGAACCACGGTGCGAGCGATGTTCTTCGATTTCTCGAGTGCATTTAACTCCCTGCAGCCACTTTTACTACACAAAAAGATGACTGATATGAAGGTTGAGGAGGGGATGAGAAATTGGATAACTGACTACCTATCAGATCGGCCACAGTTTGTACAGATGGGAGCAGTTGTGTCAAGCAGATTATTGAGCAGTGTAGGTGCCCCCCAGGGAACGGTGCTTGCGCCCTTTCTATTCACACTGTATACTTCAGACTTTCAGTATAAATCTGAACTTTGCCACCTTCAAAAACTTTCGGATGACTCTGTGGTTGTGGGATGCATTAGGGGAGATCAGGGGGATGAGGAATATAGAAGGGTGGTGTTGAATTTCGTGGATTGGTGCAATGGTAACTATCTACAACTAAATGTTAAGAAAACCAAGGAGTTGGTGGCCAACTATAGCAGGATTAAGTTGGAATGCTTACCGATCACTATTGCTGGTCAGGAGGTCGAGCAGGTGGAGAGTTACAAATATTTGGGGGTCCATTTGGATAGCAAACTGGACTGGAGATGCCACTCAGAGTTTGTCTACAAGAAGGGGATGAGCAGATTGTATTTCCTAAGGAAACTGAGGTCTTTTAATGTGTGTAGCAAAATGTTAGAAATGTTCTACCAATCTGTGGTGGCAAGTGCCATCTTTTTTGCAATCACGTGCTGGGGTAGTAGTGTGCGGGCCTCTGATGCTAATAAGCTGAATAAGATTATTAAGAAGGCAAGTTCTGCTGTCGGCTGTAATCTGGACTCTTTTGGGGAGGTAGTGGAGAAAAGAACTCTGAAAAAGTGTGTGGCAATTATGAACAATAATGCACATCCATTATATGAGCTATTCATGGGACAGAAGAGCACCTTCAGTAACCGGCTTATACTTCTGAGGTGTAAGAAGGAAAAATATAGGAAATCGTTTGTGCCAACTGCCATGGGAATGTACAACAATAACATTAGGGTTAAACCACCAAGGTGAATGTCTACTTATTTCTCTACATTTCAGTTCACTCGTTGTGTATGTCCTATTCTAATGTATAATGTATAATGTTCTTCTGTCAACTCCACTGTCATGTCAACTATGTAATTCCTTTATGATTTTTATGAGTTAAGTCGTGCTGCTGTGATACCATAATTTCCCACGGGATCAATAAAGTGTATCGTATCGTATCGTATCGTATGACCTGCTCAAAACTAATAGCCAGGAGGATTCCCTATTTTCTTATTACATGACGCATATCTCATACCAATTGTGCCAACTCTGAAAACCACTAACAATTCCCTGACGCGTTAGTATATACTGTGCACAGCCCCAGGTGACTATTAAAATCCATTATTTTAAAACTCTGGACTCCACCAGCCATTTGTTATATATGGTGCAAATTTATCCGAACTGTCTAAAAGTAAACACTCTTTGTTGCCCATAGCAACCAATCACAATGCAGTTTTCATTTTACCAGAGCGGTTTACAAAATGAAAGCTGAGTTCTGATTGGCTGTAACCGTCAACAAAGAGAGGTTTGTTTTTTCCGATAAATCTGGGCCATATGTTAGGCTAGTTAGATGGAGTTGATGCGATTTGATTCACAGGGCCCAGTCTGCCGGCCATGTTAGGAATCTGTGGCCACTGGACGGGAGCCCTGAGAACCACCTCCTACTTGTCAGGATTTGCTGATCGTCTTTTTATTAGCTGGCCTGGTGCGACGCCACACGCCGCATGATGATGTTGCTACAAATCAGAAGAGGAGCTGGGGAGTCTGGCAGGTTGGAGGCAGTTCACAGGACTACCATCCAGCGGCCATGGACTAGTGACGTGGACGCGGCACCAGGGTCCTGTCAATCAGTTTGCTCATCTCTAATGTATAGTTATTTTTTAAGCCAACTGGGTATGGTCCTCTTCTCATACAGCAGAATTGTGGTACACACCCCCTTGTCTAAATAGACTAGATTTATATAAAGGAAATAAGGAGCGGAGAAAAAACATCGGCAGATCCAGGAGGACAGCAGCATTTACACTGGGCCAAGAAAAAATTACCAATCACAAGTGGCAGGCTTGTCAATAATAGCGCAACGAAATCTCGCACCTGCGCAGTAGCATCACAGGCCCACACACAGGTGGACTTTGCTCTGCAAATGATGTCCCTGAGTATGTGCCAAAGATGTCAGGCCCCGGCGAAAATACGCCTGCTCGGGCCTGTACGCTATTGCGCAGGCGCAAGGGCTATGTGAATGGTGCAGGATGCGTCATCCAATCAATCAGAGCTGGAGGACGGCGACCGGGAGCAGAGAGAAGTGACGCCGCAACAATGTCACCCATCTGACAAGACCATCCTCATTTAAATACAGCACAGGAGCATTTCACATGGTATTTTTGGGGTATACAGGAGGAGTCACGTTGGTAGAAAGCCGTACAGGAGCAGACAAAGGTGGCGGCATTTGTTGAGATAACAAATAACTGGTGACAGGTTTCCTTTAATTATATGTATTTGGGGCTAACATTCATTTTTTCAACTGGGTGTCACTGAAAAGTTTGCACCTTTTTGCTTTTACAGGCATTTTGTTTCACTGCAGATTCAACTTTGACATCGTCCATGGTCAGATGAGAGGAGCTCAGAAACAGACAGATTAAAGAGATACAAACTCTTCCGTCAGAACGAGTTCACTGGCGGATTCTCAGATAACTCATTCTGCAGCCTCCAATAGACGCTGTAGAAGAAAAGCAGTGCAAAAATTTTAATGAAACCCATTTGCAAAAATTATTTTTTAGTCCCATAGACATGCATTTAAGGAAATAAAAATAGTCCCCCCAAAGGTGGGCAAGCATAACATTATGCTAATAGAATCCCCGGGAGAGCAGCCAAATATTCAGGGTTGCCTAAAAACAGCAGGTAATACAATGACTACATAACAAACTCAGCTCTGCTGCATCAGTATTACAGATAATAGAAGCGTCAGTCTTGTGTTGCCAAGATCCTTCTCTTAGGACAATAAGAGCCCAGGGCGAACTTCCCACAATTCATCTTACCAGTCCTTCCCTTCCAATAAAGACAACCTATGATTAAAGCCAAATTAAATAGATGTTTCCATTCCTCATATTCACCGACACTTTACATGCCGTGTAATTAATGTTTTCATTTTTTTTTAGCAGCCATTATAATGTAAAAAAGCCATTCAGAGAGTCATTTTGTTCATTCTACCCACCAAACAATCCTACAGAAAAATATGATACAATAAGCGCCAACCAGAGACCAGTTAATTAACCAGTAATTAACGCACCGAACAATAATTAACTCACAAATTACCTCTGAATCCTTCATCTAGAGGTAATGTTTATAACTGTGGGTGATAATCTGATGCTGCACCTTTGTTTTGCCTCTGTTGACTGTTGTGCTAGGTGCTGCGGGGAGATGAGAGGAGTAATAGTGCGCGGCGGCGTGTTTGCATTAGTGATATCAGATACATAAATCCATTTGTACTTTGTGCACAGCCCTTGTCCAAATTGCTGCTGCACCTGTCTTTGCATCGTAGATGACTCATGGGGCGTTGGTTTAGGTTTTCTGTTTGCAGTCTGAATAAGATTTTAAGATTAGAATTTTTATTATTTATTTTTTAGTGTTATCTGGATAAATTGAAAGCGGCAGCGCCCAAAAGGGACCTAACAATTTGGCCTCAGGCACATGCCATAGAAGCTGGATCATGGGGGACATGCCATGTACAAGTGTATGTGATATTTAACGACAGAACACAAGTATTACATATAAACCTTCGCATATCTCTGTCTGACTATAGAGGCATAGAGAGGTACAAGGGCCAGTTCACCAAGCACTAAGTCTGGCTGTCATCACTTCTTTCATTACCCTGTTGAGGGCTTCCATCGAAATCTATGCTACAATGATGGACAAAGCCTATAAGAAGGTCGAACGGGGACCAAAATGTCATATTTTGGCTTCCATTTGCTTAAACGAAGTCACTGTACCCATTGAGCGCATATCTATATTTTGGTATTTGAGGATACAGATGGAAGCTCCCAACAAAGTAACGGGACAAAGCCAAAATTTGAATATGTAAATAACAAAAGAAAAATATCACTTCCGCACTGCTGTAATTGGTTAGACCCTTTTACCTCTAAACCTTACTTTGCTGTGATAACCATATAAAAAACCCCTTTTTGCAAAAACCAACCCGGGTGCTGCTTCCAAAATCATATCATAAAGAACATGTAAAAGAGCAAAAAAGCAGAGCGCACTCACCGGTTTTGAACTGTCAAACTTTTATTCGGACATAACTAAATACAGCAGGGAGGGATGTGAACACACACAGACAGCGGCCGTTTCGTGCACAAAGCACTTCAACAAGTCCTGATCCTGACCTGTTGAAATGCTTTGTGCACAAAACGGCCGTCGTCCGTGTGTGTTCACATCCCTCCCTGCTGTATTAAGTTATGTCCGAATAAAAGTTTGACAGTTCAACACCGGTGAGTGCGCTCTGCTTTTTTGCTCTTTTACATGTTCAAAATTTGAATATGGCCTTAGAAAACCAAATGATATCCATGTGGATGATCCATAAGACCTCATTGAGATGACTGTTTTTTATGTACATGATTTGTTTGTGTTTTTCACAGTGTGACAGGGTCACTGGTGCCGTACATGTCACAAAGGTTGCTTTCCTGTGTGATTTGAAAGCCATAAGTGTTTTCTCCAGCACTATATGTGCTCAGAGCAATCCAGTCGCTATATGGGCATGGCTTTTATGGTGGGTAGGTCAGAGATGGGCGGGACACCTACCCGCCATATCTCCACCTCCAGGGTGTGGCTGGAGGGAGGCACTGGGCGGAACTGTGTATGAACTGTTTATTTTCTTTTGAGCCGGACAGGTTGTTTTTCTGTTACCAGTTTGGGGTCTTGGTTTATGAAGTAATAAACCACCCAGAGACTTTAACCACACGTGTGCCTGTGTCTACCTCAAGGAGCAGCTACGTGAGCCAACCTTCCACAACGGATAGACCAATGCGCATCATAATCTGTTCACACGTCCTTGGCCTTTTTTTTGCTTCCCATTTGTCCACTGAAAAATCAAAGCGACATGTCCAATTTTCATTCCAGTCACTAGAGATGGGCGGATTTACTCGTGGGACTCTGGCCCATTGGCTAGTTTGGTAGTCTCTGGCCTCTGGACAGGAGGCGCGATAATCTCTTACCGTCTGGGATCCCCGACGCGGTTTTTAGCTGGTTTGGCGCAATGTAATTATTGCGGCTCAAAATATGCCTGTTTCTTGGAGCATTTTGCCATCATTTCTGCTAAGAAAAATGCTAGTGGTTTATTCGCTATTTAATGGAGTGAGAAAAATCAACTGGAAAACGACAGTAAAAGAGACGTCCTAATAAAAAATAAGGGAAAGTCCTCTAAAAAATGCTGGTGGCCAAAGTATCATAAAAATGTTCAGGAAATAAATGAAAAAAATGACACAAAGGGCACTTCAGGAAAAAAACACCATAGTTTCCCGAGTTGTTTCCTGCTTGAAAAACTTGGGGGGAGGTGGGTGGTGTTGGGTATGGGGGTCTGTCAGAGTTGTGTGCACATACCCTTACTCATGCACTGCCCTCTATCAGTGTTCTTAACCCCTTCCCGCCGCGTCCCTTTTTCGTTTTTGTGTTTTCGTTTTTCGCTCCCCTCCTTCCCAGAGCCATAACTTTTTAATTTTTCCGTCAATATGGTCATGTGAGCACAACAAGGGGAAAAGGAGCGGCACAGCCCCTGAATCAGAGAAAAAAAGTGTGGCACACAACCAATGTGTATGGCAGTCCGAGAAATAGAAATGGAGGTGCAATCCGCATGAAAAAAAGAGTCCAAGAGAAATCCAGCAAAAAAGAAAAAAGCAGATGCACTCACCAAATGCAGTTTCAAGCGTCCTTTATTTTACTCTCCTTGTTCACTCTCCATTCCCCCGTGCCGTGAAGTATGTACCGCTTGGTATTGAAATAAAGGACGCTTGAAACTGCATTTGGTGAGTGCATCTGCTTTTTTCTTTTTTGCTGGATTTCTTATGGTCATGTGAGGGCTTATTTTTTGTAGGACGAGTTGTACTTTTGAACGACGCCATAGGTTTTACCATGTCTTGTACTATAAAACGGGAAAAAAATTCCAAGTGTGGTGAAATTGCAAAAAAAAGTGCAATCCCACACTTTTTTTTTGTTTGGCTTTTTTGCTAGCTTCACTAAAACTGACCTGCCATTATGATTCTCCAGGTCATTGCGAGTTCATAGACACCAAACCTGTCTAGGTTATTTTTTATCTAATTGGTGAAAAAAAATTAAAAACTTTGCTAAAAAAAAAGAAAAAGGGGCCATTTTCCGATACCCGTAGCGTCTCCATTTTTCGTGGTCTGGGGTCGGGTGAGGGCTTATTTTTTGCGTGCCGAGCTGACGTTTTTAATGATGCCAATTTTGTGCAGATACGTTCTTTTGATCGCCCGTTATTGCATTTTAATGCAATGTCGCGGCGACCCAAAAAATGTAATTCTGGCGTTTTGAATTTTTTTCTCGCTACACTGTTTAGCGATCAGGTTAATGCTTTTCTTTTATTGATAGATCGGGTGATTCTGAACGCGGCGATACCAAATATGTGTAGGTTTGATTTTTTTTAAATTTTTTATTTTGGATGGGGCGAAAGGGGAGTAATTTAAACTTGAATTTTTTTTAATTTTTTTCATATTTTTAAAAACATTTTTTTTTACTTTTACCATGCTTCAAAAGCCTCCATGGGAGGCTAGAAGCAGGCACCACTGGATCAGGCCAGCTACATAGCAGCGATCATCAAATCACTGCTATGTAGCTGAATTATAGGCTTGCTATGAGTGCCGACCACAGGGGGGCGCTCACAGCAGGCAGGCATCAGTAACCATAGAGGTCTTAAGGACCTCTATGGTTACCATCCTGAAGCATCGCCGACCCCCGATCATGTGACGGGGGTCGGCGATGCGCTCATTTCCAGCCGCGCGATAGTTAAATGTCGCTGTCAGCGTTTGACAGCGGCAGTTAACAGGTTAATAGTGGCGGGTGAATCGCGATTTCACCCGCCGCTATTGCGCGCACATGTCAGCCGTACAAAACAGCTGACATATCATGATTTTGATGAGGGCTCACCGCCGGAGCCCACATCAAAGGGGGAGACACGACATGCGCTGTACTAGTACGGCACATGTGGTGAAGGGGTTAAGACTCAAGGATCTTAAGACTTCCACAGAGAACAGTGTTCATGAGCCTCATACTACTTTCGTATATTAGCGTGTCACGTTCCGAGCCCCGACCATGATGCACAGACTATCCATGGGTCTCCTGACCTGAACTTTACAGCCTCATAGTAGCCTAATTGCCAACCTCACTAACTGCAGAAGCTACAACTGGAATGTTTAGGAACATTGCCAGCAATGAAGCAGAAAGATGCTATGTGGACTGCAGATGTGAAATTAATTTGCAAGTCACATTCAGGTTTTTTCCGCGAAAAAAACGCATGGCGGTAAAAAAAGCAGCATGTTCATTAATTTTGCGGATTTTCTGCGTTTTTCACGCTATTCTATGCATTTGGAAAAAAACGCACCAAAAAAGCACCAAAAACGCGTCAAAAACGCATAAAAAAAAAGCATGCGGATTTCTGGCAAAAATGCCCGTTTTTTGTCAGGAAAATTTCTGCAAGAAATCCTGACATGTGCACATACCCTCAATGATCTCTAACAGGCCTAAAGTTAAACATGACACATTTCATTTATATTTTAGGCCAAAAATATAAATATATGTATTTTCATCTTTTACATTTTAAAAATTACAAAAAGGAAAATGGTCCGATGCAAAAGATTGGACATCCTGCGTGGTTAGGACCTAGTAGCACCCCCTTTTGCAAGCATCACAGCTTGTAAACAATTTTTTTCTTTCAATTCTTGTTTGAGGGATTTCCATCCATTCTTCTTTGGAAAATTCTTCCAGCTCTGTGAGATTCCAGGGTCGTCTTGCATGCTCTGCCATTTTGATGTCTAGCCACAGATTTTCAATGATGTTCAGATGAGAGGACTGTGAGGGCCATTGTAAAACCTTCAGCTTGTGCCTTTTGAGGTCGTCTATTGTGGATTGTGACGTGTGTTTAGGATCACTATCCATTTGTAGAAGCCATCCTTTTTTCAACTTCAGCTTTTTTAGAGATGGTATTATGTTTGCATCAACAATTTGTTGAAATTTCATTGAATCCATTTTTTACCTGTGAAATTTTCCCCATGCCATTGACTGCAAACAACCCCAAAGCAAGATTGATCCACTCTCGTGCTTAATGGTTTGCAAGATATTCTTTTCCTGAAATTCTGTGCCATTTTGTCTCCACACATACCTTATTTTATGCTTTTTATGATCTTACTTATGTTTTTTTATGTTCACTGTTTTAAGTAGGATTTTGTAGTTTTGATTGATCTTGCACAAGTATTCTCTAGTCCCCCACATTAGAGTGATTTTATTTGCACAAATGTTGTGACTTTTTGGCAGAACCTTCTTTTGTGCTAAAAAGTTACAGAAAAAATGTTAAAAAACAAACAAAAAAGAAACAAGCGCATTCTTGATTTTGCATAGAATTCTAGAATCAGGTTTGTCGTTTTGAAGAATTTGGTGCAAAAAAAAGTCAAAGAATGACACAAAGCAAAACAAAAGAAAAGTGACTTAAAATAAAATTAAAGTGATGAATCGGACTCGCTGTCATCTTTGTCTCTCTCTAAGGCCGGGGTCACACTTGCGAGTGTGATGGGAGAAACTCGCGCGAGTCTCTCGCATCAATAACCGGCACTGCCGCCGAAACTCTGTACCGGACTGTGCAGCTGCATGTATTTCTATGCAGCTGAACGCTCCAGTCCCAAGTGCTGGCGGCAGTGCCAGGTATTGATGCGAGAGACTCGCGTGAGTTTCTCCCATCACACTCGCAAGTGTGACCCCGGCCTAACAAGGAATGTTAGAAAACATTCTTTACAAAATCATCTTGGGGAAATAGCAAATGAGATTACCTGAAATAATAAAATTAAGGAAAAATGGAATGAAAAAAAAGAATGCAGGTATAGAAAGGGCAAGAGTGTAAGTATTAAACAGAATATAAGTCTGTGTGCAGCACGAGAAGGCCAGAAGCCGGTATGCGTGTAAATCACTTTTATGAGGCCGTACAACTTGTTTGCTTGTCAGCAGACAGAGGAAATGTGTAATTTGCAGCTGCTTCAATGGCTTAGCACCTGATAATAAAACAGCTGTCAGTCTCCAGTGCCACTAAACGGTGCACAGCATAAAGGCCACTCCGTGAAAACTAGTCCTGAAGTGTTGGCGTCCCACCAAGTCCACTTCCTCAGATCCAAGTGACTCGCTGTATAAGTTACACAGCCTAATTTTAACAATGCGCTGACTTTAGTTCTGGAGCAATCACAAAGCACTTCACAGGAGGGAAACCGGACATGTTATTATTACAAATTATATACCTATGGCGCAATATAGTTAGCCGACTGCCTTGTATGTGCATTTTTCCAATATTCTGATATCAACTTGGACTTTAAGGGGACTTCTCACTGGATTTTTTTTTTCTTTACGCTGAGTACCTCCTCCAATTGCTGATGCTCCACTTATTTTGTAACAGTTTTTTTCTTTCTTCCATTCCAAAGTTGTGCCCCAAGGTAATAATGGTGCAAATTTTTTGCATTTAACCAACTAGGCGTCCTCCACCGACATTATCTGTGGGCATGGACAAGTTTTGATTGGCCAAAATCTGAGGCAAAAAAAAACAACGCCCACAGAGAAGTGCTATGGTATACACCCATTGGTTAAAGGAAAAATTTACACCAGATGGGGCACAGAAGAAAAAGAAAAAGTGTTCCAGGATTAGTGGAAGGTGCTCAGTTATAAATAAAAAAATCCAGTGAAAGGTCTTCTTCGTGGAGACTGTTTGAGTTATTAGATGGGGGTCTACCATTTAGGGCCTTTACTTTCTAGTGAGTGCAAAGAGTGGACATACAGTGAATACTGTAAAGACTAAATTCTTCATGTAATGTAAATCACCAAAATAATCCCTGACACTGAAGAATCTAGGAATGTTCTGAAGCATCTAGGATTGTCAATACTGTCCTCCTTAAGTGTAAAAAATGAAAAAACTATGTTTAAAAAGATTTTTCTGTAGATTCCTTTATCTGTAAACCATATTCTTTTATACATTTTCCAAACTTACACTTATTATTGAGCGGAATCTGGGCACACGGGACTTGAAGCTTGATGAAATGCTGGTAGTGGAGATGTTTCTCAGATTGTAGTCTCCAGGTCCTGGACCTTCTCGCTGGAATACAAAAGAAAATCCTCACTGCTATATGATGATTCTGAAATTAAACAGTATTTAAAGGTGGCCCCATTAAAAGGAGCCGGACAATAGAGTCATTCTATACGAACCGCGGGCAGCAGAAATCCAACGCTAGCTGCATGATTACAGCCATGCATGTTATACTCTGAAACGTTGCGGCACTAAGTTCAGAGATGCCTTTCATTGAAAGACCGGTCGGGAACTATGCGTCTTAGGTGACTAGTCCACAAGACAGGTTCCCGGTGGCCTCTCCCTCTTCCCGCTCCCATGACTGACAGTTCTCTACATATATGAGTGTATATGGAGAGATCTGCCAGACTATAGTAACGAGGTGGGGAGAAGCTGTCCAAGACCTGCCTCCGACTAGTCAACCAAGATGCATGGTTCCCAGATGGCTTCTCCACGCATGTTGTCTCTGAAACACAGCAGCTTTTCAGGCTGAAATAATGCAGCCAATATTTACATAATGCTCCCTATGGTTCTGGCAGAATGAATCTATTGCAAGTTTCCCTTTAAAGCGTACCTGTCTTTTGTGTCATTTGTGTTTATTTGAGGAATATCACTATTTCTGGCCATTATTTGACTTGTATCTTGCATTTATCACCAGTTTTCCCCTCTGCGGGATCTTTCTATAATTTTCAGTTGTCTCTGAGCTAGTGGGTAAAGATTCTAGCTGTTATGCATAAAGTATTCCTGCTCTCCTGTCTCTAAATCGCACAAAAAAAAGCAGCAGCAGCATCATGGAGGATGTTATACATCATCACTGAACGCTGTAGCTGTGAGTCCAGTAACAAAGTGAGATAAATAACTTAGGAGAAGTTGCAGCACCACCTGCTTTTCATATACTGTACTGAGCGCTCCTCCTCCTCTGCCCTTTATGTAGACTTTAACAGGAGCTGTAATCTGATACCTCAGTGCGCAGGCAGTCCAGAATTTTATGTTTCTTAATATTTTGTTGAACGATTCTTTTTTTTCTAGTTGAGGATGTGGATTCATCTGCTATCTTTTTTACTGCCAAGTTGACAGTGATACACATTGTACCCAATATAATTACTGTTAAAGAGCAGCTAATTACAGAGTGGTATTTAACACATCACATCACCAAACTGTTTAGTAAGGAATATTTATGAATGTTCCACACAAATTCTGAATATTTTACAAGTAGGATTACATTTGGACAGTCATGCAAATATACTAAGGAATAGCTTAAATGTCACCCTTCCCCCATAATTTTAGCTTCTTCATGATTTTATCATACATCCTGCCTTTTAAGATTTTTTTTGTTGACGTTGGATAGTCTGATTGTGGGGTTTTTATCCTCTTTTCGTACATGATTATGGGGGCAGCTATTCTACCTCATCTGCTGCTCTGTTAACAGCCTTTAGAGACATGCTTTACAGCAGCTCCATGGACCATAAGAAACTATAGGCAGGACCTGACTCATTATCTTCTATGGGAAAGCTTTCTAGGCTTGCTCTGTGACCTGTGCAGAGGTCATTACACAGAGAGGGGATAAACTTTAACATTATCTATTGTGAATGATGAATCCTTTGTTATCTATATTTTTATGCTACCCTGCATTGTAGTCCTATGTATTATTATAATGAAAAGTTTGTGAAGAAGTGATTTCTACAGGACAGGAAGAATCAGTTTATTATAAGGCTCAGTGGTTAGAGAGAAAACTGCAAGATTTCAGGATTTTATGACTATAGATAGTGACATGGAAATTTTTAAAAAATGCTAAATTCTTATACAAATATGATTAATCTAAAACATTTTTTTAAGCAGTAGTTAATTTTTCTGATGAGACAAACATCACTACTGTATCGTTAGGGCGATGAGCTGTCCGGCTGATGTGACCTCCAGTGATCAGCAATAGTCTGCGGTTAAGACTAAGGTCACACCAATGTATGACCCTAATCATATGATCACTCATAGTGTGATCTGATTTTCTCCAATGAAGAGAAGATGTCGAAAAAAAATGTCTCCATACTCGCATTGTCATCCGAGTGCACACCGATGTTTTCCACTGAATCATTTACTTGCGTGGTCGAATGTGATCCGAATCGGTTCCATCTCGTCCATGCTGCGATTTTTTGCCATTCTGATGAATATATCAGGCATGTACACGGCCCCATGCAATAACATTGGTCCGAGTGCAAGACAATGTTTTATTACATCGCGCTCCGACCGAAAATACGTCCGTCTGTATGAGCACTGAAACGGGGGAACAGTGTTGAGTCACCGCCAAAGCGGAAATAAATGGAATTTCCTTATAATTCATTATTTAAAGATTTGAAGCGTTTCTGCTATGCTAATGAACTCCCCTGCGTGTCCCCAGCCAGGCATCCTGAGCTCAGAATAACTTCACCTGTTTATACAAGTCACCTTAACAAGTGCAAAGTTCTCCCGACGCACAGCGTATCCCGCGTGTAACCATACTCGCAGTGCTAGACAACACGGAAGTGCCAGTCTGTTGCTGAGCAACAATTCAGGAAGGAACAAATTCTATTATGTGTCGGAGGATTTGAGAAAAACAAGCCCAGCGACTTATCAGCACATCCCAAGTTAATGTATAGCTGTAACATTACACTATACTGTATCAGTTTATTAAAGGTGCAAAATGTAAAAAAGGAGCAGAGCAGTGGGATTGCCATGCTACACAAAACAAAAAATGTCATGATAATAAAATGGGTTAAGCCGAATAGCAAATTTAGCTCTATGCCTCCAGAGATGTCCATAGTTAAATTCACATTAAATTTCAGTGAGTTAAATATATGCCAGTGACCATTGAGCAGGGCTCTTCTACGGTGACCATTTAGAAGGGCTTACCAGTGGTGATAAATAAGCAAGGTTCTTGTTTGATGACCATGGAGCTGGCCTCTTCTTTGTAGACCCTGGAGCAAACTTTTTCTTTGGTGACTATTGAGCAGGGCTCTTCTCTGGTGACCATTGAGCAAAGTCCACTTGTAACCATTGAGCTGGGCTCTTCTCTGGTGACCACTGAGCAGGGTTCTTTTTGGTAACCATTGGGCAAGGCTCTTCTCTAGTCACCATAGCGCAGTGCTTTTCTCTGGTGACCATTGAGTGGGGCTTTTCCCTGGTGACCATTGAGCAAGGCTTTTCTATGATGCCCAATGAGCAAGTCTCTTCTATGGCGACTATTGGGCAAGGGTCTTCTCTAGTTACCATAGAGGAGAGCGATCCTAAGGTGACAATTAATTTGGGCTTTTTTTCTGGTGACCATTGAGTAGCACTTTACATAGGTGGACATTGAGCAGGGTTATCCTTCGATGACCATTGAGTAGGGCTCTTCACTGGTGACCAATGAGCAGGGCTATACTTAGGTAACCATTAATATTGGCTCTTCTCTGGTGACCATTGGGTAGGGCTTTACATACAATAGGTGACCATTGAGTAGAGTTCTTCTTTGGTGACTACCAGGCATGGCTTTACTTTTGTGACAATGCAGCAGAGTGTGAGTCTTCCCTGGTGACCAGTGAGCAGGGCTCTTTTTAGACGACCATCGAGCAGGGTTTTCCTTGAGTGTTCATTGAGAAGGATATGCAAATTGCCTCTTCAGAGAAAAAGAGGACTTAAAATCTACAGCGCCGCCTGTTGGAAATAGCGATCCTACAGGTCACAATCAACCCTTTAACGAGTCGTGCAATATGACTTAGGATAAAAGCCAAATCAGTATCTCACTTCACAGACATGGTGTTTTGGGCTTTTGGCCCTCGTCAGTGCGAAGCATGAGAAAATTTGGCTAGGTGAGAGGCTCTGAACTGAGGTCTAAAGGGCAAGGTTTCTCCTTATGAAGAGTGACATATGAGCTCTGGCTTGTCAAGGTAAGGAGGCTTATTCGCCGTGCAATGCTCCTCTGGGAAATTTAATATGCAAATTGCCTCTTCAAAGAAAAAGAGGACTTACCTCTATAGTGCCACCTGTTGGAAGTAGCGATCCTACAAGTCACAATCAACCCTTTAATGAGTTGTGCAATATGGCTTAGGATAAAAGCCAATTCAGTATCTCAATTCACAGACACGGTGTTTCGGGCTATTGGCCCTCATCAATGCGAAGTATGAGAACTAATTTGGCTAGGTGAGAGGCTCTGGACTGGGGTCTAACCGTGTCTGCGAATTGAGATACTGCTTTGGCTTTTATCCTAAGTCATATTGCAAGACTTGTTAAAGGGTTGATTGTGACTTGTGGGATATATAGAATATAAGTCCTCTTTTTCTCTGAAGAGGCACTTTTGCCATATTAAATTTCCCAGAGGAGCATTGCACGGCGAATAAGCCTCCTTACCTTGACATGCCAGATCTGGTATGTCACTCTCCATAAGGAGAAACCTTGCCCCTTAGACCCCAGTCCAGAGCCTCTCACCTAGCCAAATTAGTTCTCATGCTTCGCACTGACGAGGGCCAACAGCCCGAAACACCATGTCTGCGAATTGAGATACTGATTTGGCTTTTATCCTAAGTCATTTTGCACGACTCGTTAAAAGGTTGATTGTGACTTGTAGGATCGCTACTTCCAACAGGTGGCGCTATAGAGTTTAAGCCCTCTTTTTCTCTGAAGAGGCAATTTGCATATTAAATTTCCCAGAGGAGCATTGCACGGTGAATAAGTCTCCTTACCTTGAAAAGCCAGTGCTGGTATGTCACTTTCCATAAGGAGAAACCTTGCCTCTTAGACCCCATTAAGAAGGAGTCTTCTAAGATTACCATTGAGTAGCGTTCTTTTTAAGTGACCATTGACCTTGTTCTCCTTTGATGACCATTGAGTAGGTGACTTTTAGGCTTATCATTAAGTTTGTCATACTTCTATTTCCACTACATGAAAGGATGATGAGTTATTTGCTAAAATATCAGCTTAAAATGTGGTATCTTCCGTAATGCATCTCAAACACCTCCTATGAGCCAATTGTAAGGGTTTGACATGAGCAGAACATGAGTCCTAACGTCTATATTAATCCCGGAGATCTCGGACTCTGTAATAAGCCGTACTCTGGAGCTTAAAGGGTGTTCCGCTTAAATCATATATAAATTCCCACTCCACATAACTAGAATAACATGGAGTGAAGTGGAGTAAGATGAGTCACACAACCTATTATTTAGCTAAGCCCCTACTTAGTGGGATCCCCAGTTGTAAGTCTATTGCACAGTGTTAATGGGAAGTAGAGCTTGGCCTTTCCCACAAGAACAGGATTAGACATTTACAGTAACTGCTTGTTCTATTCCTTATAGATATTCCTAGAATCCATTTGCGTGAAATACTGACAAAAATATGAAGCAAGATGGGAATATGCAATATATCTCTTATTTTATGCTTCAAAGGGAATTAGATGCAACACTTTTGTGTCCTAAAAGATAGAAGTTTTATATGGGCAAAACTGAAAAATGATATGTGCAAGATTTAGGGGAACAGAGTGGGAAAAAAAAAATTGCGTTACGTACAGATTAGTGGTGGATTTTGCTGCAGATCTGCCATGGAAAGGCATTGAAAATGGAGAGATTGGCAACTTTTTATTATTATTACTATTATTAAACATTTTTATAGCGCCATTTTTTCCATGGCACTTTACATGTGAAAAAGGGGCAAATATAGACAAGTACAATAAACATGAGCAAAAACAAGGCACACACAAGTACAGAAGGAGAAGACCCTGTCCGTGAAGGCTCACAGTCTACAGGGGATGGGTGAGGATACAATAGGAGAGGGTAGAACTGGTTGTGCGGTGGCTCAGTAGGTTGAGGATCCCTGCAGGTTGTAGGCTTGTTGGAAGAGGTGGGTCTTCAGGTTCTTTTTGAATGTTTTCGTGGTAGGCGAGAGTCTGATGTGTTGGGGTAGAGAGTTCCAGAGTAGGGGGGAAGCACGGGAGAAGTCTTGTAATACATCAGACTTTAATACATCATTAAGAAAAGCTAAAGCAACTGAGCTTTTTTTAATTTTTGACAAGAAAATGTGATCATGACTGCCGCTAGGAATTTATATATGACTTAAGCCAAACATCCCTTAGGCTCCATTGTACGGATTATGTCAGAGTCAGAGATCCCCAGGATTAATACAGGAGTTAAGACTCGTGTGCTGCTTATGTCAAGTCTTTACAATTAGCTTATAGGAGGCTTTACTACTATCACTATTAACTACAAGAATATTCACGTTAGTCAATTAAAATGGCAAAGTCTAAGCAATCTTTCCCATGCTCGTCACATACTGCAATGTCTATTGGATTGTAAAATGTTATAATGATCATACTTTGTACTAGAGCTGTTTGTACTTACCTTTATTATTCACTCCAATTTCCCCATTCAGGGTACTTTGTGGTCGCCACTATCCATATAGAGGACAAATTCTTTTGCACCAGTGACGGTCCAACAGTGACATGAACAATATTGGATCAAGAATAGGAAGGACGATCACAATGGCAGGTTTTCTAAATCTGTTACCTTACAGTCAAAAATGGAAAAATGACTATAAGGAACTATATGGAGGGCCATGTTGCCCCCAGGAATCGAGCGTTACTAGTGGGCATAGTGATAAAGGTTGGGATAGCCTGGAATAGGGGTATCTTTCTGCAAAATAGAGTTGGCAGGGTCAGGTTGCAGCGGAGTTAGATGTAAAGTTAATTGGGTAAGGAGATTAAGGGTGAATTTGTATGGGAGGGGGACTTAAAAATGGCAGGAGAGGATAAGGGGCAATTTTTGTTTCTTTATTACAGAGTAAAACAGTTTTGTTTTGATGTTCTTTATTGTAAGGCAGGAATCAAGCACTCCACATGTATGCAAGATATGGACCACAGCAAGATAACTACACACTATGCGTCAGAGATCTTCATCTGAAGAGGACACAACCTTCATGACCGATTTCATGCAACAACCAAGTTTGGTCAGGATGGACCAGTGTTTGCTCGGTGGTAGCGAGTGGAGGTGCATAGTCAGCACTTCTCTTATTACTTGGAAGGGCCAGGAGAAGGGTCAAGAGAAGGTTTACTCCTGCACATCGTGTAAGGTAACATTCTCCCAACTGTATGGTGGTCTAAATGAAGAGTAGCTAGTGCAACAAGCTTTTTTTTGTCCCAATATTGTTTGCCATGGGTATTTGTGCTAAATGAGTAAGGTTCACCATGTACTACCCTTTCTTTAAAAAAAAATAGAAAATATAATTGTATGAAGCCTGCATTATTGGAAGCATAAAAAAAGAAACCACTAATTTTAAAGAGTGGCTCTCTTCACTAACCATGCTGGTCATCCAAATAAAAGTTTAAATCGGATGGTGGGGAATAAAATAGAGTTGATTTTGGGACAACAGGGCAAGGTAGATGCTAATGAAAGAGTTCCAAAAGTGTTGATCATTGCAGTGTGGATTTCTGTGTAATGTATAAACCCCTCCGGTTAAGTATATTAAATGTGTTGTCCGTGTATGGGATTTATTCTCAGAATGCTAAACTAAAAAGAGAGCCATTCAAGCAGACAAAGAACTTTATTACCAACAGATATGTACATAGAAAGAAAGTTCGAAACATCTGTAGGGCAAGACCAGGAAGACATACAGTACCAAAAGATCAAAGGTACATGATGAAAGTTTCTACCAAGAGTGGGAATGTTGAAAGATATCAATGGGAACAAACTAATTGAGCTAGAACAGGAAACATGGAAAGAATACACGGAGGACCTCTACAAGAGCGACTTAATGATACGGGAAGAAGCTGAGACTGGAAATGATAGCGAACCGAACATCTTGAAAGTTGTTGCTTCGATAGAGCTTTTGGCAAAAAAACAAAAGTGTCTGGATGTGACAATGTTCCAATAGAACTAATAAAGTCTTCTCAAGCAGACGTTGATGTTATCACATACCTGTGTCAACTTATATGGACATCTGGCAAATAGCCTAAAGAAAGAAGAAAGGACAAGATCCGTGTTTATTCCTATTCCGAAGAAGGAGTAGGAATAAACTATGGAAACTATTGGACTATTGCACTCATGCCAGCAAAATACTACTGAAGATCCTACAAAGGTGGCTACAGCATTACTTTGACAAAGAGCTGCCAGAGGAATAAGCAGGATTCAGAAAAGGCAGAGGAACAAGAGATGTAATTGCTAACATTAGATGGAAAATGGAAAAGGCCAAAGAATACAACAAGGAGATCTATTGTAGTCATCGACTACAGCAAAGCCTTCAACTGTGTTGATCACCTGAAACTTTGGAATACCATGAAGAATATGAGTATGCCAAGCCATCAGATCAGCCTCATTAGGAACCTATACATCGACCAAGAAGCAACAGTTAGAACAGAACATGGAGACACGGCATGGTTCAAAGTAGACTGAGGAGTCAGACAAAGCTGCATCCTGTCACCATTTCTCTTCAATTCATATTCAGGAGCTATTTTTCAGGAAGGCTGGATTTGCCGGAAAAAAAAAGACGAAATCAAAATTGCTGGAAGAATTATCAACAATCTTAAATACGCAGATGATACGATATAGCAACAAGCGTAATTGGAATGAAAGCTCAAGCATGGGACTCTTACTCAATATAAGCAAGACAAAGATATTGACTACTACTAGGTACGATTGGGACACATTTGAGATGGACGCTGATGAAATAGAAGTGGTAAAGGATTTCAACCTTCTCAGATCGATGATTACTCAAGATGCACTGACGACATCAGAAGTAAATAAAAGAATAGCTATGGACAACTCAACAATGAAGTCACTGGACAAGGTCTTCAAATCGAGGAACATTTCACTGACGACTAAGACACACCTCGTCCATAATCTGGTCTTTTCTGTAGTAACAAATGGCTGTGAAACCTGGACTATAAAGAAACAAGACCAAAAAAAGAATCAGTGCTTTTGAAATAAGGTGCTGAAGAAGGATTCTATCAATACAATGGATGGTAAGAAGAACAAACAAATTTTGGAACAAGTCAAGCCAGACATATCATTAGAAGCAAGAATCACCAAAATACGACTTGCCTATTTTGGACACATCATACGAAGAGAGCAATCACTGGGAGAAGGACATCATGTTTGGAAGAATAGAAGGAACAAGGCGAAGAGGAAGACCAGCAACTCGATGGCTTGATACAATCAAGATAACGGAGAAGACCATGCAGATCGGTCTTTCTACAGAGCGTTCATCCATCAAGTTGCCGCGGAATAAGATCGCGCTGAAGGCCATTATTAATAATAATAATAATAATAATAATATTCTCAGAGTATGGTACCTGCTAACAGTTAGAACTTTTGCTTTGCAGCGCTGGGATCAAATCCTACCAAGGACAACATCTACAAGGAGTTTGTATATTGTTCCCATGTTTATGTGGGTTTCCTCCGGGTTCTCCCGTTCCCCCCAGATTCTGCTAAAGACATACTGATAGGGAACTTAGATTGTGAGGATGATTATGTCTGAAAAGTGTTGTGGAATATAATGGTGCTATATAAGCAAAGATAAATAAATAATCTTGTAAATTCTCCATAAACATGAATATTCACTTTTGGCTGTTTTAGCGTTTTTTTTTTGCACTAGTGAAAGAGGATAAAATACCCATGGCACGGCTTATCCCAACAATGGGATTGGTCTAATTGTTGTGATATTAGTCTAAACTATAATCTAAGTAAACTGGACACGTCACCATTAATATTCTGTAATCTGATTGTTTGCATCATTTCCTTGACCCATTTTGTCCTTACAACAGACATTTCTATTATAATGGAGATAAATGCTCAGAACAAGGTTACTTGTTACTCGGTATTTATCTGCCTTCACGGTTGTGGCTGATAACTAGTAGAAATCCAGTTATCCATAAAAACGTTACAGCACTAAAATGACAAGTCAGTCACACACTAAAGTAAACTTCTCCTTCCAGAAAATGCGCATTTCTAATCACATTATGATATCACTTGGTTAAATGTCAGCTCTGATGAGAATGTGTGATGTGAAGTGTGGCACAAAAAAATTGCAACCGTCTTCTTTGAAAGTAAGAATGAAGAAAAAAAAACCTAGAATTAATTTCAAAGACATTACAGAAGGGAATAGAGGAAGCTTTGTACCTTGAATGCAGGAATGAATTGTAAGAAAAGCAATAATCCAGAAGAGATTTGTGTTCTACTTGAATAAAGAGCATCACTCGCTGATGGTAAAAGTTACAGGAGATTGTGCTGCATGAGTATTAACAGCAGAAACTCATCGTGCTGCATACTGGGCCACTGGAGACGTAATATCATATGTTATGGTACTTTCTATCATATAAATCACAAAATGGAGAAATGAAAGAGAATCAGACACAGGCGGGAATTGGCATCACATAAAATGACAGTGACATCAGTGATAAAACTTATAATTCCAGGTGTAGACTTGAAGGCTATGGACACCTTTGACATGGAAGAAAAGATTTTTTACTTACATAGTAACATAGTAACATAGTTAGTAAGGCCGAAAAAAGACATTTGTCCATCCAGTTCAGCCTATATTCCATCATAATAAATACCCAGATCTACGTCCTTCTACAGAACCTAATAATTGTATGATACAATATTGTTCTGCTCCAGGAAGACATCCAGGCCTCTCTTGAACCCCTCGACTGAGTTCGCCATCACCACCTCCTCAGGCAAGCAATTCCAGATTCTCACTGCCCTAACAGTAAAGAATCCTCTTCTATGTTGGTGGAAAAACCTTCTCTCCTCCAGACGCAAAGAATGCCCCCTTGTGCCCGTCACCTTCCTTGGTATAAACAGATCCTCAGCGAGATATTTGTATTGTCCCCTTATATACTTATACATGGTTATTAGATCGCCCCTCAGTCGTCTTTTTTCTAGACTAAATAATCCTAATTTCGCTAATCTATCTGGGTATTGTAGTTCTCCCATCCCCTTTATTAATTTTGTTGCCCTCCTTTGTACTCTCTCTTGTACTTGTGTTAGTGGTTACATTTAGTTATAGAAAATAAAGTTTCAGTCTGGAAACGTCATCCGTTTTCAGACCTCCTGGTATTTTGCTTCCAACCTGCTCCTAGCATCAGACATTTATCTTGTGAGGGTGTTTCTTAGGCTGCCGTCACACTATCAGTATTTGGTCAGTATCTCACATCAGTATTTGTAAGCCAAAACCAGGTGAGGAACAAATAGAGGAAAAGTATAATATACACTCGTCTCCACTTCTGGATTTCTCACCCACTCCTGGTTTTGGCTTATAAATACTGATGTGAAATACTGACCAAATACTGCTAGTGTGATCATGGCCTTATAGTAATAATACACACTAGATGTGAGGTCTTGTGTGGTCTGCCCTCCTTGATAGCTTGGATGCTTTTCCTCCTCTCCACACTCTGATTTGCCATGTACAATCCCCTCCCCCGCCCATAATCTCAGATACTTTTTAACACTGAAAAAAGGAGGAGAAAAGCAGAGATCCATCAGAGCCAGAATTCAGATTTTGCAAATCAGCTGGTTCAGTGAGGGACGTATACAAACTCCGAGGCAAAAAGGGTTAGGACTAATTATAAAGTTACCTAAAACACAGTGCAAAGTTATTCATAGCCATTATGTCCTGGGGAGATGGCAGCCCATGCAAAGTCAAAATTGGTACTTCCCTTATACTGATTTTCTTCTTAAGGCTCCTTTCCTTTAAAAACACTACTGCTTAAGGGGAACCTGGCATTAGATTCATGCTGCCTGAACAACGAGAAGCATAAATCAGAATCTCAATATGCAACTGCAGCCTGTGATCGCTTACTTTGAAATGCTGTCAATAAACTGGAGCAAGGTGAGAAAAGCTGGCGGCGTACCTGACCAGTCAGGTCTCTTCCTATAGTTCCTAGCTGCCTTTTCAAACTATGTTACGTCTGAAATGTTGTAGCATTTTAGAGAAAAGACATACTCATCATCAGTCAGCCAGATTCTGATTCTGCCTGTGGTTCGGGCAGCATGAATCTAATGACAGGTTCCCTTTAAAGAAAATCAGTCTGTAAGATCCATCATCTTAAGCCGTCTATATGGGCATGCAGGTCATGGGAAGCTGAATAAAATGATACCTTGATATCTGCGATCTGATGTTTTATTCCACAGTAATCCACATTTATCTTAATATGTACAGTGGCATGTACAAGTTTGGTCACCCTTACTGCTGTTGTGAACCCTAATCGCATGCCACAGCGATTAGGGATCAGCTGACGCCGCACAGTCTGAAGAAGGCGGAGGGAGATGAGTGAGAGGCGAAGATATGCACTGCGCATGCCCATGAATCCCAGCACCGCAGTGTGAATAAATCAGAAGACACTGCGGGGCGGGATCTCGGGCAGCGCAGCCGCACAGGCGCAGTCAGCCTGACATCAAATGATGTCAGAAGAAGGGCAGTGCTAACTGCGCATGCCCAAGGGATAACATAACAGCGCAGGCTCCGGGACAGATTCAAACAACGCTGAGGAGGCGGCGCCCAGCACCAAGGGGGAATGAATGATGGCTGTGCTGCGTCTGATTAGGAAGGAAAGTCCCGCCTCCCCGGCGATTTCACGGTATGAGGGGGCACATTTTATAAGTGTTTATTTCAGCGTGTGCAAGGAGCATAACTAAAAGAGCCACCTTGTCCAAATGCAGCATTAGTGCTTCACAAGGTGGCTCTTTTAGTTACAAATGCCTGGGGGGGGGTGACAGGTTCCCTTTAACTGTTCACAATAACAGTAATTTTGACCAAGGATGCCCAAACTTTTACATGCCACTGTAAATGAGCTGGTAAGATCTATGGGCCAAACATAAATTTCCCTGAGAATCTGCATCTATAGCTTATTTTAAATGAAAGAGGGCAATAGAATCATAGAATTTTAGAGTTGGAAGGGACCTCCAGGGTCATCGTGTCCAACCCCGGCTCAGTGCAGGATTCACTAAACCATGTCAGACAGATGTCCGTTCAGCCTCTGGTTGAAAACTTCCATTAAAGGAAAACTCACCACCTCTTGTGGCAGCCTGTTCCACTCATAATCAGATCATCAGAATAATGATGATCCCTCTACACAGTGACAGCTCTTCTGATATTTGAAGACAGTTATTAAAGGGAACCTGTCACCCCCAAAATTGAGGGTGAGCTAAGCCCACCGGCATCAGGGGTTTATCTACAGCATTCTGTAATGCTGTAGATAAGCCCCTGATGTATCCTAAAAGATGAGAAAAAGAGATTATATCATACTCACCTGGGCGGGTGGTCTGATCCGGTGGGCGTCGCGGTCGGGTCCGGTCCGGTCTTCATAGGATGACGTCCTCTTCTGGTCTTCACGCTGCGGCTCCGGCGCAGTCGTACTTTGTCTGCCCTGTTGAGGACAGAGCAAGGTACTGCAGTGCGCAGGCGCCGGGAAAGGTCAGAGAGGCCCGGCACCTGCGCACTGCAGTACTTTGCTCTGCCCTCAACAGGGCAGACAAAGTACGCCTGCGCCGGAGCCGCAGCGGAAAGACCAGAAGAGGACGTCATCTGATGAAGATGGGAGGCGCCGGACCAGACCGTGACACCCATCGGACCGGACCAGGACCGCCCCTGGGTCAGTATAATCTTAACCTCTTTCCTTTTCTTATCTTTTAGGATACATCGGGGGCTTATCTACAGCATTCCAGAATGCTGTAGATAAGCCCCTGATGCTGGTGGGCTTAGCTCACCCTCGATTTTGGGGGTGACAGGTTCCCTTTAAGTCCCTTTGAGCCTTTTGCTTTGCAAGCTAAACAGTCCTCGATCCTTTAACCATTCCTCGTAGGACATACTTTGCAGTCTGCTCACCATCCTGGTAGCCATTCCTCTCGTTTTTTGTGTGTCTTTTTTAAAATGTGGTGCCCAGAACTGGACACAGTATTCCAGATGAAGTGTGACCAAAGAGGGGGATAATTACTCACCTGATCTAGACTCTATGGTTCTCTTAATGCATCCTAAAACTGTGTTTGCCATTTATTTGCTGCTGCATCACACTGTTGACACGCATGCTGTTGCTTAGTTCTGTTCCTCCCATTCTGTAGATGTCCTTTTCATTTTTCTTGCCCAGACGTAGAATCTTGCATTTCTCTGTTAAATACCATTCTATTAAACGCTGCCCATTGTTCAAGCTTATCTAGATCCTTCTGAATCCTTTCTCTGACTTCTCTAGTGTTAAGGTACCGTCACACTAAGCGACGCTGCAGCGATACCGACAACGATGCCGATCGCTGCAGCGTCGCTGTTTGGTCGCTGGAGAGCTGTCACACAGACAGCTCTCCAGCGACCAACGATCCCGAGGTCCCCAGGTAACCAGGGTAAACATCGGGTTACTAAGCACAGGGCCGCGCTTAGTAACCCGATGTTTACCCTGGTTACCAGCGTAAAAGTAAAAAAAAATAAACACTACATACTTACATTCCGCTGTCTGTCCTCCGGCGCTGTGCTCTCCTCTGCACTGTGTGACGTCACCGCTGTGCTCTGCTTTCCGGCTGGCCGGCGTACACAGTGCAGACTGCAGAGAAGCACAGCGCTGGGGACAGACAGCGGAAGGTAAGTATGTAGTGTTTTTTTTTTTTTTACTTTTACACTGGTAACCAGGGTAAACATCGGTTTACTAAGCGCGGCCCTGCGCTTAGTAACCCGATATTTACCCTGGTTACCAGTGAAGACATCGCTGAATCGGCGTCACACACGCCGATCCAGCGATGTCAGCGGGAGGTCCAGCGACGAAATAAAGTTCTGGACTTTCCCCAGCGACCAACGATCTCCCAGCAGGGGCCTGATCGTTGGTCGCTGTCACACACAACGATTTCGTTAACGATATCGTTGCTACGTCACAAAAAGCAACGATATCGTTAACGATATCGTTCAGTGTGACGGTACCTTTAGCTATCCCTTCTATCTTTGCATTGTTTGCAAATTTTATTAGTTTACCTTCAGTTCTCTGGCCTAGATCATTTATAACAATGCTGAGCAAATCTGGGGCCAGGACAGAGCTTTGTGGAACCCCAGTGTGAGACATGTAATGACTGATAGTTTGTTCTCATGATCTACATGTCATGTCTGTCACTGGTAACGTCCCCTTTCATGTAAAATAAGCTCTGGAGGCAGATTCTCAAGGAGAATAGTGTCCATACCATAGTCTGTTTCAGCTCATCATTTATATTTGGGAAAAAGGTGGATTTCTCTGGAATAAGACATCGTACTGCAGAAATCAAGGTATTGTTTTATTCAGCTTCCTATAACCTGCATGCCCATATAGATGAATTAGGAGGGTTGACCCTACTAACAGATTACCTTTAAACTAATACACATTGATAGTGCAGTACCTAAGTGCATGAAATATGGATTTCCTTAAAATATTGTGTCCTACACCATGAGTCTTCTCTTAACGGCTCTTTTTGACTTGGTCACGATCTCCATACTCCTTTCCGTGGACCACTGATAAATGGACATTGCTCATGTATGGTCAAGAATATCTAAAACTCTCTTCAAGGAAGTGTTCATTGTGAATTTTTCTGATTTGCATGTGAAGATCCGGCAAAGTTTGCATTTTCAAGTGCTGTGGCCTGTTATTCTGAGTGACAGCTGGGAAGTGATGGCACTTCTCAATCACTGTTTTTTAGTGAGAATCTCCTTTAGGAAACTATGGATCACTGTAACACTGACAGAAGTTGTAGATTCCTCTCACTGACCTAATGAAAGCGAGTTGTACCATATCAGCAAGATGGCAGGCAAGTTATATCAATGTGTTTAGTTTGGAGGTCAAAGCTCGCCTAGTCGTACACAAAATGCATGATGAGGCACATGCCGTTAGGGTCCACCAGCTTAACTTTCTTTCATTGCTACAAAATAAACTGTAGATTTCTGCTAGTTAGGACATGTGCATGCCAGGGATAGAATTGGGCTCTTGCACAAGAACAGTATATGGGCCCTTTGCCGTCCAATAATGTATATGTGAGAAAAGCTGTTTAGTACTTTGGATATGGAAGTTGGGGCCACCTTTATTTCTGTACTGTGCGTCTGCATAGGTTGCACCAATGGTATGTCCGCCCCTGGTTCATACCATGACTTTTTCAGATAGATTCCACCTTGAACCCACCTAAAAAAGCACTTAAAAATGCTAAAAAGAATTAACATACGTAGAGTGATCTAGTAACGACTAGCTGTGCACATGTGTAGTCTTTTGTAACTTTTTTTTTTTTGCAAAATCCGTAAAGTGGCTTAAAGTTGTGACCTAACCAATCTTCTGGCAGTTTCTGCTTGAAAACAGCTCACTATTAATACATACAATTTGTTAAATAAAATGCCGGCGGCTAAGTCGCTGCAAAAGACCTAAATAGGATGTAAAATAAAGCGCCGCCGCAGGAAAAGCTCAGAGAGTGAACCAGCGTCTCTAAGCCGCCGTGTTCATATACTCTCATATGTCATCATGGCAATATTCTCCGCTGGCCATAGGTCTGCACTGGAGTTACACCATAGTCATCATATTCCATGGTCCTTTATTTCTGCTATAACACAGGTATGATGGGCATTCTGCTTGATCTTAGGTGTTATAAATGTATAGCAGTGTATAAATAATACTTGGCGGTTACACCATTGACTTTTCCCTCCGAGACAGTTAAAATGGTGACAATAGGGACGCCCGGATCTAATCCTCCCTGAGCTCACAAACAGCAGGTTGTGGAAAAGGGAACCATGGATACCCTGCGCGCGTATCAAGCAGATGTAACCTAAACCGTGTAAGGCAAACAAATCTAAAATTTCAATGCATTATTTACCTAATCCTTGCGTGTGCGAGGCAGGAATGGGCTTGACGGCAGACAAAAAAGAGTGTTTACCGTACAGCATATTGCGACATGTTCTGTATGTTTGACTGTATGTATGCGTATGCGTCCTGCATGTATGTATGTATGTAGTTTTTTTGTGTGTGTATTAACTCTTTAATGTAGTATGGCCATTAGCCCAGAACAAATTAAATTTGGCCATACACAATGAATGTTCTTATTTCAATAGGACCGGACAGGCCAGCTATCCGTTGTGTATAGGGGTCTCCATTACTCTCCCCCGCTAACATACGCAGGGGAGCAGAGGATCAGACAGATGGATTTTAATCACCCAATCATTTTGCTTTACAAGAGAATCCCATGCACCACTAGATGATCTCAGGGCTTAATCGGTTCAGCTTCCTGCCAAGTTAATTCAGACAATCATATACCAAAAAATCCAAGG
The DNA here is from genome assembly GCF_032444005.1 of Ranitomeya imitator. Lineage (NCBI taxonomy): Eukaryota > Metazoa > Chordata > Amphibia > Anura > Dendrobatidae > Ranitomeya > Ranitomeya imitator. Next base: position 47,915,865 of record NC_091286.1, read on the forward strand.
CGCCAGATTCTTTTCTGCTTGGAAACTTAAGGGTTTTTTTATTTTTAAAAAAATGCATAACTAGGTATTGTTACAAAGAACAAGAGTAAAGTTTTACATGAAGAAAAGGATCTGGTGCTTCGGATCTTTTGGAATATGATTGGAAAATCCTTTTGATATGAGCTGCTCTCAGAAGAATCTGGCAGCAGCTTCTACCCTTGTTTTGCTGAGGGCAGTATTTGGCAGATATACTGTATATCTATTGTGTACGGCCAGTGTTAATTTTTTTTTTTAATTGAGTCTGCATAAAATGATTGTGCAGACTAAGCACAGGCAATTAGTATACCCTTGGCATAACTGCACCTTCCCGCCTACTTGGTTTCCAACTATGTCCATTTTTTTCTGACCCTTGTAAAGCTGGAGTTGTCAATCAAGACATGATAGATGCAGAACAAGTACAGTAGATGGGAAGATGCCCCAAACAGCTCGGCCACTCGAAGGGTGCACCGAGTACCTGTGCTTGGTTGGAACAGTCATTTTGTGCTGACATTATACAAAAAGAGTTGCACTCTGTCGTGCTAAATTAGATGCTTTGCCCATAATTTGGCCAATTTATGTCTGCCTATCAACCAACGTCAAGGTGGTCTCAAAAACTGATGGGTCCCTACTTATCAATGTGAATACCTCTCTTAGGCTGATGTCTGAATTCCTGGGTGAATGTGAACACCTCTCTCAGTAAAGCCTGCATTTATAGGTAGGTAGGAACCTGCTGTAGTTAAAATCGCCACGTGTCGAAGGGTGGAGTGCTCAGTCAATAAGCTAACATACAAATAACAAAAGACTGACTGGCACATCCAAGCTAGTGTGATTAGGTGCATACTAGGAGCAGCTACCTCAATATACAATATACAAAAAAAACAGCTTGGATGTGCCAGTCAGTCTTTTGATATTTGTAAGTTAACTTACTGACCGAGCACTCCGCCCTTCATCATGTGATAATTTTAATTACAGCAGATTTCTACCTACCTATAAATGTAGGCATTACTGAGGGAGGTGTCCACATTCACCGAGGAATTCAGACATCAGCCTAAGAGAGGTATTCACATTGAAATGTAGGAACCCATCAGTTTTTGAGACCACCTTGATGTTGGTTGATGGGCAGACATGAATTGGCCAAATTATGTGCAAAGCGGCTCATTTTTTTCCTAAATTTCAGAAGCCGTATTGCTATTCATGTTTCATATATTTCACATTAACATGCTTTAGCACGATAGAGTGCAACTTCTTTTGTATATTATATATGAAGGTGGCTGCTCCTACTATGCACCTATTCACACTAGCCTGGGTGTCCCAGTCAGTGTTTTGTTATTTTGTGCTGACAGCCAGACTTGCTATAAATACCAGAGTTTTACAGTGCATTGACTTTACATATGCTTATAATGTGAAGAAGCGACGAACGCGAAACGTACAGTACGTTGGGGAAAGGGACCAACGCCAAGGCAGGACTCCAACCATGGGTAAATAACCCTAATAACACGGACAAGTTATTTTTGCAATTCCAGCAATATGTACAAGCATAGACTTTGATTAGTGCATCTAAGTGAGTTTTATCATTTCTGTCTGCCAGTATGAATTATTTGTTGCCCTTTAGGACAGCATAGTGCTATTTGGCATTTGGATGGGAACTTAACACATATATATATATTTTCATCAAAGCCATTAACATAAGAGCTGGACACAAATCATTAAATTGTTTTGCCTTGTCATTGGCCCCTCTTTAACCTGGGTCATGACCAGAGACGTACATGTATTCATAGAATTTATTTATGTATTTCTCATTCATTGTAATATTTATGATAATAAAGTTTTGTATTGAATTTTAATATGGCTTAAATGGCTCTGCTCCTCCTTACTTGCTCATCTGTTATGAGTCGCCAACGTATGGGTACTTTTATTATGTGGAATTTGTACCTGTGCTATAAGTATATGGCATATGATCAGTATCCACATATTAGGGTGGCCCATTACATAAAAAGTTTAAAAAGTCTGGAGGGATTAATTTTTACCCACAAGGGGGACAGAAGTCACATAGAGGGACATAATAGGAAAAATTAGGCAGGCACAATTTCTATGACTAAGATCATCAGAGGTGCACAACATTTTTGGGTCCAAGGGCCGAAATGCCACACTGAACAAATCCGAATGGCTGCAAAAGAATGAAAGGGCTACTTACATCAATACATCACCAGAACCCCCATGAGTACATTAATAATAAATCACCAGAACCAAGTTTTGAATATTTGAGGAGAATTTGGAGAGATTCTGCTAAAAAAAAAACAAGCATGAACAGACGCTAACTTCCACTGAGCAGAAATTCGCCAAATGCCCCTCATGATCTCAAACTCTAAATTTTGAGAGTTTTAAAGTTTTAACATAGCCATGAAGTATGTTTTAGATTTCTACATGTGTACAAGATCAGAACCACCGTCAGTACATGAATGCAGCACCAGAACTACCATCAGTATGTGAAGGCAGTGCCAGAACCACCGTTAGTACATGAATGCAGTGCAGTGCCAGAACCATTATCAATAAGGGAATGCAGCATCAGAACCACCGTCAGTACATGAATGCAGTGCCAGAACCACCGTTCGTACGTGAATGTAGCACAGTTCCAGAACCACCATCAATATGTGAATGCAGCATCATAACCACTGTCGGTACATGAATGCATTGCCAGAACCACAGTCAGTATGTGAATGCAGCACCAGAACCACCGTTAGTATGTGAATGCAGCATCACAACCATTGTCAGTACATGAATGAAGCGCTAGAACCACCATCAGTACATGAATGCAGTGTCAGAGCCATCGTCACTACATGAATAAATCACTACGCTTACTAGAGTGATCGAATGCAATGTCAGGTCAGCCCCATGTACAATTTATCACATGAACATACAACTCACAGTATGTCTTTAACAATGGTAAGGAGATACTGACAGTTGTTAACAGTCATCATCAGAATGCAGACCATACAAGAACCACAGCCCTGATGAGACATAGTCAGGATCACAAATAAAAATTTACCTCCAGGTACCTTATATTTGACATTTTTGATTGAAGTCATTCCCATCCCTTTTGTGTCCATGTAGCCCTGACTTCATGATGAGATTTCATGCCCAGAGCTAGTCTCTGCATATTTCTCCAGTCTTCTGCAGCACTTCCCGGCATGGTCTCCTTAAAAATAAAGATATTATACTGTCCCATAAATGGAAAATATCTACGATGCTGTGTCCCTGAATAAATAATTGCCCCTCAATGTGCTTCCTGCATAAAATATCTACCCTCCACAGTGCCCTTCTCCAAAATATTCCCCCCCACTGCCCCTTTCTGTAATATTCTCCCCACACTGCCTCTCTCCAAAATATCCATTGCATACTGCCCCTGTGTAAAATATCTCCCACAATGCCCCTCTCCAAAATATCCCTTCCACACACATGGCCCATCTGCAAAATATCCCCCCCCACACACACACACGCTATCCCTCTGCAAAATATTACCCCCACACCACACACACTACCCCCCTGCAAAAGATACTCCTCACGCATACACATAATGCTCCTATGCAAAATATACCCCCCACACACTGACCCTCTGTAAACTATCCCCCTCACACACAATATCACACTGCCATTATGCAAAATATCCCCACACCAACACTGCCCCTCTCAGAACTGTGCGCCCTATCACAATTGTCCCCCCATTATGTGCCCTGACATCAACATTAACCCCCTCATCCTCCTCATTAATGATATGACATTAATTTTTGGCTTCTTGATGGAGCACTTTCTATTGGCCACGCCGTCTCTTTTCCTTTGTGGTGCTTCGGAGGTCAGATGTCAGCAGCAGTGTGATGACATCAGAAGTGTGCTGACCTCATCACGCTGCTGCACGTTGGGTCTGGGGCTGATGGACCTTCCTTTCCACCAGTCCTGGCGCCACAATGTTCAAATATATTCGTGTCAGAAACAAGCAAATACATTTGAATACACGAAAAAGGAGTCCATTCTTCGGTGGGCCAGATGTGACCCTCGGGCCATATGTTGTGCAAGCCTGTTCTATGACAATCATAAAAAAAGGAATGAGAAATAAAGCATTGGGTCCATTTAGGTTGTGGAGTTGTGTATCAATTGGGGAACTGCAGGGGTCAAGATCCAGCCCAGATACTGTTAAGAAATAAATACAGCATGTCTAATTCTGTATGAATTACTTTAAGTAGCTTTATCTTAGACAAACCTTATTAAAAAATAAATTATATATATATATATATATATATACACCAGATGGTGGCCCGATTCTAACGTATCGGGTATTCTAGAGTGTGCATGTCCACGTAGTATATTGCACAGCCACGTAGTATATTGCCCAGCCACGCAGTATATTGCACAGCGACGTACTATATTGCCCACAAAGATATACAGGCTGACAGCACTCACTGCTCTGGGGCGCCCGTTCAACGTCCAGGGAACCGTCCCGGACACTTCCAAACCATCCAATACATAATGAACAGCGCTCCACCCAGGTGTAGAAATCTTCAAAATACGCTTTATTGAGCCATGGTACAGCAACAATGTTTCGACCACTACTTGGTCTTTGTCAAGCTTGCTTGTCATGCTTGACAATGACCAAGTTGTGGTCAAAACGTTGCTGGTGTTTTGAAGATTTTTTACACCTGGGTGGAGCGCTGTTCATTATGTATTGGGTAGTATATTGCCCAGTCACGTAGTATATTGCCCAGCTACGTAGTATATTACCCAGTGACGTAGTATATTGCCCAGCCACGTAGTATATTGCCCAGCCATGTAGTATATTGCCCAACCACGTAGTATATTGCCGAGCCACGTAGTATATTCCCCAGCCACGTAGTATATTGCCCAGTTACGTAGTATATTACCCAGCCACATAGTATATTGCCCAGCCACATAGTATATTGCCCAGTCAAGTAGTATATTGCCCAGTCAAATAGTATATTGCCCAGTCATGTAGTATATTGCCCAGTCACGTAGTATATTGTCCAGCCACATAGTATATTGCCCAGCCACATAGTATATTGCACAGCGACGTAGTATACAGCACAGAGCCACGTAGTATACAGCACAGACACGGAGTATACTGCCCAGTCACGTAGTATATTGCCCAGCCACGTAGTATATTGCCCAGCCACATATGTAACAGGTTAAAAAAGACTTAAAATAAAAAATAAACATATACTCACCTTCTGAGGGCCCCTTGTAGTTCTGGCGCCTGTGCGCGGTGCACGCGGCAGCTTCCGGTCCCAGGGTTGGTATGAGTGCAGGACATGTGATGACGTCGCGGTCACATGACCGTGATGTCATGGAAGGTCCTTCTCGCATAGCATCCTTGCCACCGGAACCTGCCGCTTGCACTCCCGAGGAGAGAACACGGCGGCGAAGGGTGAGAATAACCTTTTTTTTATTATTATTATTATTTGTACCATTAGATCTTTTTACTATTGATGCTGCATACGCATCTTCAATAGTAAAAAGTTGGTCACACAGGGTTAATAGCAGCGTTAATGGAGTGCGTTACACCGCGGCATAACGCGGTGTAACGCAGCCATTAACCCTGTGTGAGCGCTGACTGGATAGCAGTATGGAGCGGGCACTGACTGCGGGGAGTATGGAGCGGCCATTTTTCCGCCGGACTGTGCCGGTCGCTGATTGGTCGTGGCTGTTTGCCGCGACCAATCAGCGACTTGGATTTCCATGGCAGACAGAGGCCACGACCAATGAATATTTGTGACCGACAGAAAGACAGACAGACAGACGGAAATGACCCTTAGACAATTATATAGTAGATATACACACACACACACACACACACAATATTTAAGTACAGAGACATTCATATAGATAGAGTGAGGTTATGCACAAGTTCTACAAATTCTAAACCTTACACCTGGTAAAACTGACACTCAGAGAGACCTGGAGTTATTTGAAGACAGGCAGCTGCTGTCAAAGCAAATTATACTGTGTCATAAAATGTGCTGTGTGCTCTGCTGTGCATCATTTTCGAGCATGTACCCCTACTGTAGGCTGACGTAGTAGACTGCGTCTGAGTGTCCGCATCCAGTAAGCGTATATGCCCAAAAATGATGCACGGCAGAGAGCACGTTCTGTCTGCCGGCACCATTATAGGCTACGGCCCTGTCGGCGCATATTTCCAAATCCCGTTTGGGGGGGTTGGATGTAAGCTCAGAAGGGGCCACTCAACGAGTGCCTGAACATAATGTGAAACCACCTTTAGAAACATATTTTTAAGTGACCATTGGTATAAAAAACTGAACTATTCCAGTTGAGAACACACAGCAGTAACTTTTCCAACTTTGCTGTGTAGACTGTGAAGGGTCAGCAGAGTAATTTCGGTATCACTTGAGGTTGGGGAATTGACCCAAGACTAATGGAAAGGGGTGAAGGAAGGCAAGCAACCTATTGTCCCAGACATTCAATGGCAGCTAAGAAAATATTACATTACTTACAGGAATAAAGTGAGTTGTGGGGAATCTCTGTACTGTGGATCGAAACATAAAATTCCTGCAGGGATAAAACAGAAAATGCCAGCTTGGTATGATTAGCGAACAGTAGATGCACAAAGACAACAACTATGCACACCGTTAACAGGTCAATTGTCTTAATGCCTTACCCTACATTGCTCTCTGTGAAAAGCTCGAGCTACACCTGGCAATAATTCTAGGCTACAAGGTGTTCACTGTGATGGCAACAGCAAAAATCGATTTCATTCATCCATGAGTCATTTTGGGACTTGATGCAGAAGAAGCTGCTAATATTAGAGAGGATACAACACCAGACATATTGTGCCCACACCCAGAGGGGGTGCCACAGGGGCTAATAGAACCCCTAGTGTTCAGCTGTCACCTGTAGGAAAACCAGGCAGCAGGAGCTAAGTTTCCCTGCAGCACTCCCGCAGGAACAACGAAGCATTGCACCATGCTCATTGAAATCAATATCCATGTATTGCATAATGACCATACCAGGTCCTTCGAGGTTCATTCACATGTTCGCTTTTTCCACGTACGAAAAAAAAGTACGGATCGTTCTGAGCAGAGTGTTTTCCGAGTGTCATCCGTTATTCTCATAAGCGGAGAAATAAAGAAATAAAAAATCCACACTCAGATATCATCCGTTTTTTTTCACACGCCAGTGACTTGTTTTGTTGATTTTGAGCCGCTGCAGTTCCACTCCAATAATCAAAGGGCTGACCTGCACTACATCACATAACCTGCAGACCGGTGTGGCACTGTCCGTTGTTAGATGACAACAGCTTTGTTTTTCTAGTACTGCACAACCCTATTAAGTATTTATTTAAAAAAAGGGAGATTTATTAAAACTAGCTAAATTTGGATTAAAATTAATTTTCCAAAAGGCCCCCGAAACTGAGCTCTTTAATGTGATTGGTTGCTAAACCTCTACGATAAAAGATCCTACAGGTTTTGAAAAAACATGGCCGCTACCCTCCAAAACACAGTGCCACACTTGAAAAGAGCTGAGCTGCAATACCAGACACAACCTGTGGACAAGTGTGGTGCTGTTTTTGGAAGAATTCAGGTATGTTTTTCTAATCCTGTGCAAAACTGTAAATGAAATACATTAGCAGCTTTCATTATTGGCCTGCCGCGATAATTTATTTCAACTGTATTTTTGGGGGCTTTAAACTTCGGCTTAATATTATAGCGGAGGCCGGCAATGAACAACAGCTGGAGAACGGCAGGAAGCCTAAATCACTTCTATGGTGTTTCATTATATTTTAGGAGAAGAACTGCCTTGCTGTATAATACTTCACCGCAAAATTCAGCAGCTTGTTAATTAAAGTACGGGGCCTGGAAGCTGGAACTTTAAGTGAAGCCACTTTTTTTTCAAAATATTTCGTGCACTTCTGTTCATTTGATGTGGATTTTACTTGCAGAAAACTCTGCAAATCTCATACAGAAGCTGAGTGAACAAAAAACAAAAACAGCCAGTTTGATAACCCTAGAGCAGGGGTGTCAAACTGCATTCCTCGAGGGCCTCAAACCATGCTTGTTTTCAAGATTTCCTTAGCATTGCACAAGGTGCTGGAATCATTCTGTGCAGGTGATTAAATTATCACTTGTGCAACACAAGGAAATCCTGAAAACATGACCTGTTTGCAGCCCTCGAGGAATGCAGTTTGACACCTCTGCCCTAGAGGGTCTCTGACTTCTGTGGTGCTCGGTAGCCTCACGTTCGCGTTACGGCTGTGACATGAAGACCACGTTTGCCTTCACTCTTGCACGGTTTCAAAAATGAGGCACCAAATGGTGTCCGAAAAAAATAAAATGTCACGTATTTTTCACTAAGGACGCGCCAACTACACATAGGTGGAGAAACGTGCAAGGTAAGTGAACATTCACATGAATATTTTTTTTGCTCCAAGTGGGCAACACACCACATTTGATCAGTACATGGACCAATATTAGGTTATGTGCCTGTGCACAAGGTAAATTACCCTCATGGACCTCCGGTACGTGCGGGAGAAGCACAACATGTGCTAGTCAGGTCTAATTTATGGACAAGACTAGTGCATGTAAATAGCAGGCAGATCATGGATCATGTGGATGGGTGCATGGAGCCAGTCATGCTTGCATTTTTCGGATGTGATAGCTCCACAATGTTTAGCCCTTGTCTGAGCTCAACCTCAGGTTTCATTCACACATCCCTTTTTCATGTACTTGTTCTATCAAGTACAGAAGATCATGTACCCATTATAGTCCTTGGATCTCTTCACACGTCTGTTTTTTTGGGAGCTGAATGTCTACAATAAATTTTCTCCACTTTCTTCCTTCTGACAGTCTTTGAAAATCGGACCACACAGATGTCATCCAAGTGTGGAACAAATTTTTCACTGACCAATAGACTTGCATTGTTAATTGTGATCAAAATTAAACTTGTCTCTGTTATTTTCTGCAGACTGCTTGGTCCAAGAAAAAAAATCGGACATGTGCACAGCCCCATAGACTGTTATAAACACGGGTGTTACCAGTGAAAACCACAGATAGCACTAGTATGAGAAAATAAGACTTGTGAATGAGTACCTAATAGTGATGAATGAGATTGCTCGGATAAGGTGTTATCTGAGCTTGCTCGTGTCCTAATCAAAAATTTCCTGTGTGTTAGAATACTATGTTCGAGTTCCCGCGGCTGGATATTTCGCGGATGGTTGACAGCCGCAACACATGCAGGGATTACCTGTGTGTTGAGACTGCCGAACAGCTGACTGCACATGACTAATGCGCAGCCGAGGTGCAGCCATGATTCGGTCACTTCCCGACAGTTGCATCAGTCAAGAAACAGAATTGAAATTGATTGATGATGCACTGTTTGTGTAAAAACCAGGCAAACATTGACAATAAATATTCATAATCTATTTGACAGCCTCTGATCTGATCTGATTTTTTGTGTGCACACATAGACTTGACTAGACGAGTCTCATCTGAAATATGGAAGACACTAGTGCATGCTGCAATTTTTTTTCACGCAAACACTCAGTCCATATGGAAAACGGTCATCTAAACAGCCATATTCAATAACATTAGTCATGTCAGTGTAAGGTCAGTTTTTTCCCCAGAATGCAGTCGAACACAAAATATGGCTGTGTGAATATAGTCTAAGAGCTCATGCAGATGAACGTCTAAATCGGACTTGTGCTGTCTGATTATTGATGGACAGCACACTGACTCATGTTATGCCATCGGGCTATCCGTGATTTTCCCTCGGTCTGACTGTCCGTGAGAAAAAAAAAACACTCTTTTTCTTAGCCTGATAAAGACCCTGCATGACCAAAACATTGCTATTTTTCCTGTGTGTACACTGGTGTCAATAAAAATATCTTTTGTAGAAGGAAGATAATATAATTTTACATCCCAGAGCCTGCTAATGCAGCTGTGCTCCTGGCCGTAAAAACTGGGGAATGAACTCGAGCGTGGGAATTTTTGAGAATATTTTCTCACGCTCGAGTTCATATGAGGTTATGCCAGCAGGGGGCGCAGGACCGCAAGTCTAGGTATCTACATTCCCCTGCTTTCCATTTATTCCCCAGTTTTTACAGCCAGGAGCATAGCTGCATTAGCAGGCTCCTGGATGTAAAATTATTTAACCCCCTTCTGATGGATTTACAGCGTGGGACATGACTGTACCAGCGGAGAGGTATGGGATATTGTTGTTTGTTTTTTTTACCTTTTTTACAGAAGACATGGGTCATCATTTGGATTGAGCATATAATAAACATATTACAACACCCTGTGTATTTATTTCATTAAAATACTTTATTCACAATGTGTGTGTATTATTAACCCTTTATTAATATAGGACTAATAATGGATAGGTGTCTTATTGACACCTCTCCATTATTAACCAAGCTTAATGTCACCTTACATTAGCAAGGTGACATTAACCCTTTATTACTCCATATCCCACCGCTACTCGGGAGTGGGAAGAGAGAGACTAAGTGCCAGAATAGGCGCATCTTACAGATGTGCCTTTTCTGGGGTGGCTAGGGGCAGATGTTTTTAGCCAGGGGGCAATAACCATGATCCCTCTCTAGGCTATTAATATCTACCCTCAGTCACTGGCTTTGCCACTCTGGCGGAGGAAATTGCATGGGAGCCCACGCCAGTTTTTTCGTGATTTAACCCTTTATTTTAACAGCTAGAGCCCCCAAATTTTGCACACACACTCTACTAACATCATTAGTGAGGAATATGCAAAAAAAAGGGATATGAAATGGTTTACTGTATGTAAACCATGTCTCATATCCTGTCGGGTTTGATAAGGAGATAACAAAAGCCAGCATTTGAATTACCGGCTTTTATGCTATCTAGCGCTGTATGAAATGTTATGAAAGGCAATTCAGTATCACAATGGACATGGAGGTCAGAGCACATACAGTGATCTGACAATAACCCAAAATAATAGAACGAGCTCTGAGACGTGGGAACTCTGCAGACCGCAATCCCTGATCCTCTCCAAACACAACTAGAGGCAGCCGTGGATTGCGCCTAACGCTCCCTATGCAACTCGGCACAGCCTGAGAAACTAACTAGCCTGAAGATAGAAAAAATAAGCCTACCTTGCCTCAGAGAAATACCCCAAAGGAAAAGGCAGCCCCCCCACATATAATGACTGTGAGTAAGATGAAAAGACAAACGTAGGGATGAAATAGATTCAGCAAAGTGAGGCCCGATATTCTAGACAGAACGAGGATAGGAAAGATAACTTTGCGGTCTACACAAAACCCTAAAGAAAACCACGCAAAGGGGCAAAAAGACCCTCTGTACCGAACTAACGGCACGGAGGTACACCCTTTGCGTCCCAGAGCTTCCAGCAAAACAAATAGACAAGCTGGACAGAAAAAATAGCAACAAATAGCAAAGAAGCACTTAGCTATGCAGAGCAGCAGGCCACAGGAATGATCCAGAGAAACACAAGTCCAACACTGGAACATTGACAGGAAGCATGAATCAAAGCATTAGGTGGGGTTAAGTAGAGAAGCACCTAACGACCTCACCAGATCACCTGAGGGAGGAAACTCAGAAGCAGCAGTACCAGTTTCCTCCACAAACGGAAGCTCCCAGAGAGAATCAGCCGAAGTACCACTTGTGACCACAGGAGGGAGCTCTGCCACAGAATTCACAACAATGAAATATATATATATTTGTCTCACTGACATATATATATAAATATAGACTGTATATACAGTGGGGCAAAAAAGTATTTAGTCAGTCAGCAATAGTGCAAGTTCCACCACTTAAAAAGATGGGAGGCGTCTGTAATTTACATCATAGGTAGACCTCAACTATGGGAGACAAAATGAGAAAAAAAAATCCAGAAAATCACATTGTCTGTTTTTTTTAACATTTTATTTGCATATTATGGTGGAAAATAAGTATTTGGTCAGAAACAAAATTTCATCTCAATACTTTGTAATATATCCTTTGTTGGCAATGACAGAGGTCAAACGTTTTCTGTAAGTCTTCACAAGGTTGCCACACACTGTTGTTGGTATGTTGGCCCATTCCTCCATGCAGATCTCCTCTAGAGCAGGGATGTTTTTGGCTTTTCGCTTGGCAACACGGACTTTCAACTCCCTCCAAAGGTTTTCTATAGGGTTGAGATCTGGAGACTGGCTAGGCCACTCCAGGACCTTGAAATGCTTCTTACGAAGCCACTCCTTCATTGCCCTGGCGGTGTGCTTTGGATCATTGTCATGTTGAAAGACCCAGCCACGTTTTATCTTCAATGCCCTTGCTGATGGAAGGAGGTTTGCACTCAAAATCTCACGATACATGGCCCCATTCATTCTTTCATGTACCCGGATCAGTCGTCCTGGCCCCTTTGCAGAGAAACAGTCCCAAAGCATGATGTTTCCACCACAATGCTTTACAGTAGGTATGGTGTTTGGAGGAAAAAGAATACTGAGTTGCATCCATCAAACACGACAAGTTGTGTTTCTACCAAACAGTTCCAGTTTGGTTTCATCAGACCATAGGACATTCTCCCAAAACTCCTCTGGATCATCCAAATGCTCTCTAGCAAACTTCAGACGGGCCCGGACATGTACTGGCTTAAGCAGTGGGACACGTCTGGCACTGCAGGATCTGAGTCCATGGTGGCGTAGTGTGTTACTTATGGTAGGCCTTGTTACATTGGTCCCAGCATTCTGCAGTTCATTCACTAGGTCCCCCCGCGTGGTTCTGGGATTTTTGCTCACCGTTCTTGTGATCATTCTGACCCCACGGGGTGGGATTTTGCGTGGAGCCCCAGATCGAGGGAGATTATCAGTGGTCTTGTATGTCTTCCATTTTCTAATTATTGCTCCCACTGTTGATTTCTTCACTCCAAGCTGGTTGGCTATTGCAGATTCAGTCTTCCCAGCTTGGTGCAGGGCTACAATTTTGTTTCTGGTGTCCTTTGACAGCTCTTTGGTCTTCACCATAGTGGAGTTTGGAGTCAGACTGTTTGAGGGTGTGCACAGGTGTCTTTTTATACTGATAACAAGTATAAACAGGTGCCATTACTACAGGTAATGAGTGGAGGAAAGAGGAGACTCTTAACCCTCCATCACATACAACTGATCTGACAGGCGCTTCTCTTTTACTTTCATTTCTCCTTCCTCACCAGATTGTGAGAAAACCCCCTCCCTCCAGGTAGTCTCCTGTCTCTTGAAGGTCTGTGAAACCTGATATCACAGTTGGATTTCAGAGCTTCAGGGTAGAGGATATAGCTGCACAGATCTCTCAGGCTCATTGTATGTGAATACGTCACATTCAGTAAGGTTGGTATTTTATGTTTTTATTCATCACAATAGTTTATTTAGCTTGTTTTATGAATGTATAGCACAAAATGTGAGGATATTTCATAGAAATAAGGGAGATTTTATAAAAGAAAGTGTGATGCTCAGGCATATACAGTAGTTCCCTAACATATTCCTTCTCTTGCTTCAGATTATCTGCTGAAATGGAGAGGAAAATGTACAATTTATCCAAACAACTTGATGTTGAGGAAGTAACAAACATGCTGTTAGATGATAGAGACCTCACACTGAATGAGGATTTAGGAGAGGAAAGTGAGATTGATTCTCATGATGAGGTGGAAGAATGTGTCCTGGATTCTGAAACAGAGCAAGATGGTGACAGTGGTGAGGATGAAGAAGTTGGATCATATTATATTGGAAAAGATAAAAATACTAAATGGAACAAGAAGCCATTCCAGAAAAAACGTAGGGAACCTTTAAACATTATTACTCACCTTCCTGCAGTAATAGGAACTGCACGTAATGCAAAAACTGCAGTTGAATGCTGGAACAGTATATTTACAGATGACATTCTGGACTCTATTGTCACATATACCAACCAATATATAGACATTATAAAGGACAAGTACATCTGCAACAGAACCATCAAGCCCACAGATGAAATAGAACTGCGTTGGATTACTGCACCTTGCAGGAGCTTATAGGGCAAATAGACAAAGTTTGGAGGAACTTTGGGGTAAAGATGGGGATGGAGTTGAAAAATTTAGCCTTGTTATGTCCATAAACAGATTCAAGATTCTAATTCGTTGCCTTCGGTTTGACGACAGAACTACCCGAACCGAACGCAAAACACATGACCGACTTGCTCCAATTCGTGATATATTTCAAAGATTTGTTGTAAACTGTAAACAAAGTTATTACCCTGGAGAGAATCTCACTATTGACGAAATGCTCCCTGGTTTTCGTGGTAGATGTGCCTTTCGTCAATATATTCCATCAAAGCCAAACAAATATGGAATAAAAATTTATGCCCTTGTTGATGCCAGTAAGACCTACACTTACAACCTGGAAGTTTATGCAGGAAAACAACCAGAAGGTCCTTACTGTGTGAGCAACAAACCCATTGATGTTGTAAAAAGACTGGCTGAACCCTTATTTGGATCGGGTCGCAATATTACAGCTGACAATTGGTTTACAAGTTGTGATCTGATTGATTATCTGAAAATTCAGAAGCTGTCATATGTGGGAACTGTAAGAAAAAACAAAAGGGAATTGCCGCCACAGTTTGTAAGTGTGAAAGAGAGACAACAGTACAGCAGTATGTTTGCATTCCATAATGGAAAGGCTTTAGTTTCCTATGTACCACATGCCAAAAAAATCGTACTTCTTCTATCAACACTTCATGATGATGCTGCCATCGATCCTGGGACTGGGGCAGAAAAAAACCCGGAGATAATTACATTTTACAATGCCACCAAAGGGGGTGTGGATACAGCAGATCAGATGTGCTCCACTTTCAACGTCAGCAGAAACATCAAACGCTGGCCAATGGTCATATTTTTTGCTATGTTGAATTTGGGTGGTATAAATTCACAAGTAATTTATCTTGAAAACAAGCTTGAACCACTCCGTAGACGATTGTATCTGAAAAAATTGGCCCATGAACTAGTACTTGGAGAGCTACGCAGGAGAAGCGTGAAAACAATCGGTATCCCCTCTCGCCTTCAAGTTCAGCTCAAAAGGTTCCGCCCAGAAGATGATGGTGAAAAGTCACCATCTGCACCACCTCACAAAAGAAAGAGATGCACCACCTGCCAAACGGAAAGCGGAACCAGAAGGCTTTCAAATTATGAATGTCTCAAATGTCATAAAGCAATTTGCCTGACACATGCAAAAATGGTGTGTAATTCTTGCTATTTGCTCTGCAAGTGTGACTTTTCTGGGGAAACCTCAGCATCTACTTCTGATTGAATATGTTTTTAATAGTACTTAAGGTACCTTAAAATTAAGTTTGTGTTCAAAAATTTTCTTTGTACATTTTTTTGAGAGAGTCGAACTGGGGACTATTTGGCGGGAGTTTTGAAAAGTTTGTATTTCATAGTTATTAGTTTTATGTTAAGTAAATGTTTTTTTTGCAACTGATTATGTGTAGTCTCTTTTATTACATCCCTATGAAGGTCACTGATCACTTTTAGAGCACTGAAATTGCAAACATTAGATATTATAGGTATTTTTCCAGCAGGCGCCTGACAGGCACATTGTATGTGAACTCGTTAGTCCGAATATTGTATGTGACGGAGGGTTAAAGAAGAAGTTACAGGTCTGTGAGAGCCAGAAATCTTGATTGTTTGTTTCTGACCAAATACTTATTTTCCACCATAATATGCAAATAAAATGTTAAAAAAACAGACAATGTGATTTTCTGGATTTTTTTTTCTCAGTTTGTCTCCCATAGTTGAGGTCTACCTATGATGTAAATTACAGACGCCTCTCATCTTTTTAAGTGGTGGAACTTGCACTATTGCTGACTGACTAAATACTTTTTTGCCCCACTGTATGTTTTCACGAATATTTGAGCCCATGGATCCATTATATGTCCATTTTGCAAGGTTGCGAGAAAAAAACGCAGCACGGATGCCATACGGATTACATACAGAGGATGCCATGCACAAAGTACGCTGCCACACCCTGCCTACGGATGACATACGGATCACTGTTTTGGGATCAGTTCTGCGTATTACGCCTGTAAAAAACAGACCGTATTTTCATACGCCAAGTGTGACGCTGGCCTTACTCAAATTTATCAGTGGCAAATGTGCTACTTACTTGCAATCATGACAGTCCACAGGTGGGGAGATGAGATTATACTGACAGGGATCTGTGTTTATATCCTGCAAATGAGACAAAATAGAAATTATCAAAGAAGAAGAAGAAAAATAGAAGGGTTTATTACTAACAGAACAGAGCTGTATGGAGTTGTACTATAATATCCAAATACGTCTGGGAGGCCAAACTGGGCCTTTAATTTCATAAAAAGGTTCAATGAATTCTATATGAATGAGTTTTTTTTTTAGGATTTTCAAGTAGATCTGCTCCAATATCCTCCTCAAAAACGTCTTCAACCTCACTTTGAATACTCTTCCTATTGACATGAATATAAAATCCACTTTGTTGTTCATATGAGAAGTTTTTTAAGTGTTTAATTTCTGTTAAGCCAGTCTCACACATCCAGATAATTCCGGTACCGAAGGAAACGGTACCGGAGTTACTCGTGTCCGTGTGTCTGTGTGCTCACGTCGGCCATCCATGTAGGATCCGCGTGATGTCCGTGAGTACGTTTTTAGGGTTCGTGTGCTGTGCGTGTGCGGTATGTGTGTCCGTGTATTGCAACAATTTTTACAATTTTAACCCTATGACAGGAAAAACGCACACGGACATCACACGGATGGCACATGGACAGCATCTGTGTGCGGTACGTGTTTACACGGACTTATTGACTTTAATGGGTCCGTGTGATCTGTGCGCTCCCACGAGCACTGACATGTCTCCGTGTTTTGCAAACGGACACAAGGTTCATGAAAACACGCTGACATGTGCAGAGACACATTTGTTTTAATGTGTCTAAGTGAGTCAGTGTCTCCGGTACGTGAGGAAACTGTCACCTCACGTACCGGAGCCACTGACGTGTGAAACCGGCCTTAGCGTTTCAAAAAATGCTGTGCGGAAAAAAAAAAGTTCTCTGAGGTGAAATCTGCTCCAAAATTTATGCTGTCAAGTCAAAGGCCGCGAAAAAACACTTCAAGAAAAAAGCTTCTTAACCTCTTCAAAATCCCCTCAGAAACGCTTGGGTTTGGTTCCCAGGTTCAGTTTGTTGACGTGGATTTTTCAACCAGATAAATCCACATCTAAAGATGCTGCTGAAGCACACGATTTTTGGTTTGGTTTTAGTTTTGGTATTTGTTAAGAACATGTGTTTTTTATGAATTTTTATGTATTTTTTTAGTGTGGTTCTTTTATGTGTTTTTTTAACTAAAAAATTGTGGCGTATCAGTAGGGTGTGATTTTTGACACATTTCTGCTTCAGAAAATCTTTGCAAAAATGCATAAAAAAACCATGCTAAATTATTTATGTGTGACAAAATGCACCAAAGAAGAAACATAATTCTTTTTTCTAGCTCAAGAGGTGGACCATAGGTGCGTTTTCTCATTCAAAAGAATGGAAAGCTTCTTGCAAGTAGATTTGAAGCATATTCTAAAAAGAAAAAAAAAATAAGGAAAAAAAAACACAATAATGTAAAATTTCACTTGAAATACTCTTTGGCTTTTTCCACCCCCAAAAAACTCAGAATGAATATAATCTTACAGGGGAAGGAAATGAAAAGCAGCAATGTATAAAAGCACTAAAGTAGCTCATGATGCTGCCGAAAACTGTACTTGACATATAGTTTTACTAAAAATTAATTGATCATGGCTCCATTGTTTTGTGAGTTAGGCCGGCGTCACACTTGCGAGTTTTACGGACGTAAGAGCGCAGAAACTACGTCCGTAAAACTCGCAAAAAATACGGCACAATTATTCTCTATGCCCCTGCTCCTATCTGCCGTATTTTACTGATCAGTATTATACGGCTTTCTACGGCCGTACAAAATCGCAGCATGCTGCGTTTGTCACCGTACTGCGCAAGAAATACGCCAATGAAAGTCTATGGAAGCGTGAAAAATACGGATTACACACGGACAAGCAGTGTGACTTGCGAGAAATACGCAGCGCTGTTAGAGAGAAAAGCCGGTAATTCAGTGCGGTGTACAGTAAAATCACACTGACAGCTTACAGTAGAATAGGTAGAATAAATGTGTACACATAGAATAGGTATATATATATATATATATATATATGTCAGTGAGACACATATATGTATATATATTATTATTTATTCCTGCGCTATACAGCTTGAAAGCCGGTAATTCAATTACCGGCTTTTTCTTTCTCCTTCCTAAAACCCAACATGATTTGAGACATGGTTTACATACAGTAAACCATGTCTTCTCTCCATTTTTTTTGCAGATTCCACACTACTAATGTCAGTAGTGTGTATCTGCAAAATTTGGCCGTTCTAGCTCTTAAAATAAAGGGTTAAATGGCGGAAAAAATTGGCGTGGGCTCCCGCGCAATTTTCTCCGCCAGAGTAGTAAAGCCAGTGACTGAGGGCAGATATTAATAGCCTGGAGAGGGTCCATGGTTATTGGCCCCCCCCTGGCTAAAAATATCTGCCCCCAGCCACCCCAGAAAAGGCACATCTGGAAGATGCGCCTATTCTGGCACTTGGCCACTCTCTTCCCATTCCCGTGTAGCGGTGGGATATGGGGTAATGAAGGGTTAATGCCACCTTGCTATTGTAAAGTGACATTAAGCCTAATTAATAATGGAGAGGCGTCAATTATGACACCTATCCATTATTAATCCAATTGTAGTAAAGGGTTAAATAAAACACAAACACATTATTTAAAATTATTTTAATGAAATAAAAACAATGGTTGTTGGAGTATTTTATTCTACGCCCAATCCAGTCACTGAAGACCCTCGTTCTGTGAAAGAAAAAACATAATAAACCAACAATATACTTACCCTCCGCAGATCTGTAACGTCCAACGATGTAAATCCTTCTGAAGGGGTTAAAACATTTTGCAGCAAGGAGCTTTGCTAATGCAATGCTACTCCTCGCTGCAAAACCCCGGGGAATGAGTCTAAATATAGATCAATGAGCTATATTTAGCTTCATTTGCGGTAAGGCGCCCTCTGCTGGATGTTCATAGATCGTGGGAACTTTCCTAGAAAGTTCCCACGATCTATGAACATCCAGCAGAGGGCGCCTCCTAGAAAGTTCCCACGATCTATGAACATCCAGCAGAGGGCGCCTCACCGCAAATGAAGCTAAATATAGCTCATTGATCTATATTTAGACTCATTCCCCGGGGTTTTGCAGCGAGGAGTAGCATTGCATTAGCAAAGCTCCTTGCTGCAAAATGTTTTAACCCCTTCAGAAGGATTTACATCGTTGGACGTTACAGATCTGCGGAGGGTAAGTATATTGTTGGTTTATTATGTTTTTTCTTTCACAGAACGAGGGTCTTCAGTGACTGGATTGGGCGTAGAATAAAATACTCCAACAACCATTGTTTTTATTTCATTAAAATAATTTTAAATAATGTGTTTGTGTTTTATTTAACCCTTTACTACAATTGGATTAATAATGGATAGGTGTCATAATTGACGCCTCTCCATTATTAATTAGGCTTAATGTCACCTTACAATAGCAAGGTGGCATTAACCCTTCATTACCCCATATCCCACCGCTACACGGGAATGGGAAGAGAGTGGCCAAGTGCCAGAATAGGCGCATCTTCCAGATGTGCCTTTTCTGGGGTGGCTGGGGGCAGATATTTTTAGCCAGGGGGGGGCCAATAACCATGGACCCTCTCCAGGCTATTAATATCTGCCCTCAGTCACTGGCTTTACTACTCTGGCGGAGAAAATTGCGCGGGAGCCCACGCCAATTTTTTCCGCCATTTAACCCTTTATTTTAAGAGCTAGAACGGCCAAATTTTGCAGATACACACTACTGACATTAGTAGTGTGGAATCTGCAGAAAAAATGGAGAGAAGACATGGTTTACTGTATGTAAACCATGTCTCAAATCATGTTGGGTTTTAGGAAGGAGAAAGAAAAAGCCGGTAATTGAATTACCGGCTTTCAAGCTGTATAGCGCTGGAAAAAATAGTATATATTTTTTGTATAACAGTATATATATATTTTTCTTTTTGGGACACATGGATCATTTCTATAGCGGTATGTTGGTTTTGCAAGCCTGCGAGAAAACCACGCAGTACGGATGCCATACGGATTACATACGGAGAATGCCATGCGCAAAAAACGCTGACACACCCTGCCTACGGAGGAGCTACGGACCACTATTTTCGGGACTTTTCAGCGTATTACGGCCGTAATATACGGACCGTATTGTTTTACGCTGTGTGTGACGCCGGCCTAAGGCTGTATGCACACGGCATCTTTTACTCCGCAGCCAAGTTTTCCAAGGCGAAGCTGCTTCAGGAAATTCCCGACCGTCATTTTCCTGGTGCGGTTTCGCCGGCGGTTTTGCCGTTGTTCTTGTTGCCTGTCCGCCGCTGGCACATTTTACTCTATACTGTGAAGTAGGGAGAGCAAGCGGCTTCTGAACCTTGAAGTGATGAAAAGTAGTGACATAAAAAGGAAAATGTGCACAAAATGTAAATTTTTGTGGTGCTTTTTCAGGTGGATTGCAGGCAGAATCAGCCTGAAAAGACACCACATGCACATACCCTAAAAACTGCTGTTGTGTTTTTTTTTTTTTGTAAAAAGGCAGGTCAATATGCCAATGTTTTTCGTCCACCTGGCCTTTCCCCAGTGATACAGAACCTTTCACAAATGTGTCATTGTAATTGACTGCACCCTATTTTTCTATACGGTAACTACAGCCCATAGGTATACAGTTTACCTGTATAGTTGTAGTTGTTACCATGGGCAAGAATTAGTTCAAGTTTATTGGCCCCAATTCAAAAACTAGAACAAAGAGACCCACCCACCCACCACCACCACCACCAACAACAACAACCATGTGCCATTTTTTAATATTGCTGTCATGTTTGGGCCCTTGCCGGAACTTGGGCATGGGCGCCCCTGTTATCGCTGCCCCACTATGACTGATATGTATTTAAATAATAAGCTGCTAGTGGGATAAATGGAAGTTAATATATCTGAAGGACTCAGGCAGTGCTCAATAAAACAGGATTGCTGGCACTCAACATGCTGTGTCTGATATTTGTAGCTCTGCCTGGAGGAAAAAGTGACATTAAATATGTCTGTATTTTATTCACCAAGTGAAGGGAGAAATAGGACACAGGAAATCAGCACTAAGGAAAGGTGAAAAGGTTCGCTCGCTAATATGGCTCCACTTGACAACCGGACTCCCAGCAATATAAAATAGCCCTTGGCTACAAAACTGTATAATTCATGAAGGGTACCGTACCGTCCAGCCGGTAATTCACCGAGGAGCTGCAATATCTGTAGACATCAGAGAGTTTTCTGCAACCACTAGCAGAAGTGGTGTAACTTTAACCTCTTGGGCCCCACAGCAAAATCTCCAAAAGGGTCCCCAAATGTCATTGGTCTTTAACAGTATTGGTCTTTTCATATGGGCTAAAGGGACTCTTTATTACCCCTCCTGGACTCCAGGGCCTGCGTGTGATTATGTAAGATGTCAGAAGGCAGTAGGCATGGGCGAACTGTTACTCCTTGTTGCCCACGCACTTTACACGAAAATCGAGCCCCAGTCCTAATGTGCTCTCGCGAGTAGTGTGCATTACACTCACTTGCAGGCTGCAGGCCTCAGCTGGCTCTAGATCTTCAACTTCAGGAGCGGCCGGACATGAATCAGGGGACACCCACTTTGTTTTTACATACAGAAGTTTACTCAACAGTTCGGGTATAACACCCTCAGCTTCTTGATTCCTTAGTACATTACAGCATTTCTGTCTGTTTTTCCTGGACTATCCCTATGTTCACTGATACTGTCAGCCCCAGGGATTCCCAGTCCAACTCCACAGCACACCCAAGATCCATTACCTCCGGACTCGAACCTATATGAGACATACAGGTACGGACTGGGACTGAAATTCAGCCCTGGCATTTGCAATCATACAGGCCCATGTTGTGCCCATCTCCAAGCACCAGATGGGATATATTACTAATTATACCCTGGATGGAGGAAAGCAAGATTTCCTACCAATATTTATAATGATACCTGTAGCCTACTTGGGTTAGTGAAGGAGTCAGCGACTTTTGTGCTCCATCACAACTGATAACAGTATGGGTGTCTTGAGAACACCGATTCTGTTAACAACGTAGCAGACAAAGAGAGGTCCTTCTGGCATTTGCCAGAATTGCCAGATAGCCAGTCCGGCCCTGGTCTCATAGGTAGTTAGGAAGCTATATGTTTGAAATGGGGGACCCGCGGCCAGTTCGTGAATGGACAGAAGTGCAGTGGCGTTCCTGCCACCCACTTGCTGCCTAGCTAACTCGCCCTCACCACGATATGCAAAGCATCTGAATAATTATGTAAACTGGACACTTGATAACAGAAAATACCAACAGTTGTCACCTAACTTTTACACTCACATTGTGTCATTTAATAGCATAAAGCAGTGTATAAACAATGCTAGTTACCAGTTCATCTTACCTTATCCTTCATCCCAGGGAGGAAAGCACTTCTGGATGTGCTGCGGAATGAAGAAGGACGTGGAAGTTGTTCCACCAGATCACTAAATTTGCAAAACTTGTAGCAGCCGGGTAATAAAGCCTCTCCAGATCCAGCTGCGCTCAAGGCCTTTTTCCGTCCTTGCCCTTTGAAGCTGTATGTTTGCTGAACAGGATTAAGTTTTGCATCTTGGAGAAAATCACGGACATTATAAGTCCCCGGACAGGGGGATTCCTGATGACACAAAGCAAATAAGGAGTTTTCAATACATTTGTGATTGATGATACTTTTTTCTTTAATATAAAACTGTGGGTGTGTATATATATATATATACAGTGGGGCAAAAAAGTATTTAGTCAGTCAGCAATAGTGCAAGTTCCACCACTTAAAAAGATGAGTGGGCGTCTGTAATTTACATCATAGGTAGACCTCAACTATGGGAGACAAACTGAGAAAAAAAATCCAGAAAATCACATTGTCTGTTTTTTTAACAATTTATTTGCATATTATGGTGGAAAATAAGTATTTGGTCAGAAACAAACAATCAAGATTTCTGGCTCTCACAGACCTGTAACTTCTTCTTTAAGAGTCTCCTCTTTCCTCCACTCATTACCTGTAGTAATGGCACCTGTTTATACTTGTTATCAGTATAAAAAGACACCTGTGCACACCCTCAAACAGTCTGACTCCAAACTTCACTATGGTGAAGACCAAAGAGCTGTCAAAGGACACCAGAAACAAAATTGTAGCCCTGCACCAGGCTGGGAAGACTGAATCTGCAATAGCCAACCAGCTTGGAGTGAAGAAATCAACAGTGGGAGCAATAATTAGAAAATGGACGACATACAAGACCACTGATAATCTCCCTCGATCTGTTGCTCCACGCAAAATCCCACCCCGTGGGGTCAGAATGATCACAAGAACGGTGAGCAAAAATCCCAGAACCACGCGGGGGGACCTAGTGAATGAACTGCAGAGAGCTGGGACCAATGTAACAAGGCCTACCATAAGTAACACACTACGCCACCATGGATTCAGATCCTGCAGTGCCAGACGTGTCCCACTGCTTAAGCCAGTACATGTCCGGGCCCGTCTGAAGTTTGCTAGAGAGCATTTGGATGATCCAGAGGAGTTTTGGGAGAATGTCCTATGGTCTGATGAAACCAAACTGGAACTGTTTGGTAGAAACACAACTTGTCGTGTTTGGAGGAAAAAGAATACGGAGTTGCATCCATCAAACACCATACCTACTGTAAAGCATGGTGGTGGAAACATCATGCTTTGGGGCTGTTTCTCTGCAAAGGGGCCAGGACGACTGATCCGGGTACATGAAAGAATGAATGGGGCCATGTATCGTGAGATTTTGAGTGCAAACCTCCTTCCATCAGCAAGGGCATTGAAGATGAAACGTGGCTGGGTCTTTCAACATGACAATGATCCAAAGCACACCGCCAGGGCAACGAAGGAGTGGCTTCGTAAGAAGCATTTCAAGGTCCTGGAGTGGCCTAGCCAGTCTCCAGATCTCAACCCTATAGAAAACCTTTGGAGGGAGTTGAAAGTCCGTGTTGCCAAGCGAAAAGCCAAAAACATCACTGCTCTAGAGGAGATCTGCATGGAGGAATGGGCCAACATACCAACAACAGTGTGTGGCAACCTTGTGAAGACTTACAGAAAACCTTTGACCTCTGTCATTGCCAACAAAGGATATATTACAAAGTATTGAGATGAAATTTTGTTTCTGACCAAATACTTATTTTCCACCATAATATGCAAATAAATTGTTAAAAAAACAGACAATGTGATTTTCTGTATTTTTTTTTCTCAGTTTGTCTCCCATAGTTGAGGTCTACCTATGATGTAAATTACAGACGCCTCTCATCTTTTTAAGTGGTGGAACTTGCACTATTGCTGACTGACTAAATACTTTTTTGCCCCACTGTATATATATATATATATATATATATATATATACGGTATATATATATACATACAGTACAGACCAAAAGTTTGGACACATCTTCTCATTTAAAGATTTTTCTGTATTTTCATGACTATGAAAATTGTACATTCACACTGAAGGCATCAAAACTATGAATTGACACATGTGGAATTATATACCGTACTTAACAAAAAAGTGTGAAACAAATGAAATTATGTCATATATTCTAGGTTCTTCAAAGTAGCCACCTTTTGCTTTGATGACTGCTTTGCACACTCTTGGCATTCTCTTGAAGTATATATATATATATATATATATATATATATATATATACACATACTGTATATATAAAACTAATGGGAAGCAACATTGCAAATAGTTTTGCTTTGAAAAATATCCTACTGATTTCTGTTTACAGCTCCTATGCAAACCTATGTGTATCCTTGGTTACGGGTTACAAGTACAGGAAAGATATATATCTTTGTACCGTGTTAGCCAGTAGTTAGAATAATATTTAGAATTAAGAGTCCTCAGTGGTTGATACCTTTTAATGGCTAACTGAAAAGATGGAAACAAATTGCAAGCTTTCGAGACTACTCAGATCTCTTATCAGGCATAGACGAATACAACATCTGAAGAATCACATATTTATACACAACACAACACTGAACTATCATTCATTATGGGAGAGTGATGCGTGATAAACAGTTGTGTCCATAAATATTGGAACAGTTCACAGATAAGGAGTGAATGTTTTATTGTCCTCTGATTGGGGTCTGGTTCTGTGTTATGATGCCCCATAGGTCTGAAGTGCAAATTCCTTAATTGATGTAAAAAGACATAAATCCATGCAATACATTCATTCCTTCACTAAGTGTGTCAAAGGTTGTTATAAATTTATACTCCCAGATTCTCCTGTCTCTCTGAGGTTTGAAGTTACCTTCCAATACAAGTAATTTCAGGTCCATGGTGCTAGGATCAGGCATTCAAAAATGTTTGGCCACAGGTAGATCTATTCTTTTTTCTCTTATTGTACGGCGATGAGAGTTCATCCTTGTTCTCAGTTTCTGGCCTGTCTCCCCCACATACAACCCCCAGTTGGACATTTAGTACATATAATCAGGTACACCACATCAGAAGTGACGCAACTGAAAGTACCTGGGATCTTGTAGCCCTGATGTGAATTGGGGATCTTTATCTTGTCCGTGGTCATTATAGATGGACAGGTTTTACATTTTTTCTGGTTGCAAGGAAAGGTTCCTGCAGCTGTTGGAGAAGACAGGGAGCTCTTGACAATGATGCTTCTTAGATTTGGGGGCTGCCTAAAACACAGTAGTGGGGGGTCTGGAAAAATGGATTGTAAGCGGGCATCTTTTTGTAGTAAAGGTTGTAATATCCATGCAGCTCCCCTTAGCACCTCCAGATTTGGATTGTAGGTGACTACTAGAGGCACCCAATTATTATCTTCTTTTGCTCTTGTGATCTGGTTTTGAATTGTTCTTGGATGGTAGCCCTGATTCAAAAAGGTCTTTCTGAGGTGACCAAGGTGTTCATCCCTATCCATGAGGTTGGAACATATACGAATGTACCTGATGGCTTGGCTGTAGACAATAGAGTTTTTTATGTGTCTTGGATGGAAACTGCCCCATTTAAGGTACGTTGGACGGTCGATTGGCTTCTGATACAGGGATGTCTTTATTTTATTGTTTTGCAGCTTAATGATGGTGTCCAAAAAGTTAATTTCAGTACAGGAGTAGTTGAGTGTCAAGTTGATGGTAGGATGAAATTGAGTAAATGGTTCATGGAACGTCTTTAGCTGCGGCTCAGACTCCGTCCAGATGATTAAAATGTCATCAATGTAGCGGTAGTAGGCCAGAGGCCTGATGGGACATGAGGACAAAAAATCACATTCAAGCTTGGCCATGAAAAGATTTGCATACTGTGGGGCCATATTACTAAGCATTGTCTAATCATCTTGCCTTTCACATGCCCCAACATCTTTCTACCCCATAGGATAAAGTTAGGAGGATGTAGGATACAGATTAGGGGCAGAATACAGATTAGTTTGTTTGCAACCTGTAAGTATGGAGATCTGTATATAACAAGTATATGTCATACACTTGGATATTTATACTAAGTCCATTGTTGCTTCATTTTGTTCCCATCAAACTGTATAGCACTTAGGATTTAATGTTAATAAAATAAAATGTAATAACTAATGGGAATGGAAAGGTTCTGGGACTGACTGGAGGGGGAGCTGAGAAAGGAAGGAGCTAGAATCTCTGCATGACCAAGTGACAAAGGAGTTAAAGTCATGAAAGAAAGCGAATATGGCGGACTGTGGCTAAATGTTCTAAAAACTGAATCCAGAGCACAAGCAATTGAACTTTCAAACTGTAGAGAAATATTGCACTAAACCCTGAGGAATACGTTATGGACAATAGCAGAAGCAATATAGGGAAAGGAGGCAAATAAAGTTCCAGAACCTATAAGACTGGCAGAATACTGGAGAAGAGGGGAACGAAAGAAGAGTGGATGGCAAGTTACGGCACATAGTAATCTATATGGTTCTTGGACATATTAGACTGGCGCTAGAGTGAATGACCTGAATATTACATGGATGTGTGACTGTATGCTGCTGCTCAATGTGGCAGTTATATGACTAACATTTACAGTACAGACATGCATAGCAGAGTGACGGGAAGATCCGGACCCCCGCCCTGCACTCTAATATATGACTTGCATGCTTACCCTGAATGAATATAACCACCATGCATCCCTCTCTGTAAACAGCTTTTCCGGCTCACTGCCTGGATCCTGTTAAGAAGAACACATCCACAATTAGCTGCAATACATGTTAATTATTTCCATAGATAACAATAGCATGTGAAATAAACTACTAAAAGTGTCTACTAAATAAAAAGCATATCAGCAATAGTGACAGTCATGATCCATTGTTTTCCATAATCATTGTGATACTAGTGAGTATATACGACCACTGGTGGACTCAGAAGGAAAAGGACAAGTACGTTATAAGAGTTCTTTGTACTCTAATAGCTCATCATAATACTCAATTCCACCTGCTTTGGAGCTAGAAACAGTCCCCCTTACCATTTGGGGCCCTATGCAGCTGCACAGTTTGTACCACTGGTATGTCCGCCCCTGAGTACGACCATACATGTTCTGCTTGCTACAAGAAATACAAATGTTCCACAACATTCACAACCAGAGCTGCAAACACTTTACAAATAAATACCTAATAATTGACACAAGTGCAACATCTCCTGTATTTGTCTAATAGGAATATTCAGAAGATATGATATACACTGGTGCCATACATACCACAATTTCTTGTCTTAAAGGGGTGATCCGACGTGCAAAGTAATTTTCATTCTAAATCCCTATCTTTTTAGTGTCATAATCTAAACTATTTTCTAATATACTTGTATTAAAATGCCCTATCTTTCCCTAACTACACTATCTAACTGTTTTTCCTTTCCCTACTTCCTTTTTTAATTCATTTGAGAATACCAGTGCATGCTGGGAAACTCATACAAAAAGTCATCAGGGGGTAAAGGCTTTGTTCACTGCCGCAGCCCCCCCGCCCCATCCATGAAACAAAGCGTCATCATTTGCATTCATTTCAGGTGCCGGGCAATGTGCACAATGACAGTGCGCTCTCTGTTTCCAGTTCAGATCAGCAGTAACGAGTGCTGTTAGTGTGCGGTGTCAGAATACCCAGTGTGAAGGGACCAGTGACATCACTTGAAGGGTGGACTGGACTCTGCACGCCAGTTTTTCTGACAATGCACTCTGTTGCAAGCTTATTACTGCAGATATTGCTGCTGTGTTATAGTGAATGGATCCCTCAGGGGTTTCATCTGAATCACATCACTTGGAGCGTAGAGCGCCAGATAAATGTGATCCCAAATGTTATGCAACATGTCTCTAACAAACGCTTCAACTCAATCTACAAAAAAAGCAAGTCCCCATTCAGGTCCGTCATCTGTCAATGGAAATACAGTGGGTACGGAAAGTATTCAGATCCCTTTAAATTTTTCACTATTTGTTTCATTGCAGCCATTTGGTAAATTCAAAAAAGTTAATTTTCTTCTCATTAATGTGCACTCTGCCCCCCATCTTGACTGAAAAAAAGACAGAAATGTAGGCATTTTCTGCAAATTTATTAAAAAAGAAAAACTGAAATATCACATGGTCATAAGTATTCAGACCCTTTGCTCAGTATTGAGTAGAAGCACCTTTTGAGCTAGTACAGCCATGAGTCTTCTTGGGAATGATGCAACAAGTTTTCCTGGATTTGGGGATCCTCTGCCATTCTTCCTTGCAGATCCTCTCTAGTATAACAACAACTGCTGACAGAATGAGGGCTTCCTAGGCGAGGGGAGCAGCATTTACAATCTTGTTGCTATAGAGCTTGCAAGCACTGCTCTGATTGCTGCTCCTCCGATGCCACAAAGGCAAAGTTGCATTGGTTGCAGCATCGGCGAGCGCACAGTTCTCGTGGCAATCAAGCAGGCCAGCATCGCTCCACAGCCAGCAGGAAGCCGGAGGCTCAACAAGATGGAAAAAACATTTTAGGTGTAAATCAATATCTCAACCAGTAAAAAGCACTGAAACTGACCAGGAATAGCAGCTTAACCAGAAATATCTATCTAGACGGCTGTTTCAGAAATCTTGTTCTTCATCAGTACAGAGCAGGGTACTGGTTGGTTGGGTGAGACGTATTTGATGCAGCTCAAAGGGAGGTACTATTGAAATCCAGCTGGTGTTAGGAGTCTTACAAACAATGATCTTGGGGAATATTATGCAAATTAGATCAACTTCAAAAAGAAAAAAAAACACATAGAAAACAACTATAATTATAACACGTGAAATATTAAGGAAATCCAGAAATCCAGGTTTTTAAAGAGGTTGTTCAGGCTTAAAATGTTGAGGAGGTTGCCCAGTCTAAAAAAAAATGTCTCCAGTTACTCTGTGATTTCAGACTTGTGAACGCTCCCAGCACACACACTGTGGACTACGAGGATTCGTCATTTTCTGCCCCGGGAAAGTAGACTGTCACTATCTACCTGTCCTCAATGTGTAGTGCGGGGTCTGTCACTACCTACCCTCCATATGTAATGCAGGGGTCTGTTACTAACTGCCCTCCATGTGTAGTGTGGGGTCTGGCACTCTCTACCTATCCTCCATGTGTAGTGTGGGGTTTGGCACTCTCTACCTATCCTCCATGTGTAGTGTGGGGTCTGACAGTCTCTACCTGCCCTCCATATGTAATGCAGGGGTCTGTTACTAACTGCCCTCCATGTGTAGTGTGGGGTCTGTTACTAACTGCCCTCCATGTGTAGTGTGGGGTCTGGCACTCTCTACCTATCCTCCATGTGTAGTGTGGGGTTTGGCACTCTCTACCTATCCTCCATGTGTAGTGTGGGGTCTGACAGTCTCTACCTGCCCTCCATATGTAATGCAGGGGTCTGTTACTAACTGCCCTCCATGTGTAGTGTGGGGTCTGTTACTAACTGCCCTCCATGTGTAGTGTGGGGTCTGGCACTCTCTACCTATCCTCCATGTGTAGTGTGGGGTTTGGCACTCTCTACCTATCCTCCATGTGTAGTGTGGGGTCTGACAGTCTCTACCTGCCCTCCATATGTAATGCAGGGGTCTGTTACTAACTGCCCTCCATGTGTAGTGTGGGGTCTGTTACTAACTGCCCTCCATGTGTAGTGTGGGGTCTGGCACTCTCTACCTATCCTCCATGTGTAGTGTGGGGTTTGGCACTCTCTACCTATCCTCCATGTGTAGTGTGGGGTCTGTCAGTCTGTACCTGCCCTCCCTGCGTAGTGTGGGGTCTGTCACTCACTACCTGCCCTCCATATGTAATGCAGGGGTCTGTCACTAACTGCCCTCCCTGTGTAGTGTGTTGTTTGGCACTCTCTACCTATCCTCCATGTGTAGTATGGGGGTCTGTCTCTCACTTCCTGCCCTCCCTGTGTAGTGTGGTGTCTGCCACTCTCTACCTGTCCTCCATGTGTAGTCCGGGGTTCTGTCACTCTTTACCTGCTCTCCATGTGTAGTGTGGGGTCTGTCAGTCTCTACCTGCCCTCCCTGCGTAGTGTGGGGTCTGTCACTCTCTACCTATCCTCCATGTGTAGTATGGGGGTCTGTCTCTCACGACCTGCCCTCCCTGTGTAGTGTGGTGTCTGCCACTCTCTACCTGTCCTCCATGTGTAGTCCGGGGTTCTGTCACTCTTTACCTGCTCTCCATGTGTAGTGTGGGGTTCTGTCACTCTCTACCTGTCCTCCATATGTAGTCCGGGGTTCTGTCACTCTTTACCTGCTCTCCATGTGTAGTGTGGGGTTCTGTCACTCTCTACCTGTCCTCCATGTGTAGTGTGTGGTTCTGTCACTCTCTACCTGTTCTCCATGTGTAGTGCACTGGTCTGTCACTCTCTACCTGCCCTCCATGTGTAATGCACAGGTCTGTCACTCTCTACCTGCCCTCCATGTGTAATGCGGGGTTGAAAACTATTTATCCCCCAGACATGGATTACAACGTGGGACTGAACGACGGACAGGTGAGAGATATTGTTTTTTATTTTTGTTTTATTACAGGGGACAAGGGATTCAATGGAATGGGCATTAGGTGAGTATAACTGTGTTTGTTATTTTTAAATAACAATGGAAACGCGTGTTTTGTTTTATTTCAAATAAAGAACTTTATACTTGCTGTGTCTTTAGTTACCATATAACTATAGGATAAGTAATGGATAGGTGTCTTATTGATGCCGCTCCATTACTAAGCCTTGGGCTTGATGTCATCAGACAATACAAAGGTGACATCAACCCCAAAAATATGAACCCTACTTGCCACTGCTACAGGGCAAGTGGGAAGAGCCGGGCAAAGAGCCAGAATTGGCGCATCTAATAGATGTGCCTTTTCTGGGTGGCTGCAGGCTGCTATTTTTAGGCTGGTGAGGGTCAATATCTATGGCCCCTTTTCAGCCTGAAAATACCAGCCCACAGCTGTCAGCTTTAGCTTAGCTGGTTGTTAAAAATTATTTTATTATTTACATAATTAATAAAACAGCATCGGGACCCCTCTATTCTTGATTACCAGCCTTGCTGACAGCTGAGGGTTGCAGCCCACAGCTTTCAGCTTTATCTGGCTGGTTATCAAAAATACAGGGGGACCCTTCCCACTTTTTTTTCTCTTCTTTTTCTCTTTTCTTTGTTATACTGTATGTTAAAAGTTAAAAAATGGAAGACCCTTCGGGTTGGGTAATTGACCTTTACTTCCGAGTCCCCGGTTGTTAAAGACTCGTGGACGATGTCCCTGATTGGGAGTTAAGTTGTAATGTTTGTATTCGTCTACTTGTCTGATTCCAATTATTATGTTAACCTGGATTTTGTTGTGAGTCTTTAAATAAAGAATTATAAAAAAAAAATACAGGGGGACCCATGCTGTTTTTTTATTTATTTATTTATAGCGCAGGTGCCGGCTGATGAATACTCCCATCAGCCACCGCCTGCTCTCATTGCTATTAGTAGCAGCAGGTATAGGCTGAGGGAAGTAGTAGTCCCATCAGTCGCCACCTGCTCTCACTGTTATCACTTGAATATACAGTTAGGGCCAGAAATATTTGGACAGTGACACAAGTTTTGTTATTTTAGCTGTTTACAAAAACATGTTCAGAAATACAATTATATATATAATATGGGCTGAAAGTGCACACTCCCAGCTGCAATATGATAGTTTCCACATCCAAATCGGAGAAAGGGTTTAGGAATCATAGCTCTGTAATGCATAGCGTCCTCTTTTTAAAGGGACCAAAAGTAATTGGACAATGGACTCTAAGGGCTGCAATTAACTCTGAAGGCGTCTCCCTCATTAACCTGTAATCAATGAAGTAGTTAAAAGGTCAGGGGTGGATTCCAGGTGTGTGGTTTTGCATTTGGAAGCTGTTGCTGTGAGCAGACAACATGCGGTCAAAGGAACTCTCAATTGAGGTGAAGCAGAACATCCTGAGGCTGAAAAAAAAGACAAAATCCATCAGAGAGATAGCAGACATGCTTGGAGTAGCAAAATCAACAGTTGGGTACATTCTGAGAAAAAAGGAATTGACTGGTGAGCTTGGGAACTCAAAAAGGCCTGGGCGTCCACGGATGACAACAGTGGTGGATGATCGCCGCATACTTAATTTGGTGAAGAAGAACCCGTTCACAACATCAACTGAAGTCCAGAACACTCTCAGTGAAGTAGGTGTATCTGTCTCTAAGTCAACAGTAAAGACTCCATGACAGGAAATACAAAGGGTTCACATCTAGATGCAAACCATTCATCAATACCAAAAATAGACAGGCCAGAGTTAAATTTGCAGAAAAACACCTCAAGAAGCCAGCTCAGTTCTGGAAAAGTATTCTATGGACAGATGAGACAAAGATCAACCTGTACCAGAATGATGGGAAGAAAAAAGTTTGGAGAAGAAAGGGAACGGCACATGATCCAAGGCACACCACATCCTCTGTAAAACATGGTGGAGGCAACGTGATGGCATGGGCATGCATGGCTTTCAATGGCACTGGGTCACTTGTGTTTATTGATGACATAAGAGCAGACAAGAGTAGCCGGATGAATTCTGAAGTGTACCGGGATATACTTTCAGCCCAGATTCAGCCAAATGCTGCAAAGTTGATTGGACGGCGCTTCATAGTACAGATGGACAATGACCCCAAGCATACATCCAAAGCTACCCAGGAGTTCATGAGTGCCAAAAAGTGGAACATTCTGCAATGGCCAAGTCAATCTCCAGATCTAAACCCAATTGAGCATGCATTTCACTTGCTCAAATCCAGACTTAAGACGGAAAGACCCACAAACAAGCAAGACCTGAAGGCTGCGGCTGTAAAGGCCTGGCAAAGCATTAAGAAGGAGGAAACCCAGCGTTTGGTGATGTCCATGGGTTCCAGACTTAAGGCAGTGATTGCCTCCAAAGGATTTGCAACAAAATATTGAAAATAAAAATATTTTGTTTGGGTTATGTTTATTTGTCCAATTACTTTTGACCTCCTAAAATGTGGAGTGTTTGTAAAGAAATGTGTACAATTCCTACATTTTCTATCAGATATTTTTGTTCAACCCTTCAAATTAAACGTTACAATCTGCACTTGAATTCTGTTGTAGAGGTTTCATTTCAAATCCAATGTGGTGGCATGCAGAGCCCAACTCGCGAAAATTGTGTCACTGTCCAAATATTTCTGGCCCTAACTGTAACTCTCATCATTCTCCCCTGCTTGCGCTGATCGCCACCAGAGCAGGGGAGAATGATGCGAGCAGTCTTCAGCACCTGATGCCGGGGAACAGCACTAACTGTACCGCTGCTTCCCTGGCAGCGCCAGTGCGTGTGGAACTGATGCTTCACACAGGCGGCACACGGTTGCCACATGTGTGCCACAAGTATTACACACACAGACATACGGAAACAGATATCTCCGGTATCATTTTTTCCGGTACCAGAAATATCAGGATGTCTGAAACAGGCCTTAGAGTGCAAGCAAAATATTTTCATGAACTCCAAAATGTCATCAATGGAAACATCCAGAGCTGGCTCCAGGTTTTTG
Source organism: Ranitomeya imitator (assembly GCF_032444005.1). Taxonomy (NCBI): domain Eukaryota; kingdom Metazoa; phylum Chordata; class Amphibia; order Anura; family Dendrobatidae; genus Ranitomeya; species Ranitomeya imitator. Next base: position 47,950,077 of record NC_091286.1, read on the forward strand.
TGTGTCCCTCAGGCGAAAGAGTCTGAGTGGGCCCCTTTAACACTTACAGCAGAGAAATATAGATATAGTACAATGCCAAAGATTTCACTTACTTCTTACATTATATGAGTGATATCTATTGTATATTCTGCAACAGCTCAGAAACCGGACAGTATAGTCCTCCATACAGTATTATGGGCACCACATAGTGCTCCATACAGAATAATGAGCCCCATATATTGCTCCATACAGTATAACGAGCTCCATATATTCCTTCATACAGTATAATGAGCCACATATATTTCTCTATACAGTATTATGGGCACCACGTAGTGTTCCATACAGAATAATGAGCCCCATATATTGCTCCATACAGTATAATGAGCCCCATATATTCCTTCATACAGTATAATGAGCCACATATATTTCTCTATAAAGCATTATGGGCACCACATAGTGCTCCATACAGAATAATGAGCTCCATATAATGATCCATACAGTATAATAAGCCCCAGATAATGCTCCATACAGTATAATGAGCCCCATATAATGCTCCATACAGTATAATGAGACTCTTATAATGCTTCACACATAATGGGTCCCATATAATGTTCCAAACATTATATGATGAGCCCCCATGTAATGCTCCATACGGAATAGGTTCCATATAATGCGTCAGTATATGATGGGTCCCATATATTGCCCTATATATAGGGAGCTCCATTTAACGCTCCATACAGTATAGGATTGGCTCCATTCAGTATGAGCCTTATATATTGTTCCATACAGTATACTGAGTCCCATATAATGCTCCATACAGTATATGATGGGCCCTATATATTGCTCCATACAGTATAATGACTCCCATATAATGCTCAATACAGTATATGATGGTCCCCATTTATTGCTCCATACAGAATGGGCCCCATATAATGCTCCATATAGAATAGACCCTATGTGTAATGGGACCCATATGATGCTCCATATATAATGGGCCCCATATATGATGCTCAAGTGTATGATGGGCCCCATAATGCTCCATATATAATGGGCCCCATATATGATGCTCAAGTGTATGATGGGCCCCATAATGCTCCATATATAATGGGCCCCATATATGATGTTCAAGTGTATGATGGGCCCCATAATGCTCCATATATAATGGGCCCCATATGATGCTCCAGTGTATGATGGGCCCATATAATACAGCATATATAATGGGCCCCATGTATGATTCTCCAGTGTATAATGGGCCCCATATATGATGCTCCAGTGTATAATTGGCCCAATATATGATGCTCAGGTGTATGATAGGCCCATATTACTTCAAACATCTACTATATAAAGCTGAATGTGTGTGTGTGTGTGTGTGTGTGTATGTCCGGGATTGGCATCTGCACCGTCGCAGCTACAGCCACAAAATTTTGCACAGTCACACGTCTGGACCCCGAGAGCGTCATAGGCTATATTGTGAGGTGAAATTTTAACCCCGCGCATTCCAATTCACCAAACAATTTTGCCCCTATCTACATAATGGGGAAAAAAGTGAAAGGAAAAGTGTTGGAAGCGTCGCAGCTACAGCAACAAAATTTTGCACAGTCACACGTCTGGACCCTGAGAGCGTCATAGGCTATGTTGTGAGGTGAAATTTTAACCCCGCGCTTTCCAATTCACCAAACAATTTTGCCCCTATCTACATAATGGGGAAAAAAGTGAAAGGAAAAGTGTTGGAGGCGTCGCAGCTACAGCCACAAAATTTTGCATAGTCACACGTCTGGACCCTGAGAGCGTCATAGGCTATGTTGTGAGGTGAAATTTTAGCTCCGCGCTTTCCAATTCACCAAACTATTTTTCCCCTATCTACATAATGGGGAAAAGTGAAAGGAAAAGTGTTGGAGGCAAATTGACAGCTGCCAGATGTGAACAAGTGGGACTTAAAGAATGAGAGCGATGGCGCCAAAGAGTATATACCGTACAGTTGCTAAGGTGGGACCCCGACATGGGATACTCACCACACACGGGGATATGAACACACACACAAAATGCGCCACACACTACCACGAGCTTGAACACATATACCACCCTCAGCACACATTTCACCACACATACACCAACCTCGCCACATAAAAGTCGAAACACAAAAGTCGCCACTCAAAACTCACCACGTGCAAAACTCGCCACATGCAAAAAATAGGCTCACGCAAAACTCGCCACAAGTGCAAAACTCATCTCATGGAAAACTCGCCACACGCAAAACTTGCACATGCGGAAAAATTGCCACATGCACAAAATTTGCAACACATGCAAAAGTTGCCTCACACAAAACTTGCACATACTCAAAAGGCACCAGACATAAAACTCACCACGTGCAAAACTCGCCATGCGCAAAACTTGCTGCACACAACTTGCAACACTAACCTGTCACATGCAACTCGACACACAAAAAGTTGCTTACACGCATGTTGCCACACAAAACTCATCTCACAAAAGTCGCTACATGCATGTCGCCACACACAACTCAACACACACAACTTGACAAACGAAACTCGCCCTAAAACACACACAAGTCTGGTATTAGCCTTCAAAAATAAAATTCTGATTAATAAGCAGACAAACTACAAGAGCAACAAATGTACCATATAGGAAATACGGCAGCTGTCAGTCACATAACCTGTCTATTATGTGTATGTGTGAGCTAATATATACTGCCAGGGGGAGGGCTTCCTGTTGGCTGGGGATTTATCAGGCTGCCAATTTATCTTACAAATACTGAGGTAAAAATACTGAGCAAATAAAGTGTTAATGAGGTCTAATACAGGAGATCACACAGGTATATACTATATACAGGGGAGATGACACACAGGTATATACTATATAAAGGAGGAGATGACATACAGGTACATACTATATACAGGAGGAGATGACATACAGGTATATACTATATACAGGAGGAGATGACACACAGGTATATACTATATACAGGAGGAGATGACATACAGGTATATACTATATATAGAAGGAGATGACATACAGGTATATACTATATATAGGAGGAGATGACATACAGGTATATACTATATATAGGAGGAGATGACATACAGGTATATACTATATATAGGAGGAGATGACATACAGGTATATACTATATACAGGGGAGATGACACACAGCAGGTATATACTATATACAGGGGAGATGACATACAGGTATATACTATATACAGGAGATGACATACAGGTGTATACTATATATAAAGGAGATGACAAACATGTATATACTGAGGTGAAAATGAGAGGTTTGAGGTGAAAATGAAAAGGTGTGAGTGCAAAATGAGAGGAGTGAGGGAAAATAGTGTAGTGATCGGAAAATGACAGATGTGAGGTCGAAATGACAAGTGTTAGGCGGGAATGAGAGGAGTGAGGGAGAAAATGAGAGGTGTGAGGGAGAAAATGAGAGATGTGAGGGGGAAAATTAAAGATGTGATTGGGAAAATGAGAGGCGTGATGGGAAAATAAGAGAAGTGACGTGCTATAACTAACCACAGATATTTACTATGCCCAGGCAACGCCGGGCTCTTCAGCTAGTCTAATATATAAAGCTGAATGTGTGTGTGTGTGTGTGTGTGTATGTCCGGGATTGGCATCTGCACCGTCGCAGCTACAGCCACAAAATTTAGCACAGTCACACGTCTGGACCCCGAGAGCGTCATAGGCTATGTTGTGAGGTGAAATTTTAACCCCACGCGTTCCAATTCACCAAACAATTTTGCCCCTATCTACATAATGGGGAAAAAAGTGAAAGGAAAAGTGTTGGAGGTGTCGCAGCCACAGCCACAAAAGCCACAAAATTTTGCACAGTCACACGTCTGGACCCCGAGAGCATCATAAGCTATGTTGTGAGGTGAAATTTTAACCCCGTGCTTTCCAATTCACCAAACAATTTTGCCCCTATCTATGTAATGGGGAAAAAAGTGAAAGGAAAAGTGTTGGAGGCGTCGCAGCTACAGCCACAAAATTTTGCACAGTCACACGTCTGGACCCCAAGAGCGTCATAGGCTAATGTTGTGAGGTGAAATTTTAACCCCGCGTGTTCCAATTCACCAAACAATTTTGCCCCTATCTACATAATGGGGAAAAGTGAAAGGAAAAGTGTTGGAGGCAAATTGACAGCTGCCAGATGTGAACAAGGGGGACTTAAAGAATGAGACCGATGGCGCCAAAGAGTATATACCGTACAGTTGCTAAGGTGGGGCCCCGACATGGGATACTCACCACACACGGGGATATGAACACACACACAAAATGCGCCACACACTACCACGTGCTTGAACACATATTACCCTCAGCACACATTTCACCACACATACACCAACCTCGCCACATAAAAGTCGAAACACAAAAGTCGCTGCTCAAAACTCGCCACGTGCAAAACTCGCCACATGCAGAAACTAGGCTCACGCAAAACTCGCCACAAGTGCAAAACTCACCTCATGACATACAGGTATATGTTATATATAGAGGATGACATACAAGTATATACTATATTCAGGAGGAGATTACACACAGATATATACTATATACTGTACAGGGGAGATGACACACAGGTATATACTATATACAGGAGGAGATGACATACAGGTATATACTATATATAGAAGGAGATGACATACAGGTATATACTATATATAGGAGATGATGACATACAGGTATATACGATATATACGGGGGAGATGACACACAGCAGGTATATACTATATACAAGGGAGATGACATACAGGTATATACTATATACAGGAGATGACATGCAGGTGTATACTATATATAAGGGAGATGACAAATATGAATATACTGAGGTGAAAATGAGAGGTGTGAGGTGAAAATGAAAAGGTGTGAGTGCAAAATGAGAGGAGTGAGGGAAAATAGTGGAGTGATTGGAAAATGACAGATGTGAGGTAAAAATGACAAGTGTTAGGGGGAATGAGAGGAGTGAGGGAGAAAATGAGAGGTGTGAGGGAGAAAATGAGAGATGTGAGGGGGAAAATGATAGATGTGAGGGGGAAAATGAGAGGCGTGATGGGAAAATAAGAGAAGTGAGGTGCTATAACTAACCACAGATATTTACTATGCCCAGGCAACGCCGGGCTCTTCAGCTAGTAAAAAAATAAAAATGAAATACTCGCCCCTCGTCTCTGACTGCTGCTCTGCCCCGGACTCCTCAGCGTCGGCGTCTTCCGGCTCTCTGCACTGTGACTGCTCAGGCAGTGACTGCAGACTTATCAATTAGGAATGTACAACCTCTTAAAGGAAATACTTCTCCTTCAGGGATTAATTTAAGGAGTTTTAAGGAGTTTTTTAGTTTCTTTAAACCATTTTGAATTTTTTTTAAAGCGTTTTGCTCAGTTTGTTTCCTGAATAGTTTTATTTTTGTCGTCTTTTGATTGAGGTTGGAGCGTTTTTCATTAGGAGATGCAACACCAAGCAATCTTTGACATACACTTTCCCATCAAGTGTTTTCCACAGCCTGATGTGGAAGAAAAATGTTTAAAAAGACGAGCAAAAGAAAAAGGTAAAAATAAGTAAAGTTGCAAAAAAAATGATTTAAACAAGCTTTGTTTGTTTTTTTTTCCCGATACATTCCCTGAGTATTTGGTGACTTTTTAATGTTGCAGATCTTCTGTAAAACACTTCTGTACCTATTACAGTATATACATTAGGTTACTTGCATTTTTTAATTGCGTTGAGTTTGTTATTTTTACATGTGTTTTTATCATCATTTTGATGCTGCGGTTTTTATATATGGCTCTGAGAAACTTTATTGATACAGTCATATCATATGTGGTTTACTGCACACAAGATACGCATATGTATTTAAAACAGTCCAAATGTACCCTGAAATGATCCCAAAACTACAGTTCCACACACAAAAAGAGAAAATTCCTCATACAGTTCTGTCTATGGAGAAATAAAAAAAGTTATGGGTCTCAGAAAATGGTTATACAAACCACCCCTGCGATGGATTTAACGTCTCCCAAATGTCTGAGAGTTACTTTACAAACAGGTTGGAAAATTGCAGCCACTTGGATAAGACTGAATATGATAGAGAGAACAGTGGGCGAAGGTTAGCTGAAGTTTCAGTGGCAAACATCAAGTTACCGGCTTGTTTTTCTCAGAATACCTTGGAATTCATGGCACTGTAAGGCTGGAGCTACCTGGTGACTTTTGCCGCGACACGTCAGGTGACCAAACATTGCTAGGTGTTACTGCTGCATCGCAGCATAATACAAGTGAACCAGGTCGCATTGCAACCCAAATGGTAATGAGACCGTGGCAAACAAGATGCAAAAATTATACCCAGTTGGATTTTTTGCAACTGGTTTGTCTCAGCACCCTCGCAGTTGCAATGTGTTACCTGTGTTGTGATTGTGCTACACGACGGGTGTTGTTGCCAAAGTCACCGTGTTCACCGGCTGTAGCGAAGGACTGTTCCTCGGGGCCGTTACTTCCAGCATAGACATACGGTACAGGAAAAACAACAGAAAACAAATCTGGATAAAGAATAATAAAATATATAAAAACGCCAAAGAGCATATAATATTAATAAAAAAGCCTTTATTCGGAATTTTGGCAAAATGGCACTATCACATGTGCCTGTACTTGAAAGGATCATAAAACCATAATAAATCTCAGGACGGACAATTATACATATAAATCAATATTTAGGACACAGGGTGTAAGAAAACTATAAACCCACAAAGGAAGATATAGAAAATATGTATACATATGTAGTAGTACCTCATAAAATAAATATAGAGAAAGTGCAAATAGTGCTATGTGTGCTATGCTATAGTAAATAATACCAACGCTATGTGTGTTATTGAAAGTGCAACCGTGCTCATATAACCGCCAATTAGGATAACAAAGGCAGTAATTTAGCCAAACGTGTAGAGGTTAAATTTATATATATAAATCATATACATATATATAATATAATATAACGTGAAGGAAATGTCAGGAAGGATATAAAACGTAAAATGTATCATAAATGTTGAAAAAAGTATAAGGGGGAGTGTGGTTTAATGATAAAGAAGCTGCCACTTATGAAGTGTAAATAAACCAAGGAAAAGTGGAGGCAATATATTGAAAGATGGTGGGCCAATAATAGAAAACATACACCGTTGTCCTAAGAATAACAAGCCATATATATAGCATAGAGCGAACAGTAAACTACCTGATGACCGATGATGTCCGTCCCTCAAGTACAGCGCACCCCGACGTGCGTTTCGGAATTAATCCTTCGGCAGGGGGTGTAAGGCTGGAGCTACCTGGTGACTTTTGCCGCGACACGTCAGGCGACCAAACATTGCTAGGTGTTACTGCTGAATCGCAGCATAATACAAGTGAACCAGGTCGCATTGCAACCCAAATGGTAATGGGACCGTGGCAAACAAGACGCAAAAATTATACCCAGTTGAATTTTTTGCAACTGGTTTGTCTCAGCACCCTCGTAGTTGCAATGCGTTACCTGTGTTATGATTGTGCTACCCGACGGGTGTTGTTGCCAAAGTCACCGTGTCCACCGGCTGTAGCAAAGGACTGTTCCTCGGGGCCGACAATTCCAGCATAGACATACGGTACAGAGTGTGGGCTGTGGCTATGCTTCGGAAGAGGACGAAGGTGGATAGTGTGGCGAGCACATGCAGGATACTAAGTGACTCCCTTATGAAGGACTTGCGGCCTAGCGGCAAATACTGGTGACCCCCATTACTGCCAGTGTAACAATCAAATGCGCTCATAGAGAATACGACAGTGACAGGTCTAGTGCTGAGAGTGGCGCCCATTGAGAGAAGACAGAAAGGCATAAATATTCGTTTGCCTTTTGAACCATAAGGATAATGTATACAAATAAAATGTTGAATAAGATATTGCATTTATTAAAGTACAGTGCTGCTCTTATTGTTATTACTCCTAACATTGCTTACCTGCTTCTATCCATATATCTATATATGTGTGTCCCTATAGTTAGATTTCCTTTCTGTTGCAGAAAGATAAATCGTTTTGGATGATTACCATTGCCCCTTCATTGTCTGCGCTGTTGCTTACAAATAACCTGTTCACAAAGTAATTCATTGGGCGGGAAGGGGTTAAACAGGCAGTTTGGATGACATCACAAAGCACATAAACATCATAGACATCATATGACATCACAATTGGCATAGAATGTGGCAAAGTGCAACCCCTGAGCCATCTTGTTTCATTAGAGCCTGATAGCCTGAAGGAACCGAGTCCAGGTAGGGAACTCTTCACTTATGACCTCACTCACAAATTTTATATTTGGGGGGTTAGTAGTGGGATTCAGAACGGCATAATTCACCTGAAAATCTTAGCAAAAACCGCTATATCACGTGTCCTGCGATTGTTATAATGATTCTATGATTTTAAAAAAAATGTTATTGACCAGATTCCAAGGAAAATATGAACATTTTGGTTCTTTATTAAGCCAGTGTGAGCCCGGCCTAACTGGGGTTACCAATTTGGACAACCCCTTCCCTAAATGAGGACTTGCTGGTGATCAACTGATCATGTGTTACTGCTCTTGAAGAACCTCAGAAATTGGCTGGTTTTGCCCTCCATGACACCCATGTGCTCTAATAAAAGCATATAGGAAGGGGTGGGCCAGGTGAGGCAACTCCATTTGGTTCCATTTTTGGGTAGCTTTGCCATTAATGTGGTGAAAGCGTAATCATAACATAAATTTCATTGCAGACTGCTACAGTTCTCCATGATCAGCTCCCTTGGTCCTGTTGGATCAGGGGTGACGGGGAACTGACGGTTTCTCGAAATCAGGAATTGCAGTATGGCGTCCTGTCTTTTCCTTTAGTTCATAGAACAGTAGGTGATACAGATTAGAATAAAAGGGTGGAAATGTTTAGGGTTTAAAGTGTGTCATGAATAGAGTTGGGCGAATTTTTCTAAATTCTGTCCCAATTATGATCGTCGGCAAATATTGTTTTTGCAATATTCACCAAACACAGCCGAACGTCATTGGAGTAAAAATTAACTAATATGTTCTGAACCAATCAGCTAACATAAATTTGGCACGAATAGCGCACCAATATGGCACGAATATGGGAAATTCTGATTCGGCGACCAACTCCGAACATATTCACTCAATTAAAAATGAGGCTGGTGGTTATTTGCAGTCTGTGATTTTGCTTTATTAATTCTACTCTTGATTTTGGAAACTTGATACTTAACACACCATTGGCAGGTATTACGTCAGGGGACATGACATCACAGGGCACATGACATCATAGATATCACATAAAATCACAATTGGTACGGAATGTATACAGTTATTATCCTGAACCACCTTGTGTCCTCAGAAGCAGCAGCTTGAGGAAGACAAGTCCAAGTAGGTAGCTGCTCACTTAGGCCTCTTTCACACTTCCGTCTTTCAGCCCCCGTCACAATCCGTCGTTTTTTTGAGAATGCAGGATCCTGCATTTTCTCATAGACTTGTATTAGCGACGGATTGTGATGGATGGCCATCAGTTTCATCCGTCTTTCACTGGATCCTGCATAAAAAAAAACGGTTCGTCGGGCAGAGAAAACATTCAGAGGAAAGTTTTTTCTGCACGTCGGAAAATCGGTCAGCGACGCATCCTGCGCTGCCTGTCACTGGCTACAATAGTAGCCTATGGGCGCAGGATGCGTCGCTGCCTGTGAAAAGCAGGAATCCAGCGACGGGTCCCACCTTTTCAAAGAGAGCGTGCGTGGAAGAATTTCCCATCAGGGAAATTCTCTCTCGCTTGCTCTCTTTCTCTTTTTACTATTGATGCTGCCTATGCAGCATCAATAGTAACAAGATATAATGTTAAAAATTTTAAAAAAATTAAAAATTGCAAGATTCTCACCTACAGGCGTTCCCATGTAGCGTCACTGATGTTCCCGGCAGCTAGCGTTACTTCCTAGTAATACATTGCGACTTCTCGCGATATTTCGCAATGTATTACTAGGAACGCTAGCTGCCGGGAGCATCGCCGCGCGGGAACGCCGGTAGGTGAGAATGATTTTTTTTTTCTTTTAACCTGGTTTGTGTTGTGTATGCGTTTTCGCAGCGGAAAACCGCTGCGAAGACACATACACAACAGGTGCACATAGACTCGACGGGTCCGTCAGAAAGACAGGCCCAGTGCACACGTTTTCCACAATCTGCACAGGATCCGTCATTTCAACGTCTTGACGGATCCTGTGCAGATTTGGAAGACGGAAGTGTGAAAGAAGCCTAAACACTAAGGCCCCATTCACACATTGTGTAGCTGTGGGGTGATCGTTGTAAAGTTTAGAACTGCATCAGTTTCCCCTAAAAAATCTCAGCAAACATCTCTGAGTGACGTGTTTTCTCTTGTGTATCGGAAGGATTCCTTAAATAGGACCTACCATTCAATCCTCTTTTTTTGTAATGATAGGTGTGTGATGTCTCATCTAGTTCAGATGAGCGGCTGTAGTGAAGCACGGACAGATGAGGGTGGCGCAGCAGGAAGGCCGAGTAGAAACAACGGAGAACGTAGTAGCTTGATGGCAGCAGTAGGACCAGAACTGGAACCACAGGATATTATGAGCAGAATTGATTAAACGGCAACTGGCGTAATAAAGTTACAGACTCTGATCAAACTCAGCTCAGCTTTTGATCAGAGTGGCATCAGTTTTTCTCAGACGTAGAGAGGGGAAAAAAAGGTTTCTCCATTATGTCAGTGTGTGAAAATCGGATCGCACTCAAATGTCATCCATCCAAGCGGGGTCCAATTTTTTCACAGGCCCATAGACTTGCATTGCCGATTTTGACCTGGCACTGGGATCAAAATAGGACTTGTCTATGATTTTTTATGTGGATCTCTGGGTCCGAGGAAAAAATCTGACATTTGCACAGCCCCATAGAAGAACATCATAGGTACGAGTGCTTTCCGAAAAACCAAGGATAGCATTCAGATGACAAAATTGGTCGTGTGCATGAGCCCTTATGTGGAGTGGATCAGTGGACGACTGGGTCCTGAGAAATCCACCGATTGCTCCAAACAGCTGTTCTGTAGCATTTCTGTTCAATAGAAAAGTACAGAGCTTCTGCCTGAGCGGGCTCAAATCTACGTACAGGCTCAATAGAAAGAAACACATACGTTTATTTATTTTATTCGCTTACATAGCGCCATTAATTCCACAGCGCTCTGTATACATACTATATATAAATAAATCAAATATAACTTTTTTCCCCCTCTCCACCTCCAAGAGACACTGATGCTTCTCTGATCAATGCCGATCGGAGTGTGCAATTCTATTATATATATATGTATTTTGACTAGAAGACGCACCTGACCATAAGATGCACCCCAATTTTTGCGGTGGAAAATAGGAAAAAGCATTTTTAAATAACATGGGGATGCGTCTTCTAGTCTGTTTTAACAATAGCTTGGTGGGCAGGGGGGAAGGGGGGGCGGCATCACAGGAGGCAGAGTCACTGCTTCAGGAAGCCAGCAGCGTCAGAAGTCGGGTGATGTTGCAGGTCCTGGGCTCTCATAAGATGCTTGCGGCAGTGAGTGGAGTCCCCTTTCCCATTGACTTCCCTGTGGTGGGCTTCGGGAAAATTGCCGCCAAAGGCCACGCATGCAGTGATTGAGATCTTGGGAGATGAAACCTTTGAAGAAAATCTTGTCTCCCAAGATCTTAATCTGCGCATGCGCCACCTCTGGCACCCATTTTTCCAAAGCTCACCACAGGGAAATCAATGGAAAAGGAGACTCCGCTCACCGGTGCTGACATCTTGTGAGAGCCCAATATACCTGCATGTATATTAGATTGTAAGCTCCTAGGAGCAGGGTGTATACTGTATATTAGATTGTAAGCTCCCCTAGGAGCAGGGTGTATATTGTATATTAGAATGTTAGCTCCCCTAGGAGCAGGGTGTATATTGTATATTAGATTGTAAGCTCGCCTAGGAGCAGGGTGTATATTGTATATTAGATTGTAAGCTCCCCTAGGAGCAGGGTGTATATTGTATATTAGATTGTAAGCTCCCCTAGGAACAGGGTGCATAATGTATATTAGATTGTAAGCTCTCCTAGGAGCAGGGTATATATTTCATATTAAATTGTAAGCTCTCCTTGGAGCAGGGTGTATATTGTATATTAGATTGTAAGCTCCTAGGAGCAGGGTGTATATTGTATATTAGATTGTAAGCTCCTAGGAGCAGGGTGTATTTATCTTTTCCTTCCAAATCGACTCTCCGGAGCTTATAATACATGCAGATATACAGCAATATGCAGCAGGACAGATGTGATCCAGGGAAATATCCGTTCGCCACAATTGGGGTCAGGAAGGAATTTTTTCCCCCCCTGAGGCAGAACTCTCCGGGGGGTTTCTTCGCCTTCCTCTGGATCTTTCGGTCCAGTGGCTCTTAGCCGGTCCTCAATACCCACAGCTAGTTCCGTGGTCTGTATAGGGCCTGACCTGAGAGTCATTGTGATCATGGTTTAATTTCTTAAAGGGCCAGTAATATTTTTATTACAATGTTGCTTATTGCTATTCTAATAAAAAAAAATAAAAGAAAACATAAAAGTGTCATGGGAGTTTTTTTGTATTCACTTTCTTTTTATACAGTTACAATGATGGGAGTAATCATTACTACCCTCAATACTCTACAAGTTGAACCAGGAATTATGCGTTGGCGCCAATTACAGAAGGCAGACCACATATATCTCCACCCATTGTGGTATCATAATGTCATCTCCTGTCCAAAATTACATTAAAAGTGTTATGGAGGCAGAGCCCTAAAATAGTATATGTCCTACACAACAAACTACCAGATAGAGGACGAGCTACAAGCAGTGTAGGATTGGTGTGCCCACCAGTAACCAACTCCAGGGCCCCACTTTTACATCTACATGCAAATGTGACATTATCCTCAATCACAAATTTTATAACAATCCAATGCGTAGATTATTCACTATGTACAAAGGCAGCATCTTATTAATGTAACAAAGTATAAAGTGGCCCACTCTTGCACAGTGACCTCCCGGAGGATTTTTCTGTTCTCCTTGTAGCCAGTCAAAGTCTGGGTATAATATGCGTAATGTGTGTAAATGTAATACTTAGTGTTTGTGGTGGAAATCTGCCCCGATGCATAATGTATGGACAGACATAGTTAAAGCTTGGGACTGGTCCATAGTGGGAGGGGAAAGTCCTAGTATAAGATGACTACTTCCTGATAGTCAGATAGGGAAGCACAGTATAGCGGGGCAGCCATCATTCAAGGGGGGGAATTATGAGCCATCAGCCATGCATAGGGAGGGGGGGGAATTATGAGCCATCAGCCATGCATACCGGGGGGGGGGGGAATTATGAGCCATCAGCCATGCATACAGGGGGGGAATTATGAGCCATCAGCCATGCATACAGGGGGGGGGAATTATGAGCCATGCATACAGGAGGAGGGGGGGGATATGAGCCATGGCCATTATACAGTATGGAGCATCATGTGCGGTCATTATACAGTGTTGAGCATCATGTGGGGCCATTATAAAGTATGGAGCATCATGTGAGGTCATTATACAGTATGGAGCATCATGTGCGGATATTATACAGTATGGAGCACTGTGCGGTCATTATACAGTATTGAGCATCATGTGAGGTCATTATACAGTATTGAGCATCATGTGAGGTCATTATACAGTATGGAGCATCATGTGCGGTCATTATACAGTATGGAGCATCATGTGTGGCCATTATACAGTATGGAGCATGATGTATGGCCATCATACAGCATTGAGCATCATGTGAGGTCACTATACAGTATTGAGCATCATGTGCGGCCATTATACAGTATGGAGCATCATGTGCGGTCATTATACAGTATTGAGTATCATGTGCGGCCATTATACAGTATGGAGCATCATGTGCGGTCATTATACAGTATTGAGTATCATGTGTGGTCATTATACAGTATTGAGCATCATGTGTGGCCATTATACAGTATGGAGCATCATGTGCGGCCATTATACAGTATGGAGCATCATGTGGGGCCATTATACAGTATGGAGCATCATGTGTGGCCATTATACAGTATTGAGCATCATGTGGGGCCATTATAAAGTGTGGAGCATCAAGTATGGCCATTATACAGTATTGAGTATCATTTGTGGTCATTATACAGTATGGAGCATCATGTGTGACCATTATACAGTATTGAGCATCATGTAACATAGTAACATAGTAACATAGTTAGTAAGGCCGAAAAAAGACATTTGTCCATCCAGTTCAGCCTATATTCCATCATAATAAATACCCAGATCTACGTCCTTCTACAGAACCTAATAATTGTATGATACAATATTGTTCTGCTCCAGGAAGACATCCAGGCCTCTCTTGAACCCCTCGACTGAGTTCGCCATCACCACCTCCTCAGGCAAGCAATTCCAGATTCTCACTGCCCTAACAGTAAAGAATCCTCTTCTATGTTGGTGGAAAAACCTTCTCTCCTCCAGACGCAAAGAATGCCCCCTTGTGCCCGTCACCTTCCTTGGTATAAACAGATCCTCAGCGAGATATTTGTATTGTCCCCTTATATACTTATACATGGTTATTAGATCGCCCCTCAGTCGTCTTTTTTCTAGACTAAATAATCCTAATTTCGCTAATCTATCTGGGTATTGTAGTTCTCCCATCCCCTTTATTAATTTTGTTGCCCTCCTTTGTACTCTCTCTAGTTCCATTATATCCTTCCTGAGCACCGGTGCCCAAAACTGGACACAGTACTCCATGTGCGGTCTAACTAGGGATTTGTACAGAGGCAGTATAATGCTCTCATCATGTGTATCTAGACCTCTTTTAATGCACCCCATGATCCTGTTTGCCTTGGCAGCTGCTGCCTGGCACTGGCTGCTCCAGGTAAGTTTATCATTAACTAGGATCCCCAAGTCCTTCTCCCTGTCAGATTTACCCAGTGGTTTCCCGTTCAGTGTGTAATGGTGATATTGATTCCCTCTTCCCATGTGTATAACCTTACATTTATCATTGTTAAACCTCATCTGCCACCTTTCAGCCCAAGTTTCCAACTTATCCAGATCCATCTGTAGCAGAATACTATCTTCTCTTGTATTAACTGCTTTACATAGTTTTGTATCATCTGCAAATATCGATATTTTACTGTGTAAACCTTCTACCAGATCATTAATGAATATGTTGAAGAGAACAGGTCCCAATACTGACCCCTGCGGTACCCCACTGGTCACAGCGACCCAGTTAGAGACTATACCATTTATAACCACCCTCTGCTTTCTATCACTAAGCCAGTTACTAACCCATTTACACACATTTTCCCCCAGACCAAGCATTCTCATTTTGTGTACCAACCTCTTGTGCGGCACGGTATCAAACGCTTTGGAAAAATCGAGATATACCACGTCCAATGACTCACCGTGGTCCAGTCTATAGCTTACCTCTTCATAAAAACTGATTAGATTGGTTTGACAGGAGCGATTTCTCATAAACCCATGCTGATATGGAGTTAAACAGTTATTCTCATTGAGATAATCCAGAATAACATCCCTCAGAAACCCTTCAAATATTTTACCAACAATAGAGGTTAGACTTACTGGCCTATAATTTCCAGGTTCACTTTTAGAGCCCTTTTTGAATATTGGCACCACATTTGCTATGCGCCAGTCCTGCGGAACAGACCCTGTCGCTATAGAGTCACTAAAAATAAGAAATAATGGTTTATCTATTACATTACTTAGTTCTCTTAGTACTCGTGGGTGTATGCCATCCGGACCCGGAGATTTATCTATTTTAATCTTATTTAGCCGGTTTCGCACCTCTTCTTGGGTTAGATTGGTGACCCTTAATATAGGGTTTTCATTGTTTCTTGGGATTTCACCTAGCATTTCATTTTCCACCGTGAATACCGTGGAGAAGAAGGTGTTTAATATGTTAGCTTTTTCCTCGTCATCTACAACCATTCTTTCCTCACTATTTTTTAAGGGGCCTACATTTTCAGTTTTTATTCTTTTACTATTGATATAGTTGAAGAACAGTTTGGGATTAGTTTTACTCTCCTTAGCAATGTGCTTCTCTGTTTCCTTTTTGGCAGCTTTAATTAGTTTTTTAGATAAAGTATTTTTCTCCCTATAGTTTTTTAGAGCTTCAATGGTGCCATCCTGCTTTAGTAGTGCAAATGCTTTCTTTTTACTGTTAATTGCCTGTCTTACTTCTTTGTTTAGCCACATTGGGTTTTTCCTATTTCTAGTCCTTTTATTCCCACAAGGTATAAACCGCTTACATGTGTGGCGATTATACAGTATGGAGCATCATGTAGGGCCATTATACAGAATGTGGAGCACTGCGTAGCTATTCTACAGTATGGAGCACTGTGTGGCCATATTTTTTTTTGGTTTTAATTATTGTATATGAAACAGTGTGATCAGCAGTGCTGAATGGGTGTGGTTGGGACTTGGATATGGGTGTGATTAGTTGTGAAATGGGTGTGGTCAGAGGCGTGGCCCAAAATTTGCCGCGGCGCACATAGTGCGCCGCAACCTTTACACTTTTTTCCCTTCTTCAAAAATTGGGAGGTATGGTACCGCATTTCCCAGATCACAGCAAGTACCGCAAATCCCATAGGGAATGAATGAAACCAAACGCAGTGTTGCCGTAAGTGATCCGTTACGTGGCAGATGCAGAAAAACTGCCCGATCTGCTGAAAAAGGCGACTTTCCAACAGCGATTCTTGCCAAAGTCACTGCGGATAGTGTCATACTCACCAATGGGGGAGGCAGCACTAACAGTGCCTAGGGCAGCAGAAACTCTAAATACGGCCCTGAGTACAGTCCACAGTGCCTCCATCTGCCTCATTATAGGGAATCTTTAATCAAGATTTCCATCTGAAACACATATTTCAGAGATTTACATAGAAATGCAGGATAAATGTGCGCTGAGCCTTACTGCTATCTTTGGGAGGCAAAATAAACAAATCAACAGCAGGTGAAGAATTTGTTTTATTTATTTTTTACATCATTCCTCGTGTGGATAAAAGTACCGTAATTAGATGACTTTAATATTCTAGTCGGTGCAATTACAGCAATAGCAGATTTATATAGGTTCCTTTTCCTATTTGGCTGCTGTAACTCCCCTGAGCACAACCTTCACCTTATTTTATTGCCTCCCATCAGCACAGCCCCTCCAATCATTTCCCTCTCCATCTGCACAGCCCCTTCCCTAATTTTATGCCCTCCTGCACAGTAATATAAGAACTTTAAAAAAATCATACTCACCTAATCCAGGCTCCCGGTTTACCATCTCTTCTGTGCAGCAGTGAACGCTGGATGGCGCGGTGACGTCCAATGCTCTCTTCGTGCGCCTTCTTCAACAAGGCGCAGTCAGAAAGCAGCCTGTGTCTTGCTGGAGATCCCAGTGGAGCAGGGGAGATGGCAGTTCTTCTGCTCCTGTCCCAGGTGGCACACAGCAAATGTATTCACGTCTGATAGACGCAAATGCAATGCAAATGCAAACATCGCTCACTGCTGTGCCTGCGTCCCCCTCGAGTAGGCAGGAGGTAGCACTCTAGGCAGGTGCCTACCCTGCCTAACCCTCATCCTAGCCCTGTGAGGGTTATATCACTCTCTACCTGACCTCCACGTGGAGCGTCAAGTATGCAAGAGAGAACCCGTCTAGTGGGCGCAGCCTTACGTGAGCCCTGCAGCCAATCAGTAGCCGATAATGGGTGACTTCACTCTCACTTTCTTCAGATGCAACTGACATTCGGTGGAGGTCAGAGAGGAGCAGCAGCTCTCGCTTCTTCTAGTTGCCAGTTTCATATGAAGGAAGTGAGAGTGAAGCAACCCATTAGCAATTATTGACTGGCTGCAGTGCTCATGTGACATAATGTCACGCAAGCCTCGGGAGACCCGGCAACAACATCACTAGAATGGCACCGGCCCTTGAAGTGAATACAGGCTCTTTTTATTCTACGTGAAGGAATGCTTTAATTGAGAAGGAGTTGCCCGAGTAGTGGACAACCCCTTTAACTGCACATATTTAGGGCTAAAAAGCAATTTTCCAATTGAGTTTCATTAATATTTTGCAATTTTTACATGCTCATTCATTTCCCTGCACATTGCTGGCTGTAGAATGAGGTAACTGTGAATTTGGCAGTGAGACTGAATTCCCTTATCTGGCCTTTTGTGACATTTTTTTGCAGCTGATTTAGGTTAGGACTACTAGGTGACATGTAATGCGACACTTACATCGCAGTGCAGCACTGCATCTAAACATTTCCTATAGTGTCACATAACGACCTGCAACCTCCTGCAGCTGCAAACATAACGACCTGCAACCTCCTGCAGCTGCAAACATAACGACCTGCAACCTCCTGCAGCTGCAACACAAAATCGCAAATGTTTCCAAATGTCTTGGATTTTCTGTTTCAAGTCACACGCGACTCACTTGTCATAGACTTCAATGCAAGTTGCATGCAATTGCGACTTACCTGTGATTTGCACATTTCTTTACAGCAAAATTATAGCTCTAAAACAGTCATGTGGTTGCACAAAAGTTTCAGAGAATTTTATGGTTGTGCGATTTGTCTGAGAATTGCTGCCACAATTTGTCATGTAGCCCCAGTCTGATGACCACATCCTTCATGAGGTCATAAATGTGCTGAGAGGAACTTAGAAAAAAAATAGAAAAAAATGACAATCTCCCGTCAGCGGCTGATACTGATCACTGGACCTGGAGAGGGTGGGTAAAGCATGGTTCATTTTTATTTTTTTTAAACAAACTGAAGCTAGGAGACAAAGGTTTTTTTAAACTGGAAAACTCCTTAAGTGACCATAATTGTGGAAATTCTTGTTGAATGTTTATATCCATATGAAAGGGGTGGTCCGAAACTAATATTGATTTTAATTCTAAATGTATCTCTATTTATTTTAATACTAGTTTCTGTGCACTCCCTCGTCGGATCTAATGAGAAGTGAGAAGGCGGCAAGAGAGTGCACTGTCAGTGTGCATTGTAAGGAAAGAAAATATCAAGCAGAGACCAGTACCACCCTCGAAAAAGAGGTCACTTTCTGAGGCAGGTGTGTTTTCTGCTCCCAGGGTTTATCTCCTTATAATGCCCACTGACAGTGCGCTCTCTTGCTGGCTCATTACTTCTCATTAGAGTCGGCGAGGGTGCGCACTATCACTGTGAATTTAGGAAAATATTTCACAGTAAGAAAGGCGCACATACTGAATATACTCCCTGATGATGTTCCCTTTGAGTATCCCAGCACTGGTGATTCTCAAATGAAGTATCGACAAAACGGAAATAGATACAAAGAATAAAATAAATAAAGCAGTTAAATTAGATAAGTAAGAGTAGGGGCTTTAAATTAAACCATATTAGAAAAACTATTAGATTATTAAAATAGAGAGACACAGTGCTGACTTCGAGGTTTTGATGTACATGGGGGAACATTGTAATTGAGAAGGGGTTGTCCGAGTAGTGGAAAACCCCTTTAAGTAAAAAAAAAGTTACTAAATGTGTCCATAGCCTTCAAATTAACATGTAAATCCTTCTTCTTTTTCACAGACAATCCATTGCCTTTAAAAGACCATCCAGGGCTTAAAAAAGTGTAAACGAGATCAAGCACAAAGGAGTACCAGTAGGAATCGTGCCGTGAGACCGAGGCAACATCCTACTGAGGCGCGTAGCCGGTAGCAGGAACACCGCAGGAGTAACTGACTCTAGGTCTTACTTCGAACTCCGCAGGACAGTTAATTATAGGTTGGCTGTCTACCTTAAATTTCCTACGAAGACATAGGGGGCAACAATGGGAGAGGGGCGTCTCTAGGGTCCCGGAAGAGCTCCGAGCCTTCCCGTCATACGGGTGCGTCCTAGCCATAACATATCTGGGGGACGAGAAACTAGCAACATCTGGAACTAAAGAGAGAGAGAGCTGTAGAGAACGATGAACGAGAACAGCAGTTGTGAGGACTATTCCGAATGCTCAGCAGGGTAGGACTACAACACACAGGCGCTAGTGGTGGGCAACGATTTCCATCTGCGAAGGAAACTCTGGAAGTGTCCATCGGACCGGCCGGTCTCAGACAGCCCTGTTAAACGTGCTCTGGATTGAGGATCCTGAAGTCTTCAGTAAAGACGTAAAGAGACTGCAACCTTGTGTCCTCGTTATTGACTGCACCTCACACCATCACCATCTACCTTACTGGGAAGCCCTGGGGACATACTTCACCTGTGGGAAGGTATACCATCCAGCTGCCATTCCATCACCCCAGCGGACCCCACAGCAGCGTCGGTCACCCTGACCGAACACCACAGGTGGCGTCACGAACCCCTGACAGACTGCACCACCTTTATTGGATGCCCCTTAGCAGGGTCGCGGACCGGGTCTAGCCACCGTGACAGCCTCAGAACTGAACCAGAGAGGCCCGGTACCGAGAACTCGTGGCCCTGTGTCTGGGGGCGCTCCACATGCAGTTCATGTTCGCTGCGTTTACACTGTTCCACAATATCCTTCCCTTCGTGTCTCTTTCTTAGGATACCGCCGCAAGGTAGTGCAGGTGCGGTTCCGTTACGTTCTGTTCTGTTCGCTAGGCACCTGCCAGGTTCCCAGGCCTGACAGGGACCCCCTTGTGTCTTCTCCCTGCAAAACCCCCTGCCACGGGATGTTGCCTGAATCCAACCCAGTCAGCTTCTGACTAACTTCCTCCCCAACCCCTAGTTTTACCAGTGTGAGGAGTGGCCCAATAAGTAAAGCCTTTTTCTCCCCCTAGTGGCCGGAGTGTGAAGTGTAATGTGTTTTGGTGATACCTGGTCAGGAGAACTCCTTTAGTGCCATCAGACGTACCATCACTCCCCTTAGTGGCAGAGCTGTTGTGAATTCTGTGGTCAAGCTCCCTCCTGTGGTCATGAGTGGTACTTCGGCTGGTTCTGTCTATGAGCTTCCGCTGGTGTATGTGAGTGGGGCTGCGGCTTCTGAGTTTCCTTCCTCAGGTGACGAGGTTAATTCGTTAGGTGCTGCTCTATTTAACTCCACCTAGTTCTTTGTTCCTGGCCTCCAGTCAATGTTCCAGTATTGGTCTGGCTCTCTCCTGGATCGTTCTTGTGGCCTGTCTGCCCTGCATAAGCTAAGTTCTGCTTGTGTTACTTTTGTTTGCTATATTTTCTGTCCAGCTTGCTATATTGGTTTTTCTTGCTTGCTGGAAGCTCTGAGACACAGAGGGAGCACCTCCGTACCGTTAGTCGTACGGAGGGTCTTTTTGCCCCTCTGCGTGGTTGTTTGTAGGTTTTTGTATTGACCGCAAAGCTATCTTTCCTATCCTCGGTCTATTCAGTAAGTCGGGCCTCACTTTGCTAAATCTATTTCATCTCTGTGTTTGTATTTTCATCTTAACTCACAGTCATTATATGTGGGGGGCTGCCTTTTCCTTTGGGGAATTTCTCTGAGGCAAGGTAGGCTTATTTTTCTATCTTCAGGGCTAGTTAGTTTCTCAGGCTGTGCCGAGTTGCATAGGGAGCGTTAGGCGCAATCCACGGCTACCTCTAGTGTGGTATGATAGGATTAGGGATTGCGGTCAGCAGAGTTTCCACGTCTCAGAGCTCGTCCTATGTTATTGGTAACTATCAGGTCACTTTGTGTGCTCTTAACCACCAGGTCCATTGTGGTTCTGAATCACCTGTTCATAACAGTACTGGAGGCCCAAAGTACTAATGCTTCTCAATAGAGGGAAAAGAGAAGTTCTGAGACCATTTTTTTTTCTTTGCACTGTGTTTTGTCTTTCTTTTCCCCTTTACATCAGGGTGGTTCAGAACACAGGTGTAGACATGGACATTCAAGGTCTGTCCTCTTTGATGGATAATCTCGCTATAAGTGTTCAGAACATTCAAGATTTAGTGGTTCAGAATCCTATGTTAGAACCTAAAATTCCTATTCCTGAGTTATTTTCTGGAGATAGAGCTAAGTTTCTGAATTTCGAAAATAATTGTAAACTATTTCTGGCTTTGAAACCCCGCTCCTCTGGTGACCCAGTTCAACAAGTAAAGATCATTATTTCTTTATTACGTGGCGACCCTCAAGACTGGGCATTTTCCCTTGCGCCAGGGGATCCGGCATTGCGTGATGTTGATGCGTTTTTCCTGGCGCTTGGATTGCTTTATGACGAACCTAATTCAGTGGATCAGGCAGAGAAAATCTTGCTGGCTCTGTGTCAGGGTCAGGATGAGGTAGAGATATATTGTCAGAAATTTAGGAAGTGGTCTGTGCTCACTCAATGGAATGAATGTGCTCTGGCAGCAATTTTCAGAAAGGGTCTCTCTGAAGCCCTTAAGGATGTCATGGTGGGATTTCCTATGCCTGCTGGTCTGAATGAGTCTATGTCTTTGGCCATTCAGATCGATCGACGCTTACGTGATCGTAAAACTGTGCACCATTTGGCGGTATTATCTGAGCATAAACCTGAGTCTATGCAATGCAATAGGACTTTGACCAGAGCTGAACGGCAAGAACACAGACGACGGAATGGGCTGTGTTTTTACTGTGGTGATTCCACTCATGCTATCTCCGATTGTCCTAAGCGCACTAAGCGGTTCGCTAGCTCTGCCACCATTGGTACGGTACAGTCGAAATTTCTTTTGTCCGTTACTTTGATCTGCTCTTTGTCATCCTAGTCTGTCATGGCATTTGTGGATTCAGGCGCTGCCCTGAATTTGATGGACTTGGAGTATGCTAGGCGCTGTGGGTTTTTCTTGGAGCCCTTGCAGTATCCTATTCCATTGAGAGGAATTGATTCTACGCCTTTGGCCAAGAATAAGCCTCAGTACTGGACCCAGCTGACCATGTGCATGGCTCCTGCGCATCAGGAGGATATTCGCTTTTTAGTGTTGCATAATCTGCATGATGTGGTCGTGTTGGGGTTGCCATGGCTACAAGTCCATAACCCAGTATTGGATTGGAAATCAATGTCTGTGTCCAGCTGGGGTTGTCAGGGGGTACATGGTGATGTTCCATTTCTGTCTATTTCATCTTCCACCCCTTCTGAGGTCCCAGAGTTCTTGTCGGATTACCGGGATGTATTTGATGAGCCCAAGTCCAGAGCCCTACCTCCGCATAGGGATTTTGATTGCGCTATCGATTTGATTCCTGGTAGTAAGTTTCCTAAAGGTCGACTGTTTAATTTGTCTGTGCCTGAGCACGCCGCTATGCGGAGTTACGTAAAGGAATCCTTGGAGAAGGGTCATATTCGCCCGTCGTCGTCGCCATTGGGAGCAGGGTTCTTTTTTGTGGCCAAGAAGGATGGTTCGCTGAGACCTTGTATTGATTACCGCCTTCTAAATAAAATCACGGTCAAATTTCAGTACCCCTTGCCGCTGCTGTCTGATTTGTTTGCTCGGATTAAGGGGGCTAGTTGGTTCACCAAGATAGATCTTCGTGGTGCGTATAATCTTGTGCGCATTAAACAGGGCGATGAATGGAAAACAGCATTTAATACGCCCGAGGGCCATTTTGAGTACCTGGTTATGCCATTCGGGCTTTCTAATGCTCCATCAGTGTTTCAGTCCTTTATGCATGACATCTTCCGAGAGTACCTGGATAAATTCCTGATTGTATACTTGGATGATATTTTGGTCTTCTCGGATGATTGGGAGTCTCACGTGAGGCAGGTCAGAATGGTGTTCCAGGTCCTGCGTGCGAATTCTTTGTTTGTGAAGGGGTCAAAGTGTCTCTTTGGTGTTCAGAAGGTTTCATTTTTGGGTTTCATTTTTTCCCCTTCTACTATCGAGATGGACCCTGTTAAAGTCCAGGCCATTTATGATTGGACTCAGCCGACATCTCTGAAGAGTCTGCAAAAGTTCCTGGGCTTTGATAATTTTTATCGTCGCTTCATCAATAATTTTTCTAGTATTGCTAAACCGTTGACTGATTTAACCAAGAAGGGTGCTGATGTGGTCAATTGGTCTTCTGCTGCTGTGGAAGCTTTTCAAGAGTTGAAACGTCGTTTTTCTTCTGCCCCTGTGTTGTGTCAACCAGATATTTCGCTCCCGTTCCAGGTCGAGGTTGATGCTTCTGAGATTGGAGCAGGGGCTGTTTTGTCGCAAAGAAGTTCTGATGGCTCGGTGATGAAACCATGCGCCTTCTTTTCCAGGAAGTTTTCGCCTGCTGAGCGTAATTATGATGTTGGCAATCGAGAGTTGCTGGCCATGAAGTGGGCATTCGAGGAGTGGCGTCATTGGCTTGAAGGAGCTAAGCATCGCGTGGTGGTCTTGACTGATCATAAGAACTTGACTTATCTCGAGTCTGCCAAACGGTTGAATCCTAGACAGGCTCGTTGGTCGCTGTTTTTCTCCCGTTTTGACTTTGTGGTTTCGTACCTTCCGGGCTCTAAAAATGTGAAGGCGGATGCCCTGTCTAGGAGTTTTGTGCCCGACTCTCCGGGTTTGTCTGAGCCGGCGGGTGTTCTCAAGGAGGGGGTAATTTTGTCTGCCATCTCCCCTGATTTGCGGCGGATGCTGCAAAAATTTCAGGCTAATAGACCTGGCCTTTGCCCAGTGGAGAAACTGTTTGTCCCTGATAAATGGACGAGTAGAGTTATCTCTGAGGTTTATGGTTCGGTGTTGGCTGGTCATCCTGGAATCTTTGGTACCAGAGATTTGGTGGCTAGATCCTTTTGGTGGCCGTCTCTGTCGCGGGATGTGCGTTCATTTGTGCAGTCCTGTGGGATTTGTGCTCGGGCTAAGCCCTGCTGTTCTCGTGCCAGTGGGTTGCTTTTGCCCTTGCCAGTCCCAAAGAGGCCCTGCACATATATCTCTATGGATTTTATTTCGGATCTCCCCGTCTCTCAAAAAATGTCGGTCATTTGGGTTGTTTGTGATCGCTTCTCGAAGATGGTCCATTTGGTACCCTTGTCTAAATTGCCTTCCTCCTCTGATTTGGTACCATTGTTCTTCCAGCATGTGGTTCGTTTACATGGCATTCCGGAGAACATCGTTTTTGACAGAGGTTCCCAGTTTGTTTCGAGGTTTTGGCGAGCCTTTTGTGCTAGGATGGGCATTGATTTGTCTTTTTCCTCGGCTTTCCATCCGCAGACAAATGGCCAGACTGAACGAACCAATCAGACCTTGGAAACATATCTGAGATGTTTTGTTTCTGTCGATCAGGATGATTGGGTGTCTTTTTTGCCTTTGGCTGAGTTCGCCCTTAATAATCGGGCCAGCTCGGCTACTTTGGTTTCGCCGTTTTTCTGCAATTCTGGTTTCAATCCTCGTTTCTCTTCAGGGCAGGTTGAGTCTTCTGACTGTCCTGGTGTGGATACTGTGGTGGATAGGTTGCAGCAGATTTGGACTCATGTGGTGGACAATTTGACATTGTCTCAGGAGAAGGCTCAACGTTTCGCTAACCGCAGGCGCTGTGTGGGTCCCCGACTTCGTGTTGGGGATTTGGTTTGGTTGTCATCTCGTTATATTCCTATGAAAGTTTCCTCTCCTAAGTTTAAGCCTCGTTTCATTGGTCCGTATAGGATTTCTGAGGTTCTTAATCCTGTGTCTTTTCGTTTGACCCTTCCAGCTTCTTTTTCCATCCATAACGTATTCCATAGGTCATTGTTGCGGAGATACGTGGCACCTGTGGTTCCATCCATTGATCCTCCTGCCCCGGTTTTGGTTGAGGGGGAGTTGGAGTATATAGTGGAGAAGATTTTGGATTCTCGTATTTCGAGACGGAAACTTCAGTACCTGGTTAAGTGGAAGGGTTATGGTCAGGAAGATAATTCCTGGGTCTTTGCCTCTGATGTTCATGCTGCCGATCTGGTTCGTGCCTTTCATTTGGCTCATCCTGGTCGGCCTGGGGGCTCTGGTGAGGGTTCGGTGACCCCTCCTCAAGGGGGGGTACTGTTGTGAATTCTGTGGTCAAGCTCCCTCCTGTGGTCATGAGTGGTAATTCGGCTGGTTCTGTCTATGAGCTTCCGCTGGTGTATGTGAGTGGGGCTGCGGCTTCTGAGTTTCCTTCCTCAGGTGACAAGGTTAAGTCGTTAGATGCTGCTCTATTTAACTCCACCTAGTTCTTTGTTCCTGGCCTCCAGTCAATGTTCCAGTATTGGTCTGGCTCTCTCCTGGATCGTTCTTGTGGCCTGTCTGCCCTGCATAAGCTAAGTTCTGCTTGTGTTACTTTTGTTTGCTATATTTTCTGTCCAGCTTGCTATATTGGTTTTTCTTGCTTGCTGGAAGCTCTGAGACGCAGAGGGAGCACCTCCGTACCGTTAGTCGGTGCGGAGGGTCTTTTTGCCCCTCTGCGTGGTTGTTTGTAGGTTTTTGTATTGACCGCAAAGCTATCTTTCCTATCCTCGGTCTATTCAGTAAGTCGGGCCTCACTTTGCTAAATCTATTTCATCTCTGTGTTTGTATTTTCATCTTAACTCACAGTCATTATATGTGGGGGGCTGCCTTTTCCTTTGGGGAATTTCTCTGAGGCAAGGTAGGCTTATTTTTCTATCTTCAGGGCTAGTTAGTTTCTCAGGCTGTGCCGAGTTGTATAGGGAGCGTTAGGCGCAATCCACGGCTACCTCTAGTGTGGTATGATAGGATTAGGGATTGCGGTCAGCAGAGTTTCCACGTCTCAGAGCTCGTCCTATGTTATTGGTAACTATCAGGTCACTTTGTGTGCTCTTAACCACCAGGTCCATTGTGGTTCTGAATCACCTGTTCATAACACAGAGCGTCATACTGCAACGACCAGGTCTCTGGGGCGCTGCACATGCAAAGTGCTGATCGTTCTGGATCATCGGCACCCGGCCTTAGGGACAGATGTGCAATATCCAGTTGTGGGTGCTATTACGGTTAACGGAGCTCTGTTGTGCAGATCTATAACTGAGCAGTCCCTTCAACAGCTGATTGGTGGAGTAACCCGGTCTCGCACCTCCACCGATCAGACATTGACGACCTAACCTAAGAATAGGCCATTAGTGTTAAAGTCCTGGACAATCCCTTTAAGTACAAGTCTGGTGTGTCCTCTATAAATGTTGTACAAGTGCTGGGAATAAATCTGAGTCATCTTGAGAAGAGCTCGAAGGAGGGTGCTAGAAATCAGTCCTGACGCCTCTTCAAATACTTGTGCCCAATAACAAGTAATGAAGAAATTATATCCAAAGATATGGTTAAAAAGTGTCTGTCATCTATACCATATATAAAATCTATCATCTATCTATCCATCCATCCATTATCTATCTATCCATCATCTATTATCTATCTATTATCTATCTATCCATCATCTATTTATCTATCTATCCATCATCTATCAGCTATTATCTTTCTATCATCTATCTGTTATCTATCAATCCATTATCTATCATCATCTATTATCTATCTATCCATCATCTATCTATCTATCTATCTATCATCTATTATCTATCTATCCATCATCTATCTATCTATCTATCTATCTATCTATCTATCTATCTATCTATCTATCTATCTATCATCTATTATCTATCTATCCATCATCTATCTATCATCTATCCATTATCTATCTGTCTATCATCTATCTATAATTATCTATCTATCTATTATTATCTATCATCTATCCTATCTGTATCTCTCCTGTGTGTTGGACTCGCTTGCAGGCTGGGACTGGCCTACAGGAGAACAGGAGAATCCTCCGGTGGGCCCCCATGAAGGAATGGGTCACCACCCTCTTATATGAGCAGTACTTGGCACAAAAACAGTTGACTCATTTTATACAGATAAAGGCAGCATTTTGTTAATTTAATAATCAACCCAGTTTATTGCTATTGAAATTTGTGAATGAGGGTAATGTCATATTTGCATGTAGCTGAAAAGTGGGGTCCTGGAGTTGATGTTACTGGTGGGCCCTTGGCACCCCAGTCCGATGCTACTCGCTTACCTTGGCCAGACCAGAATAAACTGCTTTGCGAGGCTATAATCAATCTTTACAATCAATGTTCTAAATTATTTCACCAGTGCTTACACCGGTAATTTCTAAATCAAATGTATAAATTTAGTCCCAAAAAGTAAATTGATTCCCTGCATATTACTGTAGCCTGAAATGGAGTTGTTTTCTATAAAAGGATTTGGACAATTTTTTGTTTGGCTAATTACATGTATTTGAGGACTAAAATTATTTTTGTAATTGGGATTCATCACAAATGTTGCACCGTTTGCCTTCTGTCGCCAGTGTATGTTGCATTGTCTATTGCCGGCTGCAGGGCGAGTTATCGGAGAAGCTGCGTATGAGCTGGTTCTGACCATCTGATGGGACAGTTTGTAACTCTATTATCTGTCTCTTTCTGACCGGCTCTCAGCTGATTTATAACCATAGACCACATCAAAGATGAATGTGTCTGGATACAAAGAGACTGTAAGAATCACATTTTTTTCATGATTTCTTGCCCCAAATATATGGACTTAAGTATATAAAAAAGTCCCCAAAAGTGGACAACCCCATTAAGACTCCCATGCACATTTAGTTTTAGGTCACCCAAAACTTTTGATGGGACTGTGGGCATCTGATGTGTTCGAGGGCTCCGCAAAAATTGCAGCTCCGAGTATGGTCCATTGAAAAAACCACGTATGATACAGATACTTTCATGTCGAGCACGGATCTGACGTGAGCCCCTTAATCGAATCCCAAAAAGTTAATTTGAACATAAAAATCATTAATCAATTATATAAAAAAAAAAAACAACTTAAATATGTGCAATATCCATGCAATGTAACCAGTTTATCTTCCACTGCCATCTAAACTTTCCTTTCTCATCGTTCTCAACAAATACGCTCCCTCTGGGGCTCACACTGATCCAGAAGTTTCTATCATTCATTGTAGATAATAAATTACCACCAACCATGAAGAAAATCAGACAGATGGGGATATGTTACCTTCTTCTGTCGCTTCATCAGCGGATTTCTCCCTCTTACCTTCACTTCTGCCATTTTACTAATTCTTGGTAACCAAAACAATGTATTATACGTTTCGCTGACATGTGGCCCAACCGGACAATCGAGACAATGGCCCCCAGCAGCTTCCTCATACCGGTAGTGCAATTGTTTGCCATGACACCTGCTGCAGGCTATACAGAGCAGCTCAACCAGACTGCTGGAGACCTGCTATGGGTAGCACAAGCGATCAGAAGATCACCGCTTCTAGTCTCCTCAGTTGACTATCAAAGTACAAACAAAAAAGTTTTTAAAAATATAAAAAAATAAAAATAATATGAAAGTTCAAATCACCCTCTTCTGGCTTAGGCAGTCTGACCTTATTGCTTGAAAACTAAGGCACCAATTCATCAAAGCGTAAACCACTTGTGAGAAAGTTTTGTGACTTTTCAGTCTCAAAGTTGTGTATAAATGTTACAATTTTTGGCATTTTCACTCCACTCTTAGGCGGGGCATGGGCAGGACACGGCAAAACTTTGCCAACAAATTCTTGCAAAGTCACACCACTTAAAGGCGAGGTGCATGCCAGTGTTAAGACGCGCCCAATTCATTAGGAGACGCTTTTTACTCCTATATGCCAATCAGGAGCTAAATCTTAATACATACGTATTCTGATTATTGTCAAAGTAGATGAAGATTTGGATCGATCCATATAATGCCCTTATTCAAAGGTTATAGGATTAGTGAGAAGAAAGTGTACTGAGGATACTAGAGGAGATTACTTTCCCCCTGCGCATCGTTCCTGAAGTCACTTATGAATGGCTCTAGGAATGACCGCTAATCCGGGAGATTATGGTAAAACCAAAAGGAAGTTCTGGATATGTATGTGCCAAATTATGCAAATTAGTCATTATCCCAAACTGGAAGTAGCCTCAAAGTATAACTATATAATCCACAGAAAATAATGATCCTGTGATCAGCAATTACCACACGTAAGGCTCGCCAATGCTCATTTACTGTGACAGTCATTTCTAACAAGAAGTAATCCCCTTAAGGGATCAACAGCAAGGGGCAGTCCCTGGGGAATCCTAGGGTTTTCTTAATCTTTGCAATCACTTATCCTTTAAGTGAAATGTCTGTATATCGACCTTTTAGCTAGGACCAAGTGTAGCATCTTTTGAACAGGCAACTTCGGTCTGGTGGGCCTATTGCATACATCATGCACTCTGGCTTTGGTGCACTGGCTAGGACGCCAGGTGGCATGCATAGTCATCTGTAGGAAGACGCTAACCCCACCAACCCACCTCCACCCAGGATCAACACTATTAGGCGAAGTATGAAAGCCCAGAGTGTCCCAGGAGTGGTACCCTGTGGTGCCTTAATTCACTGGGATTGGTAATTCCACTTAAATTCTGGCACATTGCACAAACACTTCAAATTTTCACACTAAGGGTACCGTCACACTATAACATTTCGATCGCTACGACGGTACGATTCGTGACGTTCCAGCGATATCGTTACGATATCGCTGTGTCTGACACGCAGCAGCGATCAGGGATCCTGCTGAGAATCGTACATCGTAGCAGATCGTATGGAACTTTCTTTCATCGCTGGATCTCCCGCTGTCATCGCTAGATCGGTGTGTGTGACACCGATCTAGCAATCTAGCGATGCGATCCAGCGATGCGTTCGCTTGTAACCAGGGTAAACATCGGGTAACTAAGCGCAGGACCGCGCTTAGTTACCCGATGTTTACCCTGGTTACAAGCGTTAACCTAAAAAAAAACAAACAGCACATACTTACATTCTGGTGTCCGTCAGGTCCCTTGCAGTCTGCTTCCAGCACTGTGACTGCCGGCCGTAAAGTGAAAGCAGAGCACAGCGGCTGTGCTTTCACTTTCACTTTACGGCCGGCAGTCACTGAGTGCGGGAAGCAGACTGCAAGGGACCTGACGGACACCAGAATGTAAGTATGTGCTGTTTGTTTTTTTTTAGTTTAACGCTTGTAACCAGGGTAAACATCGGGTAACTAAGCGCGGTCCTGCGCTTAGTTACCCGATGTTTACCCTGGTTACCCAGGGACCTCGGCATCTTGGTCGCTGGAGAGCTGTCTGTGTGACAGCTCCCAGCGACCACACTACGATTTACCTACGATCACGGCCAGGTCATATCGCTGGTCGTGATCGTAGGTAAATCGTATAGTGTGACGGTACCCTTATTCAAGCAGACACCCACAATCTGGACCTTCTGGAAAAGATGGAGGAATGTTTAAATTCAATGTGTGGTCAGTTTTACACTGAAAATACCTATTTATTTTTTTCCCCCGCATGTGGGTCCTGCATCAAGAACTTCCAAGATGCGGATCCCTTATGGGCTCCCTCTTAAAAGTTGTGGGTGGTGGAAGGAGTGCGTCACCATCAGGTTCACTGCCTCTTACAAACTCTGGCTCCCTTCCTTTGAGAGAGGAGCCAGTCTATATTGGCTCCATGTTTCACTTGGGTGGCAACCTTGAGCAGTTTGGACTTTCCCTGAGCTCCAGCAAAGGAAAATAGTTTGTCTCAGTCCCACTCTGTGGCCTTCTGGCTAAGGGATATTGAAGTTTGTTGGGGGATGCCTTTCGGAGTGGGCTGTGATAGAACGCATCCTTGCACACTGGCACAATGCTATTCTTCAGGTCACCTGGGGGAAGATCAGGATCTCTGGTTTTGGACATCTGCAACAAACTACCTTGTTAAATCACACATTAATTTGTTCAGTTCACAGAAGCTGACCACTTCAGATGCAAACAGAACAATCTGGAAAGAGACTGGGCAGCACAGGTTGTTTACACAGCACAATATGCTACCGAGTGATTGTGTAATCCTGAAGTTTACCTGTGTGGTGAAATATGTGTATATATATATATATATATATATATATATGTGTGTGTAGTGACATATGTCTAGGGTTATATGTGTGACTAGTGATAATATAACATCTGTCCTGAAGGCAAGTCGCACCTAGGTGTTAATAGGTACTTCCTTGGGACTAGTAGAAATTGTGTCTCCATATCTCACCAGGAGGTCTAGCTAGGGCCAAGAAGAAAAGTAACATTTGGCACCTACTAGGTCTTGGAGGGGAGATGCTAATTGCGGCCTGAGGGAATCTATTCCTGAGAACCTTTTCACAAGAGAAAATGATATATTCATTGGGGGCGCGGCTGTGGCCCAATCAAACAGGCAGCAGTTATGATATTGACCTGAGGGGCCGGTCTAGAAACCTAACCTTCAGATCAAAGTTATAAATTTAGGCTGCAGACAGAGAATTGTGTTTACATGATGGGGGCAGTCTGAAAAGCTGGTGTGATCCAATCTACATTCTTCCTACCCTCAGGGAGCAGAAAGCAACTACCAGTTAGATAATTTCTGTAAGTTCTCCTGTTTATTTTGATACTGTTTTGCATAAGTTGTATGTCTTTTTATTATCATATTTTTATACCTTTTTTCTTATTGTAAGCATTGAACCTTTTGTTATTAAAGTATAAAACTTTAACAAGTTGAACCTTGAATGTTCTAAAAGAATCCATAGCCTAAGGTGTGTGAGCCTTATGAGTGATAGACATATTTTTTTTAGTATTATTATTTCCGGGACTCATCGCCCGTGTATTCGGTGAGTGGTGGCAGCGTGTATGAGCGGGTGTGTGGCCTGGGTCGGTGTGTGATTTATGCTCCCATTACAGCATAGGACAGAGGTTGAATGCTGGACTGAGAGTGGGGAGATAGATTAACCCTTGCAGGCACAACCCCAAGTCACGTGTGAGAGCAGGCACGTGACGAATAAGTGACACCACGGAGAAGGGATTCGTGACAACCTGTATGATGTTTGCGTGTTTATTGGCAGCCTGCTTACACATATGCTGATGACACCGCTAGCTCTACCTCTCTGGCCCAGATGTCACCTCTCTGCTGTCCAGAATCCCAGAGTGTCTATCAGCCATATCCTCCTACTCTCGCTTCCTCAAGCTCAATGTGGACAAATCTGAACTAATTATCTTTTCTCCATCTCTCATCTTCCCTACCTGATTTATCTATCAAAATAAATTAACACTTTCCCCAAAATCTGCTGCTTCAGAGTAACCCTTGACTCTGCCCTGTCCTTCAAACCGCACATCCAAGCTCTCGCCACCTCCAGCTCAAAAATATTTCTAGAATCTGTCCTTTCCTTAACTCACTTCCAAAATGCTTGTGCATGCCCTCATCTCCCACCTCGACAACTGCAACATCCTCCTCTGTGGCCTACCTTTTAACACCCCTCCTGTCCATCCTTAATTCTGCTGCCCGACTAATCTCTCTCCTTGCTACACTCCCGCTTCCCCTCTTTGCAAATCCCTTCACTGGCTCCCAATTTCCCAGCGTAGTAACACTGACCTACAAAGCCATAACCTTTCTCCTCTGTATATTTCCAAACTAATATTTCTGTATATTTCCAAACTAATTTCTCAATATCTTCCCTCAAGTAATCTCCAGTCCTCCCAAGACCTCCTGCACGCTTATTCGCTCCTCACCCAATCGCCTCCAAGACTTCTCCTGAATATCTCCCAACATGTCCAGTTATCCACCACATTTGGATCCTTCAAACGGAACATGAAAACCCATCTGTTACAAATATACCTTAAAGGGAATCTGTCACCCCAAAATTCTCCTATAAGCTAAGGCCACTGGCATCAGGGGCTTATCTGCAGCATTCTGAAATGCTGTAGATAAGCCCCCGATGTAACCTGCAAGATAAGAAACACAGGTTATGTTATACTCACCCAGGGGCGGTCCTGGTTCGGGTCAGATGGGTGTCGGTCCGGGGCCTCCCATCTTCATATGAAGACATCCTCTTCATGCCGTGGCTCCGGCGCAGGCGTACTTTATCTGTCCTGTTGAGGGCAGAGCAAAGTACTGCAGTGAGGAGACGCCGATAAAGGTCAGAGAGGCCCGGCACACTGCAGTACTTTGCTCTGCCCTCAACAGGGCAAAGTACACCTGCGCAGGAGCCGCAGCAGGAAGAAAAGGACGTCATTGTATGAAGATGGGAGGCGCTGACCCGGACCAATGCCCATTGGAGCAGGACCACCCCTGGGTGTATAATATAACCTGTTTTTCTTATCTTGCAGGTTACAACAGGGGCTTATCTACAGCATTACAGAATGCTGTGGCTAAGCCCCTGATGCTGGTTGTCTTCACTTATAGGTGAATTTTGGGGTGACAGATTCCCTTTAAAGCAGCTTAGAAGTTAGTTGTCAGGCTGCCACCTAAAATAGGAATTGATTGAAACATTTACATGATCAGATGGCATCAACCACATTAGACATTGGCAGAAGGCATGGACATGGAGGGGTGTTGTCCGGGGGCAGGGGGGGAGGCTTGGTGTTGCTCCTACCTTTTCAGCTGTCCATGGTGCTGGCTAGATGTGATCAGTTTGCATTGCACAACTCATCTGTTAGCCATGAGTCTGATCAGACGTGTCTGACCATCTTTACAGATTTTTAATTACTATGAATTAGACTAGAATTGGACTGGAATTGGCTGGAAGGTAAAGGAATAGAAAACTACTATAATGTATCGGTTTCTTGTAACATTCACCCCCATACTACTTTATTTCTTCCTATCTCCTGTAATCCCTCCACCCAGTAAGGAACTAGTAATTTCTTCCTCCATCCTTCCCAGCCACCTCACCTCCTCCACAGAACTATTCCCCCACATACAATCCTTTCTCTCGAGACACACATGGCCACATCATGACCTATCCAGCTCACACCTTCTAACGCTCTGTCTGCTGCTCCTCATTGCTGGCGACATATCCCCAAATCCTGGCCCTCCTCATCACATCCCCACACTAATTTCTAATCCCCTGCCACGATCCTCTACATGTCTTCACAACCACAGTAACCTCATACCCATTCATCCAGCCCACAATCCCCCAACTTCCCTACCTGGAGCACTGTGGAACGCACGCTCTGTCTGCAATAAACTGTCATTTATCCACGACCTCTTTATCAATAACAAACTCTCCTTCCTCGGCATCACTGAAACCTGGCTTACCCCCTCTGACTCAGCCTCTCCAGCCGCTCTTTCCTATGGTGGATTCCACCTCTCTCACACCCCTCACCCCAGCAACAAACGTGGTGGAGGGGTTGGCTTGCTCCTGTCCGATACCTGCTCCTTTACCCCAATTCCACTACCACCCTCTGCTACTCTTCCCTCGATCGAGGTGCACTCCGTCCGCATCTACTCCCCCTCCAATCTCCAGCTGGCTGTCATCTACCGCCCCCCAGAACTAGCCATCTCCACCTTTCTCAACCACTTCACCACCTGGCTACTTCATTTCCTCTCAGCCGACATCCCCACTATCATCATGGGTGACTTCAATATCCCCATTGACACTTCCACCTCAGCCGCCTCTAAACTTTTATCGCTCACTGTCTCCTTTGGTCTCACTCAATGGTCATCTGCAGCCACCCATAAAGATGGCCACACATTGGACCTCATCTTCACCTGCCCCTGTTCCCTTACTAATCTCACTAACTCACCCCTCCCCCTGTCTGACCACAACCTACTGACATTTTCTTCTCTCTCACCTCCTAGCGCGCAACCTCCACTCCACAAACTCACTCACCCTCGCAGAAATCTCAAGCACCTCAATTTACAATCACTCTCTGAGTCCCTTCTCCCTCTTACAGACATAGCTTCCTTCCATGACACAGATGCTGCTGCCTCTTTTTATAACACCACAATAACAGCAACACTCGATTCGGCCACCCCACTCATGCATAGCAAAACTCGTAGAATCAACAGGCAGCCCTGGCTAACCAGCCTGGCCAAAGAACTGAGACGGGCTTCCAGGATCGCTGAACGGCGATGGAAGAGATCCCGTTCTGCTGAGCACTTCACTGCATACAAGCAGTCCCTCGCCAGCTTCAAGTCCGCGCTCACTGCCGCAAAACAAACTTACTTCTTATCTCTCATATCCTCCCTGACTCACAACCCTAAACAGCTCTTCAACACTTTCAATTCTCTACTCCGTCCCCCAGCATCTCCTCCCTCCCCTCTCATTTCAGCTGAAGAATTTGCCTCTTTCTTTAAGCAGAAGATAGATAACATCAGACAAAGCTTTGGCCCGCAGCCCCCAATGCCCCTCCTCTTGACTTCTCAGCCCTGTTCCGAAGCCAGCTTCTCCACCATGACAGACGATCAGCTCTCCATCCTTCTATCAAGATCACATCTCACCACTTGCACTCTTGACCCGCTCCCGTCCCACCTCATCCCTAACCTCGCAAAAGTCTTCATCCCAACCCTAACACAACTATTCAACCTCTCACTTACAAAGGGTGTCTTCCCCTCATCCTTCAAACACGCATCAATCACACCTATCCTCAAAAAACCCTCCCTCGACCCATCCTCTGTGTCCAGCTATCGCCCGATATCCCTTCTCCCTTATGCCTCAAAACTACTGGAACAACACGTCCATCTTAAACTGTCCTCCCACCTCTCCTCCTGCTCCCTCTTTGACCGGTTACAATCTGGCTTCCGAACACATCACTCAACTGAAACTGCCCTAACTAAAGTGACCAATGACCTACTAACCGCCAAGAGCAAGCGACACTACTCTGTCCTCCTCCTCCTGGACCTGTCTTCTGCCTTCGACACTGTGGACCACTCCCTCCTGTTACAGATCCTCTCATCTCTTGGCATCACAGACTTGGCTCTATCCTGGATCTCATCATATCTAACTGACCGGACATTCAGTGTCTCCCTCTCCCACACCACCTCCTCATCTCGATCCTTGTCTGTCGGTGTTCCCCAAGGCTCAGTTCTAGGACCCCTACTCTTCTCCATCTACACCTTCGGCCTGGGACAGCTCATAGAATCCCACGGTTTACAATATCATCTCTACGCTGATGACACGCAGATCTACCTATCTGGACCCGACCTCACTTCCTTACTGACCAAAATCCCACAATGTCTGTCTGCTATTTCATCCTTCTTTTCTGCTCGTTTTCTAAAACTGAACATGGACAAAACAGAATTCATCATCTTTCCCCCACCTCACTCTACCCCTCCACCCGACCTATCCATCAATGTCAATAGCTGCTCACTTTCCCCGCTCCCATACCCTCGGTGCCTCGGGGTGATCCTTGACTCTACCCTCTCTTTCAAGCCACATATCCAAGCCCTTGCCTCCTCTTGCCGATTCCAACTCAAAAACATTTCCCGGATCCGTACATTCCTTGAATATGAAACCACAAAAACAGTAGTACATGCCCTTATCATCTCCCGCCTCGACTA
Organism: Ranitomeya imitator; assembly: GCF_032444005.1. NCBI lineage: Eukaryota > Metazoa > Chordata > Amphibia > Anura > Dendrobatidae > Ranitomeya > Ranitomeya imitator. Next base: position 47,987,295 of record NC_091286.1, read on the forward strand.
CGGCAACCTCCTACTCTCTGACCTCCCCTCTAGCATTCTAGCACCACTCCAATCCATCCTAAACTCTGCTGCCCGACTATTCCACCTGTCTCCCCATTACTCCCCAGCCTCTCCTCTCTGCCAGGCCCTTCACTGGCTTCCTATTGCCCAGAGGCTACAGTTCAAAACACTAACAATGACATACAAAGCCATTCACAATCTGACTCCTCCATATATCTGTGACATGGTCTCCCGTTACCTACACACACGCAACCCTCGATCATCTCATGATCTCCTTCTCCACTCCTCTCTCATCTCTTCCTCCTACAACCGCATCCAAGACTTCTCCCGTGCTTCCCCTATACTCTGGAACTCTCTACCCCAACACATCAGGCTCTCACCTACCACGGAAACCTTCAAAAGGAACCTGAAGACCCACCTCTACCATCAAGCCTACAACCTGCAGTGATCCCCAGTCTATTGAACCGCCACATGACCAGCTCTACCCTCACCTAGTGTATCCTCACCCATCCCCTGTAGACTGTGAGCACTCGCGGGCAGGGTCCTCTCTCCTCCTATACTTGTGTATGCCTTGTTTTACTCATGTTTATTGTACTTGTCTATATTTGCCCCATTCACATGTAAAGCGCCATGGAATAAATGGCGCTATAAAAATGAATAATAATAATAAATAATAATAATATGAAAGTAATGGATAATCATTCTAGATTGAATACATACAGTATGCTGTAATATGCCAGTTCTTTTCCTGTAAAGTTACTGCTGTATGCGGAGTTACTTAGGAGTTCAACAGTTGCCAGTTTCAGGCTGTTCACCATGTGCATAGGGAATTGACACTCCTAGGCATATATTATTGTGGTTGTTTGGAGCGATTTCAGGGCAGAATTTACTGCATTGTACTCGTCAGCCCTTAACAGGCATGTCCTCCGTGACTAGTAACATTTCTGGCATGGGGACACTGTCAGCCATGCCTGTACCCTCTCCAGGTCTGGCTATTTTGGCTGAGCTGTAAACTAGTAAAATGATTGGGGGTGTTTATTGATTGAGCCATTGGGACAAGTGCACATGTTTAATATTTGGTGCAGAAATGTTTGCATCTCCTGGCAGGAAACTGCTTAAAATACAGTAAGTGCATTGTTGCTGCAGATTTATCCCCTATTTATATGGGTGAAAACTGCTGCAAAAGTGCCGAGTTAACATGCTGCAAACTTAATCTGCAAGTCAAAAGCAGTGTGCATGAGACTTCAGGATTTTTTGCTTTGATGACAGAAGAATTCTGTATTGCGTGCAGGCCCTTTCAGTTTTCTGGAACCCCATGAATTGCTTTAGGAGTTTAGGCGCTTTCTTATCCCATTTACTTGCCATAGATCCACACATACAAGACACAGCCACCAAGATTGACTTTTTTGTTTTTATTGGAAAGCAAAGATACAACTTGGAATGGATTTGAGGCAAATTGTGCCCTAAGCAGGTTCTTCTGAAAAGTGTCTTAATACCAGCTTTGCATTAGTGCAACATAAGTTCAATATTGTTAACTATCTGTAGTTTAGAGCCGTTTACTCCACATTCCAACAAGCAGACAAGTTACTTGAAGAAATCCAACTTGAGGGGAAGGAAAGAAAAACACATTTTTGTTTTTAAAACTGAAGAGCCCGGATGTTCCCGTGTGACTAAATTCATCAAGGTCTTCCATGTGCACAAGGGGCTTTGATAAAAATCCAGAGTAAGCCACATGCAGCATTTGTTAAAATACAGATTCAGAAAGCAGAAATAACCAATCTCAGCCAGAAGCATTCTTATAGCCAGCGTCGGACTGGAGCACCTTGGGCCCACCAGAGAAAATCATTCTTGGGGCCCACTATGTAGCTACATAGAAATAGATACAAGACCACCAATTGTGCGGTAAAAAGCGCTAATATCAGGGTATAATATAAGGTAGTTCACGTCTTAATAATGTAGCAAGGGTTGGGGTAGCCCCCTCACAGAATATAATGTAGCCCCCTCATAAAATATAATGCAGTCCCCTCTCATAGAATATAATGCAGCACCCCACAAAATATAATGCAACCCTCTCAGGTATGACGCAGTCCCCACCATAGAATATAATGTAGCACCCCATAGGGTATAATGCAGCCCCCCCATATAGTATAATGCCACCCACCACAGAATATGATGTAGTCCCGAGAGAATGCAGTTCCACCACAGAATATAATGCAGCCCCCCCATAGAGTATACTGTAGCCCCCTCATATAGTATGATGTAGCCCCCATAATATTATGTAGTACCTTGAGTATAATGCAGTCCCCCCACAGAATATAATGTAGCCCCCCAGGGCTAGGCACCTAGGCACTTTTAGCGCTGCCTCCCCCTTTGGTGAGTATGACACTATCGGCATAGACTTTGGCAAGAATCGCTGATGTGAAAGTCGCCTTTTGCAGCAGATCCTACAGTTTTTCTGCATCTGCCGCGTAACGGATCACTTACGGCAACACTGCGTTCGGCCTCATTCATTCCTTATGGGATTTGCGGCACTTGCCGTGATCTGGCAAATGTGGTACCATACCTCCCAACTTTTGAAGAAGGGAAGGAGGTATAACGTTTGCGGCGCGCGTTTTGCGGCGCGGCAAATTTTAGGCCACGCCTCTGACCAGACCCATTTCACAACTAGTCACACCCATATCCACGTCCCAACCGCAGCCGTTTAGCACTGCTGATCACACTGTTTGCTTATAATTATTGTATATAAAACAAAAATATGGCCACACAGTGCTCCATACTGTATAATGGCCACACATGATGCTCAATACTGTATAACGGCCACCACACATGATGCTCCATACTGTATAATGACCACACATGATGCTCCATACTGTATAATGGCCACACATGATGCTGCATACTGTATAATGGCCACACACAGTTCTTCATACTGTATAATGGCCACACATGATGCTCCATAGTGTATAATGGCCAGACAGTGCTCCATACTGTATAATGATCCCACATAATGCTCAATACTGTATAATGGCCACAAATGATGCTCCATACTGTATAACGGCCACACATGATGCTCCATACTGTATTATGTCCATTGGCCACACATGATGCTCCATACTGTATAACGGCCACACATGATGCTCCATACTGTATTATGTCCATTGGCCACACATGATGCTCCATACTGTATAACGGCCACACATGATGCTGAATACTGTATAATGACCCCCCTCCTGTATGCATGGCTCATCTCCCTCCTATCCCATATACATAGCTCGTATTACCCCCCCCCCTGTATGCATGGCCTATATTCCCCCTGCATGGCTCATATTCCCCCCTGTATGGCTTATATTCCCCCCTGTATGGCTTATATTCCCCCCTGTATGGCTCATATTCCCCCCCGTATGCATGGCTCATATTCCCCCCGTATGCATGGCTTATATTCCCCCCTGCATGGCTTATATTCCCCCCTGTATGGCTTATATTCCCCCCTGTATGGCTTATATTCCCCCCTGTATGGCTTATATTCCCCCCTGTATGGCTTATATTCCCCCCTGTATGGCTCATATTTCCCCCTGCATGGCTTATATTCCCCCCTGCATGGCGGCTTATCTCTCTGCACCAGCACCCGCTCCTGCTCCTGCTCGGCGCGCCGGCTTATGTCCTCCTTCATCCCCTTCGTCCCCCCCGTCCCTCATACTCACCTGTTCCACTGCACGGCCGTGCCGACATCCCTCGCGCTCTGTCCCGACTCCAGGCGGCGGCGCCGGCGCAGCAGCTTCTTCCTGCTTGAGCGGTCATGTGACACCGTTCATTAAGATCATGAATATGCGCATATTCATGATCTTAATGAGCGGTGTCACGTGACCGCTCGTTCAGGACGAGCTGCAGTGCAGACGCCGAGACCATCGCTGGAACAGGGTGAGTATTCAAGGCGGGCGGCGGGGGGGGCCCTGGAGCGGCGGGGGGGGGGGCCCTGGAGCGGGGGGGAGCCCTGGAGCAGTGGGGGCCCTGCCAGTAGGTGTCAGTGCCAGGGCCCACCGGAGGATCCTCCGGTTCCCCGGTGGGCCAGTCCGAGCCTGCTTATAGCTACTTCTCCATCAATAATATCCAACCATATAAAGAATAGTGGACAAATACGTATAACTACCAAAAAATGAGTATCTACTACCCACAGACCACTATAGCACAAATGTCATAAAATCAATAAAGTTTATTGAGAATTAATTTAAAAAGTATTCATAATACCATGTGAGTATCTTCAAAGAGAATAAATCAATGTTCCATATAGAGCAGAGGTAACACATATAGCCATATTGCTTAGCATTGAAACACACTGTAATCGGTACTAGTCCAATATGAGGTTCCCAGAGACATCCTTTAAGGTAATCATAAATATATTGTTCCCGGATGATGAGAATTCAACATAAAGAACATTGTAAAAGTGTTAGAAATAGATTCAATGCTTACCCATTGTTATGTACCGCTACACAGGAACACCCCGACGCGCGTTTCGCCCACGTGCTTTTTCAAGGGGAGTGTGCACGTGGGCGAACGTGCAGAGGTGTTACCTCTGCTCTATATGGAACATTGATTTATTCTCTTTGAACATACTCACATGGTATTATGTATACTTTTTAAATTAATTCTTAATAAACTTTATTGATTTTATGACATTTGTGCTATAGTGGTCTGTGGGTAGTAGATACTCATTTTTTGGTAGCATTTGTTACTTAATCAACTCTTTCCATGGAAACCGAAATAAAAAGTTTAAGAAAAGACAGTGACAGGAATGGGAAACATGAATGGAATTCTAAATTACTATACATGCATTTTCTGACAGTAAGGGGGAAACATTTTGCAGATAAGTTACAAAGAAAGGCAAATAAACATCTTTGTAGAAGCAATTTAACACATTCTGTACATTCTTCACTTTGCTGTCATCATTTGTACAAACTCTGCAAGAAAAAGAACAAGAGAACAATGAAATCACAGGCAACAATAAATTAAAGGGAACCCGTCACCCCCAAAATGGAAGTTGAAGTTAAGCCCACCAGCATCAGGGGCTTATCTACAGCATTCTGTAATGCTGTAGATAAGCCCCCGATGTATCCTGAAAGATGAGAAAGGCTAGAATATACTCACCCAGGGGCAGTCCTGCTGCAGTCCGGTCCGATGGGCGTCACAGTCCGGGGCCTCCCATCTTCATAGGGTGACGTCCTCGTGTCTTCACGCTGCGGCGCAGGAGTACTTTGTCTGCCCTGTTGAGGGCAGAGTACTGCAGTGCACAGGAAAGGTCAGAGAGGCCTGGCGCCTGCGCACTGTAGTACTCTGCCCTCAACAGGGCAGACAAAGTACTCCTGCGCGGCAGCGTGAAGACAAGAGGACGTCATCCTATGAAGATGGGAGGCCCCGGACTGTGACACCCATCAGACCGGACTGCAGCAGGACCGCCCCTGAGTGAGTATAATCTAACCTTTCTCATCTTTCAGGATACATCAGGGGCTTATCTACAACATTACAGAATGCTGGAGATAAGCCCCTGATGGCAGTGGGCTTAGCTTCAACTTCCATTTTGGGGGTGACAGGTTCCCTTTAAGTCAGTGCAGTAAACATACCCAGAGCCCTTAGGATCCTTACATGATCTGCCTCTGACCTGTACAGAAATTGTTAGCACCAAGTTAGGCCAAGTTCAGGTTAGTGTTTGGCTGGGCTGCTGATAGCTACGTACGTCCTCCCTTAAGCTCTGCCTACTCTGCATGCATCCTGCATACCCATCTTTGACATTGGGTACACAGGGACATGCGTTGCATGCATCTGCATGTGGCATTTTGATGTATCTGCATACCCAATGGTAAAGATAGGTATGCAGGATGCATGCGGAGCTTAAGGGAGGAATTACGCAGCCATCCGCAGCCCAGCAAGATGCTAATCTGAACCCAGCCTTAGATGTGCATGCTTTTTGCTTGGTCTGGATATATTCATATGTGCCAGAAGCATTTATATCACGTCCACTTAGGGTATGTGCCCATAATCAGGAATTGCTGAGGGTTTGATGTTGTGCATTAATGCAGCGTCAAAACTGCAGCTGCCAAGTGTTCTAGCTTACTGGGTGGGATTTCTAGAAATCCCATGTTTACTATGCACATGTGCCTGCAGACCACCTGCAGAAACTGAAACATGGCACGTCTTTCAGGACCACAGCATGTCAATTTCTCACCAATAGAATGTGGTAAATCCACATGGTACAGTGAACACCTGCAGATTTGCCTGCAGTCAATAGAAAGCAGTGAAAATACACCGAATCCAAAATGCTGCTACTTCCAGATTGTGGGCACAGTCTAAAGAGACTGATGAGACTTAAGACCAGAGCAAAAGTGTAGGAGATTTACACTAGTTACTGATCAGTCTATAAAGCATTAATAGTTGGCTTTAACCATTTGTAGCAAACAAATCTTGTTGTTAACTTTGACAAGTGTTTGCAATGACAACCTTTCTGCTTTCTTTGCACAAAGAGACCAGGTTGTCATTTTATAGTTGTAAGAAGTTAGATCTTCTGTACAACCCCCTTTTGAAAGTTTTTTGCAAGATAAGTTGCCTGTTTGCATATCTTGCTCTACTTAAATCCCAAGGAATTTGGTGATGTGCCACTTTATTCTTTTGATTATCCCTCGGCAAACCTGCTATGCCAGCTACAGCACTTGATTTTAAGTTGTTGGAATTACCTTTTACATCAATGTAATGAAAGGTCATGACCAAAACATTGTTACTTTGAATGTAAGGTTAAACTAGGAGAAGTCAACTATAACAAGACCATTTTGTCCATAGTGAACCGCAGTTTATGGACATTGAATGTTGTAGAGCAGTGCCCAGCATCTGCAGGTTTAGATTTGCTTATGTGGCTTCTGAAAATAAGTGACCACTGCTTCACTCAGATTATATTAGTGCCCAGGTGAAACCTGCATGTAGTGAATACTGTATTTTTTTGGACCATAAGATGCACTTTCCCCCAATTTTTGTGGAAAATGGGGTGCACCTTATGGTTGCAATATACTTACAAATCCTGTGGCAGCAGTCCCGATGCAGCTGTGCTCTGCTTCGTGGGGGTGCTCCACTGGCATTTTGTCAAAGCCCAAAAGCTCCCACAGATCGGTTGCTGTGATGTGGTGGCCTCTGGAAAGATGGCCACAGGAGCATCGCATGCTCAGATTCAAATCTCAGCAACGAGATCTTGTTGCTGAAATCTGAATATGAGTATGCTCCACCCCAGTGGCCATCTTTCCGGAGGCCACCACATCACAGCAATAGATCTGCAGGGGCTTTGACAAAATGCTGGCGGAGCCCCCCACAAAGCACAGAGCCCCGCTGCCACCACACCAAAGCCGCTGCTGCCCCAGCACAGAGCCCAGCCACCCAAGCAGAGCCACCGCACCAGCCTGGACCACCGAACGACCCCTGTGACCACTCCTACCTGTGCAGATCTCTCCTGGTAAGCCAATTTCAGACTAAGATGGACCCGCATTTGACAATTTCCCCCTATTTTCTTTCTGAAAATTTGGGGTGCGTCTTATAGTCTGAAAAATATGGTATGCATGTCCATCTTTGGCCATTGCACATTTCCTCATCTGGGATTATCTTTATAAACAAGAGCTGACATTAGGAAGCAAACTGAAGAGTGGCCAAGAGGAGTTGAATGGGGCTATGCAGAAAGAAAAACTTATTTATATGTACATCCTCACCATTCCTTTTCATCAATACGTCCGGATATCTATTTTTTCGGCAGCTTGGACAATTTCACCACCATGCCTTTGTATGGTTCCAGAAAGAAAGATAGATATTTAAGCATCTAGTGAACAGAATGTCAGACTTGCAGTGTAGCGCAAATTGTGCTCATCAATAGTGTAAGATGGCAGGCTATAGGATGTGCACTGCATTAATCAGGTCTTTATGACATGTTTAACTGATGAGTGCTCCGCTTTATAAAACTGTTCAGCCCCACCCATTGGGTTCACCATGAAATAAACTTTCCGCATAGCCAGTTAAGCATTAGGCTGGAACCCACCTTCATAGTTTACTTGGCCGTCTCCGTCAATATCTGCTTCCCTGATCATATCATCGACCTCTTCGTTCGTTAACTTCGCACTCAGATTTTTCATCACAAGACTGAGCTCAGCAGCGCTAAGGTAGCCGTTTCCATCCTGTAGGAGATAGGAAGACTCAGCGTGGTGTCCTGTAGCTACAGTACTTAGAATGGCAGCACCCCAGGTCACGACTGCATGCAGCGATACTACTCTAACCTGGATTACGATAAGAATATTGTTCAAGATGTCTCTTTACTCCCACTGTATAAACATGATCACAGCTGAACCTGTTTATGTGGAAAGTAACAGCAAAGACTGAGCCAAGAGAAACTACTACTGATTACAGTGGCAGGATACACTATAGATCCACATTATCAGCAGAAGTCCTGACCATACAAGCCACCAGTCTGGTTAAGGAGTGACTGCACTCACCCTGAATCTCTGGAGTAGACATTCTTTTAAAGTTTCTGTTTGGTGGAAGCACCTGTCTACATTGGGATTGTGCTGTATGCAAACTAAAATGCTGTATGATGTGTCAATCCTGGCCAGCAGAATAAACCATATGCAAATCTGTGCTTGGAGTCCAGGGCGCTTCCTACAACCAGTGACTACAGTGGAAGTTACAATAAACCTGTGATCTAGCCTTACAGATAATATGAAGCGTTGGCAGCTAAAACCTAACCCTTACCAAGATGTAAAAACCTTAGAGGCAACTAAGCATTATGCACTGGCATTTCCAAACTTCTCACATAGCTAGCAGCTCTAAGTGCCAATGCAGTGAAGCATGTGGTTGTATGCCAGCCCTACAAGGATCACACAATCTAGGGCAAGTAAATCCAGGAAACCCATTCAGCTTTGATAGTTACGAGTTCTCATGTGAAACATCGTACGAGTCCTGTGATATTCTACACAGTCATCTTAAACTAGTATGTACACTGCCCAAGACAAGTCCCATGTAGGCCAACACTCAGATGGCCTTGGCACTTCAGTCGGTATCACAAATTTACCGTTCCAATCTGCTAAAGTTAAGCTAGGTCAGCAGGTACCCTATATGAAGACAAGATGCTGTAAGATGGCTGAGGGACTGTGTAAAGTACTGATTTGAGCACTTTAGCAATGCAGCTGTAAGCAATAAAAGCTTACACTTTGGTGATCAAATTTCCTTAACTGATCTTTACTTCCTTTACAGTGTAGAGGGATGTGTGACAGATACTGTCAATTACTAACGACAAGCTACATTTCCTCACTACTGCCTGTGGTTGTGCCGGTGCGGTCACAAGTGTCCGAATGGCAGAATGGTGTGCAGGCTTCATGCTCATTATATAGCTTTTTTTTGAAGTGGTAGGACCACCCTTTATTTGCTGAAACATTGAATACCTTGTCAAACTCACGGAATGCTTCTCTGATTTCCTCTTCACTATCAGTGTCCTTCACTTCTCTAGCCATTATAGTCAATAATTCAGGGAAGTCAATTGTTCAATTACCTGTTGGAGTAAGAAAAACAAGTCAATACAATGGCTAGGATGCACATCATACAAAACCAGCAGATAAACGTACCATCAGCATCTACTTCATTGATCATGTCCTGCAGTTCTGCTTCTGTGGGGTTCTGCCCAAGCGACCTCATCACTGTGCCCAACCCCTTTGTTGTAATGGTGTCATCGTCATCCTTGTCAAACAGTGAGAAGGCTTCTTTGAACTCTAGAGATAGAAACATCAATCATAAGCCTTCTGGAACGACAACTCCCATCCTACACCTGCAGCACTCCTGTATAGACCTGTTTAGGGCACGTATAGTAGTGACTAGTGACTGAGGCTCGCATAACAGGTTTATAGAATCAGGAATATTTTAGTAGTAACACTGAGGTTCTCTGCAAAAAGCTGAGCAGCAGCCATCAAGGAATTTCCTGTGCTATGGGGTAGTATCCTGTTAGTGATCATACAGTGATTTACAGTAACAGGATAAAGTATTAATGTCTAAAATTAAACCATATTAGAAAAACTATTAGATTATTAAAATAGAGAGACACAGTGCTGACTTCGAGGTTTTGATGTACATGGGGGAACATTGTAATTGAGAAGGGGTTGCCTGAGTAGTGGAAAACCCCTGTAAAAAAAAAGTTACTAAATATGTCCATAGCCTTTAATTAACATGTAAATCCTTCTTCTTTTTCACAGACAATCCATTGCCTTTAAAAGACCATCCAGGGCTTTACAAAAGTGTTTATGGAAAGGATTGTAGAAATAGTGCCAATAGATCATGGCTCCAAAAACAATCAGAGAAGGATATGGGGTTTACAAACTACACTACTCAAAAAAATAAAGGGAACGCATAAACAACAGAATCTAACTCCAAGTAAATCAAACTTCTGTGAAATCAAACTGTCCACTTAGGAAGCAACACTGATTGACAATCAATGCCACATGCTGTTGTGCTAATGGAATACACAACAGATGGAAATTATTGGCAATTATCAAGACACACTCAATAAAGGAGTGGTTCTGCAGGTGGGGACCACAGATCACATCTCAATACCAATGCTTTCTGGCTGATGTTTTGGTCACTTTTGAATGTTGGTTGTCCTTTCACACTCGTGGTAGCACGAGACGGACTCTACAATCCACAAAAGTGGCTCAGGTAGTGCAGCTCATCCAGGATGGCACATCAATGCGAGATGTGGCAAGAAGGTTTGCTGTGTCTGTCAGCGTAGTGTCCAGAGGCTGGAGGAGCTACCAGGAGACAGGCCAGTACACCAGGAGACGTGGAGGGGCCATAGGAGGGCAACAACCCAGCAGCAGGACCTCTAGCTCCACCTTTGTGCAAGGAGGAACAGGAGGAGCACTGCCAGAGCCCTGCAAAATGACCTCCAGCAGACCACAAATGTGCATGTGTCTGCACAAACGGTTAGAAACTGACTCCATGAGGATGGTCTGAGTGCCCGACGTCCACAGATGGGGGTTGTGCTCACAGCCCTCCATGTGCTCTCCAGAGGTAGCCTGACTGCCATTAGGTACCGAGATGAGATCCTCAGACCCCTTGTGAGACTATTTGAGGGTGCAGTTGGCCCTGGGTTCCTCCTAATGCAGGACAATGCCAGACCTCATGTGGCTGGAGTGTATCAGCAGTTCCTGCAAGATGAAGGCATTGAAGCTATGGACTGGCCCGCCCATTCCCCAGACCTGAATCCGATTGAGCACATCTGGGACATCATGTCTCGCACCATCCACCCATGTTGCACCACAGACTGTCCAGGAGTTGGCGGATGCTTTAGTCCAGGTCTGGGAGGAGATCCCTCAGTAGACCATCTGCTGCCTCATCAGGAGCATGCACCAGGCGTTGTACAGTAGGGAGGTCATACAGGCACGTGGAGGCCACACACAATACTGAGCATCTTTTCCTTGTCATGAGGCATTTCCACTGAAGTTAGATCAGGCTGTAATTTGATTTTCCACTTTGATTTTGAGTATCATTCCAAATCCAGACCCCCATGGGATATTCATTTTTTATTTACATTGGTAATTGTTATGTTTTATTGTTCTGAACACATTCCACTATGCAATGAATAAAAATTTGCAACTGGAATATTTAATTCAGAGATATCTAGGATGTGGTATTTTAGCGTTCCCTTTATTTTTTTGAGCAGTGTAATTTCTTAATTTTATTCTTCCCTTAGGTGAAAAATTTAGCCTGAGTTGATGAAAGAATAGACAGAAAAGTGAAGTTGAAGAAAAAGTAAGATGGATAAATGTGACCATATGCATTAAAGGGGTGTACAAGATCATAAAAAGCATTAGAAAACAGCGCCTCTCTTATCTATTGGTTGTGTCTGGAATTACAGCTCCTGTTTCCTAATGTCATACAACTGAAGTCAGGAAAAAAATGTCAATATTGGATCTTGTGTCTAATCCTTTATTCATATTGGAGCTAAATCGCAGAGGGATGGATATACTATTGGTGCAGCCACACCAGGGCCCAAGAGATAAGGGGGCCACTATCACCTCCAAAGGAATTGTGCATTATTCTGAGCTATTGGACTGCAAAGGGACCATATATATTGTTCTTGCACAGGGGCCATCTTCTGTCTATGTCTATGTCCACCCCTGAAGCGATCCCAATAGTGTCCAAGTGCAGTTTCCTTACCTCACAGTACACCAAGATAACACTGTCCATGTTTTATGAGGCGCTGCAGCACTTACGAGACAGAACTTTAGTTTGCACATTGCAGCTGCTTGAGAACCTCTTTTATTATGAGAGAGCTAAATGTCAGGGAAGGAACGTTCTTCAATAGTTATTTGTGACCTACTGCTTCTGCAGAAAGTGATAAGTAATGTCAATGTATCGCTGCTTATCTCTGCAGAATCAGAATGTGATATTAATACAGCAATTAATTTCAGTTATGTCAATGGGAAATGCCGTAGAGTACCATTATAGTCTTTACCAACATGTTAAAAGATCTGTCATGAAAGTTACAATGGTTCACCAAGATAGCCCGATCTGGGTTCCCACATCCTAGAAATATTCGATCCTGGTGACTAATGACCTTCATGCTCCGTGATAATCTTTACTGCTTGTGAGATGGTAATCATTAGAGGTATGATGTATCCTGTCGACCAGGGTGTTCATGGCTGGTAGCCTTTCACGTGACTCTGGGTGATGGCGATAGGTGGAAGTCTTTTACGTGACTCTGGGTGATGATCATAGGTGGCAGCCTTTTACGTGACTCTGGGTGATGGTGATAGGTGGCAGCCTTTCATGTGACTTTGGGTGATGGTGATCGGTGGCAGCCTTTCACGTGACTCTGGGTGATGGTGATAGGTGGCAGCCTTTTACATGACTCTGGGTGATGGTGATAGGTGGCAGCTTTTCATGTGACTTTGGGTGATGGCGATAGGTGGCAGCCTTTCACGTGACTCTGGGTGATGGCGATAGGTGGCAGCCTTTCACGTGACTCTGGGTGATGGTGATAGGTGGCAGCCTTTCACGTCACTCTGGGTGATGGCGATAGGTGGCAGCCTTTCACGTGACTCTGAGTGATGGTGATAGGTGGCAGCCTTTCACGTGACTCTGGGTGATGGTGATAGGTGGCAGCCTTTCATGTGACTTTGGGTGATGGTGATCGGTGGCAGCCTTTCACGTGACTCTGGGTGATGGTGATAGGTGGCAGCCTTTTACATGACTCTGGGTGATGGTGATAGGTGGCAGCTTTTCATGTGACTTTGGGTGATGGCGATAGGTGGCAGCCTTTCACGTGACTCTGGGTGATGGCGATAGGTGGCAGCCTTTCACGTGACTCTGGGTGATGGTGATAGGTGGCAGCCTTTCACGTCACTCTGGGTGATGGCGATAGGTGGCAGCCTTTCACGTGACTCTGAGTGATGGTGATAGGTGGCAGCCTTTCACGTGACTCTGGGTGATAGCGATAGGTGGCAGCCTTTCACGTGACTCTGGGTGATGGCGATAGGTGGTAGCCTTTCACGTGACTCTGGGTGATGCTGATAGGTGGCAGCCTTTCACGTGACTCTGGGTGATGGTGATAGGTGGCAGCCTTTCACGTGACTCTGGGTGATGATAGGTGGCAGCCTTTCACGTGACTCTAGGTGATAGTGATAGGTGGCAGCCTTTCACGTGACTCTGGGTGATGGTGATAGGCGGCAGCCTTTCACGTGACTGGGTGATGGTGATAGGTGGCAGCCTTTCACATGACTCTGGGTGATGGCGATAGGTGGCAGCCTTTCACGTAACTCTGGGTGATGGTGATAGGTGGTAGCCTTTCACGTCACTCTTGGTGATGGTGATAGGTTGCAGCCTTTCACGTGACTCTGGGTGATGCTGATAGGTGGCAGCCTTTCACGTCACTCTTGGTGATGGTGATAGGTGGTAGCCTTTCACGTCACTCTTGGTGATGGTGATAGGTGGCAGCCTTTCACGTGACTCTGGGTGATGCTGATAGGTGGCAGCCTTTCACATCACTCTTGGTGATGGTGATAGGTGGCAGCCTTTCACGTGACTCTGGGTGATGGTGACAGGTGGTAGCCTTTCACGTGACTCTGGGTGATGGTGACAGGTGGTAGCCTTTCACATGACTCTGGGTGATGGTGATAGGTGGCAGCCTTTCACGTAACTCTTGGTGATGGTGATAGGTGGCAGTCTTTCACGTGACTCTGGGTGATGGTGATAGGTGGCAGCCTTTCACGTCACTGGGTGATGGTGATAGGTGGCAGCCTCTCACGTGACTCTGGGTGATGGCGATAGGTGGCAGCCTTTCACGTAACTCTGGGTGATGGTGATAGGTGGTAGCCTTTCACGTCACTCTTGGTGATGGTGATAGGTGGCAGCCTTTCACGTGACTCTGGGTGATGCTGATAGGTGGCAGCCTTTCACGTCACTCTTGGTGATGGTGATAGGTGGTAGCCTTTCATGTCACTTTTGGTGATGGTGATAGGTGGCAGCCTTTCACGTGACTCTGGGTGATGCTGATAGGTGGCAGCCTTTCACGTCACTCTTGGTGATGGTGATAGGTGGCAGCCTTTCACGTGACTCTGGGTGATGGTGACAGGTGGTAGCCTTTCACATGACTCTGGGTGATGGTGATAGGTGGCAGCCTTTCACGTAACTCTTGGTGATGGTGATAGGTGGCAGCCTTTCACGTGACTCTGGGTGATGGTGATAGGTGACAGCCTTTCATGTGACTCTGGATGATGATGATAGGTGATAGCCATTGACGAGACTCTGGTGATGGTTATGGGTGGTAGCCTTCCACATGACTCTCACACCCTACCCTGGGACACCTTGTTAGACCAGTTTTCCAGCCAAGCTCATTAACATTTCAGAGTATGTTCTTTTAGTAAATTGTCACGTCATTACTATCATTGCAGATGAACCCATCTTATAATTTTCTCTCACTCCTCAGGACACAATGACACTAATCAATAGCGGTGCGCACATTGTAATGCAGGGTCTGCGCATCTGTGCAGAGGAATAATGTGTGCACATAGTGTGCCAATAATCACAAAGCACAAAGTTGGGAAAGCATCTCTAGCGATTCCCTTCATGTCTGTACAGGTTTTCTCATCAGGCAGGAGGTCCATTTACCTGTCTCGATTTCACATATTTTAGATTGTAGATTTGTGGCTGTTCCCGCTGGCAGGACTGACGCCAACATGAAAACAAAACTCAGGTTCCGTTTTGTCAATGTCATTCCAAAAGAAAACATAAATCTTTGTTTACCTTGTGTTTTGGAACAGAAAAGCTGCACAATTTTAACAAAACTGAAAGAAATGAACCGGAGTATAAGTTGGTATACATGCAACATGTAGGAGCATGTTCATACTGGCCATGAACCAGACAAAACCCAAGATAGAAGCAAAATGAACATAAACGGTCCTATAAGAAAGTAAAAAGCAATATAAAAATAACACAGGCTACTTAGTGAAAGCACAAAAGCCATCCCACCAGCGCAAAAGAGGGGGTCTTCCTTTCTCTGAGCTGGGCATTACGTTTATATAGCTTCCCATTGCTGGGTGTCCATAGTCGGGCCCCGATCCTGCTCAGCTCTTATTCACATTGACGTCACTTTGGTCAGCTATTAATACTAGAGGTTAGGACGATCCTGATTGGGTCACCTTGTCATGGTGGGATGGCTTTTACCCTTTTTTCTAAATCAAAAAGTGTGTTTACTGAGTACCCCAAGTTATTTATATGCACTATTGCTTTTCACTTTCTTACTTACAGCAGGGTATATGCTCATTTTTGGTGATGAGTAGTGTTGAGCATTCCTATACTGCAAATATCGGGTATCGGTCGATATTCGCTGTAACGGAATTCCGATACTGAGTTCCGATATTTTTGCGAAATCGGATACCGGAATCGGAAGTTTCCATAGTGCAATGATGCACTATAATGGAGTATGGGCGGTGCGTGGGCGGAGACTGCGTGTGTGTGTGTGTGCGGGTGCCTGCCGGGGCTCTGTGCATGCCTAGCTTTCATTCACCCCCTACATCCGATCACTGGCTCGCTCTTCTTATCTGCATCTCAAAAACATTTCTAGAATTCGCCCTTTTCTTACTTTCAACTGCAAAAACTCTTACTGTTTCACTTATTCATTCTCGTCTGGACTATTGTAACTCTCTACTAATTTGCCTCCCTCTTACAAAACTTTCCCCGCTCCAATCTGTCCCGAATGCTGCAGCCAGGATCATATTCCTCACCAACCGTTTCACCGATGCCTCTACCTTGTGCCAGTCATTACACTGGTTACCCATCCACTCCAGAATACAGTACAAGCTTATTACCCTCATCCACAAAGCACTCCATGGCTCAGCACCACCCTACATCTCCTCCCTGGTCTCAGTCTACCATCCTACCCGTGCCCTCCGCTCATGGCCTCAAGTTAGCATCCTCAATAATCAGAACCTCCCATTCCCGTCTCCAAGACTTTACACGTGCTGCGCCGATTCTTTGGAATGCACTACCTAGGTTAATACGATTAATCCCCAATCCCCACAGTTTTAAGCGTGCCCTAAAAACTCATTTGTTCAGATTAGCCTACCACATCAACGCATTAACCTAACTATCCCTGTGTGGCCCATTAAAAAAAAAAAAAACATAATCAGGTTCCTCGCAACATGTTCTCATACACTTTATGCAGTTATTAGCCCTCTGTGTCGGTACTGCTACATACTTAGGCAGTTAACTGGTTCATGCAGCTTTACATGAACACCTGAGCCTTACACTATGGCTGGTCCGAACAACGAAAGCAATTGTTACCATCCACCTCTCGTGTCTCCCCTTTTCCTCATAGTTTGTAAGCTTGCGAGCAGGGCCCTCACTCCTCCTGGTATCTATTTTGAACTGTGATTTCTGTTATGCTGTAATGTCTATTGTCTGTACAAGTCCCCTCTATAATTTGTAAAGCGCTGCGGAATATGTTGGCGCTATATAAATAAAATTATTATTATTATTATTACTGGGGCTCTGTACGGGCTGCCGGGGCTCTGTACGGGCTGCCGGGGCTCTGTGCGGGCCTTGTCAGGGGTCTGTGCATGCCTGGTGGGGCTCTGTGCGGCGTGCTGGGGCTCTGTGCGGGCTGCCGGGGCTCTGTGCGGGCCTGCCGGGGGTTTGTACGGGCCTGCCGGGGCTCTGTGCGGGCCTGTCGGGGCTCTGTGCGGGCCTGCCGGGGGTCTGTACGGGCTGCCGGGGCTCTGTGCGGCGTGCCGGGGTTCTGTGCGTGTGTGCAGGCATCGTCTGATGGAACTACAAGTCCCATCGGATGATGCCTGCAACAGTGACAGTGAAGTCCGGGGAGGAGGGAGCGGAGTTTCGGCCGCGCATGCATGGTCGAAAATGGCAGACGCGACAGACAAAAAAGTTCACTTGAATGTTTTTTTGTGCCGACGATCCGCCAAAACACGACGGATCTGTTGCACGACAGACGCAACGTGTGGCCATCCGTCGTGATCCGTCGCTAATACAAGTCTATGGGAAAAAAACGCATCCTGCAAGCACATTTGCAGAATCCGTTTTTTTCCGCCGGATCTGTTTTTTCCCGCAGAATCCGTTTTTTTCCGCAGGATCCGTTTTTCCACAGGATCCGTTTTTTCCACCGGATCCGTTTTTTCCCGCAGGATCCATTTTTTTCCGCCGGATCCGTTTTTTCCCCGAATCCGTTTTTTCCGCTAAATCAGTTTTTTTTCAGCAGGATCCGTTTTTTTCTGCCAGATCTGTTTTTTCGCAGGATCAGTTTTTTCCGCCGTATCCGTTTTTTCCCGCAGGATCCGTTTTTCCCCGCCAAATCAGTTTTTTTCTGCCGGATCCGTTTTTTCCACCAGATCCGTTTTTTTCCCACAGGATCTGTTTTTTCCGCCGCATCTGTTTTTTTCCGCATGATCCGTTTTTCCCCCCGGATCCGTTTTTTCCCCCGGATCCGTTTTTTTTACGCTGGATCTGTTTTTTTCAAAAACAGCATAAAAAAGCATCAAAAACTGCATCAAAAACCTGCACCAAAAACAGCATAAAAAACCGCATAAAAAACCACACCAAAAGCCTGCATCAAAAACTGCACCAAAACCTGCATCAAAAACTGCACCAAAAACTGCACCACAAACAGCATCAAAACCACACCAAAAACCTGCATCAAAAACTGCATCAAAAACCACACCAAAAACCTGCATCAAAAACTGCACCAAAAACCGCATAAAAATCCACACCAAAAACCTGCATCAAAAACTGCACCAAAACTGCATCAAAAACCGCATCAAAACCTGCATAAACAACTGCACCAAAAACTGCATCAAAAGTGCACCAAAAACTGCATCAAAAGCCGCACCAAAAACTGCATCAAAACTGCACCTGTTTTTGATGCAGCTTTTGGTGCAGTTTTGGGTGCAGTTTTTGATGCAGGCTTTTGGTGCGGTTTTTTAATGTAGTTTTTGGTGAGGTTTTTGATGCAGTTTTTGGTGCGGTTTTTGATGCAGTTTTTGGTGCAGTTTTTGATGCAGGTTTTGATGCAGTTTTTGGTGTGGTTTTTGCGCGGTTTTGATGCAGTTTTTGGAAATAAATAAACAGAAAATGTGCATGATTTGAATGGAAACATGCATGAAAAAACGGATTCGGTGACCGGATTCATTTCACATCTCAGTTTGATTCGTTTTTTGCCAAATCCGTCGCTGTGCGTTTTTTTGCCGGACAGAAAAACCGTTCCTCTGTATGTTTTTTCCGTCTGGTGGAAACAGCTTTTTTGACGGATCCGGCAAAAAAGGGATGAAACGTGTGGCCATCAGGCGCAATCCGGCGCTAATACAACTGTATGAGAAAAAAACGGATACTGCAAATGTGCCCACAGGATGCATTTTTTACCCATAGACATGTCGTGTCCGTCGTGCAATGGATCCGTCGTGTTTTGGTGGACCATTGGCACGAAAAAACATTCAAGTGAACGTTTTTTGTCCGTCGCGTCCGCCAATTTCTACCGCGCATGCGCGGACGTAACTCCGCCCCCTCCTCACCAGACTTCAGAATGGGCAGCGGATGCGTTGAAAAACTGCATCCGCTGCCCACGTCGTGCACAAATTTCACAACGTGCGTCAGTACGTCGACCTGACGCATAGCGACGGACCCGTACCAACACAAGTGTGAAAGAGGCCTTAATGAGCGTTGAATTTAAAAAGAAAAAAAACGGCGTGGGCTCCCGCGCAATTTTCTGCGCCAGAGGGGAAAAGCCGACAGCCAGGGGCCAATATTTGTAGCCTGCTATGAATATCAGCCCACAGCTGTCTGCGTAACCTTTACTAGCTATTAAAACAGGGGGACCCCCCAAAAAATGACGTGGGGTCCCCCTATATTTTATAGTCAGAAAGGCTACGCAGACAGCTGCGGGTTGATATTCATAGCCTTGAGAGGGGCCATGCATATTGCCCCCTCCCCCCCCCCCCCGGCTACAAATACCAGTCCGCAGCTGCCCCAGAAATGGCACATCTGTAAGATGCACCAATTCCGGCACTTAGCCCCTCTCTTGCCACTCCTGTATAGCGGTGGGATATGGGGTTAATGTCACCTTGCTATTGTAAGGTGACATTAAGCCGGGTTAATAACGGAGAGGCGTCAATAAGACGCCTATCCATTATTAATCCAATAGTAATAAAGGGTTAATAAAACACACACACATTAGGAAAAAAGTATTTTAATATTCTTCATTTAACAATACTTACCATACTTCAGTGCCTGCAAAAAACGTAAAATAATAAACCATATACTACCTGTCCGCCGTAGTCCAATTAATAACGAGTGTCCCACGACGATCTCTCCTATAGAACAGTGACATCGGGTGATGTCACTGCTCTATAGGACCTTCAGTGACACACTGACAAGAGACAATGGCTCCTGCAGTGCATCACTGAGGTTACTATAGTTCAAAGTCTCACTTTATGGCAATTGCTATGTGGGAAAAATTTTCACACAGCAATGCCATAAGTGAGACTAGGGACTATTTTATTTACAGCGGCGGAGGAATACAGTGCGGAAGGATACCTTCCTCCCGTCATTGTGTTCCTGGAGCCCCTGGAGAGTGGTCGCATCAGCTGATGCTGCCATTCTCCACGGGAGATCGTCGTGGGACACTCATGGATTTCTGCGGACAGGGAGTACAGTATATTGGTTGTTTGTTATTTTCATACTTTTTTACAGATGACACTGGCTTCGGGGAACAAAGTGACAAGTAATGGTGAGTATGTACTCTATGTTTAATGTACTGTATGTCTGTATGTATGTAGTATGTATGTAATGTATTGTATGTACTGTATGTACTATGTATGTAGCATGTATGTGTTTTTTTTCATTCAACACATTAGCCGGATGATGGAACTACTACTGTCCCATCATTGGCTAATTTGTCAATCACTGTCACTGTAGCAGGCATCGTCCGATGGGACTTGTAGTCCAATTGGACGATGCCTGCACACACGCACAGACCCATGGCAACACGCACAGAGCCCCGGCACGCCGCACAGAGCCCCGGCTGCCCGCACAGAGCCCCGGCAAGCTCGCACAGACCCCCGGCAGCCCGCACAGAGCCTCGGCAGCCCGCACAGAGCCCCAGCACGCCGCACAGAGCCCCGACACGCCTCACAGAGCCCCGGCAGGCCCGTACAGATCTCCGGCAGGCCCGCACAGACCCCGCCCACACACACAGACACGCACAGTGTCTGCCCACGCACCGCCCACACTCTTCCCCCCTCCGGAACAGGATGTAAAAGGACAGAAAGGGCTTATTTACATTCCGATATTTGTGTCCCATTGACTTGCATTGGTATCGGGTATCGGTATCGGCGATATCCGATATTTTTTGGATATCGACCGATCCGATACCAATACTTCTGGATATCGGAAGGTATCGCTCAACACTAGTGATGAGCGAACGTGCTGAGATAAGGTGTTATCTGAGCATGCTTGGGTGCTCACCGAGGGTCTTCGGTGTGCTTGAAAAATATATTTGAGTCCCCACAGCTGCTCCCGGCGGCTGGAACTGCTCAGTTATGTAGCTGCACAGCTCCATAGATGGAAAACTGAATGCGGCCGGGTCCTGCTCATCCACCCCATATTGATAGGAATAAGGGTATGTGGCCACGATGTGCACTTGTGCCGCGTCAAACCAGCAGCATCCAGATGTTACAGCATAGTTGATGGGATTTCAAGAAATAACATGTCCACTGTGTCCACAGACGCCGGCGGAAAAGCCGTGGACACGGACGGACGGCTGCATGTCAATTTCTCTTGCGGAGATGCTAGCCTCTGCAAGATAAATTTCACTAATATAATGTATTGGACGTGGTGAATCCGCACGGTTAAGTGATCACATGCGGATTTACCCATGTTCAATAGACGGCAGCACTTTGGACACAGCGAACATGCACTGCATCCAAAGCGCTAATAGTTCCGGATCGTCAGCACCCGGCCTTAGGGGCAGATGTGCAATATCCAGTTGTGGCCTCTATTACGGTTAACGATGGAGGTCTGCAGTGCAGATCTATAACTGAGCAGTCCCTTCAACAGCTGATTGGTGGAGGAGATGGGTTTTGCACTCCCACCAATCAGACATTGATGACCTATCCTAAGGACAGGTCGTTAGTGTTAAAGTCCTGGACAATCCCTTGGAGTACAAGTCTGGTGTGTCCTCAATAAACATTGTACATGTGCTGGGAATAAATCTGAGTAATCTTAAGCAGAACCAGAAGGAGGGTGCTAGAAATCAGTCCGGACGCCTCTTCAACTCTTCAAATACTTGTGCCCAATAACAAGAAATGATATCCAAAGATATGAACATTTATACCACATATAAAATCTATCCACCATCTATTTATCTATCTATCTATCTATCTATCTATCTATCTATCTATCTATCTATCTATCTATCTATCTATTATCTACATATCAATTTTTTCTATCTTTCTTTCTCTTCTGTGTTGGACTCGCTTACCTTGGCCAGACCAGAATAAACGGCTTTGCGAGCCTATAATTAATCTTTACAATCCATGTTCTAAATTCTTTCACCAGTGCTTACATGTGTAAATCCTTTCTATTATCTACCAGGTAATTTCTAAATCAAATGTATAAATTTAGTCCCAAAAAGCAAAATGATTCCCTCCATATTACCATAGCTTGAAATGGAGTTGTCTTCTATAAAAGGATTTGGACAATTTTTCATTCAGCTAACTACAAGTATTTGAGGGCTAAAATTATTTTTTTTAATTGGGTTTGCTCACCAATGTTGCACCGTTTGCCTTCTGTCACCTTTTTATGTTGCACTGTCTATTGCCGGTTGCAGGGCGAGTTATCGGAGAAGCTGCGTATGAGCTGGTTCTGACCATCTGATGGGACAGTTTGTAACTCTATTATCTGTCTCTTTCTGACCGGCTCTCAGCTGATTTATAACCATAGACCACATCAAAGATGAATGTGCCTGGATTCAAAGAGACTGTAGGAATCAAATGGGGCAAAATGTTCTAATGAAACCCAAATGCAAAATGATTTCTAGCCCCAAATATATGGACTTAAGTATAAAAAAAAAGTCCCCAAAAGTGGACAACCCCACTAAGGCTCCCATGCCCATTTAGCCCATAGCAAAACCACTGATTTTGATGGGACTGTGGGCATCTGATGTGTTTGAGGGCTTCTCAAAAATTGCAGCTCTGAGTATGGTCCATTGAAAAAAACACGTATGATACTTTCATGTCGAGCACGGATCTGACGTGAGCCACTTAATCGGATCCCAAAAAGTTAATATGAACATAAAAATCATTAATCAATTATATTAAAAAACAACTTGAATATGTGCAATATCCATGCAATGTAACCAGTTTATCTTCCATTGCAGTCTAAACTTTCCTTTCTCATCGTTCTCAGCAAATACGCTCCCTCTGGGGCTCACACTGATCCAGAAGTTTCTATAATTCATTGAAGATAATAAATTACCACCATCCATGAAGAAAATCAGACAGATGGGGATATGTTACCTTCTTCTGTCGCTTGATCAGCGGATTTCTCCCTCTTACCTTCACTTCTGCCATGTTACTAATTCTTGGTAACCAAAACAATGTATTATACGTTTCGCTGACATGTGGCCCAACCGGACAATCGAGACAATGGCCCCCAGCAGCTTCCTCATACCGGTAGTGCAATTGTTTGCCATGACACCTGCTGCAGGCTATACAGAGCAGCTCAACCAGACTGCTGGAGACCTGCTATGGGTAGCACAAGCGATCAGAAGATCACCGCTTCTAGTCTCCTCAGTTGACTATCAAAGTAAAAACAAAAAAGTTTTTAAAAATATAAAAAAATAAAAATAACATAAAAGTTCAAATCACCCTCATTTTGCCCCATTCAAAATAAACCAACAATAATATTAATAATAAAAAATACACATATATGGTCGCGTTCCGAAACGCCCAATCAAAATATAAGAATAATTAATCTGATCTGTAAAAAGCGTAACGAGAAAAGAATTCAAAACGCCAAAATGATGGGTTTTTTTTGCCAACATTGCAATAAAATGCAATATCAGGCGATCAAAACAATTTTCTACCTCCAAGTGGTATCAATAAAAAAATAAGCCCTCACACGGCCCCAGATCTTGAAAAAAAGGAAAATGGCGCTTTTATTTATTTTTTTACAAATTTTGGATTTTTTTCTATCGATTAAATGAAAAATGACCTATACATGTTGCATTGAGAGCAAATATAGACGATACCACGCTTATAGTCTTCTGCTAATTATAACCGTGACGTGGCAGTGGGCTTCATAGTTTGCTAAACTAAGAAACTAATGTTCAATTTCGTAAATTTTTGCCTGACGGCATTAGATCGCTGTATGATTTTTGGATTTGCGGTCTATGTCTTTCTCTACAGATATGGCATATTGCATGATCTGTTCCCTTTTTATTTGTTTTACTTGGACCCGCACCCCTCCAATTAGGCCCAGGTGGATTTAATTGGCAGGATACCCAAAGAGGTGTCCTGCCTATTTTTTAATTGTATTTCTCAATCTGAGAACATGTGGAAGATGAGTTTTTGCTCCTCTCACTAGGTGTTGGTGCTGTGCCTATGGGGTGGGGTGGCCTGGAGTCACACCTTGCAGCATGGGTGCTGTCACCTGGACTGCTGGTGCACAGTGCCACCCCTTTCAAGCTAGAAAAAGGCTAGTGACCCACGGAGAGGTTCACCGTGACGTGGCAGTGGCTAAGAACCTCATGTTCCATTTTGTAAATTTTTGCCTAGTGGCATTAGATGTTCTTTATGCAGAAACAACTTTATTCACATTTGCAATTTAGGATGTTTTGTGCACCCATGACGTGGCCGAGCGCCTCCTTTTTACTCCTGATTGACAGCACTGACTGCAAGTGTGTGATCTCTCCTGTCATCTTTCTTCTTTGCTTTGTAATGAGTAGCAAAGGTTACAGGTGCAATAGTTTCTCTACTTCAAGGTGGCTGTTCATCACAAACTTGATCTTCCAATGTTTAAGTGAGTGGCACCTATCTATCCTTTCAATGTCCTTATGACAACTCTTCTGGCTTAGGCAGTCTGACCTTATTACTTGAAAACTAAGGCACCAATTCATCAAAGCGTAAACCACTTGTGAGAAAGTTTTGTAACTTTTCAATCTCAAAGTTGTGTATAAATGTTGTGCAGTGCCCCAGGATCCTGGTCGTTGCAGTAATGTCGTTCTTCCACCAGGGGGAGTGATGTTACGTCTGAAGGCAATAAATGAGATCACTTTACCAGGTATGACAAACCATTCAACACACTTCACACTCCAGCCCACCATGGGGAGCTATGCTTCTATTTAGTAGGGCACTCTTCACAATTAGGTAAAACTGGTGGTCTGGATAGGAAGTTAGGCAGAAGTGAGCTGGGCTTCATCCAATTAGCTGCTATCTGAGCTCCACTCAGGTAGTGGGTCCCTGACAGGGGTGGGATCCTGTCAGAGGCCTAGACAGAAGGCCACGGAACTGCGTCGGCCCAACGTGCGGCAGCATCCTAATAAAAAGTTATTGATCGAAAATTGTGTTGCAGAGAGTGAGAAACAAAGTCACAGCAAAAAGGAGAGAACCAGAAGGAGTTCTGCCTTGTAAAAAGCTGCCTCCTTTCTGAGGTGCAGGATCCGGTAGCCGGAACACCGAGGGAGTCATCGTCTCCAATCCTTGTTCTAGAGACCGGCAGGACAGCTAATTCCATATTAGTTGCCCGACCCTTACTCAGGAGGCACGGTGGCAACTATGGGGGCCGGGGCATGCTAGAGTCCCTGTAAAAAGCCTCAAGCCACCAGTCATACAGGTTGTTCCTATCCATCTGGGGGACAGAGAGAGAGAAAGACATAACATCTAGAACACCAACATCAGTTGTGAGGACCTTATGAGAAGCTCAGCAGTAAGGTACTACAACACTCAGGCGAAGAGGAAGGCTACTGATTTCCACCTGGATAAGGGGACTCTGGATTGGCCTTTAGACCGGCCGGACTCTGCCAGCCCTGTGATCCGGTGCTCTGGACTGTGGACGCTGAAGCCTTCAGTAAAGGTAAAGAGACTGCAACCTTGTGTCCTTGTTCTTCGCTGCGCCTCACACCATCCACCATCTACACACTGGGAAGCCCTGGGGACATACTTCACCCGTGGGAAGGTATACCATCTAGCTGCCATAACATCACCCCAGCGGACCCCTAAGCAGTGTCGGTCACCCTGACCGAATACAACAGATGGCGTCACGAACATTATCCCTTTAAAGACCTTTCCCCTTTTACAACGGACGTCCCTAGGGCCACGGACCGGGTCAGCCACCGTGACATCCCCCTTGAGAACCGAAGAGCCCTGTTCTGAGTACCCCACTGCCCTACGGGGGCGCGCCGAATCTTTTGGCGTCACGAACAGGATCTACTTAAGCCTGAAAATCGGGTCACGTGCACCTAAGAACTGTGCCAGAATCGTACTTGAACTGTGATTTGCTTAAAGAACTGTGTATTGCCGTTTCCCGCCAAAACCGCCGCCATTATAGCGCCATGTGGACTGCAGGAATGGGGCGTGTCATCGTGGGCGTAGCCTGGAAGAACGGCGCGAAAGTGGAGCCAGACCCTCACAGATACTACTATGTCCGAGAGATTTGCCCATCAACAAGGAAGGTCCGCCTCCTGGTCTGGGATGGTGGAGGAAGAAGAAACCGCCCTCCGGAAGAGGAGCAGGAACAACTGGAAGCTATTAGGCAGAACCTGGTTGGCAATATGATGAGTGGAGGTCGCCCGGAAGAGGGGAAGAAAACCCGCAGCTGTCCCGGCCAATGGGAACAGAGCAAAACCCTACCAGGCTGTATGAACCAGGAGGTTCTTGGAGCGGAGGTGAAAGAGCTGTGCCGGCAGCTCCGGAGCTTGTGGCATCGTGCGACCACCGGCAACGAGGAGCGGCGACGCAGCCAGCCGCCGGAGCCCCAGTCTGCAGAGGAGGAAACCGGCACCGGAGACGCCGCGGAGGCAGGTAATTATGTCAGCCCTGCCCCGGTAGCCGAGGAACCCCTGCTAGTGACCGTAGACTCGCCCCCACCACCACCACCCGGCCAAGTGTGTAGCCGCATAGTGTGAAAGACCCTGGGAGACCTTGAGGACCTCCGACATCCCGCTGCAGCCCACTAACAGACTGTGAACATCCAGGGAGAGTGGGTGACATTCAAATGGACCCATGCCACTCGTCACTACCAACCTGATCGGGTTCCCTGGAGAGGCCCCGCCAGGGGGGAGAAGATTGAGGTGGTCAGGCTGGCGGAGTACCAACGCCAGGAAACCCTCCGGCAAGAGCAGAGGGAGACGGAGCACCGACGCCAGTCTGACCGCGAAAAAGACCTACAGACCAAAGCCCGGGCCAGGCAGATGAGTCGAGAGGACTGGGGCCCACAGCGTTATGGGACTGTCGTGACCTTCCGCCTACAAGGAGGCTGGGGTTTTATTAAAGAACCAGGCCTCTATCCTGAGGTTTTTGGGAACCGGCGTGATGTGGAGGCGCACCTAATGGAGGACACCCAGGCCGGGATCTGTACCCTGGTGACCGTGTCAGATACACGCGACATTGGGGAGACAAGGGATGGTACGCTCTCCATGTCTACAAGTACAAGCTTCAAACCACTGCATCGCCATCTCGCAGCCCTGATTTAGCACCATCGGGAACATCTCCACCCGAACAGGTGACCCCTGCACTGGTCACCATGTGTTCCATGTGCACCCAAACTACGGTGGTGCGGAGAACTGTGAGCACACAGACCCCCATCAGGAGTGCGGATGCCCTCTACGCAGTACCAGGTAGTCAACAGTACCCAAAGGGATTACCCTCACTGGTACTACCTCCAGAGCTATTCCAATAGAAAGAATCCAACAGAATGTACATAGTTAACTTAACTGTTTGGTGCTGAAGTACTGAACCCGTCTAGGGTTATTTCCTTAAAGGTATCCCCTGCTTAAAGGGATCCTATGTTTTGTTTGCATCAGTTTTGCACAAGTTCATCATTGCCTTAACCCCTTTCTGACATATGACGTACTATCCCGTCGAGGTGGGGTGGGCCCGTATGACCACCGATGGGATAGTACGTCATAGCGATCGGCCGCGCTCATGGGAGGAGCGCGGCCCATCGCGGCCGGGTAGTCAGCTGACTATCGCAGCTGACATCCGGCACTATGTGCCAGGAGCGGTCACGGACCGCCCCCGGCACATTAACCCCCGGCACACCGCGATCAAACATGATCGCGGTGTGCCGGCAGTATAGGGAAGCATCGCGCAGGGAGGGGGCTCCCTGCGGGCTTCCCTGAGACCCCCGGAGCAACGCGATGTGATGGCGTTGCTGCGAGGGTCTCTTACCTCCTCCTCCTCCTTGCAGGTCTGGATCCAAGATGGCTGCGGCATCCGGGTCCTGCAGGGAGGTGGCTTCACTGCGCCTGCTAAGAGCAGGCGCCGGAAAGCCAGAAGTGCACGTCAGATCGCTGATCTGACACAGTGCACAGCAAAGTGTCAGATCAGCGATCTTACACTATAACATGCCACCCCCCCCCCTCCCCGAGGCAATGTTATAGTGTAAAAAAAAATATTCACATGTGTAAAAGAAAACAAAAATTCCCCCCCCCCAAAAAAAAATAAAAAATTCTTCCTATAAATACATTTATTTATCTAAATAAAAAAACAAACAATAAAAGTACACATATTTAGTATCGCCGCGTCCGTAACAACCCCACCTATAAAACTATATCACTAGTTAACCCCTTCAGTGAACACCGTAAAAAAAAAAACGAGGCAAGAAAAAACGCTTTATTATCATACCACCAAACAAAAAGTGGAATAACACGCGATCAAAAAGACTGATATAAATAACTATGGTACTGCTGAAAACGTCATCTTGTCCCGCAAAAAACGAGCCACCATACAGCATCATCAGCGAAAAAATAAAAAAATTATAGTCCTCAGAATAAAGCGATGCAAAAATAATTATTTTTTCTATAAAATAGTTTTTATCGTATAAAAGCACCAAAACATAAAAAAAATATAAATGAGGTATTGCTGCAATCGTACTGACCCGAAGAATAAAACTGCTTTATCAATTTTACCAAATGCGGAACGGTATAAACGCCTCCCCAAAAGAAATTCATGAATAGCTGGTTTTTGGTCATTCTGCCTCACAAAAATCTCAATAAAAAGCGATCAAAAAATGTCACGTGCCCGAAAATGTTAGCAATAACAACGTCAACTCGTCCCGCAAAAAACAAAACCTCACATGACTCTGTGGACCCAAATATGGAAAAATTATAGCTCTCCTAATGTGGTAACACAAAAAATATTTTTTGCAATAAAAAGCGTCTTTCAGTGTGTGACGGCTGCCAATCATAAAAAACCCGCTATCAATAGTAAATCAAACCCCCCTTCATCATCCCCTTAGTTAGGGAAAAATTAAAAACATGTATATATTTCCATTTTCCCATTAGGGTTAGGGCTAGGGTTAGGGCTAAGGCTACAGTTAGGGTTGGGGCTAAAGTTAGGGTTAGGGCTAAAGTTAGGGTTAAGGCCCCGTCACACTAAGCGACGCTAAAGCGATCCCGACAACGATACGACCTGCCCGGGATCGTTACTGCGTCGCTATGTGGTCGCTGGTGAGATGTCAAACAGTGAGATCTTCCCAACGACGCAGCAGAGATGCGGCGGCCTGTAGCGACCTGTACAACGATGTCGTTGGTCGTTGTGACCCTGTCACATGGCAGCTATTATGACGATTCACACCTCAATGAGGGATGTCCTGTGTGACGTTGTAGTCACACAGGCGTGCATTTGCGTTGCCTTTTCCGCACCCATTCAGTTCCGATTGGTGGTCGCTACTGCGTCCTGATTGGTTGGCGGCCTTGCCTTATGAGGCGACACAATAGCTCTTCTGTCCTTTGTTCCTGATTGCGTGGTGGTTTGCAGATCATTGTAGAGTTCTTCGATATATCTATTATCAACGGTTCTTCTGACACCTATATTTTGTGCACGGTAGGTATCGTTTGGGGTCTCAAATGCGTTTTCATTTTTCCTTAATTTATAGGGCACCTACTAATTACTGTATCTGCTATCATTGCTCTGGAGGGAGGGAGGGAGGGCTTGGCTGCTATCTGTGTACATATACTTTCGCACACGGACCCATTTTAGGCGGTCTCGTGTGCACACGGTAGTGTGGTTCAAACTTAATAACTCTTTTTAAAATGTTCCATATATGCTCACTGTATGCTATTCTTTCTTTCAGATGTCTTACAATAGCGAGGAATTTGTCCGTGAATTGATTGAGATGTATCGGTCCCTGCCCTGCCTTTGGCAGATTAAATCTGCTGAGTACAGTAACAGAAATAAAAAAAGGGAGGCATATGGAAAACTTGTTGCTCTTTTTAAGCAGCATAACCCCTGCGAGAAGGTGGATGAGAGCGTTGTTCGGAAAAAGATCCAGGGCCTACGCACAGTGTATAAAAAAGAGCTGAACAAGGTGGTGAAGTCAATGAAGTCTGGTGCCGCCACAGATGAGGTTTATGTGCCCTCGTTA
Source organism: Ranitomeya imitator (assembly GCF_032444005.1). Lineage (NCBI taxonomy): Eukaryota > Metazoa > Chordata > Amphibia > Anura > Dendrobatidae > Ranitomeya > Ranitomeya imitator. The sequence goes on from NC_091286.1 coordinate 48,017,448, forward strand.
TGGTACTATGACTTGCTTGGCTTCACCCGTGACCAGGAGCTGCCGCGCACAATGGTATCTTCGATGCGGCAGACCCTGGATCAAGACCCTGTGATCCCGACTGACACCCCTGTTGGAGATGTAAGTACCTTCTTTGCTTGCTTCCCTGTAAAAAGCATTAAAACTTGGTCTCTCATGCCATAGTAGAATAGAAAATAGTAACTTGGTTTTTACATGCTTTATTCTGCAGTTTATAAAAGTTATCCCTTCCACTTCAGATAAGTACAATCCTTTACTATTTTTGCCCCACACAGTGCTCATACCGTTGAATGACAATTCCTATCCTGTACTAGTTCCTCCCCTTAATTCAAATTTTCTGTTCCTGCAGCAAGATCGGCATGATCTGTCATCCGCAACCAGTGACGACATGCTGGGTGATGAACCGAGCATGGCGGAGGCTACTGAGGGGTCGAGTGAAGACCCTGCACCCTCAACCCTCAACTCAGCTACTGTACCACGGCGAATAAACAATGTACGCAGAAGAAAGGACACCTTGTTGCCATCGACAGAGCTAGTCTGTTTGGCAAAGCAAATGTTAAGCCAGCAGAGCAACACAAGCGTGGACAGCTTTGCCAACTTCGCCGCTGATTGTCTTGGGAAGCTGGAAGACACACAGAGGATCCACGTCGAAAGGGTCATTTTTGAGACTTTAAGTAAAGCGGCAGCCGGTCAACTGGATGAAACGTCAACTGTACACAGTTGGATGGAATGTGATCGTTGTTCACGGCAGTCAATGACCCAAACGCCAGAGGCAATGCGTAGCACACCAGTGCATCGAATTTTACCACATCAAAACCTGCCGCTTGCCCCTCCACCACAATATCCCAGGTTTTCACATTCTTTCCTTGCCCAATTATCTTCTCCGCCCAGCCAAGGATTTTTGCATGCAGAAAACCAGTATGAAGAACTTTAGTGCCATTTTACTTTTAGGGTTTAAGTTTAATAGTTAAATAGTTAAGTTATTGTTAATGAAAGAGTTAATTTAAAATGTTTATTAATTTTAAAATTTGTTATAAATAAAAATGTTTTTTTTAATTCAAACTAGCAGCCTGCTTTACTGAATTCAGCATATAGTTATTTGCAGGTCTAGTAGGCGGGGTAATGGGCTGGGTGCATGTATACAGATGCAAACATATAATGAGTGTGAGTGATGAAACATGTTGTTTTTAACAAAGCGTACACAACAGCGGATATAAACTGTAATTTAGTTTTATAACGAAAATAAAGATAACACCAACAAAAAACTGAAATATAACAACAACAACAACAACAACAAAAAAATTAGTGGCTGCCGCTCTGCTGTTGGGCAGCCACAAAACTTGCCAGCATCACTCCGTGCTGTTTGACTGCATCCGTCAGTGTCCCCTGTGTCACCATCATCCTCCTGTGTGAAGCCAGGAGGTCCTCTAATGTAGGGATTTCTATGGAGGGAATTTTAAAACTTAACTTATTCTGTACATGCATCTAACTATCAGGTACGTGTTTGTAATTTAACACTTACGGTTTCCGGTTTGCTCGGGTGATGACGAGCTAAGGGACCACCCGGATCCTCTGGCATCACCGGTTTGGGAAAGATACAACACTTGATAGTACATGACAGCCCTATCCTTTACGAGTTGTATGGACCTTTTTTTATGTGCAAGAATTACCGGGAGACAAGGCTGCACCCATATCACGGAGTGATGCTGGCGAGCCTGTAGTTGACGAGCCTGTAGGTGACTCCGGCTGGGGCTCCGGGTCTGCAGGTGCTGGAGAAAAAATAAATTATTACATACCTGAGGTGCTGCACTGTAATTACTGTTGTAACTAATGTGCCGCCATATACAGGGCCGTATTTGGGGTCATATGATCAGGGGCCTCATTGTATGCAGGACTGTGCTGTGCTGGTTGTCATGGTGATGGATGAGGGTAAAGTTTATGTGTGGGTGGTAAGGAGGGGTTTACAGTGTGGATGGAGCAGAGCCGCATGAGGCGCACTGAGCGGAGCCGGGTGTGTACGAGGCGCGCGGAGCGGAGCCGGGTGTGTACGAGGCGCGCGGAGCGGAGCCGGGTGTGTATGAGGCGCACTGAGCGGAGCCGGGTGTGTACGAGGCGCACTGAGCGGAGCCGGGTGTGTACCAGGCGCACTGAGCGGAGCCGGGTGTGTACCAGGCGCACTGAGCGGAGCCGGGTGTGTACGAGGCGCGCGGAGCGGAGCCGGGTGTGTACGAGGCGCACTGAGCGGAGCCGGGTGTGTACGAGGCGCACTGAGCGGAGCCGGGTGTGTACGAGGCGCACTGAGCGGAGCCGGGTGTGTACGAGGCGCACTGAGCGGAGCCGGGTGTGTACGAGGCACGCGGAGCGGAGCTGGGTGTGTACGAGGCGCACTGAGCGGAGCCGGGTGTGTACGAGGCGCACTGAGCGGAGCCGGGTGTGTACGAGGCGCACTGAGCGGAGCCGGGTGTGTACGAGGCGCGCGGAGCGGAGCCGGGTGTGTACGAGGCGCACTGAGCGGAGCCGGGTGTGTACGAGGCGCTCTGAGCGGAGCCGGGTGTGTACGAGGCGCACTGAGCAGAGCCGGGTGTGTACGAGGCGCGCGGAGCGGAGCCGGGTGTGTACGAGGAGCGCGGAGCGGAGCCGGGTGTGTACGAGGCGCGCGGAGCGGAGCCGGGTGTGTACGAGGCGCACTGAGCGGAGCCGGGTGTGTACGAGGAGCGCGGAGCGGAGCCGGGTGTGTACGAGGCGCACTGAGCGGAGCCGGGTGTGTACGAGGTGCGCGGAGCCGGGTGTGTATGAGGCGCACTGAGCGGAGCCGGGTGTGTACGAGGCGCACTGAGCGGAGCCGGAAAACAATGCATTTACGCCGTAGCCCTCATTATCATTGGAATATGTCAGGTTATTGTTTTTTTATTGTCTCTTGCTAACCTATCTTAACGCCACTCACCACGATGGGACAGGCTCTGTGACCGGATGCTGGCAATCCGGTCACTGGACCTGTACCGCAGATCCGCCAGCTTCTTCCGGATCTGTGTACTGGAGCGCTGCACCCTAAATCTCTGGGCTAGGCCCCGACTGATCCTCCGCAGCACAGCCTGCTTGTGGAGGACTGGATGTTCAGAGCACTCATAATCCCTAGCATCCACCTCTGCAACTAAGTAGCGCACTTCTGCGTCGCCCCATGGTGTTGCTCATCTCCTGGCCGCCATTTTGCCACCTCTTGTAACAAGCTAGGCCGCATCAATGTCGTTAAACCCGCCCACAACGCATCAACGAAGTAAACCACGCCTACGACGCATCAACGTCTCCAGCGGTTTATTACAGGACGCTACTGCGTGCGTGAAGGTAGCGGGCTGAATTCTAATCTCCAGGTCTGACCGAAGACGCTGCTGCATTCGAAAAGTGACGCATTAGCAATACAGCGTCTCCGGTTGCACAGGAAGACTGGAGTGTTGGTGGTTTTATGTCTGGATATATAATTATTTTAAGATAGGTATTTATATTGGTATGTCTGTGAGTATATATGTGTATATGTAGGTATCTGTATATCTGTGTAGATTTCTATGTACTGTATGTGTATATGAATGTATCTGTATACATATGAGTACACGTATGTATATACGGGCCCTTACTACTGAAAGAATGAGAGACAAAGCTTTTGCAAAGTAAAACACACAGTTTATTAGACAAATCATTACAATAACTAAAACAGTGTATAAATGTCAGTAGTAGCCCACTATAAGTTCTGATGCTGCCAAGTAACAGTACCAGGACCGTTAAAATATTGGCAGTAGTTGTCTCGGCAGGTCTTCGCATCGTGGGTGTTTCTGCCAGGTCCCAATGGTTGAAGGCCTGCAATTGCGGGATCATTTGCGCACCATTCACCGAGCTGCACTTCCCCATTTACTAGGCCCACAGAGTCCATGAAGCCAGGTGGACTGTACGCCAATGCATCGCGACGGCGAAGGAAGTTGTGAAGCACACACCAAGCCAAAACTACGGAGTCTATCGATTCAAGCTTCATGTTAATAGGCGTGTGGAAAACTCTGAAGCGATTGGCCATGATACCGAAGGCATTTTCTACAACCCGACATGCCCTTGACAAGCGGTAATTGAAAATTCTTCTTTCCTCTGTTAGACTTTTTTGGGGGAACGGTTTGATAAGATTGGGATGAAGCGGGAAGACCTCATCTCCAACAAAAACAAAATTAAGGTTGCCTCTGGTCTCAGAGTTGGGAGGCAAGTGAAGGTCACAGTTGTTCAAACGCTCTCCAAAGAGTGTGTGCTCTAAAACGCAACCATCGGAAACCCTTCCGTTCATGCCAACATCTACATTTATAAATTCGTAATTCGCGTTAACAAGGGCCATCAGGATGATGCTGAAATAGCCCTTATAATTAAAGAAATAGGATCCGCTGTTCGGTGGTTGAGTGATCCGGACATGTTTCCCGTCCAAAGCCCCACCACAGTAAGGGAACTGCCAAAGCTGCTCAAAATCTGAGGCAATCTTTTTCCATTCCTCGTCCGTGTTGGGAAACTGCATGTAGCTACGTAGACTGTGGAAAATCGCATTACATGTCTCTGGAATTAGAACGCTGAGCAGGGTCCTTGAAATGGCTGAAGAAAAATGCAAGTCTCGCAGCGAGCCCCCGGTGGCCAGGAATCGCAGCGTTACTGCCAATCTTTCATCTGCCGGGATGGCAGCACGCATCGCTGTATCCTTCCGTTGAATCATTGCAGTAATTATTTCCAGTAAATGTTTGAAGGATTCCTCTGACATCCGCAGATAGTTGCGGAAATCATGAGGATTCTTCTCCTGAAGCTCTCTCACAAGTTGCATGTGGGACAAATCAGACCTCTTCTGCAGCCACTCTCTGGTCCACATGCGACGCTTTCGTTTGGAACGCCTCTCTAGCATCCGTGCCTCATCTTTAAGCCGAGCTTCCTCAACCAGCAATGCAGCAAACACAACAGCACACTGCGCATTGTTCATGATGCTGCAAACTGAAACAAATAAAATAAAAAGATGAGAAAGTTATTAAAAAAAAAATAAAAAAAAATAAATGCACTCCCTTTTGTTAGCGTACATGACAGAAAACATGCTGTATGGGTGTGCACGCACAAGACCCCCTAAAATGGCAGCCCGTGCAAAAGTATATGTACACAGATAGCAGCCAAGCCCTCCCTCCCTCCAGAGCAATGATAGCAGATAATTAGTAGGTGCCCTAAAAATTAAGGAAAAATGAAAACGCATTTGAGACCCCAAACGATACCTACCGTGCACAAAATATAGGTGTCGGAAGAACCGTTGCCACAGGTCAACAAAAAAAATTTTTTTTTCTGGTGTCCAAAATATTTTAATGAATTTGGGGTATTTTTGGGGTGCTGATTCTGAATATGCTATCAGTTTTGCCAGATTGGCTCAAGTTTTTGAGATTTTTGGTATCTTATTTATAGCACTTGTTGGTAAATGCGACGCATCATCTCATTAATTTCTTTGGATTAGTACTTGAACTGAGCAGTTCTCAATATAGTTTTGTGTTAATTAGTGTTCTAAAAGTTTGTTCATAGCTTGATTTTTGCACTAACTTTATGTTGTTGTCTGTTTTCCAGTGAAAAGCATGAACTCATCAAGAAGAAGTTGTCTTAACGATCCAGACTCATTCTGTTACATTTGTGGTGAATACACACTGCCAAAACATAGAAGAAACATAACAGACTTCGTAAAAAAAGTGTATTTTGCCTATTTTGGGGTTATGCTTGGGGACCAAAACAAGTTTTGGGCACCACACATAGTGTGCAAAGCATGTATCGAATTATTACGAAAATGGAGCAAAGGACAAAGAAAAAGCTTCAAATTTGGTGTTCCAATGGTGTGGAGAGAGCAAAAAAATCATCATGATGACTGTTATTTCTGTGCAGTGCAAGTGCAAGGATTCAATAAGCATAAGAAACGAAAATGGGAGTATCCTAACATGAAATCTGCAAGAAGGCCTGTCCCTCATTGTGAAGATGTGCCTGTACCTGTGTTTACCATGTTACCTGACCTTCCCCCACCTGATGATGATGAAATGCAGGGTATGGAGCTAAACATCAGTTCTGGAAGTGAACTAGAATATGAAGGAAGTTTCAGAACACCTACGCAATTTACCCAAGGAGAGCTCAACGATCTACTAAGAGACCTCAACCTCTCAAAAAGTGCATCCGAACTTTTAGCTTCAAGGCTAAGTGAAAAAAATTGTCTGACGCCTGGAACTAAAATTACATCTTACCGGACCAGAGAAGAAGCACTTCTTCAATTTTTCTGTGAAGATGACCTACTTGTATATTGTAAGGATATTCCTGGCCTGATGCTGCAAATGGGTTTACAAGTATATCGTCCTGAAGACTGGAGGCTTTTCATAGATAGTTCTAAAAGGAGTTTGAAATGTGTTTTGTTGAACAATGGCAATCAGTGTGCATCTCTTCCAGTAGCTCACTCAACTAAACTTGCAGAACAATACAAAAATGTCAAAATGGTCTTGGAGAAACTGTGCTACCATGAACATTCGTGGCTGATATGTGTTGATTTAAAAATGGTCAACTTTTTACTTGGACAGCAAAGTGGATACACAAAGTATCCTTGCTTCATCTGCATGTGGGATAGTAGAGCAAAACATCAGCACTGGGAGAAACTGAATTGGCCTCCAAGGGACACCTTGACAGTAGGAGCATCAAACATAGTGAACAAACCTTTGGTAGACAGGGAAAAAATCATTCTACCACCACTTCACATAAAGTTAGGATTAATGAAGCAGTTCGTCAAGGCATTAGACAAAGATGGTAATTGCTTCATGTACATCTGCAGATCTTTCCCTGGTCTTAGTAGCGAAAAACTGAAGGCAGGAATCTTTGATGGTCCTCAAATTCGGAAACTCATTAAAGATTCAAATTTTCCTAAGGAAATGAATGACATTGAAGCTGCTGCATGGTGTAGTTTTGTGTTGGTAGTGAAGAACTTCTTGGGAAATCAAAAGGCAGACAATTATGAAGAACTGGTACAAAACATGCTATTGAGATTTAGAAATCTGGGTGTACACATGAGCATTAAATTGCATTATCTTCACAGTCACTTGGACAGATTTCCAGAAAACCTTGGAGATTTTAGCGAAGAACAAGGGGAGAGATTTCATCAGGATATTATCGTGATGGAGGAAAGGTACCAAGGCAGATGGGACAGACATATGATGGCTGATTACTGCTGGAATCTACAGCGTGACTGCCCGAATAGCTCACATAGAAGAAAATCATATAAAAAGCGCTTTTCCAGCGATTAAATGTCTCCTATCTTTCATGTCTTGTTCATTTTTGAAGATTACTTTCTAAAACTAGTTAAAATAAACTAAAATCAACATTTACTTTGTTAAATTTATTGTATTCATGACAATATCAATAAAGTTAATGCGCGTGTAGCAAATTACGTCTTTTTTTTACACATTTTACGAAAAATCTCAAAAACTTGAGCCAATCTGGCAAAACTGATGACATATTCAGAATCAGCACCCCAAAGTTACCCTAAATTCGATGAAATATCTTTGGCACCAAAAATGCTGTTGACCTAATAGATATATCGAAGAGGAGTCGCAGGCCGGAGAACTCTACAACGATCTGCAAACCACCACGCGGTCAGGAACAAAGGATGGAAGCGCTACTGTGTCGCCTTCTGTTGAAGGCATCTCCGCCAATCAGAACGCAGTAGCGACCACCATTCGGAGCGGAGGGGTGCGGAAAAGGCAACGCAAATGCACGCCCATGTGTCGGTGTCTGAGTCGTCAATGAGGTCGTTGGTACGGTGTCAAACACAGCGATGTGTGCTACCCAGCGGGACCTCAACGATCAAAAAAAGGTCCAGGCCATTCTGACACGACCAGCGATCTCACAGCAGGGGCCTGGTCGCTGCTACGTGTCATACATAGCGAGATCGCTACTGAGGTTGCTGTTGCGTCACAAAATTTGTGACTCAGCAGCGATCTCGCTAGCGATCTCGCTTAGTGTGACGGGGGCTTTAGGGTTGGGGCTACATTTACGGTTGGGAATAGGGTTGGGATTAGGGGTGTGTCAAGGTTAGAGGTGTGGTTAGGGTTACCGTTGGGATTAGGGTTAGGGGTGTGTTTGGATTAGGGTTTCAGTTATAATTGGGGGGTTTCCACTGTTTAGGCTCTCCAAACGTGACATGGCGTCCGATCTCAATTCTATCCAATTCTGTGTTGAAAAAGTAAAACAGTGCTCCTTCCCTTCCGAGCTCTCCTGTGCGCCCAAACAGGGGTTTACCCCAACATATGGGGTATCAGCATACTCAGGACAAATTGGACAACAACTTCTGGGGTCAAATTTCTCCTGTGACCCTTGGGAAAATACAAAACTGGGGGCTAAAAAATAATTTTTGTGGGAAAAAATTTTTTTTTCACGGCTCTGCGTTATAAACTGTAGTGAAACACTTGGGGGTTCAAAGTTCTCACAACACATCTAGATAAGTTCCTTGGGGGGGTCTAGTTTCCAATATGGGGTCACTTGTGGGGGGTTTCTACTGTTTAGGTACATTAGGGGCTCTGCAAACGCAATGTGACACCTGCAGACCAATCCATTTAAGTCTGCATTCCAAATGATGCTCCTTCCCTTCCGAGCTCTGCCATGCGCTCAAACGGTGGTTCCCCCCACATATCGGGTATCGGCGTACTCAGGACAAATTAGATAACAACTTTTAGGGTCCAATTTCAACTGTTACCCTTGGAAAAATACAAAACCGGGGGCCAAAAAATAATTTTTGTGGAACTTTTTTTTTTTTTATTTGCACGGCTCTGCGTTATAAACTGTAGTGAAACACTTGGGGGTTCAAAGCTCTCACAACACATCTAGATGAGTTCCTTAGGGGGTCTACTTTCCAAAATGGTGTCACTTGTGGGGGGTTTCTACTGTTTAGGTACATTAGGGGCTCTGCAAATGCAATGTGACGCCTGCAGACCATTCCATCTAAGTCTGCATTCCAAATGGCGCTCCTTCCCTTCCGAGCCCTCCCATGTGCCCAAACGGTGGTTCCCCCCCACATATGGGATATCAACGTACTCAGGACAAATTGGACAACAAATTTTGGGGTCCAATTTCTCCTGTTACCCTCGGGAAAATACAAAACTGGGGGCTAAAAAAATAATTTTTGTGGGAAAATTTTTTATTTTTTCGGCTCTGCATTATAAACTTCTGTGAAGCCCTAGGTGGGTCAAAGTGCTCACCACACATCTAGATTAAGTTCCTTAGGGGGTCTAATTTCCAAAATGGTGTCACTTGTGGGGGCTTTCAATGTTTAGCCACATTAGTGGCTCTCCAAACGCAACATGGCATCCCATCTCAATTCCTGTCAAATCTGCATTGAAAAGTCAGACGGCGCTCCTTCGCTTCCGAGTTCTGTCATGCGCCCAAACAGTGGTTTACCCCCACATGAGTTATCGTGTACTCAGGACAAATTGTACAACAACTTTTGTGATCCATTTTCTCCTGTTACCCTTGGTAAAATAAAACAAATTGGAGCTGAATTAATTTTTTTGTGAAAAAAAGTTAAATGTTCATTTTTATTTAAACATTCAAAAAATTCCTGTGAAACAACTGAAGGGTTAATAAACTTCTTGAATGTGGTTTTGAGCACCTTGAGGGGTGTAGTTTTTAGAATGGTGTCACACTTGGGTATTTTCTATCATATAGACCCTTCAAAATGACTTCAAATGAGATGCGGTCCCTAAAAAAAAATGGTGTAAAAATGAGAAATTGCTGGTCAACTTTTAACCCTTATAACTCCCTAACAAAAAAAAAAAATTGGTTCCAAAACTGTGCTGATGTAAAGTAGACATGTGGGAAATGTTACTTATTAAGTATTTTGTGTGACATATCTGTGATTTAATTGCATACAAATTCAAAGTTGGAAAATTGCTAAATTTCCGCCAAATTTCCATTTTTTTCACAAATAAACGCAGCTAATCTCAAATAAATTTTACAACTATCATGAAGTACAATATGTCACGAGAAAACAATGTCAGAATCGCCAAGATCCATTGAAGCGTTCCAGAGTTATAACCTCATAAAGGGACAGTGGTCAGAATTGTAAAAAATGGCCCGGTCATTAATGTGCAAACCACCCTTGGGGGTAAAGGGGTTATAGACTGCAGGATCATGGACGGTGAATGATTCTTGAATTGCTTGTAAATAGTTTGCACCTTCTTAAAGGTGCTCTCTATTGGTTTTACAAGAAGATCTTTTTGAAGAGACTGTTCCCGACGACCTCGTGAAAGTTCTCGTCATTTGAGAGTTGATAATTGACTTGTATATTGATACTTTACACTACCTCAGAAAAGACTTGAGTCGCCCTTAAAGGGATTGTTTACCTGTTGCACTGTGCCAAAAATATAATAGAGAGCTAATGCAATAAAAAGAATTTGAATTTAGATAGTAATAATGTTTACATAGCCGATAGTATGTAAAATAGGAAATAGTTTGAAATGATGTGCTCTGAATTGAAGGAAAATGCAGTGAGCCCATGATGGTTGATAGATAGTCCTGCATGTGTAAAAGAATAAAGAAAATGTTGATTTGCACTTTGAGGTTTTACGGTAGTATACCCTTAGAGGGTACTTGCACTTAGTAGATAGTATACCTGTATGGGAAATTGTGTTTTATAGCTAGATAATCGTTTTCAACTTGCCTTAAAAAGTCGTACGCACAATGTGAATATGTAACTGTTTGCAAAGTTCAAGTGTTCTCACCTCCCATAAAGGGAAGCAACAGGAAAGGGGGGGGGGGAGGAGTGCAGTGCCCCAGGGTCCTGGTCGTTGCAGTATTGTCGTTCTTCCACCAGGGGGAGTGATGTTACGTCTGAAGGCAATAATGGAGATCACTTTACTAGGTATCACAAGCCATTCAACACTTCACACTCCAGCCCACCAGGGGGAGCTATGCTCCTATTTAGTAGGGCACTCATCACAATTCGGTAAAACTGGTAGTCTGGATAGGAAGTTAGGCAGAAGCGAGCTGGGCTTCATCCAGTTAGCTGCTAACTGAGCTCCACTCAGGTAGTGGGTCCCTAACACGGGTGGGATCCTGTCAGAGGCCTAGACAGAAGGCCACGGAGCTGCGTTGGCCCGATGTGCAGCAGCATCCTAAGAAAGACATTGAGAATTGTGTTGCAGAGAGTGAGAAACAAAGTCATAGCAAAAAGGAGAGGAAACCAGAAGGAGTTCTGCCCTGCAAAAGGCTGCGTCCTTTGAGGCGCATGATCCGGCAGCCGGAACACCGAGGGAGTCAGTCTCCAAGCCTTGCTCCAGAGACCGGTAGGATAGCTAATTCCATATTAGTTGCCCGACCCTTACCCAGGAGGCACGGTGGCAACTACGAGGGGTCGGGGCGTGCTAGAGTCCCTGTAAAAAGCCTCAAGCCACCAGTCATACAGGTTATTCCTATCCATCTGGGGGACAGAGAGAGAGAAAGACATAACATCTAGAACACCAACATCAGTTGTGAGGACCTTATGAGAGCTCAGCAGTAAGGTACTACAACACTCAGGCACTAGAGGAAGGCTACCGATTTCCACCTGGATAAGGGGACTCTGGATTTTCCTTCAAACCAGCTGGACTGCCTGCCCTGTGATCCGGTGCTCTGGATGCTGAAGCCTTCATTAAAGGTAAAGAGACTGCAACCTCGTAGCCTCGTTCTTCGCTGCGCCTCTCACCATCCACACACTGGGAAGCCCTGGGGACAATTCACCTGTGGGAAGGTATAGCATCTAGCTGCCATATCACCCAAGCGGACCCCTAAGCAGCGTCGGTCACCCTGACCGAATACCACAGGTGGAGTCAAACATTATCCCCTTAAAGACTTTTCCCCTTTTACAATGGATGTCCCTAGGGCCACGGACCGGGTCAGCCACCGTGACATCCCCCTTGAGAACCGAAGGGCCTGGTTCCGAATACCCCTTGCCCTATGGGGGTGCTCCAGTTGCAATTTTTGGCATTTTCACTCCACTCAGGCAGGGCATTGGCAGGACATGGCAAAACTTTGCCAACAAATTCTTGCAAAGTCACACCACTTAAAGAACTTTGAAGATGCAGGTCCCTTATGGGCTCCCTCTTAAATGTTGTGGGTGGTGGAGGGACTGCGTCACCATCAGGTTCACTGCCTCTTACAAACTGGCTCTCTTCCTTTGAGAGAGGAGCCAGTCTATATTGGCTCCTGGTTTCACTTGGGTGGCAGCCCTGAGCAGTTTGAGCTTTCCCTGAGCTCCAGCAAAGGAAAATAGTTTCTCAGTCCCACGCTGTGGCCTTCTGGCTAAGGGATACTGAAGTTTGTTGGGGGATGCCTTTCAGAGTGGGCTGTGATAGAATGCATCCTTGCACAATCCTATTCTTCAGGTCACCTGGGGGAAGATCAGGATCTCTGGTTTTGGACATCTGAAACAAACTACCTTGTTAAATCACATTAATTTGTTCAGTTCACAGAAGCTGACCACTTCAGATGCAAACAGAACAATCTGTAAAGAGACTGGGCAGCACAGGTTGTTTACACAGGACAATGTGCTACTGAGTGATTGTGCAAACCTGAAGTTTACCTGTAAAAGTGATGTTTGTGTGTTTATCGGCAGCCTGTTTACACATATGCTGATGACACCGAGCTCTACCTCTCTGGCCCAGATGTCACCTCTGCTGTCCAGAATCCCAGAGTGTCTATCAGCCATATCCTACTCTCGCTTGCTCAATGGACAAATCTGAACTAATTATCTTTCCTCCATCTCATCTTCCCTACCTGATTTATCTATCAAAATAAATTAACACTGACCCATCCCCAAAATCTGCTGCCTCAGAGTAACCCTTGACTCTGCCCTGTCCTTCAAACCGCACATCCAAGCTCTTGCCACCTCCAATTCATAAATATTTCTAGAATGTCCTTTCCTTAACTCACTGCCAAAATGCTTGTGCATGCCCTCATCTCCCACCGACTACTGCAACATCCTCCTCTGTGGCCTACCTTCTAACACCCCTCCAGTCCATCAACTCTGCTGCCTGACTAATCTCTCTCCTTGCTACACTCCCGCTTCCCCTCTTAGCAAGTCCCTTCACTGGCTCCCAATTTCCTAGCATAGAACCACTGATCTACAAAGCCATAACCTCTCCTCTGTATATTTCCAAACTCATTTCTCAATATCTTGCCTCACGTAATCTCCAGTCCTCCCAAGACCTCCTGCAAACTTATTTACTCCTCACCCAATCGCCTCCAAGACTTCTGAATATTCCCCAACATGTCCAGTTATCCACATTTGGATCCTTCAAACGGGACATGAAAACCCATCTCTTCAAAGCTTACAACCTGTAATGACCACCTCAACACCATCGGAGCTACTGCAACCCCCGACCTGTCTCCTTCCCCACCATCCTGTAGAATGTAAGCCCGCAAGGGCAGGGTCCTCTTCCCTCTGTCATTGTTACTTTACTGTAAGTGATATTTGTATTTTGATGCAATACATTCTCATGTGCAGCATAGAATTAATGGTGCTATATAAGTTGTTACTTTTTTTTTTTTTGGAAGGTGCAATACACAGCACAGTTAAAGATCTGCCACATGTGCTGGCCGACAGTGCTTAAGGTGCCACCATTGAGGGTACAATTGTGAAAGTGCAGTAAGTAGCCATCATGGTGATTTCCGTGAAACCAAAAACCTCACATGCACCATGTGTTCTGAGGGTCAAACATTATGCTGGAGAGTGAGCAGGCCTAAAGGCTATGGCCACACCACATCATAGTGATGCCCCTGTGGCTATTGAGGGTTTATGCCTGGGAAGACCAGGGTAGTGGGGGGAGATTTTGATGCAGATTGAGTAACTGCTCGATTGGACTTAATTTTGGCAGTAGCAACTTTAAACAGGTGCTATAAAGTAGATTAACTTGTTGGGGGCCTGTCAAAAAAAAAAACTGCACATACTGCTGAGAGAGTGTTACTGCAAAACTACATCCTTGATACTAGTGTGAAACCCTTCCAAAGCCAACCCCCCAGGATTTATTATGAAACCCAACAAAGTCACTGACTAGGGTATCATGTGTTACACATCTTAAAGGGAATCTGTCACCCTAAAATTCACCTATAAGCCAAGGCCACTGGCATCAGGGGCTTATCTACAGCATTCCGAAATGCTGTAGATAAGCTGCTGGTGGTCTTTGCTTATAGGTGAATTTTGGGGTGACAGATTACCTTTAAAGCAGCTTAGAAGTTTGTTGTCAGGCTGCCACCTAAAACAGGAATTGATTGAAACATTTACATGATCAGATGGCATTAACCACATTAGACATTGGCAGAAGGCATGGACATGGAGGGGAGTTGGGGGGTTCATATGGGCCTAGCCACACAGATAATTGACAAATGTCATTAACACTAGCTTGTCATCTTGTTGCATTAAGAGGCTGCAGTTTATACACTTGTTCGTTAAACGAGATTATGTTTTGCATTAAGTTTAGTGGTAAAGGGACTCATGCTGCCGATTGTTCTCAGCAGCACATGTGTACCTAGATCTCATGTGTAGATCAAGCCTATTAAGTGACCACTGCCCAGTAAGGTTTTCCAGTCTTATAGCATTCCACCAGTTGGCTAGGTCAGCCATATTGGCTTGGTGTTGCTCCTACCTTTTCAGCTGTCCATGGTGCTGGCTGGATGTGATCAGTTTGCATTGCACAAGTCATCTGTTACTAGGCATTTCATATCCACCCCCTACCCATTGACTAGGTCATATCTACAGTACCCTGCTGGAGCTGTGCTACAGACCACCACATCTGACCACTGCTAACTGAACTGGTGTACTTTACCACTGATAGGACAAATATGAAATGGATAAATCACTCGAGATTGATTACAGGAAAAGAACTGGCAGATTACAGCATATGTAAAGTTACTGCTGAATGTGGAGTTACTTAGGAGTTCAAAAGCAAGTTGCCAGTTTCAGGCTGTTCACCATGTGCATAGGGAATTTACACTCCTAGGCATATATTATTGTGGTTTGGAGCGATTTCAGAAAATGGGGCAGAATTTACTGCATTGTACTCGTCAGCCCTTAACAGGCATGTCCTCCGTGACTAGTAACATTTCTGGCATGGGGACACTGTCAGCCATGCCTGTACCCTCTCCAGGTCTGGCTATTTTGGCTGAGCCATTGGGACAAGTGCACATGTTTAATATTTGGTGCAGAAATGTTTGCATCTCCTAGCAGGAAACTGCTTAAAATACAGTAAGTGCATTGTTGCTGCAGATTTTTCCCCTATTTATATGGGTGAAATTTGCTGCAAAAGTGCAGAGTTAACATGCTGCAAACTTAATCTGCAGATCAAAAGCAGTGCGCATGAGACTTCAGGATTTTTTTCCTTTGACAGCAGAAATCTACATTGCGTGCAGGCCCTTCCATTTTTCTGGAACCCCATGAATTGCTTTAGGAGTTTAGGCGCTTTCTTATCCCATTTATTTGCCATAGATCCACACATACAAGACACAGCCACCAAGATTGACTTTTTTCTTTTTATTGGAAAACAAATATACAACTTGGAATGGATTTGAGGCAAATTGTGCCATAAGCAGGTTCTTCTGAAAAGTGGCTAAACCAAAGTAAACCTTAATCTGGTGAAGGAGCTTACAACTCACTGCTGGGTAATGCTATGCAGACCCCTCACATCAGTGTAGTTCAAATATAAAGAAAAAAATATTGTAGTAGTAAGCATGGTGAAAATGTTCCAGGTCTGGAGCAAACAATACAGTAGGAAAGGCAGGAAGGGTGGAAGGAGAAAACGAGACAAGTATCTGGATATACCAGCTTTGCATTAGTGCAACATAAGTTCAATATTGTTAACTATCTGTAGTTAAGAGCCGTTTACTCCACATTCCAACAAGCAGACAAGTTACTTGAAGAAATCCAACTTGAGGGGAAGGAAAGAAAAAAACATTTGTTTTTAAAACTGAAGAGCCCAGATGTTCCCGTGTGACTAAATTCATCAAGGTCTTCCATGTGCACAAAGGGCTTTGATAAAAATCCAGAGTAAGCCACATGCAGCATTTGTTACTTAATCAACTCTTTCCATGGAAACCGAAATAAAAAGTTTAAGAAAAGACAGTGACAGGAATGGGAAACATGAATGGAATTCTAAATTACTATACATGCATTTTCTGACAGTAAGGGGAAACATTTTACAGATAAGTTACAGAGAAAGGCAAATAAACATCTTTGTACAAGAAATTTAACACATTCTGTACAGTCTTCACTTTGCTGTCATCATTTGTACAAACTCTGCAAGAAAAAGAACAGGACAATGAAATCACAGGAAACCAAAAATTAAAGGAAATCCGTCACCCCGAAAATGGATGTTGAAGCCAAGCCCACCAGCATCAGGGGCTTATCTACAGCATTCTGTAATGCTGTAGATAAGCCCCTGATGAATCCTGAAAGATGAGAGGTTATATTATACTCACCTGGTGGGCTTAGCTCAACTTCCATTTTGGGGGTGACAGGTTCCCTTTAAGTCAGTGCAGTAAACATACCCAGAGCCCTCAGGATCCTTGCATGATCTGCCTCTGACCTGTACAAAAATTGTTATCGCCAAGTTCAGACTAGTGTTTGGCTGGGCTGCTGATAGCCATGTACGTCCTCCCTTAAGCTCTGCCTACTCTGCATGCATCCTGCGTACCCATCTTTGACATTGGGTACACAGGGACCTGCGTTGCATGCATCTGCATGTGGCATTTTGATGTATCCGCATACCCAATGGTAAAGATAGGCATGTAGGATGCATGCGGAGCTTAAGGGAGGAATTACGCAGCCATCCGCAGCCCAGCAAGACGCTAATCTGAACCCAGCCTTAGGGTACCGTCACACAGTGGCATTTTGATCGCTACAATGGCACGATTTGTGACGTTCCAGCGATATATCTGTGACGTTCCAGCGATCTCGCTGTGTCTGACACGCTCCTGCGATCAGGGACCCCGCTGAGAATCGTACGTCGTAGCAGATCGTTTGAAACTTTCGTCTAGTGTCTCGCTGTGGCGGCATGATCGCATGGTGTAACAAAGGTGTGCACGATATTTTATACGATGTGCGCATAGTAACCAACGGCTTCTACATCGCACATACGTCATGAAATTATCGCTCCAGCGTCGTACATTGCAAAGTGTGACAGCAGTCTACGACGCTGGAGCGATATGGTTACGATGCTGGAGCGTCACGGATCGTGCCGTTGTAGCGATCAAAATGCCACTGTGTGACGGTACCCTTAGATGTGCATGCTTTTTGCTTGGTCTGGATATATTCATATGAGCCAGAAGCATTTATATCACATCCACTTAGGGTATGTGCCCATAATCAGGAATTGCTGAGGGTTTGATGTTGTGCATTAATGCAGCGTCAAAACTGCAGCTGCCAAGTGTTCTAGCTTACTGGGTGGGATTTCTAGAAATCCCATGTTTACTACGCACATGTGCCTGCAGACCACCTGCAGAAACTGAAACATGGCACGTCTTTCAGGACCACAGCATGTCAATTTCTCACCAATAGAATGTGGTAAATCCACATGGTACAGTGAACACCTGCAGATTTGCCTGCGATCAATAGAAAGCAGTGAAAATACACCGAATCCAAAATGCTGCTACTTCCAGATTGTGGGCACAGTCTAAAGAGACTGATGAGACTTAAGACCAGAGCAAAAATGTAGGTGATTTACACTAGTTACTGATCAGTCTATAAAGCATTAATAGTTGGCTTTAACCATTTGTAGCAAACAAATCTTGTTGCATTAACTGATAAGTGTTTGCAATGAACCTTTTCTGCTTTCTTTGCACAAAGAGACCAGGTTGTCATTTTCTAGTTGTAAGAAGTTGGAACTTCTGTACAACCCCCTTTTGAAAGTTTTTTGCAAGATAAGTTGCCTGCTTGCACATCTTGCTCTACATAAACCCCAAGGAATTTGGTGATCTGCCACTTTATTTTTGATTATCCCTTTGCAAACCTGCTATGCCAGCTACAGCACTTGATTTAAGTTGTTGGAATTACCTTTTACATCAATGTAATGAAAGGTCATGACAAAACATTGTTACTTTGAATGTAAGGTTAAACTAGGAGAAGTCAACTATAACAAGACCATTTTGTCCATAGTGAACCGCAGTTTATGGACATTGAATGTTGTAGAGCAGTGCCCAGCATCTGCAGGTTTAGATTTGCTTATGTGGCTTCTGAAAATAAGTGACCACTGCTTCACTCAGATTATATTAGTGCCCAGTTGAAACCTGCATGTAGTGAATACTGTATTTTTTTGGACCACAAGATGCACTTCCCCCAATTTGTGGAAAATGGGGGTGCAGCAGTCCTGATGCAGCTGTGCTCTGCTTCGTGGGGGTGCTCCACTGGCATTTTGTCAAAGCCCAAAAGCTCCAATAGATCGGTTTCTGTGATGTGGTGGCCTCTGGAAAGATGGCCACAGGGGCAGCGCATGCTTAGATACAAATCTCAGCAATGAGATCTTGTTGCTGAAATTGAAATCTGAGCATGCGCTGCCCCAGTGGCCATCTTTCCGGAGGCCACCACATCACAGCAATAGATCTGCAGAGGTTTTGACAAAGTGCTGGCGGAGCCCCGCTGCCACACACACCAGAGCCACGACCCCTGTGACAACTCCTACCTGTGCAGCCCTCTCCTGGTAAGCCGATTTCAGACTAAGACAGACCCCCATATAACAATCCCCCCCCCCCCCCTTATTTTCTTTCTGAAAATTTGGGGTGTGTCTTATAGTCTGAAAAATATGGTATGCATGTCCATCTTTGGCTATTGCACATTTCTTCATCTGGGATTATCTTTATAAACAAGAGCTGACAATAGGAAGCAAACTGAAGAGAGGCCAAGAGGAGTTGAATGGGGCTATGCCGAAAGAAAAGCTTTTATATGTACATCCTCACCATTCCTTATCAATACATCCAGATATCTATTTGTTCAGTACCTTGCACAGTTTCTCCTGCAGCTTGGACAATGTCACAGTCTTTGTATGGTTGCAGAAAGAAAGACTGATTTAAGCATCTGGTGAACAGCTTGTCAGACTTGCAGTGTAGTGCAAATAGATGTGCACTGCGTTAATCAGGTCTTTATGACATGTTTAACTGATGAGCCCTCCGCTTTATAAAACTGTTCAGCCCCACCCATTGGGTTCACCATGAAATAAACTTTCGGCAAAGCCAGTATTAGGCTGGAACCCACCTTCATAATTTACTTGGCCGTCTCCGTCAATATCTGCTTCCCTGATCATTTCATCGACCTCTTCGTCCGTTAACTTCTCACCCAGATTTGTCATCACATGACGGAGCTCAGCAGCGCTAATGTAGCCGTTTCCATCCTGTAGGAGATAGGAAGACTCAGCGTGGTGTCCTGTAGCTACAGTACCCAGAATGGCAGCACCCCAGGTCACGACTGCATGCAGTCATACTACTCAGTAACCTGGATTACGATAAGAATATTGTTCAAGATGTTTCTTTACTCCCACTGTATAAACATGATCACAGCTGAACCTGTTTATGTGGAAAGTTATAGCAAAGACTGAGCCAAGAGAAACTACTATTGTTTACAGTGGCAGGATACACTATAGATCCACATTATCAGCAGAAGTCCTGACCATACAAGCCACCAGTCTGGTTAAGGAGTGACTGCACTCACCCTGAATCTCTGGAGTAGACATTCTTTTAAAGTTTCTGTTTGGTGGAAGCACCTGTCTACATTGGGATTGTGCTGTATGCAAACTAAAATGCTGTATGATGTGTCAATCCTGGCCAGCAGAATAAACCATATGCAAATCTGTGCTTGGAGTCCAGGGTGCCTCCTACTTCCACTGTAGTCACTGGTTGTAACAGCTAAAACCTAACCCTTACCAAGATGTAAAAACCTTAGAGGCAACTAAGCATTATGCACTGGCATTTCCAAACTTCTCACATAGCTAGCAGCTCTAAGTGCCAATGCAGTGAAGCATGTGTGGTTGTATGCCAGCCCTACAAGGATCACAATCTAGGGCAAGTAAATCCAGGAAACCCATTCAGATAGTTAACAGTTCTCATGTGAAATGTCGTACGAGTCCTGTGATATTCTACACAGTCATCTTAAACTAGTATGTACACTGCCTAAGGGTACCGTCTCAGTGGCACTTTGGTCGCTACGACGGCACGATCCGTGACGTTCCAGCAATATACTTACGATCTCACTGTGTCTGACACGCTACTGCGATCAGGGACCCCGCTGAGAATTGTATGTCGTAGCAGATAGTTTGAAACTCTTTCGTTGTCAAGTGTCCCGCTGTGGCGGCATGATCGCATCGTGTAACAAAGGTGTGCACGATATTGTATACGATGTGCGCATAGTAACCAACAGCTTCTACATCGCAAACACATCACGAAATTATCGCTCCAGCGTCGTGCATTGCGAAGTGTGACCCCAGTCTACGACGCTGGAGCAATAATGGAGCGATGCTGGAGCGTCACGGATCGTGCCGTCGTAGCGACCAAAGTGCCACTGTGAGACGGTACCCTAAAACAAGTCCCATGTGGGCCAACACTCAGATGGCCATGGCACTTCCATCAGTATCACAAGTTTACTGTTTCAATCTGAAAGTTAAGCTAGGTCAGCAGGTACCCTATATACTAGCCACAAGCTACATTTTTTAACTACTGCCTGTGGTTGTGCAGGTGCGGTCACAAATGTCCGAATGGCAGAATGGTGTGAAGGCTTCATGCTCATTATATAGCTTTTTTTTTTTAAGTGGTAGGACCACCCTTTATTTGCTGAAACATTGAATACCTTGTCAAACACACGGAATGCTTCTCTGATTTCCTCTTCACTATCAGTGTCCTTCATTTTTCTAGCCATCATAGTCAAGAATTCAGGGAAGTCAATTGTTCCATTACCTGATGGAGTAAGAAAAACAAGTCAATACAATGGATTGAATGCAATGCAATGGATTGGATGCACATCATACAAAACCAGCAGATAAACGTACCATCAGCATCTACTTCATTGATCATGTCCTGCAGTTCTGCTTCTGTGGGGTTCTGCCCAAGCGACCTCATCACTGTGCCCAACTCCTTTGTTGTAATGGTGCCATCGCCATCCTTGTCAAACAGTGAGAAGGCTTCTTTGAACTCTAGAGATAGAAACATGAATCATAAGCCTTCTGGAACGACAACTCCCATCCTACACCTGCAGCACTCCTGTATAGACCCGTTTAGGGCACGTATAGTTGTGACTAGTGACTGAGGCTCACATAACAGGTTTATAGGATCAGGAATATTTTACAGCCAAGCAAGTAGTAACACTGAGGTTCTCTGGAAAAAGCTGGGCAGCAGCCGTCAAGGAATCCTGTGCTATGGGGTAGTATGCTGTTTGTGATCATACAGTGATTTACAGTAACAGGATGAAGTATTAATGTCTACTGGTACACAAGTGATTAGTGTCAATTTAGCATTTGACAAAACTTACCAGCGATCTGCTCTTCTGTCAGTTGGTCAGCCTGTAAAGGGGAAAAAAAACAAAAACGATTACTACAGTCAGTAATCTTAGATGTGTTCTGAACCTTACATCAGTCACATCAGAACCAAAACATGTCAAAGTCTGAAGAGTTGAAGACTAGAGCATGGCATGCTGCTTTGTGATCACCCACAGGTCACTGGGGCAAGGACAAAACCTTTGATCTTTCAGCCTGACTGACTGCTGAAGCTTGTACCAAGCAACATAAGATTTTACAGGGGAAGAAGGGCACTGAGGAGCTGTCAATCTGGCTAGGTATGCAGATTACAGTCATTCTGGCAATTTTGTCCCAGTGATGGGTCTGCCTTAAGGTGTTGTCCACTACTAGGAAAACCCATTCAACTGAGGGTATGTGCACACGTTGCAGATTCTCTTTGGATCTGCAGCATTTGAGGTGCAGAAACGCAATTGATTTACAGTACAATGTAAATCAATGAGAAAAAAATACTGTGCAGACTTTGCGGAAAGTCTGCTGCGATTTAAAAGTAGTATTTCACTTCTAATTTGTGAATCTGCAGCGTTTTTGTACCCATTCCATTATAGAAATCCACAGCAAAAAACGCTGTGGAACTGCCCAAAAATGTGACAAGTCCGCAGGTGTGTTTTCTGCCAGGAGAGGCAGAATCCACACCAGAAATTCCTAAGGCTAATCCGCAACGTGTGCACATTGCCTAAATGTTATGCCCCAATAATAAAGCATATACTCTCATCCTGTGCTGTGACATGGTGGAATGAGACTCGATGCCCAATCACCGCTTGCATCAATGTCGGTCTTTGGACAAACTGAACATGAAGAGGAAGTCTGGCCTGCAGCTGATCCCAGGCTTCCTTTTCATGTTCAGTTTGTCTGAAGGTGGAGACAGTGAGGCCAGGGCTGATTGGGCGCCACATTTCATCACAACCCTGGGACCCTCAATGCCGACACCACCAGAACAGCACTGGCATGAAAGGAGTGTAGGCTTTATTAGGTCATGCAGCATAACATTTATTTTAACAAGGGGTTGTCCCAGTAGTGGACAACTCCGTTAACGGTCACAATATGGTTGTGGGGGTAACCTGCAACTGTAGTTGATATGCAGACTGCAGTTTCACCTGATCTAGCATGGAAGCCATGAAGAGCATGTGCAATGAAAGTGGGAGGAGGGCAGATTTAATCAAACACCCCATAGCATCATACAGATCTGTGCCCACCTTTTATGTGAGCCTGCCATGTTGAAAGTTGGGTTTCTTCAGCAGGAAGGATAAACTTAACAGGAACTGTGTGAAGCGTTTCAGTAAAGTATTTCATTTGATATTCTGTGTAAGACCACCCACCGGACTTGTATCCAAACACCGAGGATAAGCCATATCAAGTCTTCCTGGGGAATAGGACAGTCCACTGGCCTCATGTATACAGACACCAAGGATCAAAGAGGCTTTACTGATGCTTTCCCCACAAATGTATGCATCTAGTGGGCAGTCCTAGCCAGTGACTGAGTCTTCCCTGTATTACTGCAGGCAGATAGAGTAGGTCCATCCTCTGGACGTAACACCAGGAATATCAGCCATTTCAGTACAGGTTAGGCCATGTGCGCACATTGCATTTTCTGAATTATTTCACAGTACCAGCAGAGTAAGTTGTCTAATCACATGGAGCTTATTTTCCTTGCAGATTTACAGGAGTGTTAAGGTACCGTCACACAACAATATCGTTAGGCAATGTTCACATTAGCGTTTCCCGATGCTGCGGCAACGCATACGTCATGCGTCCCTATATTTAACATGGGGGGGCGCATGGACATGCGTTGTGCGACGCATGCGTTTTTTTGGCCGCAAGCGTCGGGCGTGGAAAATTCAACAAGTTGCATTTTTCTTGCGTCCAAATTTCGGCAAAAAAGGATGCATGTGTCGCAAAATGCAGCGTTTGTGTGCGTTTTTATTTGTGTTGTGCATTGCGTCGCTGACGCAGCAGCGCACAACGCAAATCTGAACGTAGCCTTAACGATATCGTTGCTTTTTGTGACGTAGCAACGATATCGTTAAGGAAATCGTTATGTGTGACAGCGACCAACGATCAGGCCCCTGCTGGGAGATCGTTGGTCGCTGAGGAAAGTCCAGAACTTTATTTCGTTGCTGGACTTCCCGCTGACATCGCTGGATCGGTGTGTGTGACACTGATCCAGCGATGTCTTCACTGGTAACCATCGGGTTACTAAGCGCAGGGCTGTGCTTAGTAACCCGATGTTTACCCTGGTTACCAGCGTAAACGTTAAAAAAAAACAAACAGTACATACTTACCTTCCGCTGTCTGTCCCCGGCGCTCTGCTTCTCTGCACTCCTCCTGCATCAGCGCCAGCCAGCCGGAAAGCACAGCGGTGACGTCACCGCTCTGCTTTCCGGCTGACCGGCGCTGACAGTGCAGAGGAAAGCACAGCGCCGGAGGACAGACAGCTGAAGGCAAGTATGTAGTGTTTTTTTTTTTTTTAACGTTTACGCTGGTAACCATGGTAAACATCGGGTTACTAAGCGTGGCCCTGCGCTTCGTAACCCGATGTTTACCCTGGTTACCAGGGACCTTGGTAGCTGGAGAGCTGTCTGTGTGACAGCTCTCCAGCGACCAAACAGCGATGCTGCAGCGATTGACATCGTTGTCTGTATCGCTGCGGTGTCGCTTAGTGTGACGGTACCTTAAGTCTTCAGCATGTCAATTCTTGTAGTGCATTTCTCTGATATTTGTGGAAATGCACTGCAAATTAGGACCGTTTTTACCACCAACATCAGTAATTGCAGCAGTATCCTCTGCTACAAATCCTGAAAAGTGTGCACATTCCCTGTACCATTCTTCAGCAAACATACAATTTGTCTTATCTAGATACCATACTTTCTACAGATCAGATTGCATCTGCAATATGACTTGCTCCCATTAAATCTACATGTGTTTACCCCACACTGTAAAAGCAGTTGGCCAGTGAAACACAAGTTAGGGAATAACTTGTCCACAGGACAGCAGTCAGACCTATATCAGCAAGTTACTTCAGGCTGCCTAAACCAGAATCATTGTAATATAATCCTAAATTATGGGCAGTATTTGACACCAGGAAGATCATGAAACTTGTGAACTGCAGAAGAGCTTGCAGAGAACAGATTCTGACAAGTAAAGATTTACCAGAGTGGTCATATTAGTCTGCAAACAAGTGAACCGAGCTCACTACAATGTCTGTCCTTGGAGGATTCTTACTCATTCAAACAATGGATGGAAGGCTGGATTCCTGGTTCAAACTGCCCCTTGCCAAGATCCAATTTATTCAGCAAGACCAAGCGGCATATGCCTGGTATAATGCAAATATGTAATACAGTTTATACACAAGTCATACAGGCCTTAGCTTTTGACAGCAACTCCTGTTGAGACCTGGAGTTTGGTACTAAAATTGTTGCCTGTTGGGATGTGGACTGTTCTGGAACACAGGAGTAAGTTGCCATGAACAGCAGTTACACAGGCTCACGAGAGGGAAGGTGGGATCCATCAGGACTGGCATTGTGCACCATAGTCTTGGTCAAAGGTCTACAAAGCAGGATGTGGTAACTTTTTTTTGATCTGCCCATGTGCTTTGCTCATGGGCTACAATACATTCCTTGCATCACTTTTTGGCTTAAAAGGGAACCTGTCATTTGAGTCATGCTGCCTAGTTTGGGCAGCATGGATTAGAAGATAAAGGCCCCAATAGCAGTCAGGTTTATTTTTCTCCAAAATGCTGGCATGTCAGAAAGTATACCTTAACCATCA
The DNA here is from genome assembly GCF_032444005.1 of Ranitomeya imitator. Classification (NCBI taxonomy): domain Eukaryota; kingdom Metazoa; phylum Chordata; class Amphibia; order Anura; family Dendrobatidae; genus Ranitomeya; species Ranitomeya imitator. Next base: position 48,042,818 of record NC_091286.1, read on the forward strand.
TCTCCAGCTGGATCTTTTACAGACAAGTCAAGTTCTGCATCTAGTTGGCTCTACCCAGTGCTGCCATATAATTGACAGGCTTAGACCTACATAGCTGAAGTTGTGCTGCACTGAACTCCCTAATGACACTTAAGTCTTCAGACCTGTAATTTTGAACTGCAAAACTCCTCTTATGTCCCAGCGCATGGCACTGCATGCCGAGTCAAGACATGTTAGGCTACTTTCACACTAGCGTCAGTACGGGCCCATTGCAGTGCGTCGGGCCGACGCATGCTGTGAAGTAAAAGCACAACGGGGCAGCAGATGCAGTTTTTCAACGCATCCGCTGCCCCATTGTAAGGTCCAGGGAGGAGGGGGCAGAGTTCTGGCTGCGCAGTTGGAAATGGTGGACAGGACACAAAAAAGTTACATGTAGCTTTTTTTATGCCGACGGTCCGCCAAAACACGACGCATCCGTTGCACGATGGATGCGATGTGTGGCAATGCATCGCTAATGAAAGTCTATGGAGAAAAAAAAAAAAAAATCCTGCTGCAGGATGTGTTTTTTCTCAAACGATGCATTGCGACGGAGGCCAAACGATGCTAGTGTGAAAGTAGCCTTATACATGCTCCTGGCCAGGGACTGTCTAGTGGGTGTGGCCTCACTCCATACAAGTGTATGGAAGAGATGCTGTGCCCACTGGCTGGGAGTATGTATAGCCAATACATACCCACTGGGCCCCTGCAGGCACAGTGACTGCAGACTTATGAATTTGGACCAGAAAGCCCTTTTAAAGAGCAGCAAAACAAAAAAAAAAAAAAGTTGACTATGCTATACACTGAAGGAGACATTACAGACGCAACAAGTACCCTGGGACACACTTTACTCCTTGTCCAGTGTAGAGTTTGCCATGTTGGCACTGCAACAAATTGGTGCTCAGAGGCTTTAAGTGGGGTGTCCTGTCCATAGACAAAGCCTCAACTCAAGTGGTCGCAGTGAAGTATATGCATTTTACAGTTCTATTTTAATTCCCTCGTGTCAGTAGCTCAAAGATAGGATTTTATAGCACACCTGAAAAGTGTCATGCTATGGAGAGAAGAATACCACGTACTCAGGGCATTACCAATAGCGATTATAAGTCACAGGGCCACTACCAAGTCACAGCCCAAGCAAGACAGACATTAGTACAGAGCCTAGAGGGGTGGAGCAAGACAAGACATTCACCTGCTTATTCAGGACACTATTTGAACTTAATTTGTAAATACACTTCTAGAAGCAGCACCTACTACTACCCCAGCCATCTGCACCAGCACCTTTGACAATAAAGTTAAAATAAATATGCTTGTATTAGTCCATGTGTGATGCTATGCAGAAATTGCACAGATAACAGGTCCAATAAGAATTCACTTCTCACCCAGATTCATGTAGGAAGACTTTATGGCAGTATTGCCCTACACTATATGCTACTGCAACAAGCTGAGAGATTACTGTATTACAGAGAAAACAAGGCCTTTGGCAGTGCCACCATATGATAGGCACTTGCTGACTGTCTCATAATGGCCATAGATAACACATTAAAATTTATTGCAACAGACTCTGGTGTTAGATATTGAGTCTCCAGCCTGATTCATTGTGGTCTTTGCACAACTCTTTTGGGTGGAGTTTGAAAGTCAGAGTTTGGCACAACGTCATACAGCACCTTCGATGTATTTGCGTACCCCAGTGTCTTTGACTTAGGATGCAGTTGATGAATGAGGTCCTACTTTTGTTCAAGACAAAATGACTAACACCAACATAAAACTTAGTTTGAAGCCAAAAGGGAACCCATTATGCCTTTAACATGTAAACTTTGCCCAGTGTGTTAGTGATGCAATGTGCAGGTACACCATTTTTTTCTCATTATAAACAGTAGTCTAATCATGTGTAAAAGGTACTTTAGTTTGTACCTGCTCATTCGGTCATAGGAGTGTGTTTCATTTCATTCATGGACAGGGAGCTGCTCATTGCAGCACATGTATGGCTGCCTGATAGACCATGGGCAGGCACACATTTGAGTGATGTCAGCAAAACCCAGGAAACTCAAACTGCGTGGGTGGCGACAACTGAATGAAATGAAGCACGCCCTTATAACTAAGTGAGCAGGTACAATCTATATAAAATGCCTTTTACACATGATTAAACTGCCATTTATAATGAACACATGTTGGTGATGCACATTGCATCAACAACGCACTGGAGCAGTTTACATGGTATGAAGGACATGACAAGTTCCCTTTAAGGAGAGAACCTGTTAGAATGATTTTGTAATTTAAAGAGTGAAGAAGTAATAGTCAATCTAATATAAGTCATGTGACAAGGTTGGTTAAAGGGTAGACATTGACTTTTAGAATAGCTACTTCCAGTAGGTGGCACTAGAGTTCTAGTCCTCTAGACAATTTGCAATCTAATAATTATAACTTTGGCAAAGAAGTCTGCTTTGTGGTTCTTCAACTATTAGAAGTTTTCGGCAAATTATATTTTGGTGGACTGCACTGGGTCTTCTCCCTGGCCCTTAATCTGAATGAGCTACCCCCTTTGGTTGAGATATGAGCAGTGATCAATCATTGAAAGACACATGGGTCAGGGAAGCAAAGACAGGACACCCAGTTAGAAAAAGGCAAATGTTAATTACAGAAGAACAAAGTTGATTTCTTCACCAAAAGGTATCAATTTAGTCTGCATTACAGCCATGTCCACAAAATCGTGCTGATGGGTCTAAGGAAAACAAGCCAGTATATTATGCCATTATGTCACCCACTGCCAGTTGGTAGAGAATGATCATGTGGATGTGTCTTAGACCACATCTGCACAGCATCTTCACGGTAGCATTTTGCACTGCACACAAGCTGTAAATCTTATGCTTTGCAAAAGTTAAAGTTAGAACCTACATCCACAGCATTAAAGGACTCGCAAAGATTTCACCCTCGTCATATGGCAAATTGAGCAATTGCTGACATCACGTCATGGCAGCTTTTCCACTCTGATGGAGCAGAGCAAATTTCATTCTGATAGGCAGCAGGAATCTGGCAGTCAAACTGCGGGAGCCAGTTGTCAGTGCTGTTAGAAGCCACACCATAGAACAGCATCTTCTCTGCCCCAACATGCCAGCAGAGGCAGGTGAAAAAACAGCAGGAGTGGTCTTACCACTGAGCCAGCAACTAATGATGCTGGGCACAACAGGCAAGTAGGTAGCAACTTACTGGTAGTGCTTAGGCAGATTTGTTTTTCCACAGAGTCCTGGACTAGAGCTCTATGTATAACAGGTCACTGGTCTGGAAAAGTCTTGAGACTGCAAAAGTCTATGGTGGGGAGGGATAAACAGCTGGGTAAGGCTTTGGAGTGGCATGAAAGACAGGGACAAGAGACTTCCTGTTTCTACAAGTACAGAGAAAAGAAGCTGGGTAGAAAGGCAAAGTATGGTAAGTACAGAGCGCTATATCATGATTACTGCAATATAAAAAAAACTTAATGCGAGTCCTTCTTTAACAATCATTGGATCTCAAGCCTGCAGAGCCTGTTAATTTATGCTGTGGCTATAATTTTGCAGCATGTGCATGACAGATTTCTTAAAATGGTGCTTTAAGAACTTTACCTACGGCAACTGTAATGGATGTGGTCAATATTTTATGTTTCACATTTTAAGTTTCCACCAAGAGACAATACAACTAGTAGTGCGAATGTTATGTTACCCTGCAGAAAACTGCATAGCAGTTATTAACTGGGTTTCTTGACAAGACAAAACCTCCTGCTAAAATATGCTATCAGAATGACAGTCACCATTGTCCATACCATTCATAAAGTGGTGGCTTGGCTTTTCCATTGAAGATGACCTGTCAGCAGGACAGAGTTGCCCAGTTTTTGCTCTCCTGCAGCTCCCAAGTACGGTACATTATTCTTATGGCCTTTACAATGGAGGTGGTGCTAAAATGTACTCATGCAGAGCATTCCAAGTGTCCATCCCCTAGAGAATTTTGAGCCACACCCTCAAAAAAGTAGCATGAAAAAAAAGTCCATCTCTAGAACAAAGTCCATTATCTATACATCCAGGTACAGTAATAAGAGTAAAAACTGTCCATGCAAAAGGTCCTCTTAGAGTAAATTGTCCACCAGAAAACCAGCTGTGAAAAAAAAAAAAAAAAAAAAATAGCACAAGTCATGTCAGTTTTTCATCTTCGCTTTGTTCAAGTACTTTGTTGGACAATTGCCAGTTAAAGAATGTCACAGCCATTTGATTTGGCACTAAAGAGGGTGAATCCATTACCATTTCTGGCTGCAGAGACAGGTCATGTCTGATTACACCCTTACCTGTAAGCCCCCTAACTATCCTAGCAGTAGCTAATACACAAGGTTAAAGCAAGCAATATGCTCCGATCCATGTAGCCAAAAAGGATAAGAGTACAATAATAAATCTACAGTATTCAATGCATAATCATAGCACAAAGTCATACATCAGTACCTAAAGATCTTACCAGAGAGACCAAGTGCCAGGCATTTGCCTCATTACTCCCAGAGGAGTAGGCCAATTTAACAAAAACTTGAATTCCTGATCTTCCCATGAATAAACTATGAATGGATGGATACTAAAAGGAGGGGAGGGAGGGAGGGATGTCATTAGTTGATTAAACCAATCCCAAGCAGTACTGTCATCCAGTAATTAATAAACCAGCACCTACAAAGAGGAAGATTTGTACAATTCATCAGCACATGTTAAAAAACGCTCTATTTATAAGCTGGCTAAGCAGACTATGCATGTCCGCCATCAGCACATTACAGGCTGCTATAAACAGCAACCTGCAATCTGCCATCTAATGTGCGCGACTATGAAAGGCAGTATGAATTTTCACTGCTGACAGGTGTGAATCTGATCTCAGAGCTAAAGGGGAGGAAGGAAGGAAGGGTCTTTTAGGCAAGAGCCTGCATTCTGATTACCGACTCCACAAAAAAGTTACATGATATCCTGGGCCTTATATACAAGTCAGTGTCAAGATTGTAATTGCAAAAGTCCAATTGAGTCTTCTTTGTAAACTTGTTCCAGGTTAGTTGCACTATTAGTAGCATTTGAGTATGACAGTCTGTACCCTGGACAAAATAGGAGCTGTATTGTTCCTACAAGTTGTGACAAAGCATCAATACTCAGAAGAGATGATCTACTAGGCTTGCTGGAAGTTGGCATTCTCCATATTTACTCATGTTTTAGGCATCAGATTTTGGGGAGTTCCGAACCATATCCTGAGTGTCTACATGCAACCTAGTCTATCAATCGATTCATGCATCTTCCTAAAATTGAGTTATGCAGACAAGTCATTGCTGAAGTAATTACTTTCAAAACAAGCAGCAATGGAGATAGACAGCTTGACTGTCTAGAGAGGATGTGCAGAGAGTTGCTCAAGAACCATGAAACTCAAGCAGAATGTTACTGTATTTCAGGATACAGGCTGCTATATAAACAAAGCAGCAATTTCCATTCTTGTTGCCATGGTTACATCCATTTACACATCTGTATTTAAATAGCAGCAAATACAAGAGCCTATCAGTGTTCACAATACTGGCCTAATTCAGAGGTTAACTTAACACAATGAGCCTCTTACAATTTGCCAATATTTCAGCATAAAGCAACGATTGTCAATGCCAACTGAACAGAGGTTAAAAGTTAGCACATCCTTGTTGGTCATGACCCGGCTTCAACCGGCTACATGTCATATGAGCTCGTCACAGCCAGGGGAGGGAGGGGGATAAAACCTACATTTCATGACTAGTCAGTCTGACTTCCTGCCAATTCTATAGCCAAACTGGGGGGGACGGACGACAATTAAATGCAATTTTTTTTTTTTTTTGGGACTGGCAAAGGAATACTAACCACAATTGGAGGCCTGGCGAAATAGCTCCCGTTACGTCAGACAAGGGGATACCGGGCGTACACGTTCATATTCTGATCAGAGCTGTGCCACGCCCAACGTCTCCGCCATACACATCAGTACAAGGATAGGAAAAGCCACAGACGAGAGTGAACACAATGTAAACAAGACTCAACCTCGTTATACCACACTGAGGAATGGCGGCGACTCAACGACGCTGTCACCAGAATGGGTTTTATAGCGATAGTCAAAAATGTAGAAATAAAGATCTAATATAAAAGCATCTCCCCGGGGAACAACTACAGGGCAGGACTCAAGCCCTTCCTTCCGGAAACTGCAGCACAATGCGGCTGGACCCACCCTGATCAAGGGAGGAGAAGACTACTCCTTCCACTGGGTGACATTTCTCCGCCAACTCCCTATACAGACAAATGGGTGGGGGATGCGACACCTCGTTGCTGAACTTTAGCCAAGGGGCATCTAGAGACATAAGTGTGCCATTGGGGAGGGGGCAAACTACACGCAGGCCATAGTACACGCCAAATAAAGCAACATCTGCAATTAATGCCCCGGGCGGGAGGGGCAACCCTGCAAGAGGCCGCAACTTCACAATTGGGGGGGCCGGCGACTGCACGTACCCCTGCCTTATTAGTGCACGACCCAGTTTCACACGGGTTATGGCGGATTATGTAACGCCACTCCACAGCCTCTCCAGGATACAAAGAGCCTGTCAGTCAGCCAGCGGCAGGGCGTGGGAGGAGAGCCGCATGCGGCAGCCCTGGCTTATTCAGCAGCCCTGTGCAAACCAGATTACACTGGGCAATGAATGAACTCTCTACAAGCAGCATAATGTGCATTAACACAAAAAGCCACTGACAGCCCCAGGAGGCTGGACATACAATCATACATAAAGGGGAATGACAGACATCACCCTCCCCAAGAAGATCAGCAGCATCTGCAACCCAACATTTAAATCTGACAGCTCCAGACCAAGATGTTCTGCAGCATCTGTGCTACAACTACCAAGATGCAAGAAGTTCTGCAGCAGCCAAGCATTTTGACTGACAGGTCTACCTGCTGCAAACAAAGCTGAGGAAAGGGCACCCCTCACATACATACAAGAGGTTCTGCAGCAGCTATAGACCACCAGATTCAATACAAGCAGCATCCTACAGAATAGAAAGCAGCGAAAGATACTAGCAACAATGTGTCAGCCAAGAGGCAACATGACATCAGCCGCCATGGCTGTCAGCGCCACCATTGGAAGACACGGTCCGCAGTGATGCCGAATGCAAGTGCGCAGCACTAGGACCGGGAAAAGCAGGAGACATTTTTGTTTCTCTAAAAGAAGGAACAGCTTGAAGAAAAAGAAAAGCCCGCGGAGAGGCAAAGGCGGCCACTGGGCGTCACTCACCATTTCCAATGGATGTAATTAGCGCGCAGCTCAGCAGTCACAACCTCACCCCTCACAGGCTCGACTCGGACTAATTTCCAACCGCCGCCAACCGCTCTTCATAAACACCTCCCTCCGCCCTAGATTCCTCCGCCAACGCGCTAATCCCGCCCCCTAATGAAGAAAGTGATGGCGCGGCTTCCCCGCACACACGAGCGGCGCTATAACTGCCCGTTCTTGAGATACAGGCAGTAATGGTGGGTAAAAATCACATAATGCGGTATCGGAAATACCGACTTTTATATTATCCAGAGGTTATCGGTGGTAAGATAAGCGCTCCGCTTAAGGAAGGGGACTGTTTTTATAACGCGCAAGTATACTAAAGACTGAGAGGACTTGTGTGATTGGTCGGAGCTGAACGCTGATTGGACGTTTGGTACCTGCAATGCGTCACTCGGACATGCACACTGTGGTCGCAGTGGCGCCTGCGCACTGAGGGCTGCTGATAAACGCAGCAGCAATAGGGAGGAGACTGGAAGCAAATAGTACTAATAAACCAAGGCAACATGTACATGAAGTGTCAGTCAGAGGCGACCAAATGGAGCAGGCGGCCGGGAGCTGCAGCCTACGTGCCACAGCCAGGGCTGGAGAGGCCAGGACAGGAGCACGGTGTGTGCCAGCACCCTAACTACACCGTGCAATGGGAAAATGCAGCTGTCATGGTGTACACAGGGCTCAAAAGTGCAGGACCGTAATAATGGTGATTGATGCACATCTGCTGCAGCTTACATTACACAGCAATGAAAAAAAATAAATGCATTGCGTATATATACATGTATATACAGTGACAGTATAAAGAGCATTGGAGCAGCACATATAGACTATATATATATATATATATATATATATATATATACTGGGCCTGGCACAAGATCCGACCCGGACTCAGCATATATGGCATGCATAGCGCTCTAACAATATGATCCAATGCAAATCTTAATTTTGCAGTCTGCCCGAACCTGCCAACCTCAGTGTTGGGGCGTGCTGAATTTCAACATGTCCGATCCTTTGTTCTAAGGGCAGATAGGCAGGTGTCCTGCCCCTGCTTCCTCACCTCTCCTCTAACTAGCTGCTACAGTCACCGCTCACAGCGCTTCTCATTACTCCGTACGCTCCGACACCTTGATTGCAGCTTGCCTGCACAGATTCGCTGTAGAGCCGACTGTCAATCAAAGTGTCCCGTGACTGAAAGCCGGCGGCTTCCAGGAGGAAATGAATTAATTTTCTCCCTGTAGCCGCACTTTCAGTAAGGCGACCAGGAAGCATTCTAACGCTATTTACCTGACCTTATACCTGCAGGTAAATAGCGTTTTTCAGGGTGCAGCAGGTTTCCTGTCACTGGAAGTGATACAGCAAAGTTATATTCTCCCTGCAGCCGCTGTCTTCCAGGTACCCGGGTGGCTCCGCTGCTGTAGAGCATGATGTCAGCCATGGCTCCGCTGCTGCAGGGCATGATGTCAGCCAAGGAGCAGGGGGAGCGAGAACAGCACTTTGTAATGATCGCTGTCCAGTGTGCTGCCCAATGTCTGGAAGCAAGCAGCTGCAGCAGGAACATAACTTCATATTCTCCCTGCAGCTGTAATTCCCCGCAGAATACCTTTTTTTTGCTGACAGGTTCCCTTTAGTGCACTGAGCTGGAGGGAGTAAATATCCCGTCAGAGGCTTGACAATAGCTGAGCATATCCACTCGGCTCCTCTACAGATTCCTGTGGGAGTCACAACATACGTTATTCTATAAAGGGAACCTGTCGCGGCTTTTTACCACCTTAAAGCTGATCAGTCGCCAGATAAATATCCATCTAAATAGATGTCTTAAAGGGGACCTGTCATCGGGATTTGATACCCCCCCCGAACCAAGGGCACGTTTGTAAAGTTCCTTTAATGCTGACTAAATCCTTTCTTTGCATGTAGAATTTGGTTTTTACTTTTTCGAGGAATCCTGCGTCTTATGTTTTCTGCTAATGAGCCATATGTGCAGCAGGGTGGGCACTGCCCTTACAGCTCTCCTGGATTTCCTCCCTATTTCCTGCTTCCCGCTGGCCTCCGACTGAGGCTTCAGTGACCTGCCTCCCCTGACTGAGTGCAGTCCATCTTCTCAGAGGGGGAGTGATGTGCGCAAATCGATAGTACTGTTCTCGCTATGTCATCAGGACTGTACTACTATGCAAAGACCGCACTTGTTGAAAATCTGGGGCAGGGGAGGCAATGAAACAACTCATAGACTGGAGGCAGACAGCGGGCTGGGAATAGGGAGAGAGGCCGGAGAGCTGTAGGTGCAGTGCCCGCCCCCGTTGCATTTGCATCTCATTAGCATAATGTTTAAATGCTGGATTTCTCTAGAACAGAAAAATAAAATTGATGTACTTAGTTTGACAACCCCTGTCAAAGTGGCTGTACAATCCTTTGTGAAATTTTTACTAACAGTCTCCGCCCACCTAGCCTGATTGACAGCTCCTCAGTGCCCCTCCTCCCTGCTGCTGCTGAGATCTCACACTGCTCAGTACAAGCTGCAGCTGGCAGTCAGGCTGAGGGAGGGGAGGTTGAATACACTTGGACATATAAGATAGCCTACTCTTTAGCTAGACTCATCTTAATATCAAGACTATACCGTCATACCAACATGGATATTCAAAGTAAGTACATCAGTTTCATTTGGTCTAAGAATTATTTTAAAATGCATAGAATTAGTATTGTGAAATTTGGTGACTGCATTAAACTGCCACTATTCTGTAACAGATGACCTAACAGGGTTTACAAATGTACCTGAGTGGACAGTAATGACCTGTGAGGGGTTACGTGGGCGATTGCGCTATACGGGACAGTCATGCTTTCCAGTTTTCAATCCCGTCCCTTTAGCCCACTGTGTAGTCCCCACCAGGGGATTCAAAGTCTTGCGCTTGCGCCGTTGCATTGTACCTTCTGGGCATGTGCGGAGCAGCAAAGTATGCTGTGCCTGGTGTTATCACAGTGTGCAGAAAGTAGAAGACATCTGTGCCACACGAGACTCGAAGCCGCCTGGTGGTGACTACAGTCACCAGGAGGATTTCCACGCCCACTTGACTCTTCACAGGTCAGCAGCATGCAATGTTTAGCTTCTCAAAATTTTATTGTATCGCTTTTTCTAAATCTTAAAAAAACAGCGTCATGTTAATAAAGATTGTCATCTATGGTGGATGGGGCAGTAAAGTGACCTCAGCGATTGCTTTAACATTATTTGCTATTTACATGATGGAAAAGAAAAAATAAAGTTGTGTTATGATGACATTTATTCATATAGTACGGCGCCACCTGGTGTTCAGAGTATAAAGCCACCTACTGAGTGCTGATGATGTATGGGCAGACACTCTACTCTCCACAATCAATTCTCTGCATAGTGATCCTCTATTCCCTTCAGATCAGCCGATAGAAAATAGCTTTGTGCCCTGTACCGCAGTAACGTGACAGTACAGCTGAGCAGACTTCTAGTTTGTCAGCTGCCAGAGGGAGAAGGAGATTTATTCTGTCCAGAAAACCAGTCCCCATTGACATACATTTTACATTAGTTGAGGCACCAAGTGGGGCACATAAAAGCAAAAAATGATGCTGGACTGGGGTCTAAGGGGTAAGGTTTCTCCTTGTGGAGTGACATACCAGCTCTGGCTTGTCAGGGTAAGGAGGCTTATTCGCCGTGCAATGCTCCTCTGGGAAATTTAATATGCAAATTGCCTCTTTAGAGAGAAAGAGGACTTGAACTCTATAGCTCCATCTGTTGGAAGTAGCCTGACCCCAGTCCAGAGCCTCTCACCTAGCCAAATCAGTCCTGATACTTTGCACTGACGAGGGCCAACAGCCCGAAACACCGTGTCTGCGAATTGACATACTGATTTGGCTTTTATCCTAAGTCATATTGCACGACTCGTTAAGGGGTTCATTGTGACGTGTAGGATCGCTGCTTCCAACAGGTGGCGCTAAAGAGTTCAAGTCCTCTTTTTCTCTGAAGAGGCAATTTGCATATTAAATTTCCCAGAGGAGCATTGCACGGTGAATAAGCCTCCTTACCTTGGCAAGCCAGAGCTGGTATGTCACTTACTAATTGTTTCTGGCATACTGGGTACTCTACTATACCGCTAGTCAACTCTTCTATACTGAACTCTGTGACAAACCCAGCTCAGGTTTTCATTGGATTCCGTGACAAACCTAGCTCTGTTATATCACTGAGAAATCTCTGCCGCACCGCTGATCCAGTTTTGTCATATAACCTCTTGTGTAACTCGGCTCGGCTACACCAGGTCTTCATCGCCGAGTCTCCATTGCTTCCCTGTGGTCTAATGATCTTTCACGCTTGTTGCCATTTTACCAGCTCATTCGCATGAATCGGACGCTGGCATACTTTGACAATTCGGTGGGGGACTATGCGTCTGGGATGACTAGTCCAAGCTGAATCCCTGGCTGGATTGTCCTTGCCCCATTTTCCTTTTTCGACATGGGAAGAGACCTGTCCGTCATGGGAAGCTGGCCGGGTACTCGGCTTGGACTAGTCATCTGAGACCTAGAGTCCTCGGCTGGATTTTCAAAGTAAGTTTACTTGGAAATGCCCCTACGATTCAGAGCAAAACATTCATGGCTGTGATCACAGAGCCGGGGTCTGATTCATGCCGCCAGTGGTTCGGACAGCATCAGTTTGATGACAGGTTCCCTGTAACTGGCAGGATATTTGTCCCAAGTTCCAGGCACCATCAATCCTTACCCATGCTATTAACCCCTTCATGACATGAGCAGTACTATTACTGCGCATGTCGTGTCTCCCCCTTTGATGTGGGCTCCGGCAGTGAGCCCACATCAAAGTCGCGACATGTCAGCTGTTTTGTACAGCTGACATGTGCGCGCAATAGCGGCGGGTGAAATCGCGATTCACCCGCCGCTATTAACCTGTTAAATGCCGCTGTCAAACGCTGACAGCGGCATTTAACAGCCGCGCGGCCGGAAATGAGCGCATCGCCGACCCCCGTCACATGATCGGGGGTCGGCGATGCGTCTGGATGGTAACCATAGAGGTCCTTGAGACCTCTATGGTTATTGATGTCGGCCTTCTGTGAGCGCCCCCTGTGGTCGGCGCTCATAGCACACCTGCAATTCAGCTACATAGCAGCGATCTGATGTTCGCTGCTATGTAGCAGAGCCAATCGAGTGGTGCCAGCTTCTAGCCTCCCATGGAGGCTGTTGAAGCATGGCAAAAGTAAAAAAAAAAAATGTTTTTAAAAATATGAAAAAAAAAAAAAAATATAAAAGTTTAAATCACCTCCCTTTCGCCCCATCCAAAATATAACAATAAAAAAAAATCAAACCTACACATATTTGGTATCGCCGCGTTCAGAATCGCCCGATCTATCAGTAAAAAAAAAAGCATTAACCTGATCGCTAAACAACGTAGCGAGAAAAAAATATTTGAAACGCCAGAATTACGTTTTTTTTTTTGGTCGCCGCGACATTGCATTCAAATGCAATAACGGGCGATCAAAAGAACGTATCTGCACAAATGTGGTATCATTAAAAACGTCAGCTCGGCACGCAAAAAAACAAGCCCTCACATGGCCATATTGACGGAAAAATAAAAAAGTTATGGCTCTGGGAAGGAGGGGAGCGAAAAACGAAAACACAAAAATGAAAAAGGGCCGGGGCATGAAGGTGTTTTAATATACGGTATTTGGTTTTTATATACTGGACCATGGTACACAGTGCATTATATGAGACATCAACCACCATTCTAAGCCTTCGTCTGTTGCCCATTCACTATCGAAATAGTGTATGTAGAGCCCCAACGTAGATACCGTCCTAATATTACATGATACAACACAATGGGAACATATGGGACAGGCGGACACTGAGACCATGAATTCATTTGCACTCATCCTTCTCACCTGAAGACATGAAGACAATGGCGTCAACCTGCCGTGACAAGATCTCGTACGAGGGGGTCACATTACATGCGCTGGCTCTACAAGTACGCTAGGAAATATTAAATGTACCCGTGAGCTGATAAGGATAAGAGTCAGGTATCTAGAGAGTAAGCTCCTGTGGCCTGATAGAAACGATGAAGCAGTGAGGATGCAGAGCTACATAGTAATGTTATAGACTAGTACCATTGTGTTGTGACGCTGCCCTAAAAAGTACAGTGTGTCCTTTATGGCTGACCGCACCAAATATTCTATTGTGTTATACAATTACTTTTTCCGCACACATGGAACCCGATTCATCATTTGCATTTTTAATTTGTTACTCTTCTTTTTTTTTTTTTTTGTCTTGTATTCATTGACAATTTTTGTTACAAATATTTCAACATTGTGCACAGGGTTCTTGAATTTTGGGCAAAATAAAATAAAATGCTATTTTTTTCCTTTAACCTCATCTGGGACTTTTTTTTATTGCACACATTACACTATAAAAATGTTTCGCTGCACATAAAATCGCTTCCTGGAGTACATTTGCACACACACAAAAAATGTACCACTTTTTGAAAAGTTGCAAACGATAAATCAGCCGAAAACTTCTTGAAATCACAAGCCTTGTCCACAATGGCGAACGTAAAAAAAAAAAAAAATGAAAAAAAACCAGACTTTACAAAAAGGCACAAAAAAAAAAAATTACAAAAAAGGTGCAAACGAAAAACTGTCGAAAATCGCCAAGAACTAGACAAATTAAAGGTTCAAAACGCAACAATGAATTGGGTCCAAAGTGTTTGATTGACTTGGTAATACTACAGCATGGGCTGTATATATACAGCATGTATTTCTTACATAGAAAGTCGTGGTCTTGTTTGGAAGGTACTGTAATTTCTTGATCTGCCACTAGGGGAGCTTTACGGCATAAGGTTATATATAGTGAGCTCCCCCTAGTGATTGGTATAGGTACTACCTTTTATGTTTTCCAGGTACCTTTTTCACTCTGACATTTTCTTCCCTTTTTTGTCACGTTTTTCTGTATCTCTGTCGTTTGACAGTTTGTTGTGATCCCACCCATGAATGTTAGCGCTGCCATCCCAGGCAGCATTAAGAACGCCCATTTGACTTCCCTAAGCTTTCACTGCGTATGCAGGGAGCAGATTGCATCTGTAGTGCCACAGTCTGATCGCCTCCGTGCCGCGCCGCATTGATGCAGTAATCGATGCAAAAGGAGCCCCGACCAAGTATTGAGTGCATTTACTGAACATACATTTCAGTAGGCCAACATTTCAGATTTTAAAATCATTTTTCAAGCTGGCGTTATAAAGTATTCTAATTTACTGAGATAATGACTTTTGTGTTTTCATTGGCTGTAAGCTAGAATCATCAACATTAACAGAAATAAACACTTTAAATAGATCACTCTGTAATGACTCTATATAATGAGTTTCACTTTTTGTATTGAAGTACTGAAATAAATTAGCCTTTTGATGATATTCTAATTTTGTGAGAAGCACCTGTATGTGCAGACTTACTCTTACTGATGTCACTGTGTTGTGCGTCCAAAGCTGGGGGAGAAAACCTAAGAAGGATTGTCACAGGAAGCAAGGGAAAGCAGGGGGTCACTGGACCAGAATGACCAGAGTGGAAACTGGGAAAGTTAGGAAAATATATTTCGAAAAGTGCTCAGTTTGTCTATCTGTCCAGCAGAAGACAGAAAGTAGAGGACAACACCTCAAATTTAAAGGGTTTTTCCTTTTTTTTTTGACAAATTCTACTGCTCCCTCCAGATGACTGGGGGGCCGACACAACCTCTGAGACATCAGAAATATCTCCCATTAAAATGGAGGTAGACTTGTGTTGCCAAAGTCTACAGGAGTGAAGGCGATAGCCAAGTATAGTGCTCAGTCATCTCTATTAGACCTTCAGGTATGTATGATAATTAATGGTTTGGTCCCCTAATTGTCATGTACATGTAGAGTGGTGTTGTGCATCCATAACCACCACTCTTTTCACTTGCATGTGGAAACAGCCATTCTGTCAGGCCCATATTATTATTAGTATGCTTTGCTTATATAGCGCCATTAATTCCTTGGCGATTTGCAGACATTATCGGCACTGTCCACATTGGGGCTCGCAATCTACATTCCATATCTGTATGTTTTTGGAGTGTGGGAGGAAACCGGAGAACGTTGAGGAAACACGGGGAGAACATACAAACTCCTTACAGATGTTGTCCTCAGTGGGATTTGAACCCAGGACCCCAGCGCTGCAAGGCTGCAGTTCTACCCCCATAGAAGTGAACTGACTGATGGTTGAATATGGTTCACACAGAACTTTGATGCGCCTCTCCTAGCAATCAGACACACTTATTTATCGCCTATTGAGTTGGATATCTCCTTTAATGTGGTTGCGATCATTGCAATCCGACAGAAAACTGTCAATAGACTAAGGCTGGTTTCACATTTGCTTTTTTTTTTTGCGATTTTGCTGTAAAAAACACAAAAAAAAGCATGCGTTTTTTCCCCTATATTTAACATTAAAAACGCATGCGTTTTTTTGCATGCGTTTTGACGCGTTTTTGCAACGCATGCGTCTTTTCTCTGCATGCATTGTGTTGCAGAAATGCAACATGTAGTAGATTTTGCGGCATTTTTTTGCCGCAAAAAAAGCATGCGTTTTTTCGCGGCAAAAAAAACTATTGATGTCTATGTAAACGCATGCGTTTTTAAGCACATGCGTTTGCGTTAAAAACGCATGCGTTTTTATTAAAAAAAAAAACAGAAAACACACTGATATGCCACCCCCCACCATAAAGGTGATAAAGGGATCCTAACCCTAAAGGGATCCTAACCCTAACCCTAAAGGGATCCTAACCCTATCCCTAACCCTACACCTAACCCTAATCCCTTTAGGGTTAGGATCCCTTTAGGGGTAGGGTTAGGATCCCTTTAGGGTTAGGGTTAGGATCCCTTTAGGGTTATGATCCCTAACCCTACCTCTAACCCTAACTATTTCTGTTTATAGTGGGTTTTTTACTTTTGATGATTGGCAGCTGTCACACATTTCTCAGCATGCGTTTAAAAAACGCAAACGCATGAAAAAACGCATGTAAACGCGTCAAAACGCCGCGTTTTTTTCACCACATGCAAAAACGCATGCGTCAAAAAAACGCAGCGTTTACATGCGTTTTTTCACAATGCGTTTTTTTTTTTAAACACATGCGTTTTGAAATGCAAGTGTGAAACCAGCCTAACACAGTACAGGATGGGAAGTTGGGACCCTATTTGTCACACACCAGGGAATGGCAGGAAAGCAGCGTACACAGCCTTACTTTTGTGTCTAGTGTTACAATCCATTGCTATTTAGGCCTTCAGCAGTACAAAGTTGTCATTAAATCCTCCTTCCTCTGCTGACTCTGTCCCAGTCTACACAGGAAAGCTCACAAGTGAGCTACAGAAAACAGAACATGTCAGCCTTTTGTGTGTGCTCTAGTGGCCAATTTTGGAAACATAGAGGCTTTGGCATTGGTGCTGACTGCAGTCCTACCTGAATTAGGCTTTGATGAAGGTTTTTCTGGTGAGATCTGCAGGGATCTGATAGACTGGGGCATACGGTAAGGCTATGTATATCCATTCCTGACACATCTTGACAGAAGAATGATTACTTCCTCTGTGTTGTAATAATAGTGCAGCCTTACATTGATATGCGGTTACCTGGCTGGAGTGACAGCTAAGCTCCTAGCATCCACCATTCCTCCAGTGTCCCGCAGAGCTGACAGTATCTGCTTGTCAGCGGTGATGTATCCTGCAGTCTGTCTCCTGATAGATGGCATGCTTAACCGCAAAACCTTAAAGAAATATTTCTGCATGAGCAAGGAGACGTTTAGACAGGTCCTGTAGACCGGACAGGGTTAAGCCCCATCCGCTTGTCCCTCTTGGTAATTAAAGGTCGGCTTTTAAAAAACGACTGATTGTTGCTGTAAGTGTCAATGTTTATGGATTGAAATCCAGTACAACCCATGTCACCGAGGAGAGACTGCAGAGAAGGTGTAAAATTCATCACTAGCATCATCATAATTACTCCATTCTAGGCGAGGAGGAATCATTGAGCAGAATCCATATTTGTCACACGTGTCCGCTGCACGATCGCCACAATACGTTTTCTAATATTGGGGTCTTCACACTGGGATTTTGAACGCAATCTGGTTAGTACAGAAATGGAAATGACCCATAGTCATAATTTTCAATGGACAACAGCAGATGTTGCCTTCAAACCCAAAGTTTATCTGACATGTTAAAGAATTGTGTTGTCGGACAAGTGACATTGTGATGATCTCTGCATGGAGTCGTACAATCCTCGGCAGAGGAACCGGCGGCTCTCAATGACAAGACGCCATCAATGATATCAAGCAATTGTACCATTGAGAACTCGCTGCTTCCAAAAACTCAATATTCTTAGTGAAATCGCAGTATATGAGCTTGTCATATATTCTCCACTCTTTGTCAAAGTGGTTGCATGCACTAAGTCCAAAACTCAACCAAGAATCAAGATATTGACCAGTGTGGGAAGCAGACATCTGGCCTATGACTTTGGGATTGACCCAAGTAAACTTAATTAAACCAAAGAACGAAAACTCAATATAAAAAAAAGATAATTGAGTATCAGATGATTGCAACTTTGTTTAATGTCTCCTGACCTGATAAGGGCAACGTAACGGTGTGACTGTGGAATAGCAAATGAGCTCCCATACTGTTCCCTAGGCTAGGGGTCCCAGGCTATCCTTGTCTCCATTATTACCCCTGATTGTGGGGATGCTTGGGTCTCGTTCCTCACTATGCTTCTGGGGAGAACTAATCTGTTAAGTGTATGCGGAGAACACAAGACAGACAGGACAAAACAGAAGCACAGTCACACAGTACTGTCACAGAGAAAAACACTAAGTAACAAAAGTGTAGAGTCCGTGAGGCAACAAAGTTACATAAAGACACTGAAGGTACCGTCACATTTAGCGAGTGTGGTCGCTGGAGAGCGACCAACTATGCGAAGTCCCCTGGTAACCAGGGTAAACATTGGGTTACTAAACGCAGGGCCGCGCTTAGTAACCCGATGTTTCCCCTGGTTACCAGTGTAAATGTAAAAAAAACAAAACACTACATACTTACATTCCGGTGTCTGTCCCCCGGCACTCTGCTTCCTGCACTGACTGCGAGCGCCGGCCGGCCGTAAAGCAGAGCGGTGACGTCACTGCTGTGCTCTGCTTTACGGCCGGCCGGCGCTGACAGTGCAGGGAAGCAGAGCGCCGGGGGACAGACACCGGAATGTAAGTATGTAATGTTTGTTTTTTTTTACATTTACGCTGGTAACCAGGGTAAACATCGGGTTACTAAGCGCGGCCCTGCACTTAGTAACCCGATGTTTACCCTGGTTACCAGTGAAGACATCGCTGAATCGGCATCACACACGCCGATTCAGCGATGTCTGCGGGAGATCCAGCGACGAAATAAAGTTCTGGCCTTTCTGCTCCGACCAACGATGTCACAGCAGGATCCTGATCGCTGCTGCGTGTCAAACACAACGATATCGCTATCCAGGAGGCTGCAACGTCACGGATCGCTAGCGATATCATTAAATTGTTCAGTGTGAAGGTACCTTTAGAGAAAAGGAAAAGCTTTACCATACACTGCTTGCAACAACTTTGGAATAACCACCAGATAACCAGGATGTGTCCACCTTTCCAGACCAGGATAGATTAACTATAGTTGGCGTTACCTGCATGGCAAAGCCAACATATAGAAGGAAAGCATACATTGGTTCTCTGAAAGCATGTGACTAAATGAGATTAATAAGTTTAGCCCAGCACAGATTTAACTCTTGCTAACCTGTTGAGGAGCTGCAGCCCTATATCACCCTGCGCTGATCAAAGCTATCAATGGAGTTAGAAGAAAGCGTGTAAGAATCTGTGGATTGCATGGACCTGACGTCGCCATGACAGTTGGGGATACTTGAAAAAACCTCCTTGTGACAGGCAACCTCCAACTCATGAGGAGTCATTCTTAAAGAGGTTGTCCACTTCTTTAACATTAATGGTCTATCAATGTCTGATCGGTGGGAATGCGACACCTGGCATCCCCTCCGATCAGCTATAACCAGTGTCGGCGTCAGCCGTCAGTTGTGGAGCTGCACAACTCCATCAACTGTAAATTGGCCGCAGCCGGGCACTGTACATCTACCGACTATTGATTTGAATAGGGAGTGGTTGTACTGTACCCAGCTGCAGTCACTATGCAGTAGACGGAGCTGCGATGTGCGGCAGTTTCATCCGCCGCTAACACCTGAACAGCTGATTTTCAGGGGTGCTGGGTGTCGCACCCCCACCGATCAGACATCATTGTTAAAGTAGTGGACAACTTATTTCAGAATTCAGTAGAAGGCCACGTTCACACGTTCAGTATTTGGTCAGTATTTTACATCAGTATTTGTAAGCCAAAACCAGGAGTGGGTCAAAAATACAGAAGTGGTGACGTGTTTCTGTTATACTTTTCCTCTGATTGTCCCACTCCTGGTTTTGGCTTACAAATACTGATGGAAAATACTGACCAAATACTGAACATGGCCTAATGTTTATACTACGCTATATAGTTTATGGTGCATAAATATAATAGTTACTGTTCTGATTATTGCAGAATTGTAACATCGAAGTGGATATCACACCACTGCAATATCCTGCACAGAACCTGATCAATGGAGGGGCCGAAAGTTGGACCCCCTCCCATCCGATATAGATGGTCTATCCTGATGATAGGCAGCAATATTGTCATCCTGGAAAACCACTTTAATGCCAACATATAACTTAGTCTGAATATTATGTGCTCATATAAATGACATTATAAGAAACTGACATATTATAATAATCTAGTTAATGAAATAAACAGTTATACAGCAAAGAAAGTCAAAGCAGCTAGTACGAGAATTCCTGGTGTGTGATGATTTATGCCTTTCCAAGTGAGTGTGTAGGGTTATGTGTGGTTACAAAGTTCTTCACCTCCCTGAAAGTTTGGTCCAGGATATTTGATACTGTAGATGCAGGATCATGGAGGACTGACCCTAAGCCAAGGGAAGGTCAATAGTTGATCGTTGCAGGACCTTTTTTTTCCCTCCAACGCCTTGGGAATAGGTTACGAGCCCTTTTATTTTAGACAGGACTTTAGATACACCGCTTCTTGTTCACTTTTTTGCGTAGCACTCTTTTGCACGTGGATGATGGATAGAAATGGGCACCCAACCATCCCTTTTGACTTAGAATGAGTTCCATTAACAGGGGTTGTCCAGGCATAAAATATTGATGACCAATCCTTAGGATAGGTAATTCATATCAGATCGGCGGGGATCTGACCGATCTGCTGCAATAACCACTTTCTCAATGGGCAGCAGCTGCAGATGATCACTGGAGATCAGATCCTATTCATTTCAATATCTGATATTGATCACCAATACAAAGGATAGGTCATCAATATTTTATGATCAGACAACCCTTTTAAACTTCTGTCGTGATGAACAGAAATGCATTGTGCACTATTCGTGACTTCAGCAGTGACAGAGATCCTGACAGACGGTTGAAGGAATAGTTTAGCTGTTTAGCCATACACAACTATTATACACTTATACTTGGAAAGTGAATCATATGTGAAGATCCATATTTTTTCTCCAGATCAAAATATGTAGGGCAGCACGGTGGCTCAGTGGTTACAATTGCAGCGCTGGGGTCCTGGGTTCAAATCCCAACAAGGACAACATCTGCAAGGAGTTTGTATGTTCTCCCCGTGTTTGTGTGGGTTTCCTACGGGTTCTCCGGTTTCCTCCCACATTCCAAAGACATACTGATAGGGAATCTAGATTGTGAGCCCCAATGGGACAGTGATAGCATAATAAATAATACTCTATGAAGAGCATAAAAACAAAATGTATGCCTTTCAGATAGGTTTTCATACACGATATTTCTTACTATAAAAGGGAAAATATAGCCGTCCTGCCATCAGTATCGGCTAAGAAGTGATATTTAATATTATGTTCGCTGATTGTCTATATGAGAAGAACGTCTATTACTAAGGAATTTAGATGGAAATGTCGTGTAGTATAAACTTTTGCTGCACTCAGCAGGAATGTCCATACAAGGAAATTATATAAAATGTGTATTTCTGGTCGACTTCTTCATGGCAAAAAGTGAAATTTAAAAGGAAATAAAAACGAGTGAAAAATCAAGAAAATCCACAGTAAATATAAGAGCTTAAAGGGAACCCATTGCCATGAAAATGCAATGGGTTGCAGGCAGCATGTTATAGAGCAGGGGGAGCTGAGCATATTGACATAATTTTGTGAGAAAAGACTAAGTGTAACCTGTTTTCTCATCATTTAATCCTCTGCTCTTTCTGGGATTTTTGGTCCAGTGTGCGGTCCTATCAGTGACTGACAGTGTGTGCATACAAGGAAGTCAGTCACTGGTAGGACCACCCACAGGACCAAAAAAAACATCAGTGACTGGCAGTGTGTGCATAAAAGGATGTCAGTCACTGGTAGGACTACCCACAGGACCAAAAAAAACATCAGTGACTGGCAGTGTGTGCATACAAGGATGTCAGTCACTGGTAGGACTACCCACAGGACCAAAAAAGCCATCAGTGACTGACAGTGTGTGCATACAAGGAGGTTGGTCACTGATAGGACTACCCATAGGACCAACAAAGCCATTAGTGTTATGACCTGGTGGTAAGGACAATAATGGACCTAGTGGTTAAGAGCACACGGAATGACCTGATAGTTACTAATAATATAGGACGAGCTCTGAGACGTGGGAACTTTGCTGACCGCAATCCCTAATCCTATCACACACACTAGAAATAGCCGTGGATTGCTCCTAACGCTCCCTATGCAACTCGACACAGCCTAAGAAACTAGCTAGCCCTAGAGATAGAAAAATAAAGCCTACCTTGCCTCAGAGAAATTCCCCAAAGGAAAAGGCAGCCCCCCACATATAATGACTGTGAGTAAAGATGAAAATTACAAACACAGAGATGAAATAGATTTAGCACAGTGAGGCCCGACTTACTGAAGGATAGGAAAGGTAACTTTGCGGTCAGCACAAAAACCTACAAAAAGACCACGCAGAGGGCGCAAAAAGACCCTCCGCACCGACTCACGGTGCGGAGGCGCTCCCTCTGCGTCCCAGAGCTTCCAGCAAGCAAGACAAAAATCAAAATAGCAAGCTGGACAGAAAAATAGCAAACCAGAGAAAAAAAAGCAGGAACTTAGCTTCAGCTGGGAAGACAGGTCACAAGAACGATCCAGGAGAGAACTAGACCAATACTGGAACATTGACAGGTGGCATGGAGCAATGATCTAAGTGGAGTTAAATAGAGCAGCCAGCTAACGAATTAACCTCGTCACCTGTAGAAGGAAACTCAGAAGCCGCAGCTCCACTCACAACCACCAGAGGAAGCCCATGGACAGAACCAGCCGAAGTACCATTCATGACCACAGGAGGGAGCTTGACAACAGAATTCACAACAGTACCCCCCCTTGAGGAGGGGTCACCGAACCCTCACTAGAGCCCCCAGGCCAACCAGGACGAGCCAAATGAAAGGCACGAACCAGATCAGCAGCATGAACATCGGAGGCAAAGACCCAGGAATTATCTTCCTGACCATAACCCTTCCACTTGACCAGGTACTGGAGTTTCCGTCTCGAAATATGAGAATCCAAAATCTTCTCCACCACATACTCCAACTCCCCCTCAACCAACACCGGGGCAGGAGGATCAACGGATGGAATCACAGGCGCCACGTATCTCCGCAACAATGACCTATGGAATACATTATGGATGGCAAAAGAAGCTGGAAGGGTCAAACGAAACGACACAGGATTGAGAACCTCAGAAATCTTATACGGACCAATGAAACGAGGCTTAAACTTAGGAGAGGAAACCTTCATAGGAACATAACGAGACGACAACCAAACCAAATCCCCAACACGAAGTCGGGGACCCACACAGCGCCGGCGGTTAGCGAAACGTTGAGCCTTCTCCTGGGACAAAGTAAAATTGTCCACCACATGAGTCCAAATCTGCTGCAACCTATCCACCACAGTATCTACACCAGGACAGTCCGAAGACTCAACCTGAACTGAAGAGAAACGAGGATGGAAACCAGAATTGCAGAAAAACGGCGAAACCAAAGTAGCCGAGCTGGCCCGATTATTAAGGGCGATCTCAGCCAAAGGCAAAAAGGACACCCAATCATCCTGATCAGCAGAAACAAAGCATCTCAGATATGTTTCCAAAGTCTGATTAGTTCGTTCGGTTTGGCCATTTGTCTGAGGATGGAAAGCCGAGGAAAAAGACAAATCAATGCCCATCCTAGCACAAAAGGCTCGCCAAAACCTCGAAACAAACTGGGAACCTCTGTCCGAAACGATGTTCTCCGGAATGCCATGTAAACGAACCACATGCTGGAAAAACAATGGCACCAAATCAGAGGAGGAAGGTAATTTAGACAAGGGTACCAAATGGACCATCTTAGAGAAGCGATCACAAACCACCCAAATGACCGACATCTTTTGAGAGACAGGGAGATCCAAAATAAAATCCATAGAGATATGCGTCCAGGGCCTCTTTGGGACCGGCAAGGGCAAAAGCAACCCACTGGCACGAGAACAGCAGGGCTTAGCCCGAGCACAAGTCCCACAGGACTGCACAAAAGAACGCACATCCCGCGACAAAGATGGCCACCAAAAGGATCTAGCCACCAAATCTCTGGTACCAAAGATTCCAGGATGACAAGCCAACACCGAACAATGAACCTCAGAGATAACTCTACTAGTCCATTTATCAGGGACAAACAGTTTCTCCGCTGGGCAACGGTCAGGTCTATCAGCCTGAAATTTTTGCAGCACCCGCCGCAAATCAGGGGAGATGGCAGACAAAATTACCCCCTCTTTGAGAATACCCGCCGGCTCAGGAACACCCAGAGAGTCGGGCACAAAACTCCTTGACAGGGCATCAGCCTTCACATTCTTAGAGCCTGGAAGGTACGAAACCACAAAATCAAAACGGGAGAAAAATAGCGACCAACGAGCCTGTCTAGGATTCAACCGTTTGGCAGACTCGAGATAAGTCAAATTCTTGTGATCCGTCAAGACCACCACGCGATGCTTGGCTCCTTCAAGCCAATGATGCCACTCCTCGAATGCCCACTTCATGGCCAACAACTCTCGATTGCCAACATCATAATTACGCTCAGCAGGCGAAAACTTTCTAGAAAAGAAGGCACATGGTTTCATCACCGAGCCATCAGAACTTCTTTGCGACAAAACAGCCCCTGCTCCAATCTCAGAAGCATCAACCTCGACCTGAAACGGAAGCGAAACATCTGGCTGGCACAACACAGGGGCAGAAGAAAAACGACGCTTCAACTCCTGAAAAGCTTCCACAGCCGCAGAAGACCAATTGACCACATCAGCACCCTTCTTGGTCAAATCAGTCAACGGTTTAGCAACACTAGAAAAATTACTGATGAAGCGACGATAAAAATTAGCAAAGCCCAGGAACTTTTGCAGACTCTTCACAGATGTCGGCTGAGTCCAATCATAAATGGCCTGGACTTTAACAGGGTCCATCTCGATAGTAGAAGGGGAAAAAATGAAACCCAAAAATGAAACCTTCTGAACTCCAAAGAGACACTTTGATCCCTTCACAAACAAAGAATTCGCACGAAGGACCTGGAACACCATTCTGACCTGCTTCACGTGAGACTCCCAATCATCCGAGAAGACCAAAATATCATCCAAATATACAATCAGGAATTTATCCAGGTACTCTCGGAAGATGTCATGCATAAAGGACTGAAATACTGATGGAGCATTGGAAAGCCCGAATGGCATAACCAGGTACTCAAAATGGCCCTCGGGCGTATTAAATGCTGTTTTCCATTCATCGCCCTGTTTAATACGCACAAGATTATACGCACCACGAAGATCTATCTTGGTGAACCAACTAGCCCCCTTAATCCGAGCAAATAAATCCGACAGCAGCGGCAAAGGGTACTAAAATTTGACTGTGATCTTATTAAGAAGGCGGTAATCAATACAAGATCTCAAAGAACCATCCTTCTTGGCCACAAAAAAGAACCCTGCTCCCAATGGTGACGAAGACGGGCGAATATGGCCCTTCTCCAAGGATTCCTTTACATAACTCCACATAGCGGCGTGCTCTGGCACAGATAAATTGAACAGTCGGCTCTTAGGAAACTTACTACCAGGAATCAAATTGATAGCACAATCGCAATCCCTATGAGGAGGTAGGGCACTGGATTTGGGCTCATCAAATACATCCCGGTAATCCGACAAAAACTCCGGGACTTCAGAAGGGGTGGATGACGAAATAGACAAAAATGGAACATCACCATGTACCCCCTGACAACCCCAGCTGGACACAGACATAGATTTCCAATCCAATACTGGATTATGGACCTGTAGCCATGGCAACCCCAAAACGACCACATCATGCAGATTATGCAACACCAAAAAGCGAATATCCTCCTGATGTGCAGGAGCCATGCACATGGTCAATTGGGTCCAGTACTGAGGCTTATTCTTGGCCAAAGGCGTAGCATCAATTCCTCTCAATGGAATAGGATACTGCAAGGGCTCCAAGAAAAAACCACAGCGCCTAGCAAACTCCAAGTCCATCAAATTCAGGGCAGCGCCTGAATCCACAAATGCCATAACAGAATAGGATGACAAAGAGCAAATCAGAGTAACGGACAAAAGAAATTTCGACTGTACCGTACCAATGGTAGCAGACCTAGCGAAATGCTTAGTGCGCTTAGGACAATCGGAGATAGCATGAGTGGAATCACCACAGTAAAAACACAGCCCATTCCGACGTCTGTGTTCTTGCCGTTCAGCTCTGGTCAAAGTCCTATCACATTGCATAGGCTCAGGTCTATGCTCAGAAAATGCCGCCAAATGGTGCACAGCTTTACGCTCACGCAAGCGTCGATCGATCTGAATGGCCAAAGACATAGACTCATTCAGACCAGCAGGCATGGGAAATCCCACCATGACATCCTTAAGGGCTTCAGAGAGACCCTTTCTGAAAATTGCTGCCAGGGCACATTCATTCCACTGAGTGAGTACAGACCACTTCCTAAACTTCTGACAATATATTTCTACCTCCTCCTGACCCTGACACAGAGCCAGCAAGATTTTCTCTGCCTGATCCACTGAATTAGGTTCATCATAAAGCAATCCGAGCGCCAGAAAAAACGCATCAACATCACGCAATGCCGGATCTCCTGGCGCAAGGGAAAATGCCCAGTCTTGAGGGTCGCCACGTAACAAAGAAATGATTTTCACTTGTTGAACAGGGTCACCTGGGGAGCGAGGTTTCAAAGCAAGAAACAATTTACAATTATTTTTGAAATTCAGAAACTTAGATCTATCCCCAAAAAACAAATCAGGAATTGGAATCCTAGGCTCTAACATCGGATTCTGAACCACAAAATCTTGAATGTTTTGTACCCTTGCAGTGAGATTATTCATACAAGAGGACAGACCTTGAATGTCCATATCTACACCAAAAGAGAGACAAAACACACTGCAAAGAAAAAAAAATGGTCTCAGAACTTCTCTTATCCCTCTATTGAGATGCATTAATACTTTGGGCCACCTGTACTGTTATGACCTGGTGGTAAGGACAATAATAGACCTAGTGGTTAAGAGCACACGGAATGACCTGATAGTTACTAATAATATAGGACGAGCTCTGAGACGTGGGAACTCTGCTGACCGCAATCCCTAATCCTATCACACACTAGAAATAGCCGTGGATTGCTCCTAACGCTCCCTATGCAACTCGACACAGCCTAAGAAACTAGCTAGCCCTAGAGATAGAAAAATAAAGCCTACCTTGCCTCAGAAAAATTCCCCAAAGGAAAAGGCAGCCCCCCACATATAATGACTGTGAGTAAAGATGAAAATTACAAACACAGAGATGAAATAGATTTAGCACAGTGAGGCCCGACTTACTGAACAGACAGAGGATAGGAAAGGTAACTTTGCGGTCAGCACAAAAACCTACAAAAAGACCACACAGAGGGCGCAAAAAGACCCTCCGCACCGACTCACGGTGCGGAGGCGCTCCCTCTGCGTCCCAGAGCTTCCAGCAAGCAAGACAAAAATCAAAATAGCAAGCTGGACAGAAAAATAGCAAACCAGAGAAAAAAAAGCAGGAACTTAGCTTCAGCTGGCAAGACAGGTCACAAGAACGATCCAGGAGAGAACTAGACCAATACTGGAACATTGACAGGTGGCATGGAGCAATGATCTAAGTGGAGTTAAATAGAGCAGCCAGCTAACGAATTAACCTCGTCACCTGTAGAAGGAAACTCAGAAGCCGCAGCTCCACTCACAACCACCAGAGGAAGCCCATGGACAGAACCAGCCGAAGTACCATTCATGACCACAGGAGGGAGCTTGACAACAGAATTCACAACACATTTGTGACTGACAGTGTGTGCATACAAGGATGTTGGTCTCTATTAGGACCACCCACAAGACCAACAAAGCCATCTGTGACTGACAGTGTGTGCATACAAGGATGTCAGTCACTGGTAGGACCACTCACTGGACCAAAAAATCCATTAGTGACTGACAGTGTATGCATATAGGCATACAGGGATGTCAGTCACTGGTAGGACCACCCACAGGACAATAAAAGCCATCAGTGACTGGCAGTGTGTACATACAAGGATGTCAGTCACTGGTAGGACTACCCACAGGACCAAAAAAGCCATCAGTGACTGACAGTATGTGCATACAAGGATGTCAGTCACTGGTAGGACTACCCACGGGACCAAAAAAGCCATCAGTGAATGACAGTGTGTGCATACAAGGATGTCAGTCACTGGTAGGACCACCCACAAGACCAAAAAAGCCATCAGTGACTGGCAATGTGTGCATACAAGAATGTCTGTTGTGAATTCTGTGGCCAAGCTCCCTCCTGTGGTCGAGAGTGGTACTTCGGCTGGTTCTGTCTATGAGCTTCCTTTGGTGGATGAGAGTGGTACTGCGGCTTCTGAGTTTCCTTCCTCAGGTGATGAGGTTAAGTCGTTAGGTGCTGCTCTATTTAACTCCACCTGGTGCTTTGATCCTGGCCTCCAGTCAATGTTCTAGTATTGGTCTTGCTTCCTCCTGGATCGTTCCTGTGGCCTGTCTATCCTGCATAAGCTAAGTTTTGCTTGTGTTATTTTTGTTTGCTATTTTTTCTGTCCAGCTTGCTATATTGGTTTTTCTTCCTTGCTGGAAGCTCTGAGACGCAGAGGGAGCACCTCCGTACCGTTAGTCGGTGCGGAGGGTCTTTTTGCCCCTCTGCGTGGTTGTTTGTAGGTTTTTGTGTTGACCGCAAAGCTATCTTTCCTATCCTCGGTCTATTCAGTAAGTCGGGCCTCACTTTGCTAAATCTATTTCATCTCTGTGTTTGTATTTCATCTTACTCACAGTCATTATATGTGGGGGGCTGCCTTTTCCTTTGGGGAATTTCTCTGAGGCAAGGTAGGCTTATTTTTCTATCTTCAGGGCTAGTTAGTTTCTCAGGCTGTGCCGAGTTGCATAGGGAGCGTTAGGCGCAATCCACGGCTACCTCTAGTGTGGTGTGTTAGGATTAGGGATTGCGGTCAGCAGAGTTCCCACGTCTCAGAGCTCGTCCTTTGTTTTTGGTAATTGTCAGGTCACTTTGTGTGCTCTGAACTTCAATGTCCATTGTGGTTCTGAATTACCTGTTCAGAACAGTACTGGAGGCCCAAAGTACTAATGCTTCTCAATACAGGGAAAAGAGAAGTTCTGAGACCATTTTTTTCTCTTTGCACTGTGTTCTGTCTTTCTTTTTCCCTTTACATCAGGGTGGTTCAGAACACAGGTGTGGACATGGACATTCAAGGTCTGTTCTCTTTGATTGATAATCTCGCTATAAATGTACAGAATATTCAAGATTTAGTGGTTCAGAATCCTATGTTAGAACCTAAAATTCCTATTCCTGAGTTATTTTCTGGAGATAGAGCTAAGTTTTTGAATTTTAAAAATAATTGTAAACTATTTCTGGCTTTGAAACCCCGCTCCTCTGGTGACCCAGTTCAACAAGTTAAGATCATTATTTCTTTATTACGTGGCGACCCTCAAGACTGGGCATTTTCCCTTGCGCCAGGAGATCCTGCATTATGTAATATTGATGCGTTTTTTCTGGCTCTCGGATTGCTGTACGACGAACCAAATTCAGTGGATCAGGCAGAGAAAAATTTGCTGGCTCTGTGTCAGGGTCAGGATGAGATAGAGATTTATTGTCAGAAGTTTAGAAAGTGGTCCGTGCTCACTCAATGGAATGAATGTGCGCTGGCAGCTATTTTCAGAAAGGGTCTCTCTGAAGCCCTTAAGGATGTCATGGTGGGATTTCCTATGCCTGCTGGTCTGAATGAGTCTTTGTCTTTGGCCATTCAGATCGGTCGACGCTTGCGCGAGCGTAAATCTGTGCACCATTTGGCGGTATTATCTGAGCATGAACCTGAGCCTATGCAGTGCGATAGGACTTTGACCAGAGCTGAAAGGCAAGAACACAGACGTCAGAATGGGCTGTGTTTCTACTGTGGTGATTCCACTCATGCTATCTGCGATTGTCCTAAGCGCACTAAGCGGTTCGCTAGGTCTGCCACCATTGGTACGGTACAGTCGAAATTTCTTTTGTCCGTTACTTTGATCTGCTCTTTGTCTTCCTATTCTGTCATGGCATTTGTGGATTCAGGCGCTGCCCTGAATTTGATGGACTTGGAGTTTGCTAGACGCTGTGGATTTGTCTTGGAGCCCTTGCAGTGTCCTATTCCATTGAGAGGAATTGATGCTACGCCTTTGGCCAAGAATAAGCCTCAGTATTGGACCCAGCTGACCATGTGCATGGCTCCTGCGCACCAGGAGGATATTCGCTTTCTGGTGTTGCATAATCTGCATGATGTGGTCGTGTTGGGGTTGCCATGGCTACAAGTCCATAACCCAGTATTAGATTGGAAATCAATGTCTGTGTCCAGCTGGGGTTGTCAGGGGGTACATGGTGATGTTCCATTTCTGTCTATCTCATCATCCACCCCTTCTGAGGTCCCAGAGTTCTTGTCTGATTACCGGGATGTATTCGATGAGCCCAAGTCCAATGCCCTACCTCCGCATAGGGATTGTGATTGTGCTATCGATTTGATTACTGGTAGTAAGTTTCCTAAGGGTCGACTGTTTAATTTATCTGTACCTGAGCACGCCACTATGCGGAGTTACGTGAAGGAGTCTTTGGAGAAGGGTCATATTCGCCCGTCATCGTCGCCATTGGGAACGGGGTTCTTTTTTGTGGCCAAGAAGGATGGTTCGCTGACACCTTGTATTGATTACCACCTTCTAAATAAAATTACGGTCAAATTTCAGTACCCCTTGCCACTGCTGTCTGATTTGTTTGCTCGGATTAAGGGGGCTAGTTGGTTCACCAAGATAGATCTTCGTGGTGCGTATAATCTTGTGCGTATTAAACGGGGCGATGAATGGAAAACAGCATTTAATACGCCCGAAGGCCATTTTGAGTACCTGGTTATGCCATTCGGATTTTCTAATGCTCCATCAGTGTTTCAGTCCTTTATGCATGACATCTTCCGAGAGTACCTGGATAAATTCCTGATTGTATACTTGGATGATATTTTGGTCTTCTCGGATGATTGGGAGTCTCATGTGAAGCAGGTCAGAATGGTGTTCCAGGTCCTGCGTGCTAATTCTTTGTTTGTGAAGGGATCAAAGTGTCTCTTTGGTGTTCAGAAGATTTCATTTTTGGGGTTCATTTTTTCTCCTTCTACTATCGAGATGGACCCTGTTAAAGTTCAGGCCATTTATGATTGGACTCAGCCAACATCTCTGAAGAGTCTGAAGAAGTTCCTGGGCTTTGCTAATTTTTATCGTCGCTTCATCGCTAATTTTTCTAGCATTGCTAAACCGTTGACTGATTTAACCAAGAAGGGTGCTGATGTGGTCAATTGGTCTTCTGGTGCTGTGGAAGCTTTTCAGGAGTTGAAGCGTCGTTTTTCTTCTGCCCCTGTGTTGTGCCAACCAGATGTTTCGCTTCCGTTCCAGGTCGAGGTTGATGCTTCCGAAATTGCAGCAGGGGCTGTTTTGTCGCAGAGAAGTTCTGATTGCTCGGTGATGAAACCATGCGCCTTCTTTTCCAGGAAATTTTTGCCTGCTGAGCGAAATTATGATGTTGGCAATCGAGAGTTGCTAGCCATGAAGTGGGCATTCGAGGAGTGGCGTCATTGGCTTGAAGGAGCTAAGCATCGCGTGGTGGTCTTGACTGATCACAAAAACTTGACTTATCTCGAGTCTGCCAAACGGTTGAATCCTAGGCAGGCTCGTTGGTCGCTGTTTTTCTCCCGTTTTGACTTTGTGGTTTCGTACCTTCTGGGCTCTAAAAATGTGAAGGCGGATGCCCTGTCTAGGAGTTTTGTGCCCGATTCTCCGGGTTTGTCTGAGCCGACGGGTATTCTCAAAGAGGGGGTAATTTTGTCTGCCATCTCCCCTGATTTGTGGCGGGTGCTGCAAAAATTTCAGGCTAATAGACCTGACCATTGCCCAGCGGAGAAACTGTTTGTCCCTGATAGGTGGATGAATAAAGTTATCTCTGAGGTTCATTGTTCGGTGTTGGCTGGTCATCCTGGAATCTTTGGTACCAGAGATTTGGTGGCTAGATCCTTTTGGTGGCCGTCTCTGTCGCGGGATGTGCGTTCTTTTGTGCAGTCCTGTGGGATTTGTGCTCGGGCTAAGCCCTGCTGTTCTCGTGCCAGTGGGTTGCTTTTGCCCTTGCCGGTCCCGAAGAGGCCTTGGACACATATCTCTATGGATTTTATTTCGGATCTCCCCGTCTCTCAAAGAATGTCGGTCATTTGGGTGGTTTGTGATCGCTTCTCTAAGATGGTCCATTTGGTGCCCTTGTCTAAATTGCCTTCCTCCTCTGATTTGGTGCCGTTGTTTTTCCAGCATGTGGTTCGTTTACATGGCATTCCAGAGAACATCGTTTCTGACAGAGGTTCCCAGTTTGTTTCGAGGTTTTGGTGAGCCTTTTGTGCTAGGATGGGCATTGATTTGTCTTTTTCCTCGGCTTTCCATCCTCCGACAAATGGCCAGACTGAACGAACCAATCAGACCTTGGAAACATATCTGAGATGTTTTGTTTCTGCTGATCAGGATGATTGGGTGTCCTTTTTGCCTTTGGCTGAGTTCGCCCTTAATAATCGGGCCAGCTCGGCTACTTTGGTTTTGCCGTTTTTCTGCAATTCTGGGTTCCACCCTCGTTTCTCTTCAGGGCAGGTTGAGTCTTCGGACTGTCCTGGTGTGGATACTGTGGTGGATAGGTTGCAGCAGATCTGGACTCATGTAGTGGACAATCTGACTTTGTCCCAGGAGAAGGCTCAACGTTTCGCTAACCGCAGGCGCTGTGTGGGTCCCCGACTTCGTGTTGGGGATTTGGTTTGGTTGTCATCTCGTTATATTCCTATGAAGGTTTCCTCTCCTAAATTTAAGCCAAGTTTCATTGGTCCATATAGGATTTCTGAGGTTCTTAATCCTATGTCTTTTCGTTTGACTTTTACAGCTTCTTTTTCCATCCATAACGTGTTCCATAGGTCATTGTTGCTTAGATACGTGGCACCTGTGGTTCCATCTATTGATCCTCCTGCTCCGCTTTTGGTTGAAGGGGAATTGGAGTATATAGTGGAGAAGATTTTGGATTCTCGTGTTTCGAGACGGAAACTCCAGTATCTGGTTAAGTGGAAAGGTTATGGTCAGGAAGATAATTCCTGGGTCTTTGCCTCTGATGTCCATGCTGCCGATCTGGTTCGTGCCTTTCATGTGGCTCATCCTGGTCGGCCTGGGGGCTCTGGTGAGGGTTCGGTGACCCCCTCCTCAAGGGGGGGGGTACTGTTGTGAATTCTGTGGCCAAGCTCCCTCCTGTGGTCGAGAGTGGTACTTCGGCTGGTTCGGTCTATGAGCTTCCTTTGGTGGATGAGAGTGGTACTGCGGCTTCTGAGTTTCCTTCCTCAGGTGATGAGGTTAAGTCGTTAGGTGCTGCTCTATTTAACTCCACCTGGTGCTTTGATCCTGGCCTCCAGTCAATGTTCTAGTATTGGTCTTGCTTCCTCCTGGATCGTTCCTGTGGCCTGTCTATCCTGCATAAGCTAAGTTTTGCTTGTGTTATTTTTGTTTGCTATTTTTTCTGTCCAGCTTGCTATATTTGTTTTTCTTGCTGGAAGCTCTGAGACGCAGAGGGAGCACCTCCGTACCGTTAGTCGGTGCGGAGGGTCTTTTTGCCCCTCTGCGTGGTTGTTTGTAGGTTTTTGTGTTGACCGCAAAGCTATCTTTCCTATCCTCGGTCTATTCAGTAAGTCGGGCCTCACTTTGCTAAATCTATTTCATCTCTGTGTTTGTATTTCATCTTACTCACAGTCATTATATGTGGGGGGCTGCCTTTTCCTTTGGGGAATTTCTCTGAGGCAAGGTAGGCTTATTTTTCTATCTTCAGGGCTAGTTAGTTTCTCAGGCTGTGCCGAGTTGCATAGGGAGCGTTAGGCGCAATCCACGGCTACCTCTAGTGTGGTGTGTTAGGATTAGGGATTGCGGTCAGCAGAGTTCCCACATCTCAGAGCTCGTCCTTTGTTTTTGGTAATTGTCAGGTCACTTTGTGTGCTCTGAACTTCAATGTCCATTGTGGTTCTGAATTACCTGTTCATAACAGATGTCAGTCACTGGTAGGACCACCCACAAGACCAAAAAAGCCATCAGTGACTGACAATGTGTGCATACAAGGATGTCAGTCACTGGTAGGACCACCCACAAGACCAAAAAAGCCATCAGTGACTGACAATGTGTGCATACAAGGATGTCAGTCACTGGTAGGACCACCCACAAGACCAACAAAGCCATCTGTGACTGTGTGCATACAAGGATGTCAGTCACTGGTAGGACCACCCACAAGACCAAAAAAGCCATCAGGACAGACAATGTGTGCATACAAGGATGTCAGTCACTGGTAGGACCACCCACTGGACCAAAAAAGCCATCAGTGACTGACTGTGTGCATACTAGGATGTCAGTCACTGGTAGGACCACCCACTGGACTAAAAATCCTAGAAAGTGCAGGGTTTCAATGATGAGAAAACAGGTTACACTTAGTCTTTTCTCACAAAATATATACCACAATACACCTCATTCATTTATACATTCGCCGAGGCTGAAAAAGAGAAAAAAATCTAAGCTATATTTATCTCTAATATATAATGCATCACACAGGGGTGACCTCTTATGTTTTCAGTGCAGTCGCCTATATCTGGATGCAGGAGAACCTGACTTTGGGCTTTTATGTGCCACAACGGGTCATATATCCCGTACACAGCCCCCAACATGGATGGACAGTGGCTGTAACATTACCCTGTAACTCTAGCCTGGGCTGGGGGGGATACGCTTACAGAAGCATCTCAGGAATGGTCTGTTCTCTGCTAATTTCTGATTTGGAAACAGTATAGAAAGTGGACATGATACGTGGTGTTTGAAACCTTTGTCAGCAACTTTTTTGTTTGTACAGTGTGAGTGAAGTGATGAATATAATGTTATAAAGTGATATAATGATATGTATCAGTCCTCATCAAATCAGAAAATTCAACATTTTCAACCATTCTTTGTCCTTTATTATTAATGCTGATATTTGATTTTTTTTATTCACATAAAGCTTTATTTTTAATCTCATTTTCAACCATGATAGAATAGTATCAGAGGCTTTAGTGCCACGGCGTCATTAATATCATCCATAGTTACCTGCTACAAGGCCATCATGCTCCTCCATTCCGCCCTGCGGGGAACATGTGGGACCCATTCAGCCAGTAGCTGCTATCAAGGTGTGCGAGCCCCATCTTCAATGGCTTTTTTACTAATGGTCACAGACACAGAGAAAGCAAAGGCAACAAAAAGTGATTTTCCATGCTATTGTTTGGGAAAATAGTATCCATCAGTGTTCTGACATTGTGATCTACTTCATGTTTAGCCAGCAGGGTCCTAATATACGAGGGGCGTTCATTAAAGATTTCTCCTGACCCACTTCTATTTATCACAGCACCGTAAAACTGCACATGTGTAATGATATAAGTCTCTATAGTTTACTTTCCAATTTGCAACTCAGAACTGATAACGGTCTTGATTTTGCAGATGCTGAAGTGGTGTGAGGTTTGATAATGGACCCAGTGGAATACACAGCAGTCATCAAGTTCCTTTACTTGAAAGGCCGCACACCGATGAGATGAAAGAGGTTTATAGTGATGATTCCCCATCATATGATGTAGTCAAGGACCCTGGCATCGTCAGTTCAAATGTGGTCGGACTTTGGTGCAAACAGCTCCAATTCCAGGGTGACCCCACTCTGCTATTGATGAACACACCATCCAGCAAGTGGAGGTCACCATTTTGGAAAATCACCGCATAACCGTTCGCCACCTAGCCCAAAATGTCAAGATTAGTGTGGGGTCTGTGTAAAAAATCATCGAAACAGAGGCGTAGCTAGGGTTTTGGTCCAGGGGGGTGAAATTTCTGAGTGGGCCCCCTAACCAGGTAACCTTCATTACAATTCGGTGACGCGCCCTAATACTGGAGGAGAACCTCAGCAGATGACCGCGCTATTACTGAAGATAATCTCTATATAACGACCAACATGGATATTACCGCCATATGGTCAGTGGTAGATACTAGCCCTACAGAGCATATAAGAGATCACTGCACAGTTACAGATAATGTCTTACCACTGATGTTCTCTGATGGAATCGTTCAATTTTCCCATCTTTCCCATCTGGTCCAGACCGACATGACAACCTCTTCCAGCCAGGACTCGTCTGCAGAGAATACAACAAAGACACATTTCACTTCTCATCTTCCAGCCCCATCACCATCTATTCCCAACCTGCACAAACTCCTCATCCTGCTGATTCCCCAAATACTGAGCCGCTGCTGCCATATGTGTCCCTATTATTGACCCTGATACCCCAATACTGAGCCGCTGCTGCCATATGTGTCCCTATTATTGACCCTGATACCCCAATACTGAGCCGCTGCTGCTGTATGTGTCCCTATTACTGCCCCTGATACCCCATTACTGAGCCGCTGCTGCCATATGTGTCCCTATTATTGACCCTGATACCCCAATACTGAGCCGCTGCTGCCGTATGTGTCCCTATTACTGCACCTGATACCTCAATACTGAGCCGCTGCTGCAGTATGTGACCCTATTACTGCACCTGATACCCCAATACTGAGCCGCTGCTGCAGTATGTGACCCTATTACTGCACCTGACACCCCAATATTGAGCCGCTGCTGCCCTATGTGTCGCTATTACTGCACCTGATACCCCAATACTGAGTCGCTGCTGCCCTATGTGTCCCCATTACTGCACCTGATACCTCAATACTGAGCCGCTGCTGCAGTATGTGTCCCTATTACTGCACCTGATACTTCAATACTGAGCCGCTGCTGCAGTATGTGTCCCTATTACTGTCCCTGATACCCCAATACTGAGCCGCTGCTGCCCTATGTGTCGCTATTACTGCCCCTGATACCCCAATACTGAGCCGCTGCTGCCTTATGTGTCGCTATTACTGCACCTGATACCCCAATACTGAGCCGCTGCTGCCATATGT
The DNA here is from genome assembly GCF_032444005.1 of Ranitomeya imitator. NCBI lineage: Eukaryota > Metazoa > Chordata > Amphibia > Anura > Dendrobatidae > Ranitomeya > Ranitomeya imitator. Next base: position 48,079,859 of record NC_091286.1, read on the forward strand.
GTCCCTATTACTGCACTTGATACCTCAATACTGAGCCGCTGCTGCCGTATGTGACCCTAATACTGCACCTGATACCCCAATACTGAGCCGCTGCTGCCGTATGTCTCCCTATTACTGCCCCTGATACCCCAATACTGAGCCGCTGCTGCCATATGTGTCCCTATTACTGCCCCCAGACTGTTTGATGGCTGTTTGATGGCTCCAACACTGTATGATGGCCCCTTCACTGTAATCTCCACACTGTATGATGGCCCACTTCCATATAGTATAATCCACGAGTTAATCCTAAATATAGTATAATGCACTCCCCATAGGTCTCCATATAGTATAATGCACTCCCCATAAGCCTCCATATAGTATAATCCACCCCCATAGGACTCCATATAGTATAATGCACTTGCCATAGGACTCCATATAGTATAATGCACTCACAATAGGCCTACTCTATAGCACAAGGCAGTACCCATAGGCATACTCTATAGCACAAGACAGAACCCCATAGGCAGACCCTGTAGTATAAGACAGCACCCCATAGGTAGACCCTGTAGTATAAGACAGCACCCCATAGGCAGACCCTGTAGTATAAGGCAGCACCTCATAGGCAGATCCTGTAGTATAAGGCAGCAACCCATAGGCAGACCCTGTAGTATAAGGCAGCCCCCATAGGCAGACTCTAGTAAAGGCAGCACCCCATAGGCAGACCCTGTAGTATAAAACAGCACTCCATAGGCAGACCCTGTAGTAAAAGTCAGTACCCCCATAGCCAGATTCTGAAGTATAAGGCAGCACCCATATAGGCAGCTCCTGAAGTATAAGGCAGCCCACCTATAGGCAAATCCTGAAGTATAAGGCAGCCCCCCATAGGCAAATCCTGAAGTATAAGGCAGCCCCCTATAGGCAGATCCTGAAGTTTAAGGCAGCCCCCCTATAGGCAGATCCTGAAGTATAAGGCAGCCCCCCATAGGCAGATCCTGAAGTATAAGGCAGCCCCCCATAGGCACATCCTGAAGTATAAGGCAGCCCCCCTCTAGGCAGATCCTGAAGTATAAGGCAGCCCCACCTATAGGCAGATCCTGAAGTCTAAGGCAGCCCCCATAGAAAAAACAATAAATAAATACCTCTCTTCCTCCTTGTTCCAGCGGTGCTCCGACCTCCCGTTCATCTTCTGACAGCGGGCGCCGGGTGGTGACGTCCACTGTCAGCGTCACGCGCCGATACAGTTACAGTAGCGTAGCTCCCGGTGGGCCCCCTCCGAGCACCGGGCCCGGGACAATGGCCCCCTTTGCCCCCCGGTAAGCTACCCTACTTCATCGAAGACAAACTTGACATACATAAGGTAGTCGTTTGCTGGGTTCACCGGCTGCTCACACCTTTCCAAAAGCAAGAACGAGTCGAATGCTCTCAGGCTCTATTGACAATGTGCCAAGGAAACCAGGAGGACACAACAGACTGATCACACAGGATGAAAGCTGGGTCCATCACTGTGATCCTGAGACTAACGTCCAGTCAATGCAATGGAAGCATCATGACTCACCGCCTCCAAAGAAGGCACGTGTCCAACCTTCGTCAGGCAAGGTCATGCTCACAGAATTTTGGGACCAGCACCGAGTAGTATTGATGGATTTCCTAGCAAAGAGGCATACGGAAATTGTGGGAGGCCATCAAAATCAAGAGACGTGGCATGCTCACCAAAGGTGTCCGCCTTCTGCAAGACAATGCACCAGTTCACAATTCACATGTTGCCCAAATGGACGCACGCTCCTGTGGCTTTGAAATTCTACAGCATCCCCATTATTCACCTGACCTCGCACCATCGGACTTCCACCTCTTTCCAACAATGAAGTTATTTTTGAAGGGCAAGCATTTTCCAGATAATGAGACTCTGATTTCCAACGTGGCTTTTGGAGCAACCTGACGACTTCTACAAGCGAGGTGTTTAAAGAGATGGGAGAAGTGTGTGTCCCTAGGTGGCACCTATGTAGAGAAGGACTAATAACTTTGCCAGTCTTTAATGAACGCCCCTTGTATGTCTATTTCTTTTTACAAAATGGAATTACTTACATGTTAAGGGTAAATGCCAATGCTTCTTCATTCAGAGTCCCTTGTGAGGAGAAGAAGCCCTATAATGTCCCAAGGTACAGTGGTGGGCGAGCAGCCAGAGGAAAGACTTAGGCCACGTGCACACGTTGCGGAAAGTGGTGCGGATTTTTCCAGACTGATTTCGGTAAAATCCGTAGGTAATCTGCACTGCGGATTTCCTGCGGAATTACCGCGGATTTACCGCGATTTTGTGCGGATTCCACCTGCGGTTTTACACCTGCGGATTCGTATTATGGAGCAGGTGTAAACCGCTGCGGAATCCGCACAAAGAATTGACATGCTGCGGAATAAACAACGCTACGTTTCCGCGCGTTTTTTCCCGCAGCATGTGCACTCGTGATATAGTTTTCCATAGGTTTACATGGTACTGTAAACTCAGGGAAAACTGCTGCGAATCCGCAGCGGCCAATCCGCTGCGGATCCACAGCAAAATCCACAACGTGTGTACATACCCTTAGGGTATGTTTCCACGTGCAGGAAACGCTGCGTGTTTGACACTGCAGAGACTCGCAGCATCAAACACGCAGCGTCCAGATGTTACAGAATAGTGGAGGGGATTTAATTAAATCCCATCTCCACTATGCGTGGTAACACGCATCCGGTGGCTCTGCGACTCTGGACATGCGGCGCGTCTTTTAAGATCGCAGCATGTCCATATACCTTGCGGCAACGCTGCGCCGCCGCAAGATATAGCACAGGGCCCTATGTGTGGGGTGCGATGATCCCGGATGTGCGCTATGAACACATCCGGCATAATTGCATCCCAGAAGGGGGTGGAGCTTAGCGCAGAGCGGGTTTGCCGCTCCGACGAAACCGCTGGCCATCCTGATTGTGGACACGTACCTTTATACTCTGCTGCGATCTTGCTTTTTTACCGAAATCATTCCTACTCCATAATGCAATGTTATATTTTATAATATAAAGTAGTAGCAGAGCTCCTTATTCCAGCACTGCATTAAAAGGTTATTCTCAGCATACATCTTCAGGAGCGCACCACTCCTCTGCCTCCTGGCTTTCATTTTGCAAGGAGTGGTGCGCTCCCGATGATTAACAGTTCAGACCAGAGGGCATGGCTTCTGGCCTAAATTGTGCACTCTCTGGTATTGATCGGGGGTGATCTGGTCAGCTTCAGACCAGTGATATTAAGGCTACTTTCACACTAGCGTCGGATTCGGTCCGTCGCATTGCGTCGGGCCGAGATTCCGACGCTAGCGTTTGATGCACCACACAACGGGTGCAGCGGATGCATTTATTCGGCGCATCCGCTGCCCCATTGTGAGGTGCGGGGAGGTGGGGGCGGAGTTCCGGCCGCGCATGCGCGGTCGGAAAAAGCGGTCCGTCGGCAGCAAAAAACGTTACATTTAACGTTTTTTGCTCCCGGCGGTCCGCCACTACACGGCGCAACCGTCGCACGACGGTTGCGACGTGTGTCAATACGTCGCAATGCGTCGGTAATGTTACTCTATGGGGCAAAAACGCATCCTGCAAACAATTTGCAGGATGCGTTTTTTCCCCTAAACGACGCATTGCGACATATTCAAAAAAATGCCAGTGTGAAAGTAGCCTAAGTCTACAGCATTATTAAAAGGAGGCACAAAAAGTCTCATTATTAAAAGAAGGTACAATGAGGGTCATTAATATAAGGAGGTACAATGAGGGTCATTATAAGGAAGCACAATGAGGGGAATTATAAGGAAGCACAATGAGGGTCATTATAAGGAAGCGCAATGAGGGTTATTATAAGGAGGCACAATGAGGGGCATTAATATAAGGAGGCACAATGAGGGTCATTAATATAAGGAGGTACAATGAGGGTCATTATAAGGAAGCACAATGAGGGTTATTATAAGGAGGCACAATGAGGGGCATTAATATAAGGAGGTACAATGAGGGTCATCATAAGGAAGCACAATGAGGGTTATTATAAGGAGGCACAACGAGGGTCATTAATATAAGGAGCACAATGAGGGTCATTAATATAAGGAGGTACAATGAGGGTCATTATAAGGAAGCACAATGAGGGTTATTATAAGGAGGCACAATGAGGGGCATTAATATAAGGAGCACAATGAGGGTCATTAATATAAGGAGCACAATGAGGGTCATTAATATAAGGAGGTACAATGAGGGTCCAATGAGGGTCATTATAAGGAAGCACAATGAGGGTTATTATAAGGAGGCACAATGAGGGGCATTAATATAAGGAGGCACCATGAGGGTCATTAATATAAGGAGGTACAATGAGGGTCATTATAAGGAAGCACAATGAGGGTTATTATAAGGAGGCACAATGAGGGGCATTAATATAAGGAGGCACAATGAGGGGCATTATTATAAGAAGTTACAGGGGGCATTATTATTATTATTATTATTATTAGGAGGCCCGGGGGAAATTATTATTAGGAAGCCCAGGGGACTTAATTTTTATAATAATAATAATAATAATAATTTTATTTATATAGCGCCAACATATTCCGCAGCGCTTTACAAATTATAGAGGGGACTTTTACAGACAATAGACATTACAGCATAACAGAGATCACAGTTCAAAATAGATACCAATAGGAATGAGGGCCCTGCTCGCAGCTACAATCTAGGAGGATAAAGGGGAGACACGAGAGGTGGATGGTAACAATTGCTTTAGTTATTCGGACCAGCTATAGTGTAAGGCTCAGGTGTTCATGTAAAGCTGCATGAACCAGTTAACTGCCTAAGTATGTAGCAGTACAGACACAGAGGGCTAATAACTGCATAAAGTGTATGAGAACATGATACGAGGAACTTTTTTTTTTATGATAGGCCACACCGGGATCATTAGGTTAATGTGTTGAGGCGGTAGGCCAATCTGAACAAATGAGTTTTTAGGGCACGCTTAGGCTACTTTCACACTAGTGTCGGAATCTCCACGTCGCAATGCGTCGGGCAGAGATTCCGACACTAGCGTTTAACGGACTGCACAACGGAGGCAGCGGATGCATTTCTCCGGCGCATCCGCTGCCCCATTGTGAGGTGCGGGGAGGTGGGGGCGGAGTTCCGGCCACGCATGCGCGGTCGGAAAAAGCGGTCCGTCAGGAGCAAAAAACGTTACATGTAGCGTTTTTTGCTCCCGACGGTCCGCCAAAGCACGACGCATCCGTCGCACGACGGATGCGACGTGTGGCAATCCGTCGCAATGCGTCGTCAATACAAGTCTATGGGGAAAAAACGCATCCTGCAAGCACTTTTGCAGGATGCGTTTTTTCTGCAAAACGACGCATTGTGACGGATTGCAGAAAACGCTAGTGTGAAAGTAGCCTTAAAACTGTGGGGATTGGGGATTAATCGTATTAACCTGGGTAGTGCATTCTAAAGAATCGGCACAGCACGATTATAAGAAACGGAGCAACCATGTGATGTTCACAAGAGATTTTTGCATAAATGAAGGAGAGCTATTTAGTGCAGTATCATTTTTTTAATTGATTTTTTATAAGGATAAATACCGTAATATGTGCTCTGCTCTAATAGAGCAGAATAACATTTGTTAAAGGGCCACTGTCACCCCCCTCTAGCCGTTATAAACTAAAAGAGCCACCTTGTGCAGCAGTAATGCTGCATTCTAACAAGGTGGCTCTTTTAGTTTTAGGTTCAAGTATACCCCAAATAAAGCGGTTTTATACTTAGCCACAATTCCTGTCTCTAGCCAGGGAGGCGGGTCCTCACTCCCCAGCTCTAACCGCTCCTCTGCCGTCACTCCAATCTTCCTGCGCTTTCAGCGCCGCCCCCTCAGCGCTGTGTACGTTTCAAAACCGGCGCCTGCGCAGTGTACTGCTGTGCTGCGCAGACGCAGTAAGCTCTGGCCGTCTGACGTCCCAGCCAGGCTTGCAGACTGCGCCTGCGCGGGCATTCCGGCCAGCCACCTTTGGAATCCCCACCCCGCACTGTGCATAATGCATAACACAGTGCGGGGCGGGGATTCCAAAGGTGGCTGGCCGCAATGCCTGCGCAGGCGCAGTCTGCAAGCCTGGCTGGGACGTCAGACGGCCAGAGCTCACTGCGTCTGCACAGCACAGCAGTACACTGCGCAGGCGCTGGTTTTGAAACGTACACAGCGCTGAGGGGGGCGGCGCCGAAAGCGCAGGAAGATTGGAGTGACGGCAGAGGAGCCGTTAGAGCTGGGGAATGAGGACCCGCCTCCCTGGCTAGAGACAGGAATTGTGGCTAAGTATAAAAACGCTTTATTTGGGGTATACTTGAACCTAAAACTAAAAGAGCCACCTTGTTAGAATGCAGCATTACTGCTGCACAAGGTGGCTCTTTAGTTTATAACGGCTGGAGGGGGTGACAGTGGCCCTTTAAAGGGAATCCGTCAGTAGGATCAACCCTCTATATGGGCATGCAGGTCATATTAAGAAGAATAAAATGATACCTTCATATCTGTGATCTAATGTCTTATTCCAGAAAAATCCACTTTTTTCATAATATGTAAATGAGCTTTTAAGATCTATGGGCTGGACATAGATCTCTCTGAGAATCTTCTTCCAGAGCTTATTTTACATAAAAGGGATGAGTTACCAGTGTGAGACATGTAATGACTGACAGTCTGCTCTCCTGATGTACATGTTTCACACTGGTATCACCTCCTTTCATTTAAAATAAACTCTGGAGGCAGATTCTCCTGGAGATCTATGTCCAGCCCATAGTCCTGAACAGTTGATTTACAGTACATGTTAAGGCCTGTTTCAGACGTTAGTGGCTCCGGTACGTGTGGTGACAGTTTCCTCACGTATCGGAGACACTGACTCACGTAGACACATCAAAATAAATGTGTCTCTGCACATGTCAGTGTGTTCTCACGGACCGTGTGTCCGTGGGCAAAACACGGAGACATGTCCGCGTTTCTCCGGCAGCACAGTCCGCAAAGCGTCCCGCACACGGAGAACAGTGTGCACTCTCCTCCGTGTGCACGTACCACTGCAGCGCTGTCCCCTGCTTTTGGTGCTGAAGCCGGCATTCATTCCTTCTCCCCAGCAGTGTTCGCTGGAGAGAAGGAATGAAAAATCAAGGTTTTTTTTTTTTGTTAAAAATAAAGTTTGGGGTCACCTCCCGCCTCCCACCCCCCCGTGCGCCCGTCCGAATGCAGAGAAATACTCACCCACGATGCCTCCTCTCAGCTCCTGCAGCCTGTCCTGTGTGAGCGGTCACGTGGTACTGCTCATTACCGTGATGAATATGCGGCTCCACCTCCCATAGGGTGACCCCAAACTTTATTTTTAACAAAAGAAAAATAAAAAAACCTTGATTTTTCATTCCTTCTCTCCAGCGAACGCTGCTGGGGAGAAGGAATGAATGCCGGCTTCAGCACCAAAAGCAGGGGACAGCGCTTAACTGTAGCGCTGTCTCCTGCACGGTCCGTGTGGTCCTCAGTCGGCACACAGCTGCCGCACATGTGCCACACTGATGTGCCACATGAGCACACGGATACGGATAACTCCGGTACCGGAATTATCTGGACGTGTGAGACTAGCCTAAGAGAAATATGGATGTCTTTGAAATAAAACATTGGATTGCAGATATCAAAGTATCATTTTCTTAAACTTTCTATGACCTATATGCCAATATAGACAGCATAGGAAGGTTCAGACAGTTGTATTCAAAATTGTTTGCTTTTCATCCACAAAAATACTGACGATTTTTCATCCATATGTCCTCATTTTCACACATACCACTAATTACATTTCTGTGTCTCTTAGCAGCTCAGATATTTGAGCCTTGGCATTTTGTTCATGAACTAGAGAGCCCTGGATGTATAGTTTTAAGACTCCGCAGAAACCAGTGTTGCAGCAGATGGAAAACACATAAAAAGGTGAATTTAAGATTGGCAAGGAATACATGCTGTGCTATTCACTTTTGGAAGATATGGGTGTCTGCTGGAAGGGCTCTTTTAATCAGCAGCTTCCAATCTGCTAGCAAAAAAGATATTTCCTGACCTTGCTTCCATAAATCTATGTTTAGCTCCAGTGACTCCTTTCTTTCTCACCACCCACGTATATCCATACATACTAACTGCACGAGTAGGTGGAACAGTCACCTTTTACATCTGCAACCATTTGGCCAATATTTCCACAGCTCTGATTCCATCTAGATCTTTTCCAATAAGATCAGCAAATAATTTTCCTTTTATGTTACATTGTTTATGCTGGATGAACACATAGAATTTTGCACTATTTTTATGACTTTTTCATTTTTTTTCATATTTTTTTTTTAATAAAAATGCTATTTTATACTGCTTTAAGATTTATACCAAATTATTGAAAAATCTATATACAGCGTTTCTAGTTTTGGACATTTTCAGATTTTTTTTAATGCAAAATGCTATGGATGTAGAGTTTTTAAATACATTTTTACCTATATAAAACAATTCCTAAAGAAGCCGATGGTAAAAGAAAAAAAAGGCATGTTCTAAATGTGAAAAAAATGCAAAACATTAAAAATGCTATGAAAAATACTTAACCCCTTCACCCCCGAGCCTGTTTTCACCTTAAAATTCTGACCACTGTCACTTTATGTGGTAATACCTCTAAAATGTTTCAATGGATCCCAGTGATTCTGAGACTGTTTTTTCATGACATACTGTACTTCATGATAGTGGTAAAATTTAATCGATATGACTTGTGTTTATTTGTGAAAAAAATCAGAGAGTCATATCATACAAAATAATTAATAAATAACATTTCCCACGTGTCTACTTTACATCAGCGCAATTTTGGAAGCATAATTTTTTTTGTTAGGAAGTTTTAAGGGGTAAAATTTAACCAGCGATTTCTCATTTTTCCAACAAAATTTACAAAACCATTTTTTAGAGACCACATAACATTTGAAGTGACTTTGAGAGGCCTATTTGACAGAAAATATTCAAAAGTGACACCATTCTAAAAACTGCACCCCTCAAAGGGCTCAAAACCACATTCAAGAAGTTTATTAACCCTTAAGGTGATTCACAGAAACTTTTGGAATGTGAAAGGAAAAAATGAACATTTAACTTTTTGTCACAAAAAATTTTACTTTAGACCCCAAATTTTTTATTTTTGCAAAAGTAACAGGAAAAAATGGACCCCAAAATTTGTTGTGCAATTTCTCCTGTGTACACTGATACCGCATGTGTGGTGGAAAACTACAGTTTGGGCACACAGCAGGGCTTGGAGGGAAAGGAGCACCTTTTGACTTTTTGAATGCAAAATTTTCTGGAATAATTAGCTTATGCCATGTCGTGTTTGGATAGTCACGATGTCCCAAAACAGTGGAAACCCCCCACAAGTGACAACATTTTGTAAACTAGACCTCTCAGGAAACTTATCTAGATGTTTTGTGAGCACCTTGAACCCGCAGGTGCTTCACAGAACTTTACAACGTTGAGCCGTAAAAATAAGGAAAAAAAAAATCAAATTTTTGCCCCAACTTTTTTCTTTTTACAACGAAATGGACCCCAATATTTGTTGTACAATTTCTCCTGAGTACGCCGATATCCCATATATGGTTGAAAACTACTTCTGAGGCACAGTGCTAAGCTCAGAAGGGAAGAAGCTCCATATTTGAGTTCACATTTTGCTGGACTGATTTAAGAGTGCCATGTCACCTTGGCAGAGCCCCTGAGGTGCCAGAACAGCAGAACCCCCCATATGTGGCACAATTTTACAAATTACACCTCTCCATGAATTCATCTAGGGGTGCAGTGATCATATGGACACAACAGATGAGTCACAGAACTTTATACCATTGGGCAATGAAGAAAAAAATAATTTTTACCACCAAAATTTTGTTTTAGCCCCCGATTTAACATTTGCACATTGGAAATGGGTAACATTTGCAGAAAGGTTTGTCCCACAATTTCTACTGAATGTAGAAATACCCCAAATGTGGCTGTTTAGTACTGCTTAGCCATATGACGAGACTCAGGAGGGACAGAGCGCTATTCAAATAGTGCTCCGTCTCTCACGAGTCTCGCCGTATGGCTAAAGCACTAGTATCATACAGGAGGCATCCTTGAGCACAGAATTTCCTAGAATATTTTGTGGACTCCACATACAAAGCCCCTATGTGCCAGAAGAGCAGAATCCCCTCCCAAGTGAGTCATGTGATGGCTTTTTTTTTTTGCAGAACGAGTTGACGTTTTATTGGTACCATCTTTGGGCACATGACATTTTTTGATCGCTTTTTATTCAGATTTTTGGGAGGTAGAATGAACAAAAACCAGGAATTAAGTTTTTTTTTAGTAGTGTTCCGCGTGTGGTAAAATTTATGGGGCAGCTTTATTTTTCGGGACAGTACGATTACAATGATACCCCATTTATATTTTTTTAATGTTTTGGCGCTTTTACACAGTAAAAACTTTTATAGAAAAAATAATTCTTTTTTAATCGCTTTATTGTGAGAGCTATAACTAGTTTATTTTTCTGCTGATGGAGCTGTATGGCAGCTTTATTTTTTTGTGGGACAAGATGATGATTTCATGGGTACCGCTTTTTATTCCACTTTTTGTTCGGCGGTATAATGATAAAGCGTAATTTTTTGCATTGTTTTTTTTTTACGGTGCTCACTAAAAGGGTTAACTAATTAGACAGTTTTATAGGTCGGGTCGGTTCGGACACAGCGATACCAAATATGTGTACTTTTATTGTTTGTTGTTTTTTTCATAATATTTATGGATACTATATACTTTTTACTGTTTTTATTATTTTGTTATTTTTTTTAAATATATACAGTATATATATATATATATATATATATATATATATATATATATATATATATACATTACTCAAAAAAATAAAGGGAACACTTAAACAACAGAATTGAACTCCAAGTAAATCAAACTTCTGTGAAATCAAACTGTCCACTTAGGAAGCAACACTGATTGACAATCAATTTCACATGCTTAAGGAAGAAAAGAAGAAAGTTAAGAAGAAATTGGCTGCAGCGCTCACGTGGCATAACAATATCAGGAAGTGTCAGCAGATCCGGCTCCTTGAGAGCAGTTACTGGGTCTGGGGGTCTCCTTTAGTCTTCAGCGTAGTTTTGGATATCGCCTGCCATAGGTTTATATGTTACATTTCTTCTTTTCTTCCTTTTCGCAGAAAACAATTTCACATGTTGTTGTACAAATGAAATAGACAACAGATGGAAATTATTGGCAATTATCAAGACACCCTCAATAAAGGAGTGGTTCTGCAGGTGGGGACCACAGACCACATCTCAGTAACAATGCTTTCTGGCTGATGTTTTGGTCACTTTTGAATGTTGATTGTGCTTTCACACTTGTGGTAGCAAGAAGGTTTGCTGTGTCTGTCAGCATAGTGTCCAGAGGCTGGAGGCGCTACCAGGAGACAGGCCAGTACACCAGGAGATGTGGAGGGGGCCGTAGGAGGGCAACAACCCAGCAGCAGGACGCTACCTCAGCCTTTTTGCAAGGAGGAGCACTGCCAGAGCCCTGCAAAATGACCTCCAGCAGGTCACAAATGTGCATGTGTCTGCACAAACGGTTAGAAACCGACTCCATGAGGATGGTCTGAGTGCCCGTTGTCCACAGATGGGGGTTGTGCTCACAGCCCAACACCGTGCAGGACGCTTGGCATTTGCCACAGAACACCAGGATTGGCAAATTCGCCACTGGCGCCCTGTGCTCTTCACAGATGAAAGCAGGTTCACATGGTGACATGTGACAGACTTGACAGAGTCTGGAGATGCCGTGGAGAGCAATCTGCTGCCTGCAACATCCTTCAGCATGACCGGTTTGGCAGTGGGTCAGTAATGGTGTGGGGTGGCATATCTTTGGAGGGCCGCACAGCCCTCCATGTGCTACCATATGTTGGTGCGGTTGGCCCTGGGTTCCTCCTAATGCAGGACAATGCCAGACCTCATGTGGCTGGAGTGTGTCAGCAGTTCCTGCAAGATGAAGGCATTGAACCTATAGACTGGCCGCCCATTCCCCAGACCTGAATCCGATTGAACACATCTGGGACATCATGTCTCGCTCCATCCACCAACGTCACATTGCACCACAGATTGTCCAGGAGTTGGCGGATGCTGTAGTCCAGGTCTGAGAAGAGATCCCTCAGGACACCATCCACCGCCTCATCAGGAGCATGCCCAGGCATTGTAGGGAGGTGATACAGGCACAAGGAGGCCACACACACTACTGAGCATCATTTCCTTATCTTGAGGCATTTCCACTGAAGCAGGATCAGCCTATAATTTGATTTTCCACTTTGATTTTGAGTATCATTCCAAATCTAGACCTCCATGGGATATTCAATTTTATTTACATTGATAATTTTTATGTATTACTGTTCTCAACACATTCCACTGTGTAATAAACAAAGATTTGCAACTGAAATATTTCATGCAGTGATATCTAGGATGTGGGACTTTAGGCTCCCTTTATTTTCTTGAGCAGTATATATATATATATATATATATATATATATATATATACATATATATATATATATATAATTTTTCTGATTTCCAAAAATATATTTTTACAACTTTTTTTTTTAATTTTTTTACCCGGGTCACAAAAAAGGTCAATGATTGGGACCCCACTATGACGTTCCGGAGTCTCCGATCCAAGGGTAGAGAAACTGTCTTCCCTCTGTGTGCTCGCTAAATGCTGCAATCGAGTTTGATCACAGCATTTAGGGAGTAAAAGTGCTGGGAGTAGTGTGTGACTACTCTTGGCACTGATGTCCGGGTGTCAGCTGTCATGATCAGCTGATACCCGTTGGCAATCCCCAGCGCACAACCCCTGTGCGCGGGCGATCGCTATGACGTACATGTACTGCATCGGTCGGGAAGTCCTTCCCGATCATGACGTACATGTACTGCAAATGTGGGAAAGAGGTTAAAATTAGTGGTGTTTTTGTACGAGTGTTAGGATTTTCCACGCAAAAGATCTGCTGTGTATTACATAGAACCTAAAATAAAAGCAAAATGAGCAAATACTCTGCAGCAAGGAAATAAATAGTAGTAATACACGTAAATAACATAGAGTACTTAGTTAACACTGTTTTGATTAAAAAAGTGTAAGAGCCATCCCGCTGCAAGTGAACCCAATTGGGACAGTACATAACTCTTGTATTTCACCTCACTTTGCGTCAACACTCAACAGATGTAAAATAGATAAGGGCAAAGTAGGACCTGAGTCCCGACTGTTCAGACACATGACTGTGTAAAGCTTTATAAACAAAATGAACAGTCCAAGAAAGCTATAAGTCAAGTGTAACACTTAACACATAGTGAGATGAATTACAAGAGTTAGGTACCGTCCCGATTGGGTACAACTTGTCGCGGTGGGATGGCTTTTACAATGAGCAAAACAATGTTAACTAATGTTATACACCTGTGCCAGATCTGGGCTCTGCTCCAAGTGCCCCAGTCCGTTGAACTTTCTGGTGCTACATGTCGGGCTTAGTAGGTTGCCTGGAGTGCTTCCATGTGATAAACTTTCTGGGCCTATTCAAGTGCTTCTAAGATGCATAACCGAGGCTTGGTATTGAATCTGAGACTAGACTTGCAGTTTGAGTATGCACAGCAACCTGGTTGCATACTGCAGGACATCTCCTATAGACCAGCAGCTTCCAGTGCTTCTTCGTACTTGTCTGCAGCTTCAAGTTCTAGCTTCTAGACTCCTGGGGTTCTGTTGGCTACCTGTCCCCGGGTCTCCTGGACCTCTTATCAGTGTTCGCCTGTGGTTTTCAAGACGTCTTCCTGACTGTGTGTGGCTTCCTTAGTTGATGATTCTCCCATTACTCTGCAGTATTATAAGCTTGCCTGCGGTCTCCTGATGTCCTCCGCCTGCATGTGTTTTCCTGCACCCCAACTCATTGCCTGCAGTTGTCTGACATCCTCTGCCTGCATGCAGTTTCCTGCACCCCACCTCCTTGCCTGCGGTTTTCTAATGTCCTCTACCTGCATGCGGTTTCCTGTACCCCACCTTACATGTCTTACACTGGTAACTCCCACTTCATGTAAAATAAGCTCTGGAGGTAGATTCTTAGGGAGATCTACGTCCGGCCCATAGACCTGAACAACTCATTTACATGAATTTTTCTGAAAAAGACATTGGATTGTCGATATCAAGGTATCATTTTATTCATCTTCTCCATTGACTCTGTACTCTGTTCTGCTAATGACCTGAGGTTAGCATCCTCAATAATCAGAACCTCCCACTCTCATCTCCAAGACTTTTCACGTGCTGCGCAAATTCTTTGGAATGCACTACCCAGTTTAAGACGATAAATCCCCAATCCCCACAATTTTAAGCATGCCCTAAAAACGCATTTGTTCAGACTGGCCTACCGCCTCAACGCATTAACCTAACTATCCCTGTGTGGCTCATTCAAAAAAACTTAAACCATAATCAGGTTCCTCGCATAATGTTCTCATACACTTTATACAGTTAATAGCCCTCTGTGTCTGTACTGCTACATACTTAAGCTGTTAACTGGTTCATGCAGCTTTACATGAACATCCGAGCAGGCTCGGACTGGCCCACCGGAGAACCGGAGGATTCACCGGTGGGCCCAGGCACTGACACCTGCTGGCATATTGGCCAGCAGCTACTTAGGGCCCCCACTGCTCCAGGGGCCCCCCAGCCAGTGAAGTGTCGCTAATAGTGGCACACCCAGCTGCTATGGGGCCCCTGAGTCAAGGGGGGCCCTTCTGGTGCCAGAGAGCAGCAGATGGACAGGAGCCTGTTCCCGCTGCTAAAGAGAAATTAATATTCATGCTTCCCCATGCCCCCATGGGTGTGGAGAGGCGTGAATACCGTTTCACTTTAATGGCGGGTAGCATTAGCCGCAGGCTGAGGCTAACACTGCCCGCCGCTGCTGCTGAATGGGGGGCCCCAGAGGTGGGCACCTAAAGAGCGGTGATCCTTGATTGTGATCCCTGCAGCTTGGGACCAGAGCGGAGCTGCAGGGATCCACGCCATCCTCCTTCCTGCCCGGCACTTCCTGTCTGAATCAGCGCGGCTGGATGACATCATCATTCAGCGCGGCTGTTTCAGACAGAAAGTTGTCAGGATGTGCTGCGGCTGCTGGGAACGTGCGGAGAGGTGAGTGGGTGCTGTGCGTGTGTATGCGCGAGTGTGCCTGCATGTGTGCGGCTGTGTGTGTGTGCGTCTCTGCCTCCATGTGTGCAGCTGTGTGTGGGGGGGGGGGAGGCAATGATGATGGCGCTGAGGCAATGATGATGGCGCTGGAGGCAATGATGATGGTGCTGGAGGCAATGATGATGGTGCTGGAAGCAATGATGATGGCGCTGGAGGCAATGATGATGGCACTGGAGGCAATGATGATGGCGCTGGAGGCAATGATGATGGCGCTGGAGGCAATGATGATAGTGCTGAAGGCAATGATGATGGTGTTGGAGGCAATGATGATGGTGCTGGAGGCAATGATGGTGGTGCTGGAGGCAATGATGGTGGTGGGGGAAATGATGGTGGTGGGGGCCATGATGATGGTGCTGGAGGCAATGATGGTGGTGCTGGAGGCAATGATGGTGGTGGGGGAAATGATGATGTGGTGGGGACAATGATGATGGTGCTGGAGGCAATGATGATGGTGGTGGGGGCAATGATGATGGTGCTGGAGGCAATGATGATGATGATGGTGGTGGGGCAATGATGATGGTGGTAGTGGGGCAATGATGATGGTGGTGGTGGGGGCAATGATGATGATGATGGTGCTGGAGGCAATGATGATGGTGGTGGGGCAATGATGATGGTTGTGGGGGCAATGATGATGGTGCTGGAGGCAATGATGATGATGATGGTGGTGGGGCAATGATGATGGTGGGGAAGAAAGGAATGATGGTTGTGCTGTAAAGGACAAAAATGGTAGTGGTGGAAAAGACAATGGTGGTGGGGAAGGAGGCAATGATGGAGGTGGTAATGAGTACAATGGTGGAGGGGGAGAAAAATGATGATGCGGAGGGGGCTGCATTATACACTTTCAGGGGGCCTGCATTATACCCTATGAGGGGGCTGCATTATAATTCTGTGGGGCTGCATTATTCTCTGAGGGGGCTACATCATACTATATGAGGGGAGCTGCATTATGCCCTATGAGGGGCTACAGTATATTCTATGGGGGGCTGCCTTATGAAGGGTTGGCATTATACTCTGAGGGGGCTACATTATATTCTGTGGAAGTACTGCATTATATTATATGTGGGGGCTGCATTATTCTCTCAGGTGGCTACATCATACTATATGAGGGGAGCTGCATTATGCCCTATGAGGGGGCTACAGTATATTCTATGGGGGGTTGAATTATACTCTGAGGGGCTACTTTATATTCTGTGGAGGGGCTGCATTATGCCATATGATAGAGCTACGTTATATTCTATGGGGGGGCTGCATTATACCTTATGAGGGGGTTGCATTATATTTTGTGGGGTGCTCTATTATACCCTATGAGGGGGCTACTTTATATTCTATGAGGGGGCTACCCCAACCCCTGCTACATAATTAAGACATGTACTACCTTATACAGGGTGGAGCGCGGTAATTTGCTGATTTGGGAATGAAATAAAAAAATTATGATCATTAGAAAAATTTATTTTATATTTTAATTATACTGAACAGTAATGGAATTTTTAAATTACATGGTTTTAAATAGTGTATCTGGCAAATGTCGACCTTCGCTATCCACACACTGCTGCATACGTTTTCTGAAGTTTTCATGAACTCTAACAAGCATGTCCACTGGTATTCTGCCAATTTCAGCTTCAATATTGTTCCTTAGGTCTTCCAAGGTGTTGGGACGGTTGATATACACCTTAGACTTCAGGTAACCCCAAAGGAAAAAATTGCATGGGGCTAAATCTGGTGAGCGTGCTGGCCAGTTCACATCTCCCCTCAAAGAGATAAGCCGTCCAGGAAACATTTGCCTCAAACAATTCATGGTAACCCTCGCTGTGTGTGCAGTGGCACCATCCTGTTGGAACCATGTATCCTCTAGTTCCATTGCCTCAAGAGCCGGCTGAAAATAATCCTGTATCATAGACAAGTACCGTTCGGAGTTCACAGTTATGGCACGACCATTATCCTGAAAAAAGTAAGGACCAATGATGCCTACTCGTGATATGGCGCACCACACAGTGACGCGGTCCGAATGCAGAGGTCTCTCGTGAACTTCTCTGGGGTTTGTTTCACTCCAGTAACGCATATTTTGTTTGTTTACACACCCACTGAGGTGAAAATGTGCCTCATCAGAAAAAAACACAATTGCGTCACGGGGTATCGTTGCTAACATGTCTTCACAAGAGGTCCGCCGTGTCAAATAGTCCCATGCTGACAAATGTTGGACCACGCACATTTTATACGGGTGAAAATTCAGTTCATCATGAAGAATCCGGTGGAGAGAACGTCTTGAAATGCCAAGAGCAAATGATTGCTTCCGAGCAGAGCGTTTTGGAGATTGCAGTACTGCTGCTCTAACTCTCTCGATGTTTTGTGGTGTTGTAATCCTTCTCTCAGGTCCCCTTCGTACACATGACACATTCCCTGCTGTTCTGAATGCATTCACCCAATTTACAATTGATTGCCGTCCAGGAACACGTCCGCGTGGAGGAACAGCGAATTGTAAACGAAAAGCACGCTGCACTGCAATGATCGAGTGGGCATTTGAAAAATACGCTTCAACACAAAATGACCTCTCCTCACGTGTCCACTGCATGATGGCAACTGAAAGGCAGAGGAATACAAATCTCCCATCAGCCACTGTAAGCCACACCCACTCTCCCCTCTCTTCGACTGACAGTGCCGCCACAGCATGCAGTGCAAAAAAGCAAATTACCGCGCTCCACCCTGTATTATGCCCTGATATTAGCGTGTTTTACCGCACAATTGATGGTCTTGAATGTATTTCTATGTAGCTACATAGTGGGCCCCAAGAATGATTTTCTCTGGTGGGCCCAAGGTGCTCCAGTCCGACGCTGCATCCGAGCCTTACACTATGGCTGGTCCAAAGAACGAAAGCAATTGTTACCATCCACCTCTCGTGTTTCCCCTTTTTCCTCATAGATTGTAAGCTTGCAAGCAGGGCCCTCATTCCTATTGGTATCTGTTTTTAACTGTGATTATTGTTATGCTGTAATGTCTATTGTCTGTACAAATCCCCTCTATAATTTGTAAAGTGCTGCGGAACATGTTGGCACTATATAAATAAAATTATTATTATTAATAATTATTATTATTATTACTCTGTACGAGTACATCGGACTTCACTCGGATCCACATGACAAACTTAGGGTGAACAGAGATATGGGAAGGGATAAGAGAAATGGAGTTTAACTACCTTCATAATCCCGTCTGCCCTAAAATAGCAAATGTTTTGCTCCTGATACCGAGTGTTGATCATTCAAGTCAAAATTCAGAACAACAAATATTTATGTTATTTTCTTCTAAAATAAAGCATCTGAGGCTTTTCCTAAACCCTCGACAGTTCCCGCTGTGACCGGCTTTTGAGGTCTGCTGTTCCACATTTATTCTCATGGTAAATAAGGCTTGTCTGCTCCTGAGATTGAACCATTTTTCCTCCAAAATCCAGATGGAGGAAGTGCCCTCTTGTCTTTTGAGGGAGTTTTACATGAAACAGCTTTTCACCATAATTTTTGTATGAGCCATTTATGTACTTGTACAAGTTATTGATGCTCTTTATCACTTTTCTTACTTTTCTTTGTACCTTTTCTAACTCCAGGGCATTCTTTTTAAGTTATATAGCCTCCCATTGGCAGATGTCTGAGACAGTCGGGTCCCGATGCTGCTCTGACCTCATCTACATTGAGGTCATCTGATGCAGGGTAAGGTTTTAATATTAGAGAACAAGACCGTCCTGATTGGGGTACACCTTGTCGCGGTGGGATGGCTTTTATGCTTTTTTGATCAAAAACAGTGTTTAATAAGTACCCCATGTTATTTACATATATGTACTATTACTATTTCCTTGCTTATTTACTGCAGGGTACATGCTCATTTTGTTTCTATACTAGGTTTCATCCTTTTTATGAACTGCTGTCCAGAAGTGAACTGCATATTCCAGATGAGGTTGCACTATCGCATTGTAAGGTGGTAGTATTACATAATTCTTTTAATACAAGAAAATATTTTGCTTACCATAATAACCACTGATTGACATTGTGCTGTTATTTGATCTATGATCTACAAGTTCACTCAGATCCTTCTCTACAAGTGACTATCCTAGTTTTACTCTGCCTAGAACATGTGATGCCTTCATGTGCCAGGTCCAAACATTTACCAAATTAAACTTCATCTGCTTGTAACAGCAGGCTGCCTTGCTGCATCTCCTGCTTCGTTTTCTGTGTCCCAGGGTCT
This sequence comes from Ranitomeya imitator, assembly GCF_032444005.1. Taxonomy (NCBI): domain Eukaryota; kingdom Metazoa; phylum Chordata; class Amphibia; order Anura; family Dendrobatidae; genus Ranitomeya; species Ranitomeya imitator. Next base: position 48,099,333 of record NC_091286.1, read on the forward strand.
TAAAAAGGCAGCACGCATGCTCCTAATATGTCCCCAGCAAATAGCTGGGAGGAACTTAATACTTAAGGCACCTCCACTTGTTAGGTGGTGCCTGAGCAACAATTGTAGTTAGTCAATCTGCAAGATGCTAGTTAGTGATCAGGTACCAGTCCAGTTCAACCAGTACCAGTTCTTCCTTCCTGTTCCCATCTGGTCTGTGTGGTACCTTAATTAGAAACCACTTTGGTGGTAGCTGAATCCCAAACCTCTCCAGCTGTACCTGAATCCGGAATCACTCTGGTGGTACCTGAACCCAAAACCATTCTGGTGTTACCTGAACCTTGAAACCGCTCCAGCGGTACCTGAGCCTGAGTCCCACTCTGCCAGTATCTGTCTGAACAAGCGGTTACATCTTTATCCTCTGTATCATGTCCTGAGTCGGACTCCTATTCTTTTCTACTGTCATGACCTGTGGGGTCAGCTGCTGTGGTACCGGGATCTATCCTAGAGTACCACCAGACATCCACCTGGGTCCAAGTCTAACCCCACCATCAGGGCCCTAGTGAAAACTCAGGTGGTCGCTTAGTTATGCCCCTCCAGTCTCTCCCTGGTCCGTGGCGCAGTGGGTCCACGATCCACTGACACTGCTGATGCCAAAACATTCAGTTTTTTAGTTGACTTGTCAGTTATGAACATCCTCCATAAACTGGATTATACTATATAGCTAAATCGCAAAGGACGTAATTCTGATGTGACATAGCCATGCAGCGTGTGGTGAGATCAGAATAATTTTTGCTTTAGTTTTCAGCTATAGAAAGCTTGTAGGTGGCGAGAAGGTTAAAGCTGGGGCTGCATGGCAACTTTTGCTGCACCTAGGGTGGTACTACAGTACATTGCAGTGAATGGCGTATTATTGGAACCCGCAAGGTACCGTGATTTGCGGCAAGCAAGTCGCAAAAAAGTTAGAACCAGTTGGAATTTCTGCAATTTGTTTGTCATTGTTATGGTACCTTGTGGGTCACAATGTGATCCCGGTCACATGAACTAGGCTACGTTATAGCAACGGCATTGAGAAATCCTATGTCTCGGCTAAAGTCACCACGCAGCCCCATCCTAAACTGTTGAAGTGGGCATCGCTGTATAGTTTTCCGGGTGGAGAAGAAATCATTCTTTATTACTGAATTCTATCAGACTTATTAAATGCATTTCAGAAGGTAAAACCTTCACTGGCCCAGGGCACTTTAGTTCTGACAACCTCTGTTTGTCCATATTTAGGCAAGTGTGAAGTGAAAGAATCTGAGCATAAAAACGCAACGAACTGTCAGCCATATACAGCGTCAGCAGACGTTCATAGAATATTCCTAGAACACTGGATATCAATGGAATTTTTACATGAACGTACCTTTTCAAGTCCTGCTATCACAGTTCTGTTGCATTGAATGGGATTTGTTCAACTGGAAATAAACTTTCTGAATACAGCTGTTGCGTTCAAAAAGTTTATTATTTGGTGTGTCATGGAAAATATGCGGCCAGCTGTTATGACCTGGTGGTTAGGAGCACCCGGCACGACCTGATAGTTAAACTCACACAGGACAAGCTCTGGGATGTGGGAGCTCTGCTGACCGCAAGCCCTAATCCTATCACACACACTAGAAATAGCCGTGGAGCGTTCCTGACTCTCCCTAGACGCCTCTTCACAGCCTAAGAGTTAGCTAGCCCTAGAGATAGAAAATAAAGCCTACCTTGCCTCAGAGAAATTCCCCAAAGGAAAAGGCAGCCCCCCACATATATTGACTGTGAGTAAAGATGAAAGTCACAAACGCAGAAATGAAACAGGTTTCAGCAAAGGGAGGCCAGACTTACTAAACAGACAGAGGATAGGAAAGGTATCTTTGCGGTCAGCACAAAAACTACAAAAGACCACGCAGAGTGTGCAAAAAGACCTCCGCACCGACTCACGGTGCAGAGATGCCACTCTGCATTCCAGAGCTTCCAGCTAGCAAGACAAAATCATGATAACCAGCTGGACAAGGAAACAATGAACAAATAATAACTATCAGGAACTTAGCTTCTGCTGGAGAAGACAGGTCACCAGAAAGATCCAAGAGCGAACTGAACCAATGCAGGAACATTGACAGCTGGCATGGAGTAACGATCTGAGTGGAGTTAAATAGAGCAGCCAACCAAAGGATAAACCACGTCACCTGTGCAATGAACCTCAGAAGCAGCAGCTTCACTCACAGCCACCAGAGGGAGTCCATGGACAGAACTCGCCGAAGTACCATTCACGACCACAGGAGGGAGTTCGACAACAGAATTCACAACAGCCAGCCACACATTTTCCCTACATTCATCCATTTAAGTGGCCACATTTAGGGCATGTGCACACGTTCAGGCTTTTTCGTGTTTTTTTCACGATAAAAACACTATAAAAACACATTAAAAACGCATACATACATATGCATCCTATCATTTAGAATGCATTCGTGAAAAAAACGTATAGTGGTAAAAAAAAGCAGCATGTTCATTAATTTTGCGGATTTTTCGCGTTTTTCCTGCTATTCTATGCATTGGGGAAAAAAACACAAAAAAACGTGCAAAAAACGCATGCGGATTTCTGGCAGAAATGTCAGGTTTTTGTCAGGAAATTTCTGCAAGAAATCCTGATGTGTGCACATACCCTTAGTCCTCTAGAGAGGTAGCCACTATTTTTTTTTCCTCTTCTTTCTGTCTCTTCCTATTGAATTAAACATTCATGCTCATGCAAATAGATTGTCTTCCTGAGCGGCCATAGGGAGAGGATTTGTCTTCATTTGTCAATCCCTTTAAGGTCTTAAAAAATATTTATTTTGCTTCAGTTGAGTTGTAACCAGGTTCATTGACTTGGTTTGGCTCCAGTATATTAAGTTTCTGTAAAATTAGCTGTTTTAGATCAGAAACAATAGCAAATTAGCACATTAGCTTCGTTGTTTTTAAAAAGCTCAACTGAGTAGAAGGCCAAGCCTAAAAGTGATAGCTGGCATCACAGAATGGTGCTTACCCATTCCAAAATGTGCTTCTTCTGTGGAGCGTGAGGCAGTATCTTCACATCCCCTGGCAAAGCAATTGCGAAACCTGGGTTAGGCCGGTTTCACACGTCAGTGGCTCCGGTGACAGTTGACAGTTTCCTCACGTACCGGAGACACTGACTCACGTAGACACAGTGAAATCAATGCATCTGTGCAGATGTCATTGATTTTTTGCGGACCGTGTCTCCGTGTGCCAAACACGGAGACATGTCAGTGTTCGTGGGAGCGCACGGATTACACGGACCCATTAAAGTCAATGGGTCCGTGTAAAACACGTACCGCACACGGACGTTGTCCGCATGCAGTCCGTGTGCCGTGCAGGAGACAGCGCTACTGTAAGCGTCATGGATCTTTATTTTAAACACGATTATTCATATCTTCTCTACAGCAAACGCTGCTGCAGGGAAGATATGAATCGCGGCTTCAGCACCAGATGCAGGGGACAGCGCTAAACTTTAGCGCTGTCTCCTGCACGGTGCGTGTGGTACCCAGTGGGCACACGGGCGGCACACTGATGTGCCACAGAAACGCACCGGCACACGGACACGGATAATTCCTGTACCGATTTTTCCGGTACCGGAATTATCTGGACGTGTGAGACTGCCCTTACATTGTCCATCTGCTTTTTTTTTTACTACTGTACTGAAGTCTCCCTCTTATCCTTATACTTCTATTAGTTTTATGTTTATCCTATATACTTTTTTACATGTCTGGAGTTATTGCACGTCTGTGATACATATGTGATAGTTCTTTGCAGAAAAAGGCTGCGAGGCACTCCTCTATAGGTGGGGGCACAAGCTGAATTCCACTCCACAAAATGTAAATAGATTGGGCACTCCAAAAGAATATAAGAATACTTTATTGGTACATGTTCATCCACTGTATTACTTATTGGTGACTTGTATGTGTATTATACCTGGACCAAATTAGTTGTTACATCATATGTGGTGGTAAGTGTAACCTTTCCCAAAACAGCGTATGCATATTCGGATTTTCATCTATTTAGGTGTCTATTTTATTACTGTTCGTATTGTCTTTATATATGAACAAAGTAAATTATTTTTTACAATTTATGGAATGGTGTTTGTTCTTGTATACTAGTTTCCTTTAGTTAATAAAATTAAACTAAGTTTCGGGCTGCAATCATTATTTCTTCATTGATGTTCAGACCCTTTGATATCTAGTTATCAGATTGATCCAAGTTTCAGATTTTTCTCCTGTGGGAGTGTCTCTCTCTGTAATATAGGCTGGATGTGATCTCTGTGTTTATCCATGGTGCTGCTGTCTTCACTTGCTATTCTTTCCTTTCCAACCCTGTACTTTTCCTGTCTCTAGCCTAATTGCAGTGTCTTCCCTGAGATACTTTCCATCTTCTCACCATAGATCTGTGTACAATCCCTCCCTTTCCCTGCTGCTATCTCTACCACTTAAAGTAGGGCGAGAGCAGAGAATGTCAGAATGTATTGGTAATAGTTTTACAGAGCACTCAGTTGGATAAAGGACTTACAGAGACTAAGTAGAAACAAAATAGTAGACAATATTTTTGTTAACACCAAAGTTGCTTAACTTTGTATTTAGGAAACAAATGAGCAATCTTGGTTCGGCGCTTCCCTTCTTCTTGTGATGCCGTCCTCCTTCTGTGCTTCATGTGGATGATACTTCCTACGTCAGTGTCCCCCGACATCGCGCTCCTAGTACTACATCTAGTATTTTAATATCAAAGATTTGTAAATCCAGGTGGGAGTAATATGTCCCACGGGGTACCAACAACTATAACAATACCGAAAAAGAAAAAAATGTGCCAGGACAAATGAAATTATTTAAATATTCGTTTAAATTTGATTTTATTTGATACAAGTGTTTAAAAAAAACATAAAAATTCCAGAATTTACAGACACAGAAAAAAGAAAAAAAAAAGTGGGTGAGAAATCTACTGAGACTGTACAAAAGGTGACAAGAGAGTAAAATAGTGCTATGTATATAGAGAGAGATCTCTAGTAATTCCGCATATAGCCACCATGAATTAAGATCTAACAGCATCAAAAAGGAATAGCATAGCCCACAGTCTACAAAACATACAATATATCACAATGCTAAGTCAGAAAACATAGCAGACAAAAAAAGGTGTATAACCCCTTAGTGACAGAGCCAATTTGGTACTTAATGACCGAGCCAATTTTTGCAATTCTGACCACTGTCACTTTATGAGGCTATAACTCTGGAACGCTTCAACGGATCCCGCTGATTCTGAGATTGTTTTTTCGTGACATATTGTACTTCATGATAGTGGTAGCATTTCTTCGATATTACTTGCGATTATTTATGAAAAAAACGGAAATATGGCGAAAATTTTTAAAATTTTTGCAATTTTCAAACTTTGTATTTTTATGCCCTTACATCAGAGAGATATGTCACGAAAAATAGTTAATAAATAACATTTCCCACATGTCTACTTTACATCAGCACAATTTTGGAAACAAAATTTTTTTTTGTTAGGGAGTTATAAGGGTTAAAAGTTGACCAGCAATTTCTCATTTTTACAACACCATTTTTTTTTAGGGACCACATCACATTTGAAGTCATTTTGAGGGGTCTACATGATAGAAAATAATGAAGTGTGACACCATTCTAAAAACTACACCGCTCAAGGTGCTCAAAACCACATTCAAGAAGTTTATTAACCCTTTACGTGCTTCACAGGAACTGAAACAATGTGGAAGGAAAAAATGAACATTTAACTTTTTTTTGCAAACATCTTAATTCAGAACCATTTTTTTTATTTTCACAAGTGTAAAAACAGAAATGTAACCATAAATTTTGTTATGCAATTTCTCCTGAATACGCCAATACCCCATATGTGGGGGTAAACCACTTTTTGGGCGCACCGCAGAACTTAGAAGTGAAGGAGCGCCGTTTGACTTTTTCAATGCAGAATTGGCTGGAATTGAGATCGGACGCCATGTCACGTTTAGAGAGCCCCTGATGTGCCTAAACAGTGGAAACCCCTCAAGTGACACCATTTTGGAAACTAGACCCCTTAAGGAACTTATCTAGATGTGTGGTGAGCACTCTGAACCCCCAAGTGCTTCACAGAAGTTTATAACGTAGAGCCGTGAAAATAAAAAATCGCTTTTGTTTACACAAAAATGATCTTTTCGCCCACAAATTCTTATTTTCACAAGGGTAACAGGACAAATTAGACCACAAAAGTTGTTGTGCGATTTCTCCTGAATACGTCGATACCCCATATGTGAGGGTAAACCACTGTTTGGGCGCACCGCAGAGCTTGGAAGTGAAGGAGCGCCGTTTTACTTTTTCAATGTAGAATTGGCTGGAATTGAGATTGGACGCCATATCGCGTTTAGAGAGCCTCTGATGTGCCTAAACAGTGGAAACCCCCCGCAAGTGACCCCATTTTGGAAACTAGACCCCTTAAGGAACATATCTAGATGTGTGGTGAGCACTTTGAACCCCCATGTGCTTCACAGAAGTTTATAATGTAGAGCCGTGAAAAAAAAAAATCGCATTTTTTCTACAAAAATGATCTTTTTGCCCACAAACTTTTATTTTCACAAGGGTAACAGGAGAAATTAGACCACAAAAGTTGTTGTGCAATTTCTCCTGAGTACGCTGATACCCAATATGTGGGGGTAAACCACTGTTAGGGCGCACCGCAGAGCTTGGAAGAGAAGGAGTGCCGTTTTACTTTTTCAATGTAGAATTGGCTGGAATTGAGATTGGACGCCATGTCGCGTTTGGAGAACCCCTGATGTGCCTAAACAGTGGAAACCCCCCACAAGTGACCCCCATTTTGGAAACTAGACCCCCCATGGAACTTATCTAGATGTGTGGTGAGAACCTTGAATGCCCAAGTGCTTCACAGAAGTTTATAATGCAGAGTCGTGAAAATAAAAAATATTTTTTTTTTCCACAAAAAAGATTTTTTAGCCCCCAAGTTTTTATTTTCACAAGGGTAACAAGAGAAATTGGACTGCAATAGTTGTTGTCCAATTTATCCCGAGTACGCTGATATGCCATATGTGGGGGTAAACCACTGTTTGGGCGCACGGCAGAGCTCAGAAGGAAGGAGCGCCGTTTTGGAATGCAGACTTTGATAGAATGGTCTGCGGGCATTATGTTGCGTTTGCAGAGCCCCTGATGTACCTAACCAGTAGAAACCCTCCACAAGTGACCCCATTTTGGAAACTAGACCCCCAAGGAACTTATCTAGATGTGTGGTGAGAACTTTGAATGCCCAAGTGCTTCACAGAAGTTTAGAATGCAGAGTCGTGAAAATAAAAAAATATATTTTTTTTCCACAAAAAAGATATTGTAGCCCCCAAGTTTTTATTTTCACAAGGGTAACAGGAGAAATTGGACCACTAAAGTTGTTGTCCAATTTATCCTGAGTATGCTATGAGCTAGGTGAGTATTGGGGGGCTACCTGGGACCCCTTTTCTCTGTCCTCCGATGTGCGATCACATCGGAGGACAGAGAAATTAAAAAGAGATCGCGTTTTTTTTTTTTTTTTCGATCGCCGGTAAACGGTTAATTACCGGTGATCGCAAATGCGGGGAGGGTAAAACCCCCCCCCGAATCATGTTCTCTGGGGTCTCGGCTACCCCCGGCAGCCGAGACCCCGGAGAAAATCCGACTCTGGGGGGCGCTATTTACTTTTTCCACAGCGCCGTTAATTAACGGCGCTGTGGTTTAAGTACCCTTAGCGGCCGCCGTTAAAAGGCGTATCGGCGGTCGCTAAGGGGATAAGGTACCACACGTATAAGATGTAAACATTTTTAGCAGTGATACTCACCCGCCAGGCACCCGACGCACGTTTCACAGTTGCTTCTTCAGGTGTTTGCATTTTTTTTTTAACATTTATATCAAATAAAATATTTTTTAAACAAATATTTAAATAGTTTAATTTGTCCTGATACATTTTTTTCTTTTATTTTTCAGGCACATCTAGTGTTTTGTATGACTTCCTTGATTTTTAAGGTCAGCCCCAAGATTTTTGCATGGAATGAACAAGTTGGCATCATATTGCAACTTCTATCTTTTTCCATTCTTCAAGAACACGCTCTTTTAGAGCCTGGATGCTGGATGGAGAGTGATGACAACTTGACTCAGAATTCCCTAGAGGTGTTCGGTTGGGTTCAGATAGGAAATTTGCATGGTCACTGAATCAATTTAACTCTGTTCTTCTTTAAAAATGCAACAGTGGCCTTAGATGTGAATTTTGATGCGTTGTCATGTTGGAAAAGTGCACGTCTACCAAGGCCATGGAAAAGTCGCGGGTGGGTCAGAGGCTGCCGACCGTCACTCTGCATCTGAAGACAGAAGATCTCAGGAGTTTGCTTTGTAGACTTCTATCTGGGCCTTCTGATTTTAGGTCCCAGTAGAAACCTCCCCCAGCTCTAGTTGATACACCTGGACTGGGGTGTATATAACTCCCAGCTTGCTGCTGGAAGGCAGCTATTGCCATCTCTATTTCCAGTTCACTGTTGTGGCTTGGAGCTTTAGCAGTCGGCTATCTTCCTCTCTGGTTTTGGAGGACATCCATGATTCTCTCTGAGTTTACTCAAGCTAAGTGTTCCCCCTTGTTTGTGTATCCCATCTGTCTTTAGTGGTAGTAGAGATTGACTAGCGCTCATTCTTTCCTGGGTGCAGGGCTTATCGCAGGGTCAGGCAGGGATTAGGTATCCTGATTGGCGATAGGTGTGGAAACTATATAGGGACGATAGGGTGACGTTAGATCTGCCTAGGGTCTCCACTCCCCCCTTCCCTAGTTTTTAGTAACCTTTCCCTTATCCCTTCGTGTTACACTTAGCCTTTCCTATACGTTGCGTGACAAGAATGATGGTAGCATCTTCTCCTGCAATTGTGGAGAAATACATCTGTGAATTCATGATACCATCAATAAAATGTAGCCCTCTGACACCAGCAGCACTCATGCAACCTCACACTAGGACACTGCCACCACCATGTCTCACAGTAGGCACCATGCATTTTGCTTTATAGTCATCACCTTTGTGACACCATGCCATTTTAAAGCCATCAGGTCCAAAAACATTTACCTTGGTTTCATCACTCAAAAATACAGAATCTCAGTAATATTCATATTTTTCAGCATGGACACTAGCAAATTGTAAATGTCATTTTCGTGCCTGTGCTTTAGAAGCAGCTTCCTTCATGGACGACAACCGTGTATTCCATTCCTCTGCAGTGTATGCCATATTGTGTGATGGGAAATACTCACTCCAGCTGAATTTTCTACTTCTTTAGCTAACTGCAATGAACTTGTATGTTGATTTTCTTCAGCATCCTTCTCATCAGAAGAGACTCCTGTTTAGGTGATAACTTCTTTGGTCGACTTGGACGTCTTTGTGAGATGGTTGCAGTTCCATCTTTCTTAAATGTTTCTATGACTTTGGCTACAGTATTCTGAGTAAAGCTTTGCTAATTTTCTTTTTTTTTTTAAAGAAATTATTTTCTTTCTCAGGTTTTATGACATTTCTCTTCCATGTGGTGCCATCGCTGACAGCATGAAATGGGAAGGGGTGTTCTTTGTTAAGCAATGCTCTTTTATAGTCAACTGCTGGACACCTGTTTAGACTTACCTGTGGTTAAATTCTTGTTAATTAGAATTTTTCAGTCTAAACTTTAATTTTTCTCCTAAGACTTTCATTGGGATGTATTCATACTTTTTTGGGGTGTGCAAAATAACAAATTTTGTTTGCAATCAATGGTCTACATTTGTGGGAGTATTTTGTAGAATGGTATCCAATAGAAAATGTTGATTCTTAAAGGATACTAAAGGCTTTCTGTCTAATCTGCTGATGTGTACTAGTTTTGTTGAGCACTGCATATGACACAATTTCTAGACTTTTTTTTTTTAACTTGCTGCTCACGATTTTGCACCTTTTTTCTTTTGCTTCCTTATTGCAGTTCCAACTATTTCCTTACAATATAACAATCTTTCATTTATGACTTAAATTAAAATGTAAACTATGAGAGAAGTGCAGCAAATTCTAAAGGGTTCATAAACTTTCTGGCACCGCGTATTGATCATGCGGTTTTTATCTTCATATCTGCACCGTAGGTTACAATTTAAGCTCCTGAATATATTAGTTACCCCTCATACATATGTACTCATCTACACCATTCATTAGTCTATGCTGTACAACAGGTTGTTAGTACATGATGGGAGTTGTAGTTTGGCAACATATGACAAGTAAATAGTGAATTCTTTGTGAACTCACTCCCTTTCCGTTATCTGTTAAGTGTGTGCGCACAATGTAACCTTTGTGACCACCCTTTACTCCTAGGCAGTAAAACCTGGTTATCTCTCTCATTATTAGGGATCACAGGTCATAAGTCGCTCCGCACACCGGTTATGCCTGTAATCATTATCTGACCATGGTTAAAACATAGTAAATGATACCAAGGTGAGTAAAGGTGCGGCACCGAGAAGTTATCCTTTGATCTTTTATCAAAGGCTGTGAGGCGGTGAGGGGAATCATATACGAGGGTAGTTATGTGTTCCCCAGGATGTGCATAGAAGCATACTAAACCCGCTGGAGAGCATTGTTATTGCAGCCACGGCTGTAGCCACAATGCAAAATAAAAAAGTGTGGATTTAGTCAAACTATTTGATAAAGTCAGATTTTTTAAAAAATTACCTGACATGGGCTTTTATTTTTGGAGATATCTGTAGGATGTTAGTGGGATGGATCTCTCCCTCCACTCAGGGTCCTGGGAGTGGCCCATGCCCACGATTCCCATTTAACCTTTCAGTTAAGATTTAGGTGTGTCAGTTGTTGGCTTGCAAGTAGCAGAGCAGGAGGGTTCTGTTTATGCCTGTCCGTGTGAGATGAAACACAGACCAGAGACTTGAGCCAAGACTTTACCACACCTACGGATTATAGGGTGGTACAGTCATCCACAACAACAGATTGATACTGATGTTCCTACTGTGAACCGGAAGATAAAAGTTCTGGATTTATTTTGTAAGTTTGAAAATAAAGATATTTATGTTGAACGTTCTTGGGTCACAGATGAGAAAGATGCTGTCTTACAAGGCATACACCATGGTTCCACACTAAGACCAGTTTCACACCCCTGAAAATCACGGTTCAAGCATGTACCATGATGGGCAGGCAGGCCTGAGTTCTACTGAGTCATGTGTAGATCGGCTTTGACTTTGGAGACAAATAATTAGCCCTAATTGTCAAACATTATGTCACAATGTAGGATTTCAGCTGCAATGAGCCAGTACTAAAGTTCACAAGCTCACATTGACAATGGAGCAGCATTTTATGGATTATTTATTCCATAGCATTTTTGCCTTATTTTTGGAAAATCCCACCATATTTTGCTTCCAAGTGAACCCAGCCTAAGGCCAGATTCACACGTCCATGTGAGTATCAAAAAACTGCAAAAAGACCCGTAGTGTGGATAAGGTGTCCCAAAATGAATCAACAACTATATACAAATCCAAAACACAAAGAATGTCAGGGCTGAGACATAGGAAAGATATATATCTTGGTACCGTGCTAGCCAGTAGATAGAAAAATATTTGTTGCGATTTGTTACCATCTTTTCAGTTAGCCATTCAAAGGTATCAACCACTGAGGACTCTCAATTCTAAATATTTTCAGGACTGAGACAGTCATTTATACATTTAAAAAGTTCAATACTTTATTAGATAATAAAAGATTATAAAAATCCAAAATACAGACACACACGCATGCACAAATGGGAGCGTAACCAAGGGGACCCCACAGTAAATAAAATAATAGGAGACAATGTGGTCCTGTAGCCTGTAAAAATGTATGAGAGGGACATATATAAACAACTTCTAAAAGAAACGTGTGGAAGGTTGGCCTCATCAATATCAGTAGAGTGTTCTCCTGGGAGAAGCATTGGATAATGGTATCATAACTAAACACAAAATGGATGGACATATTGAAAAATCCATTTATACCATCTATTTGCTCCCAAAAATCCACCAGGACCCACAAACCCCCTCCGGACCCCTGATTCTATCGGAACTAAATAATCTTTGTGAACCTCTCTGTAGGTTGATTGACTTCTTTCTGCAACCAATTGTTGAGACTCTCCCTTCACATATCCAAGATGTGATAGATGTACTTGTAAAATTGGATGGACTACACATTGAGAGTGATATGCTACTCATCATCTGCGACGTGGAATCGCTTTATACTTCGATTAAACACAAGGACGGACTGGTTGCTGTAAGAACTTTCCTGATTATGAATGATTTTGAAGAACTGAAAATGGAGTTTATTGATTAGGCCCTTTCATTCGTACTTACACATAATTTCTTTTTATTTAAGGACTCGCTCTTCCTACAGCTCCAAGGCACCACGATGGAGGCAACCTGCGCACCCTCCTTCGCCAACTTGTTCCTGGGGCTGTGCATAGTAAAGAGACTGCTGCCAACACCGTATTACTATACGATTCATCCTCCCCAACTAACCTTTCCCAGTAATCTTATGTATGCTCATTTATTAATTGTCAAACATATATTATTTTTCTGTATGAATTTTTAATTTTCCTGTACATGTGAGTCTCTATTTTTATGTCACACCGTATATACTATGTTATTGATATATGTCCGTTTATTTTTCAGCGTCGTTTGAAAAAGACCTATCAAAGGGTCGAAACGTCACGTACGCACGCTACTTGATTCTGTACCTTTTTGCACTTTTCAAATTATATGGTATCAAGAAATTCTAAGCATTAAAGGGACTCTGTCACCTGAATTTGGCGGGACTGGTTTTGGGTCATATGGGCAGAGGTTTTGGGTGTTTGATTCACCCTTTCCTTACCCGCTGACTGCATGCTGGCTGCAATATTGGATTGAAGTTCATTCTCTGTCCTCCATAGTACACGCCTGCGCAAAGCAATCTTGCCTTGTGCAGGTGTGTACTATGGAGGACAGAGAATGACCTTCAATCCAATATTGCAGCCAGCATGCAGCCAGCAGGTAAGGAAAGGGTGAATCAAACACCCGAAAACTCCGCCCATATGACCCAAAACCAGTCCCGCCAAATTCAGATGACAGGTTCCCTTTAAATAACTCACTAGCAACATAAATCGAGAGTGCAGCTGTTTGATTTTCCTTCTACGATATCTTGGTTCAGCTTGCACCTCGTCTTCTACCAGCTGTGTGCTCCTCCTTCTCCTGAACACCCTATTTCACTCATCATTCTCACATACGCCAAACTTAATAAGGAACATTCCAACTGGACAGTTCCTGCGGGCTGGATTAGGAGTAACAATAAAATGGTCAAACTGTGTTGTGTTTTATTTCATTAAAATACTTTATTCTGGCTGTGTCTTTATTTAACATGTACCAACTATCGGATTAGTAATGGATAGGTGTTTTATTGACACCTCTCCATTACTAAGCCGGGTGTGATGTCACCTTTCAATACAAAGGTGACATCAACCCCACAACTATTACCCACTTGCCACCACTACAGCAGTGCCACAGGCTGATCGCCTCCATGCCACACCGCATTGATGCAGTAATTGATGCAAAAGGAGCCCCGACCAAGTATTGAGTGCATTTGCTGAACATACATTTCAGTAGGCCAACATTTCGGATTTTAAAATCCTTTTTCAAGCTGGTGTTATAAAGTATTCTAATTTACTGAGATAATGACTTTTGGGTTTTCATTGGCTGTGAGCCACAATCATCAACATTAACAGAAATAAACACTTGTAATAGATCACTCTCTTTTCATCCAATATCCAGATCAATATCGGACATGTCTCTGTGATTTTCTAATGACTTTATATAATATATGAGTTTCACTTTTTGTATTGAAGAACTGAAATAAATTAACTTTTTGATGATATTCTAATTTTGTTAGAAGCTTCTGTATATATATATATATATATGTATTCTTTGTGTATATTTCTATTCTATCCATGGTGCGAGTGTTGTGCGTTTTCTTCTCACATCCATTGACTTGCATTGGCGAGTCTCGTCTGAGATACGCAGCATGCTGCGATTTTTTTCTCAGTCCGATTTCAGCTGAGAAAAAAAATCGCAAATGAGATGAAACCCATTGAATAACGTTGGTCCGAGTGCAATCCGATTTTTTATTTCATCCGTTTTTCTTGCAAGTGAGTTTGCGCCCTAAGCCGTAAGATCAGGGTGAGCAGCACGGACTGGAGGTGATGATGCAGAAGAGCTGAACTTTCCGGATGGCATGTGGATTTACCAGGACCAAGACATCATGGTTTGCAGTACTGCCAATGGGTAAGCAGAGATGGAAGCACTAGATGTAGCAGGAGTGCGGCCACACACAGGAATAGTAGAAATATCTGAAATCTGGTGTCTTAAAGCACAGAAGAATATCAGGGATGTATTTGCTACCTGGAATCTTGCAGCAAGGGTGCAGCTACACAGTCGTAAATGAGCGAAAGCTTGGACGAATTCCCATGATTAAAAATGATGTAACTGTTTCCTTGAAAAGCATGTTTATTCTCATAACAGACGAGCCATGAAAATGTCTGCCCCAGGATGGGAATATGGACCCTGCAGTCATGTCCTACATTGCCAACTGGAAATTCAAAACCATTTAGATTAATCTACCCACACCTATCCAAGAAGCATTTCTGCACTTTACCAGAAACCAGTACACAAATATCAAGGCAGATCTATCACCAGATTTCACAATTCAATGCATTTTAAACAGATTCCTAAGACCTGATGAAAACTCATACTTTTATTAATCAAATGAGTTGCCAAATGAATTGAAAATCTAGTCCAGACATTGACAAGGTTCGAAAAAAAGATTTTTTATTTGAAATAATAATTTTCATCAAACTTTGCTTTCGTCAAAGAATACTCTCTTTGCAGCAATTCCAGCATTGCAGACCTTTGGCATCTAGCAGTTAATTTGCTGATGTAATCTGGAAACGTTTCACCCCATGCTCCCAGAAGCCTTCCACACGTTGGTTTGGCTTGATGGGCACTTTCTGCGGACCATACGGTGAAGCTGCTCCCATAACAGCTCAATGGGGCTGAGATTTGGTGACTGCTCTGGCCACTCCATGACAGATAGAATACCAGCTGCCTGCTTCTTCCCTAAATAGTTCTTGCATAATTTGGAGGTGGTTTTGGGTCATTGTCTTGTTATAGGATGAAACTGGCTCCAATCAAGCGCTGTCCACAGGGTATGGCATGGCATTGCAAAATGGAGTGATAGCCTTCCTTATTCAATATCCCTTTTACCTTGTGCAAATCTCCCACTTTACCAGCACCAAAGCAACCCCAGACCATCACATTACCTCCACCATGCTTTACAGATGGCGTCAGGCACTCTTCCAGCATCTTTTCAGTTGTTCTGTGTCTCACAAATGTTCTTCTGTGTGATCCAAACACCTCAAACTTGGATTCGTCTGCCCATAAAACTTTTTTCCAATCTTCCTCTGTCTAATGTCTGTGTTCTTTTGCCCATAGTAATCTTTTCCTTTTATTAGCCAGTCTCAGATATGGCTTTTTCTTTGCCACTCTGCCCTGAAGGCCGGCATCCCGGAGTCGCCTCTTTACTGTAGACGTTGTAGTGGACCGGTAGCCAGTGGGAGGCAGTGACCCACAAAGTTCAAACATAAAAGTCTCTTTAATGTGTTATCTTCACACAGAAAAGGTTCCAATCCACACAAATGCATATAACTTCAGTGCATATTATCAGTGTTCAATTCACACCAGTTCATAGCACTTCATAGTACACAGCATCCTTTAGATTGCAGTCTCTACACACACTAGTCCTCCTCTGACTAGTTCCGGTGGGTGTTCTGCACCACTGTATCACAGTCTCTACTCACAGCCGAAGACAGACCTTGACATTCCCCTGTCTGCAGCTTTGCACAAGACAGTCTACCTCTGGTTCACCTCCGGGGCACAAGACCTGTCCACAACCGTAACTAGTCGGCCGGTGCAAAACCGGCTAAATAAGATTAAAATAGATAAATCTCCGGGTCCGGATGGCATACACCCACGAGTACTAAGAGAACTAAGTAATGTAATAGATAAACCATTATTTCTTATTTTTAGGGACTCTATAGCGACAGGGTCTGTTCCGCAGGACTGGCGCATAGCAAATGTGGTGCCAATATTCAAAAAGGGCTCTAAAAGTGAACCTGGAAATTATAGGCCAGTAAGTCTAACCTCTATTGTTGGTAAAATATTTGAAGGGTTTCTGAGGGATGTTATTCTGGATTATCTCAATGAGAATAACTGTTTAACTCCATATCAGCATGGGTTTATGAGAAATCGCTCCTGTCAAACCAATCTAATCAGTTTTTATGAAGAGGTAAGCTATAGGCTGGACCACGGTGAGTCATTGGACGTGGTATATCTCGATTTTTCCAAAGCGTTTGATACCGTGCCGCACAAGAGGTTGGTACACAAAATGAGAATGCTTGGTCTGGGGGAACATGTGTGTAAATGGGTTAGTAACTGGCTTAGTGATAGAAAGCAGAGGGTGGTTATAAATGGTATAGTCTCTAACTGGGTCGCTGTGACCAGTGGGGTACCGCAGGGGTCAGTATTGGGACCTGTTCTCTTCAACATATTCATTAATGATCTGGTAGAAGGTTTACACAGTAAAATATCGATATTTGCAGATGATACAAAACTATGTAAAGCAGTTAATACAAGAGAAGATAGTATTCTGCTACAGATGGATCTGGATAAGTTGGAAACTTGGGCTGAAAGGTGGCAGATGAGGTTTAACAATGGTAAATGTAAGGTTATACACATGGGAAGAGGGAATCAATATCACCATTACACACTGAACGGGAAACCACTGGGTAAATCTGACAGGGAGAAGGACTTGGGGATCCTAGTTAATGATAAACTTACCTGGAGCAGCCAGTGCCAGGCAGCAGCTGCCAAGGCAAACAGGATCATGGGGTGCATTAAAAGAGGTCTGGATACACATGATGAGAGCATTATACTGCCTCTGTACAAATCCCTAGTTAGACCGCACATGGAGTACTGTGTCCAGTTTTGGGCACCGGTGCTCAGGAAGGATATAATGGAACTAGAGAGAGTACAAAGGAGGGCAACAAAATTAATAAAGGGGATGGGAGAACTACAATACCCAGATAGATTAGCGAAATTAGGATTATTTAGTCTAGAAAAAAGACGACTGAGGGGCGATCTAATAACCATGTATAAGTATATAAGGGGACAATACAAATATCTCGCTGAGGATCTGTTTATACCAAGGAAGGTGACGGGCACAAGGGGGCATTCTTTGCGTCTGGAGGAGAGAAGGTTTTTCCACCAACATAGAAGAGGATTCTTTACTGTTAGGGCAGTGAGAATCTGGAATTGCTTGCCTGAGGAGGTGGTGATGGCGAACTCAGTCGAGGGGTTCAAGAGAGGCCTGGATGTCTTCCTGGAGCAGAACAATATTGTATCATACAATTATTAGGTTCTGTAGAAGGACGTAGATCTGGGTATTTATTTATTATGATGGAATATAGGCTGAACTGGATGGACAAATGTCTTTTTTCGGCCTTACTAACTATGTTACTATGTTACTGTGTATGCTGTGGGTTGCCAGGCCTCACTCTGGCCCTGACACATCTGAGACTCCTCAGACTCAACTCTAAAACTTGCAGGGCTTTTAACAATTGTAATCACAGCTACACCTGTGACTACAACGCCCCCTCATGGCCTCACTACTCCTCTACGCACATCCTGGAGAGAACAAACAGCGCCCCCTAGCTGTAACAGGGTTCACTGCCTCACAAGGATGACAATGGCATTTTGTGTGTACTATTTAATGAAGCTGCCAGTTGAGGACCTGTGAGGCGTCAATTTCTCAAACTACAAACTCTAATGTACTTGTCTTGTTGCTCAGTTGTGCAGCGGGGCCTCCCACTTCTCTGGTTAGATCCTGTTTGTGCTCTCCTCTAAAGGGAGTAGTACACACCGTTGTAGGAAATCTTCAGTTTCTTGGTAATTTCTCACATGGAATAGCCTTCATTTCTAAGAACAAGAATAGACTGTCAAGTTTCACATGAAAGTTCTTTTTTTCTAGCCATTTTAAGAGTTTAATGGAACCAACAAATGTAATGCTCCAGATTCTCAACTAGCTCAAAGGAAGGTCAGGTTTATAGGTTCTCTACTCAGCCAAACTGTTTTCAGCTGTGCTTACATACTTGCACAAGGGTTTTCAAGGGTATTCTAACCATCCATTATCCTCCTTACACAGTTAGCAAACACAAAGTACCATAAGAACACTGGAGTGATGGTTGGTGGAAATGGGCCTCTATACACCTATGAAGATATTGCATTACAAACCAGACGTTTGCAGCTAGAATAGTCATTTACCACATTAATAATGTATAGAGTGTATTTCTGGATCATTTAATGTTAGCTTCATTGGAAAAAACTTTGCTTTTCTTTAAAAAAAAGGGAAATTTCTAAGTGACCCTAAACTTTGGAACGGTAGTGTAGATTTATGTAAAAAGTGTACCATTTACAAAATAGGGATCACATTTAGGGATCGATGTATATTCCCCTTGTGTAGAGCATCTGCCTATTTGCAATTCTCATGCATACTCAGACCAAACTTAATACCAGACCATGATCACTAAAAGATCAATGTGTTTAAAAATCAATATAATTATTAGTTTTACTCATATTTGCATTTTTTATGCATTTAATTTTTACTATGCAGCATGTTCTAAATGATCCCTTTGATGCCATTTTCATGCCACAGACAGTTAAGCCAATGTATTTAGGATGGAGCTATGGCAAAAAAACCCAGAATAAATGCCCATGTCTGGTGCATTTGAGCAAGATTCTATTCTTTTCAGATTGTAATTAAACTCGCCTTTATTGGGGGGAGAGGGGGGGGGGGGTTATTCCCCTTTAATTACAGTAGTCAGGAATCTGGATGATCTAGTACACAGCCACAATTTCATGCTAGACTATTTTGTGCTAGATACCTTTGGCGCCATCTAGCTGCAGAGAGCAGCACTGCGTTTTTGCCTGCATTAGGTTGATTAGATTGCTGAATGTACAGAGCTACAAATCAGCATCAAACCGATGAAGCGACAACATATAGAGACATTAAAAAGAAAATGGCAATATTAGATTTACAGAATAGAATCCTTATCGCTGCTAACTGTTGCAGATTAGACTTTTCCATTTGCACAGTTAGAACCCACAGTGATGTAAATTGTTTCTGAGCCGCTGCCGTTGCAGCCGACATCCGGCGGCCTCCGTTCTCCCATTCAGCCTCATTTGTAACCTGACATGTGCTAATGAGTTCATGAGATTGAGGGTCCGCAGGTGCACAAACTCACAATCCTGTAGCAAATCAAATTATCTGAATATGAGCTCTTCTAATAGATTGACAATGGAGAGCGGCGATACGGCGGAGGCCTCGCCATCTGGGACATGCCGCTGAATACATATTACATCATAGCACAACGTTCAGACGTGACTTACTGTAGTCTGGAAGACGGGGCTAAGAGCATGGTGTCGCTGCAGATGTTATAGGACCTGTCGACGCTCATCACAATGAACTCTTTTTAGAACTCGGGTCATTCCTCTGTTATCACTCCTTGAAATGTATAAAGAAGGTATAGTAGTTGTCCTCTACTTATTCACTATTGATGACCCATCCTTATGTAGGGGTCTGACACTCGGAACCACCACGATCAGCTGTTTGTAGCACTTGCAGCAGCTGGGGGGGAGAGGCTGACTCAGAACAGCTGCTCAGAACACCATGTAGTGGCAGCTCTTGGGTACTGCAACTCAGTTTATATTCAAGTGAAAGGGATCTGAACTACAGTACCTAGGAAGGACCACACCCAATACAGCTTATTAGTGCATGTGTTGGGTGTCGGACCCCTACCAACTCTAAAGCCACGTCCACACTAGCAGTATTTGGTCAGTATTTCACATCAGTATTTGTAAGCCAAAACCATGAGTGGGTGATAAATGCAGAAGTGGTGATGTGTTTTTATTATATTTTTCCTCTGACTGAACATCTCCTGGTTTTGGCTTATAAATGCTGATGTAAAAAACTGACCAAATACTGAAAATGTGAACGTGGCCTAAGGATAGGTCATCCAAATTTAAGTAATTGACAAAATGCTGTGGATGATGCCTACAGCAGGGGGATATTGAAATCAAATGTGTCTTCAGGAAATTAATTCTTTTTCTAATCAGGTTTTGCATGAAATATTTTTTTTTAAGTGTCCCGTATCACAATATTAAATATAAATATATATATATATATATATATATATATATATATATATATATATACTATATAATTGTCTAAGGGGTACTTCCATCTTTCTGTCCTTCTGTCTTTCTGTCTTTCTGTCACGGATATTCATTGGTCGCGGCCTCTGCCTGTCATGGAAATCCAAGTCGCTGATTGGTCGTGGCAAAACGCCCACAACTATTGCCACGACCAATCAGCGACGGGCACAGTCCGGCGGCAAAATGGCCGCTCCTTCCTCCCCGCAGTCAGTGCCCGCTCCATACTCCCCTCCAGTCAGCCCTCACACAGGGTTAATGGCAGCGCTAATAGACCACGTTATGCCGTGGTGTAACACACTCCATTAACGCAGCTATTAACCCTGTGTGACCAACTTTTTACTATTGATGATGCGTATGCAACATCAATAGTAAAAAGATCTAATGTTACAAATGATAATAATAAAAGAAAAAAAAAGGTTATTCTCACCCTCCGACGTGCGCGGTGTCCTCGGCAGTGCAAGCGGCATCCAAGGATGCTATGCTATGCGAGAAGGACCTTCCATGACGTCATCACAGGTCCTGCGCTCATACCAACCCTGGGACCGGAAGCTGCCGCGTGCACTGCACACAGGCGCCTGGACTACAAGGGGCCCTTCAGAAAGTGAGTATATGTTTATTTTTTATTTTAAGTCTTTTTTAACCTGTTACATACGTGTCTGGGCAATATACTACGTGGCTGGGCAATATACTACGTGACTGGGCAATCTACTACATGGCTGGGCAATATACTATGTGGCTGGGCAATATACTACGTGGCTGGGCAATATACTACGTGGCTGGGCAATATACTACGTGGCTGTGCAATATACTACGTGGACATGCATATTCTAGAATACCCAATGCGTTAGAATCGGGCCACCATCTAGTATATATATATATATATATATATATATATATATATATATATAAATCTTGCAATTTTCACACTGGCCACTGGGGCTTTACCTTTCAGGAAATCTATATGTACATTGGCAGCAAAGAACAGACTCAGATCCTATCTTTTGTAATGAAGCACCTAATGAGTGTGTGTACAGGTCCATTGTGAATGGAGAGTGAGTTGTTAAATCACCTATTGTGAATGGTGGGTCCTGTGCTATCATCTGTGCATAGAGTCGCTGCTTCTCATTGTAATAGAGTCGCTGCTTCTCATTGTAATCCTGTCTCTGATGGTAAGGAGCCTGCTGAAAACTCTTCTAGAAAAAAAAACCAGGAAGTAAGAGTCTGAAAAAAGCCCCAGTGGCCAGTGTGAAAATTGCAATATTACTAATATTATTTTTTAATAAAGATTGTGATATGAACAAAATTGTCAAAAATACATATCCCTACCACCACCTGAGGTAAGTGGGCTGCGAGCCTCTTTCCCGTTTGGTTGGCGCTTCGATTCACTTCCATATCTGGGGATCAGAATAACAGCCAAAACATCTGGTTTGTACGATGCAAACTTTAAAAAGGCGTTGCAAAAAGCGGAGCTGGACTTAGAGAAGTGGCATAAACTTCAACTGTCTTGGTTTGGTAGAGTTAATGTAATTAAAATGGACTTATTGCCTCGCCTTTTATATTATTTCCAGACAATCCCGTTATATCTTCCCGCGTCCTTCTTCTCGCGACTCAAGAAAGCGGTCATCCGATTGGTCTGGTCTCATGCTAGATCAAGAATATCACATTTTGTATTAAGCAGGTCCAAGAAGAGGGGGGGAATTGGCCTACCAGACTTCCTAGTATATAGTCGTGCCTCATTAGGTACTTGCATTTTAGACTTATACCACAGCAGTAACAACAAGAAATGGGTGGGCCTGGAGGGTGATCTCGTTGGCGGGGATCCTCAGACGATACTATGGAACACGGGAGGGGGGGGGTTGAGGTCGAACCTTCCATTCATGACTAGGAACATGCTTCTACTTGTACGACAGAGTGGCAGAAATACTATAACCTCTACAGCCCCGGGTCCACTAACCCCAATTTACGACAATCCTCACTTCCCCGCAGGTCTCCGTAGGGAAAATTTCCTGAGTAAAAACAGAGCCTCAAGACCCATTATATTTGACTTCATAAATCAGACAGGTATTAAGTCCCTACACGAAATATACCAGGGGGGGGGAACCTCCTGAGGGCTCTTGGTTCTTTTACGAACAGCTAAAGAGCTTCATAGGCACATCATTTAAACTTAATAAGTCCATGGGGGTGTTAACCCCTTTCGAGAAAATTTGTCTCGCTGAGGAGCCCCCGTCTCGTAAGGTGTCCCTCCTATATAATCTTTTCCAGGAGAGCCAGACCCCAACACATGACTTCCCAACGTTTTTCTCAAGATGGGAGAGTGACTTGGGGATTTCATTGTCCCAGGAGGAAAGAGAGAAGATTTTTCTGTTCACCTTTAGGACTTCGCTGTCGGCTGTGTCACAGGAGAGGAGTTACAAGGTTCTGTCGAGGTGGTATAGATGCCCCTGCCAGGTTAACGCTATGTTCCCGGTGATCCCGGATATTTGTTGGAGATGCACATCAGAAAAAGGGACTTATGTCCATATCTGGTGGGAATGTCCACCCATAAAGAAATTCTGGATGTTAGTTTTTGATCTCCATAACAAATTATCCTTTCGCAAAATACAACCCACAGTGGAACTAGCCCTCTTGTCTCTGTGTGACATGTCGATATCTGGTTTTAAGAGGAGTCTTCTCAGACATTTTCTCACGGCTGCCAGGAATTTGATTCCTAGATACTGGAAGCAGGATCGTTACCCCTCAGGCTCCGATTTTGTTGCGGAGCTGAACAACATTTACAGAATGGAACAATTGATAAGTGAATCCATGGGGGATTCGACGAAATTTTTTAACACTTGGGCTTCATGGATTGTATTCAGGGAGACCCCAGAGTTGGACGTATGGTTGTCCAGGTCCTAATTCATATCTGGAGCCGATATAGGATTGTTCGCGTAATGGTTGTTGCCCCTGTCCTCTGGCCTGCTGTCATGGCTTAAAGCCAATATTGGTGACTCAATGATCTTCTCTCCACTACATGGGGCCTGGGGTCAGCCCGGAAGGAGTGCCGCATTCCTCATACCTAGTGTACCCTCTTACCTTCGCTCGCTTTCCTTCCCCCCTCCCCCTCCCTCCTTTCCTCCACCCCCCCTTTTTTTTTTCTTTTCTCTTTCTCTTTCTTTTTCTTTTCTTTCTTTCCTTCTCTTTCCGTTTCTTTAATTCTTTCTACTTCTGCTTACTTCTTATATCTAACGACATTCTATACTAATATAAATGATTAAATATAGCTAGTAATGCTTGATTGCCTTTGATGCTGTTTATATGTTTCAACTATGAAAAATATAATTGTTAACTTGAAAGTGTTATCATTGGCAGTGGCCAACTACATTTAATATTTGCTGAGACTTTCTCTTTTTGTATGATCTACGGGTTGTACCCCGTTGAGTTTAACAATTGTCTCAGCACTGTACCATTGTTTGTATTGTTTATTTGCTTCAATAAACCTGATTTATACAAAATTGTCAAAAATAAATAAAATGAAACACAAAAACCCGATTAGGTCATTTTTTGAACACACATTTCACCAATAACCAACAGGTGATACATGTTTGCTCACTGGAGGTCCTGTCCAACCGGTCACGACAACAGCAATCCGGTGTGTATGGACTTCACAAGTGTGAACATGGCTCCATTCACCTCTGTGGGTCGAGTGGTCTTCATGTGTAAATGAATCAGTGGCCACACGTTCATTACTGCTCCATTCACAGGGGAAGCAGAACCCTTGTCCTTTTGATTGGTGCGGGTCCCAGTAGTCGGACCCCCATGATCATACATGGTAAAATATTGGATAATGGGAGGTGGAGGCCCATTTTGATTTTTGGTATTCGATGTATGAAGAACCCCTAAAATACAATTACTATTGTTTGCTTCCTTTATTGTGGGGAACATCAGGCGATATAAAAAAAATAGTAATGCCATTTATTACAGGCGGTGCAGCAATGTGATTGTCCACAGAGGAATCCTGGCCGCCGACTCCTGATGATATTAACATATGGTTTTCCGCGTGTGACTAAACCTGAGTGTAGATGTCATCAATCACGCTGCTGTGTAATACTTTAAACTATTGAGTTTTTCATCTGAGTATTAACAGGATTAAGAAAAACTGCAGAAGACAAATAGCTCCAGTGTGAGGCCATCAGCAATGGATTCCAGGGCGCGCAGCATCGGGAGCGCACGGTGCAATCAGTCAGGGGGCCGCGGCCCCTCTCACCTCCGGTTACCACTGCTGACAGACGACCTCATTGCTGCTTTTCTCATTGTTCACTCTGCCAAGTTCAATATTTTATATTGATGTCAAAAAAAGCAGAATGTGATTAAAGATCATACAGGTTTCCACTTCCATACAGGTTGCGGCATACACCCTGCTGGCATTTATCGCCCTATGTGTTCAGTTTAAATATATATATATATATAAATATATATATATACACCATCTTCCAAATTATTATGGAAATTATATTTTTCTCGGATTCTCTTAAATGGTCGGTGCAAATGACAGTCAGTCTAATAAGTCATCACCCATTGGAGTATACATCAAATTTTATTGAAGAAACCTCCCAATGATAACAGTATAATCTCCAAAATGAATAAAAACTCAAAATGCACTGTTCCAAATTATTAGGCACAGTAGAATTTCTAAACATTTGATCTGTTGTAAAGAACTGAAAATGCTCATTTGTGGAATTTGCAGCATTAGGAGGTCACATTCACTGAAGAAAAAAGCTATTTATCTCCAAAACCTCCTAACAGGCCAAGTTACATGTTAACATAGGAACCCTTCTTTGATATCACCTTCATAGTTCTTGCATCCATTGAACTTGTGAGTTTTTGGAGAGTTTCTGCTTGTATTTCTTCCCTCCCAGAGCTGCTGTTTTGATGTGAACTGCCTCCCACCCTCATAGATCTTTTGCTTGATGATACTCCAAAGGTTCTCTATAGGGTTGAGGTCAGGGGAAGATGGTGGCCACACCATGAGTTTATCTCCTTTTATGCCCATAGCAGCCAATGACTCAGAGGTATTATTTGCAGCATGAGATGGTGCATTGTCATGCATGAAGATGATTTTTCTCCTGAAGGCACATTTCTGCTTTTTATACCATGGAAGAAAGTTGTCAGTCAGAAACTCTTTATACTTTGCAGAGGTCACTTTCACACCTTCAGGAACCTTAAAAGGCCCTACCAGCTGTTTCCCCATGATTCCGGCCCAAAACATGACTCCTCCACCTCCTTGCTGACGTCGCAGCCTTGTTGGGACATGGTGGCCATCCACCAACCATCCACTACTCCATCCATCTGGACCATCCAGGGTTGCTCCACACTCATCAGTAAACAAGACTGTTTGAAAATTAGTCTTCATGTATGTTTGGGCCCACTGCAACCGTTTCTGCTTGTGAATACTGTTTAGAGGTGGCCGAATATTAGGTTTATGCACCACAGCAAGCCTTTTAAGGATCCTATACCTTGAGGTTCGAGGGACTCCAGAGGCACCAGCAGCTTCAAATATCTGTTTGCTGGTTTGTAATGGCTTTTTAGCAGCTGTTCTTTTAATCCGATGAGTTGCCTGGCAGAAACCTTCCTCATTCTGCCTTTATCAGCACGAACACGTCTGAGCTTAGAATCAGCCACAAATCTCTTAACAGTGCGATGATCACGTTTAAGTTTTCAGGAAATATTTAATGTTTTCATCCTTTGACCAAGGCATTGCAAGGCATTTGATGCTTTTTGGCAGCAGAGAAATCCTTTTTCTGTCCCATGTTACTTGAAAACTGTGGCCTGCTTAATAATGTGGAACATCATTTTTAAGTAGTTTTCCTTTAATTAGAATCACCTGGAAAACTAATTATCACATGTGTTTAAGATTGATTTCAGTGATCCATTGAGCCCTGAGTCACAATACCATTCATGAGATAATTTTAAAAACAAAACAATTAAATCTTTATGACACTTAAATCCAATTTGAATAATAATTTGGAACATGGTGTATATACATCCTCATGAATTAGTGGAGGGGCTACAAAGAGCAAATCAATCTTTGAAGGACCCATGATGTCTGTTCAGTCCATCTATGGTTTTAATGGGTACTATGTAATGGCCTCAATTACCCATGTGGTGGCGCTGTAGAAGAACTGAACATGTCCTCTACTGATTACAGCTGAGTGGGGGGGGGGCACCATTCTGATTAGAAAGGATTGTTTTCAAAGGACAAACCATTTAAATACGTTTATCCGGGATTGAAAATAATATTTTCTTTCCTTCATATTACAGTATTTTTCGGACTATAAGACGCACCGGACCATAAGAGGCACCCCAAATTTGGGGTGAAAATTGCAGAAAAAAAGATTTTTTATAAGATGTGGGTCCGTCTTATTGTCCGAATTTAAAGTATATTACCTGAGGGCTGGCGGTGGCAGAGCAGAGTCACAGGAGGCATGGTGTCGGCAGAGGTAGGGTGATGCGGTACGGCGTGCACCTGAGCAGGGTCCCTTCCCGCTTAGGTGGGTGATGCCATGGCCTGGTGTCCATGGGGGGGTTGCAGCAGTGGTGTGGCGATGGCAGAGGTGCGGGGATAATGAGCGGTATGGCGTGAGCAGGGTCCCTTCCACAGGTGAGGTGACGCAGTGGCCCGGTATCCATTCTAATGTGAGCAGCAGAGCCGGGTTTCTTTATTACCAGTTTATCGGTGGCGGCGGCTATCTTCCTGAGGCCGCGCGTGCGCAGATGGAGTGCTCTGCTTCCCGGGGCTTAAGGAAAATGGCTGCGGGAGGCCGCGCGTGCGCAGACGGAGATCGCAGCGGCCATTTTCCTGAAGCCGAGATCTAAATCTGCGAACTCAGCTTCAGGAAAATGGCCGCCGCAATCTCCATCTGCGCACGCGCGGCTACTTGGGGCCATTTTCCTGAAGCCCCTGGAAGCAGAGCACTCCATCTGCGCACGCGCGGCCTCAGGAAGATGGCCGCCACCACCGATAAGGCCATGATTCACCCGACTCTGCTGCTTACCGGGCTGCTGCGTCACCTCACCTGTGGAAGGGACCCCGCTCACGCCATACCGCCTCCTCATCCCCGCACCTCTGCCGCCGCTGCACCTCTGCCGCCGCCACACCACTGCCGGTAAGCCTGTATTCCAACTATAAGACTCACCCCCCATTTTCCCCCTTTTTTGGGGGGAAAAAGTGCGTCTTATAGTCGGGAAAATATGGTACTTAATTTTCTTTCATTGTTTCTCTTTCCTTTACTTTTCTTTCCTTTTTTCTTTTCCTTCTTTTTTCCTTTTTCTTCCCTTCCTTCCTTATTTTCTTTCCCTTTCTTCCTTCCTTCCCACATTCTTTTTTCCTTAATTTCCCTTTCTTTTCCCTTCCTTCCTTCCTTCCTTCCTTCCTTCTTTCCCTCCTTCTGCTTCCTTTCTTTCCATTTCTTCCATCCTAGAACCCCTATAAAGGGACTCTGTCAGCAGGTTTTGCTATGTAATCTGAAGACAGCAGGCGATAGAGGCTGAAACACAGCATTCAGGGATGTGTCACTTGTCAAAATGCATGCTTTTGTTTACTAACTGTGAAGGATTTATCACAAAGGCCTCTTTCACACTTTCGTTTTTTACAATCAGTCACAATCCGTCAAAATGTTGAAAAGACGGATCCTGTGCAGATTGTAAAAAACGGATGCACTGGATCTGTTTTTTTGATCTGTAGCATTTTCCAAGTGATCTATAGCATCACTTGGAAAACCGATTGACAGGTTGCCTATGCAGCATCAATAGTAAAAAGATATAATGTTAAAAATAATTAAAAAAATAAAAAATCTTGATATTCTCACCTTCCGGCGTCCCTCGCAGCCTTCCCGATCCTCGCTATGCTCCCGTTCCCAGTAATGCCTCACGGCAATTACCCCAGATGACGTAGAATCACGCGAGACAGCTACATCATCACTGGTCATTGTCTCGCAATGCATTACTGGGATCAGGAGCATCGCGAGCATTGCGAGCATCGGGAAGGCTGCGAGGGACGCCGTAAGGTGAGAATATCAAGAAATTTTATTTTTTTTATTATTTTTAACATTATATCTTTTTGCTATTGATGCTGCATAGGCAGCATCAATAGTAAAAAGAGAGAGCGAGAGAGAATTTCCCTGACTGGAAATTCTTCCGCGCATGCTCAGTTTCAAAAGACGGAACCCGTCGCTGGATTCCTGCTTTTGACGCACAGCGACGCGATTTTCCGTCGTGCACAAAAAACGTTCCTCTGTGCGTTGTCTCCGCCTGACGGACAGCGATTTTACGATGGATCCAGCGCACGACGGATTAAACGGATGGCCATCTGTCACAATCCGTCGCTAATACAAGTCTATGAGAAAAAAACGGATCCAGCAGAAACATTTGCTGGATCTGTTTTTTTCACAAAACGTGACGGAAAATGAAAGACGGAAGTGTGAAAGAGGCTTAAGAGATTAACATTGCTGGACTAATCTGGCAACTAAGCAGCTCACTGTCTATGGACTTTGTACACAGAGAGCCTAGTGTGGGCTGGGCTAGCAGTGGTGTGGGCGGGGTTAGCAGTGGTGTGGGTGGGTTTAACTTTCTCAGCTCTGCTTCATTCTAAATCTAAAAGTTCTGATTGTGTCAGAACGGCTGCACACAGTAAAGTAAGTGATACATCATTGGATTCAGCTTCTCTTTGCCTACATTATGCTGCTCTCAGATGAGGTATCAAAAACCTGTTAACAGAGTTACTTTAAAGCCTTGATGATTTGACACATTTGGGCATTTTAACTTGGCAGCTTGCGTCGTCCAGTACATCCTATAGAATCCCTCTGTTGTTGGGATCATGAGTTGGGAGATCAGACAGCCTTTACTCGTGACATTTGTTCTTGAACATGAAGCGCAATGCACACAGTTCACTTTTACTGCAGGCAATGGGGCTTTCAATATTTCTGGTCCTGCATGTGCTCAGGGCCACCCGGATGTTTCAGGTCGATTCAGCCAATGCATCATAATTCTAATTTTGCATTGTGCACACCCCACAAAATTGGGTCATAGAGATTCTTTAATAGTTCCTGATTATTATCAATTACAAATCACTGCCTGGGTACAGCATATCATAAGAATTAATTGTTGAAATTAACTGTAATGTAGCTGTTTTTAAAGAGAACCTGTCGGGATTGTCCCATTTAAGGTTTTGTCCAGGATTTTCAATTTAAAGAGCTACTCCATTTTGGATGTACCCTTTTCTTGTGGCATTAAGTTGATTACAAAGTGTCCTCCAGCTGAAACATACAGGAATCAATGGAGCAACCTGACAGTACATTTTCAATTTTTTCACAGCACCCCCTCAGGAGAAATGAGGCATTACACTGTGCCTGTTCAAATCAATTGGTTATCTGTTTAATGCAGGACAAGGCAAGATTGGTCCTCCAGAGCTAACGACAATTTTTGTAACTGCTTTTTACTCTGGCAAAAAGATGATAACTCTAAACATGGGACCCCTTTATTTTTTGAGAATTATATAATGACGTATATACTTTTATAACCTGGACAATTCCTTTAAGGCATATTCTTAGGAAGGGACATTAACAAACAATCTGTGGCATACCCAAACCCAGGACAGTCAGCCAAACGAGGGAGCGCCAAGTCAGTTGGGCTGAACCGTAATACTTGGCACGGCCACATTCGCTCTGCTCATCGGGGACGGGTCCTCTGAGTCATTTTCTAAAATTTCAACAAAACAAATAATTTACAATTGAGACAATACACACAAAGTAATCACAATAATAATAACATTTCCATTGATTACTCTTGATCAGCTTGTTACCCTGGATCCATTGATGGCTCCAACTTTTTGCTTTTGGTCAGATCTGCCAAGGTATTGATCAGAGGTGAAGGATTGTAAATCCAGCAGCCAAGATTTCTATTACAAAGCTCCAAGATAATTATTATCTTGTATGAATGGACAACTTAATAGAGTATTGTCATCGGGCTATGCTGAGCCATTCTTTGCTGCAATTAGTAGATCAATTCACTGACTGCACTAGAAATGCCAGAATTAAACAGCAGAGGAAAAACACCATTATTTTCAGCATTACATTGTGATTAATGAATGTGATTTTTTTGTATTTTTTTTTATATATATACTGATAATATTCTTGTCACCTACGTTATACCGCACATATGCAATGCCTATCCCTAGTGGGGGTAATCCTAGTCTGGTCTGCAGCAGATATGACTGATACGAGAAAAACTGCACAAATTTGACATCCATGGTCCAGGGGTCCCTCAGCCTCATAGATGCCTATGAAGATGTTGCATAAAAACAGTGGCCTGAACATTGTAGTCCATGCTTGGATGGATGTGTAAAACCAGGGAGTAGAAAAAAGCGCAAGAGGGTGTTAACAATTAGATATTATTATTATTATTTATTTATATAGCACCATTGATTCCATGGTGCTGTACATGAGAAGGGGTTACATACAAATGACAGATATCGCTTACAGTAAGCAAACTAACAATGACAGACTGATACAGAGGGGCGAGGACCCTGCCCTTGCGGGCTTACATTCTACAGGATTATGGGGAAGGAGACAGTAGGTTGAGGGTTGCAGGAGCTCCGGTGTTGGTGAGGCGGTAGCTCCGGTGTTGGTGAAGCTGTAGCTTCGGTAGTGGTGAGGAGGCATTGAGGTCAGTGCAGGCTGTAGGCTTTCCTGAAGAGGTGGGTTTTCAGGTTCCGTCTGAAGGATCCAAATGTGGTTGATAGTCGGATGTGTTGGGGCAAAGAATTCCAGAGGATGAGCGAAATTCTGGAGAAGTCTTGGAGGCTGTTGGATGAGGAGCGAATAAGTGTGGAGGAGGGAAGGAGGTCTTGGGAGGACCGGAGATTACGTGAGGGAAGATATCAGGAGATTAGTTCAGAGATATATGCAGGAGACAGGTTGTGGATGGCTTTGTAGGTCAATATTAGTAATTAGAACTGGATACGCTGAGGGAATGGGAGCCAGTGAAGAGATTTGCAGAGGGGGAAGCGAAGGAGTAGGGAGGAGAGAGATTAAATAGTCGGGCAGCAGAGTTAAGGATGGACTGGAGAGCTGCAAGGATGTTAGCAGGAAGCCCGCAGAAAAGGATGTTGCAGTAGTCAAGGCGGGAGATGATGAGGGCATGCACAAGCATTTTAGTAGATTGACGGTTGAGAAAAAGGACGGATTCTGGAGATATTTTTGAGCTGGAGGCGACAGGAGGTGGAAAGAGCTTGGATGTGCGGTTTGAAGGACAGGGCAGAGTCAAGGGTTACTCCGAGGCAGCGGACTTCCGGTACGGGGGAAGGCGTGATGTCATTAATTGCGATAGATAGGTCAGGTATGGAAGATCTATGAGATGGAGGAAAGATGATGAGTTCAGATTTGTCCACATTGAGTTTGAGGAAGCGAGAGAAGAAGGAGGATATGGCTGATAGACACTCCGGGATTCTGGACAGCAGAGAGGTGATGTATGGGCCAGAAAGGTAGATCTGAGTGTCATCAGCATAAAGGTGGTAATGGAATCCATGGGACTTTATGAGTTGTCCCAGGCCAAGTGAATAAATTGAGAAGAGTAGGGGTCCTAGAACAGAGCCTTGGGGGACTCCAACAGAGAGAGGGTGGGATGAGGAGGTAGTGTGGGAGATATTATAAACGGTTATGCTAACCTAGTCCGGTTCTGTTCACACAACATTGTTATGGCATAGAATCCCAGCAGCTGCAGATCCATGGGTCCTCAGACCAGAGAAGTCACAGGACAAGAGAATTGTGGATGGTAATCGAATGTTGACCAGGTCCACCCAAGTAGGTTTACACTCCTTTATTATGTGAACGCATTTCAATGTTTACACACTTCTTCATCAGTGCAAAAAAAATTCAATGATGAGGAAGTGTGTAAACCTCGAAACACGTTGACATTATAAAGGAATGTAAACCTGCGTGTGTGTAGCTGGATTCAACATTTCGATCACCATCCACAATTCTCCCGTCCTGGGATATGTAAAATTTGCCTATGGGCCGTGTTCACATGGTGCATTTTGGCTGCATTTTTTTTTTTTGCCAGTAAAAAAAAAAAACATTTTGAAGCATTTTTTTCACCTATTTAAATGACTGGAAAAAATAAACATCAAAAACTCAAGTAAAAATGTATCAAATACATATGTACTGTAATTTACTAAGCATTTTTTTCTGCCAAGCCACTGTATTTTGGAACAGAAAAATCTGCTGCAAAGACTCAACGTGTGCACGTAGCCTTAGGAGAATAAAAAAATATGATATGGGAACATTTTTGCAAAGGGAAACATTTTTTTTTAGGTCCACCTCTAATGTTATTTACAGTATCTGGTCTGTGATGTTGTTTCATATTTTCTAGCACGCTCTATAAACCGGACTCTGTAGTAATATTTTTGAGCACTGCATGGCAGAATTTAATACAGCACTGTATGGAGGTAAAAGAATGCTTGGCTTTAGCATTGCTTTGAAGTATATTTAGGCACTGACGTTGGCGGGGTCTTTAGTGCAGTACAATAATTTACTCAAAATCCACATTGATGGTTGATTTTAGGCTGTTTCTTTAAAGAGGTATTTCCATCTGCAAGATCTTCTCCCAATATTTAGTAGTTGTAATAATATTATTAGCAAATACCTCCAATTATAAATGTAGTGTAGTTCTTCTAATAAGCTATGTCGCTTACCTCATGTGCAGGGCATTGCAGTAGCTTAGGTATCCATGCAACTAACAAGAAAAAGGGTAGCATGCACAAAAGAATCAGTGGCAGGACATCTATAAGATTTTGGATCGCAGCTGGGGTACTCTACTAAGTGAATCTAAACTGGTACCTTATATTCCGGCAAGCCCTAAATTGATAGCCTGACGAGCAAAAAACCTCAAAGATCTGCTCTGCCACAGCCACCACACCCGCCCCACATCTAGACTAAATAGAGGAACGAGGGTTTTTGGAACTTTTCCATGTGGTGGTTGTAATGTTTGTCAGTTTATGGTGGCTCAGGATGGCCTTTCGTTAACTGCTTCTCCTTTTCAGATTGTGCCGAAAAAAGCCTTTTTCAATTGTAAGACCCGTTCACTCGTTTATGCGTTAATTTGCGAGTGTCCGAAGATCTACGTGGGACAGACTACGCAGATGTTGCGGAGAAGAACGCAGCAACATCTTTCCAATATTGCCACGGCAGCAAGGGACCGTGAAAGGGACAGGGGATTTTCATCGGTGGCCACCCACTTTCTGGACTGCCATAATGGACGAACAAGGGGACTGAGGGTCATTGGACTGGAGGCCATCTCACAAAATATCCGAGGCGGTGATGTGGTCAGGAGTCTGTTGAGATGCGAGTCAAAATGGATCCATAACTTAAACTCTCTTACCCCACATGGACTAAACGAGGAACTACTTTTTACTGGATATTATAAACAACTTTAATAAATTTGGTGATAGCAAATAAGCATGTAATAATTTTCTGTATGCCGTTTGCTTATGTGACCTTTCCTTCCCTTTAGGTTTGGGGAATATCTACTGCTGTAGTTTTAGCATACGGATGAACTAGTTTCTATCCGTGGAAAACCATGGTTTTTCCTCAAATAGTTATAATCACAGGTTCATATCCAATATCTATATGAAGGGGGTTCTTTTAGGTTTTGAAATCTGATATTCTTTGTGTCCATTTTTGTGCTTTTTGTTCTTATGTATGTATGGATCTACAGGTACTCAGGCCGGGTTTTGCACATATCACTTGGCCTGGCTCCTTGTACATCCTGGATTCCTGTTATGCTGTCCTTGTGTGGTATTACCTACTGGGTTTATATACCCGTGATGTATATGTACTCCTTCATTTACGACTGACATACTGCTCAGACTATGTACCCGCATTGTGAACGATGTTTGACCCTGTGTGGGCAGTCTGTGCGGTATTCGAGCGTCATTGCGCCCATTATCCTTTTGTCCGAGTGATAGTAGCACATTTTTGGGATCTGTATTTTTCGTTTTTTATTATTTTTGCTGCCTCAGTAATTTTGTCTTAGTGTGGTTTTCACCATCGGCGCATTTAGCGCCTTCTCTTTATATCTATTTTAACTAGTCTGTCCTGTCTCCTCGGTGCCCGCTTCTGGCCCATGGCGCTGTTTCGTGCATACGTGCTGGGCCACGAGCGGACATCTTGGGACAGGAGGTCTTTACCTCACAGAGCCTATTGCGCAGGCGCTGGTGCGCTGGGCTTGGGTTCGGGCGTGTCCTGCTGTGTTGGGCCTGCCTGTCTGCACTGCACGCGCGCCGGCTTGGCGCGTGCGCACTTGCATCAGTGCGGGCGCATCGCTGTGGGAGTCCCCGCTCTGCGCAGCCGCCGGCGTCCCTGTTTACTTCCGGTTATCTCATACATGTGGATTCTCCGCACACCCCCTGTCTCCAGCTGATGTCTCCCTGCTCATTAGCACTAAGGAATTTAACCACACGTCTTGAACACTAGCGTTACTGCCCCTGAAGAAGCCAGTTTACTGGCGACACGCGTTGGGCGTCTGTGCCCGGTGTTACCCCCTATCATTGCTATGCTATACTCTGCCTTGCTATCATTTCTAGGAACGCTGCCTTGGAGAACTGATTTACTTGTTCAGGTAGTATAGGATGTTTCATCTTGTCTTGGTTATTTTCCATAGGGGTCCTTAGTACTTAGGTATTGTTGCTTTTTTAGCAGACCTCGTATATGTGGACTCACCAGGCAGTTCTTTTTATATATATATGTATAGGGGGGCACTGTGGTTTGACCCTATTTCGGGTCTTGTGTTTATTGCTTTGTACTTTCAGGAGGGCGTTAAACTAGAAGAAGAGGGGACGGGAAGAAAAACATTAGACTCGAACAAAGACGACCCAGGAAAACATACTCTGAAGGGAGGTAAGAACATTTCTAAAACAATCCACAGTGAGGAGATTGGAACAAAACAAAATCCTCTAAACTGCATGCTCGCAAACGCCAGAAGCCTGACAAACAAGATGGAAGAACTAGAAGCAGAAATATCTACAGGTAACTTTGACATAGTGGGAATAACCGAGACATGGTTAGATGAAAGCTATGACTGGGCAGTTAACTTACAGGGTTACAGTCTGTTTAGAAAGGATCGTAAAAATCGGAGAGGAGGAGGGGTTTGTCTCTATGTAAAGTCTTGTCTAAAGTCCACTTTAAGGGAGGATATTAGCGAAGGGAATGAGGATGTCGAGTCCATATGGGTTGAAATTCATGGAGGGAAAAATGGTAACAAAATTCTCATTGGGGTCTGTTACAAACCCCCAAATATAACAGAAACC
Organism: Ranitomeya imitator; assembly: GCF_032444005.1. Taxonomy (NCBI): domain Eukaryota; kingdom Metazoa; phylum Chordata; class Amphibia; order Anura; family Dendrobatidae; genus Ranitomeya; species Ranitomeya imitator. Next base: position 48,135,055 of record NC_091286.1, read on the forward strand.
ATGGAAAGTCTACTTCTAAAGCAGATAGATGAAGCTGCAACCCATAATGAGGTCCTGGTTATGGGGGACTTTAACTACCCGGATATTAACTGGGAAACAGAAACCTGTGAAACCCATAAAGGCAACAGGTTTCTGCTAATAACCAAGAAAAATTATCTTTCACAATTGGTGCAGAATCCAACCAGAGGAGCAGCACTTTTAGACCTAATACTATCTAATAGACCTGACAGAATAACAAATCTGCAGGTGGTCGGGCATCTAGGAAATAGCGACCACAATATTGTACAGTTTCACCTGTCTTTCACTAGGGGGACTTGTCAGGGAGTCACAAAAACATTGAACTTTAGGAAGGCAAAGTTTGACCAGCTTAGAGATGCCCTTAATCTGGTAGACTGGGACAATATCCTCAGAACTAAGAATACAGATAATAAATGGGAAATGTTTAAGAACATCCTAAATAGGCAGTGTAAGCGGTTTATACCTTGTGGGAATAAAAGGACTAGAAATAGGAAAAACCCAATGTGGCTAAACAAAGAAGTAAGACAGGCAATTAACAGTAAAAAGAAAGCATTTGCACTACTAAAGCAGGATGGCACCATTGAAGCTCTAAAAAACTATAGGGAGAAAAATACTTTATCTAAAAAACTAATTAAAGCTGCCAAAAAGGAAACAGAGAAGCACATTGCTAAGGAGAGTAAAACTAATCCCAAACTGTTCTTCAACTATATCAATAGTAAAAGAATAAAAACTGAAAATGTAGGCCCCTTAAAAAATAGTGAGGAAAGAATGGTTGTAGATGACGAGGAAAAAGCTAACATATTAAACACCTTCTTCTCCACGGTATTCACGGTGGAAAATGAAATGCTAGGTGAAATCCCAAGAAACAATGAAAACCCTATATTAAGGGTCACCAATCTAACCCAAGAAGAGGTGCGAAACCGGCTAAATAAGATTAAAATAGATAAATCTCCGGGTCCGGATGGCATACACCCACGAGTACTAAGAGAACTAAGTAATGTAATAGATAAACCATTATTTCTTATTTTTAGTGACTCTATAGCGACAGGGTCTGTTCCGCAGGACTGGCGCATAGCAAATGTGGTGCCAATATTCAAAAAGGGCTCTAAAAGTGAACCTGGAAATTATAGGCCAGTAAGTCTAACCTCTATTGTTGGTAAAATATTTGAAGGGTTTCTGAGGGATGTTATTCTGGATTATCTCAATGAGAATAACTGTTTAACTCCATATCAGCATGGGTTTATGAGAAATCGCTCCTGTCAAACCAATCTAATCAGTTTTTATGAAGAGGTAAGCTATAGGCTGGACCACGGTGAGTCATTGGACGTGGTATATCTCGATTTTTCCAAAGCGTTTGATACCGTGCCGCACAAGAGGTTGGTACACAAAATGAGAATGCTTGGTCTGGGGGAAAATGTGTGTAAATGGGTTGGTAACTGGCTTAGTGATAGAAAGCAGAGGGTGGTTATAAATGGTATAGTCTCTAACTGGGTCGCTGTGACCAGTGGGGTACCGCAGGGGTCAGTATTGGGACCTGTTCTCTTCAACATATTCATTAATGATCTGGTAGAAGGTTTACACAGTAAAATATCGATATTTGCAGATGATACAAAACTATGTAAAGCAGTTAATACAAGAGAAGATAGTATTCTGCTACAGATGGATCTGGATAAGTTGGAAACTTGGGCTGAAAGGTGGCAGATGAGGTTTAACAATGATAAATGTAAGGTTATACACATGGGAAGAGGGAATCAATATCACCATTACACACTGAACGGGAAACCACTGGGTAAATCTGACAGGGAGAAGGACTTGGGGATCCTAGTTAATGATAAACTTACCTGGAGCAGCCAGTGCCAGGCAGCAGCTGCCAAGGCAAACAGGATCATGGGGTGCATTAAAAGAGGTCTGGATACACATGATGAGAGCATTATACTGCCTCTGTACAAATCCCTAGTTAGACCGCACATGGAGTACTGTGTCCAGTTTTGGGCACCGGTGCTCAGGAAGGATATAATGGAACTAGAGAGAGTACAAAGGAGGGCAACAAAATTAATAAAGGGGATGGGAGAACTACAATACCCAGATAGATTAGCGAAATTAGGATTATTTAGTCTAGAAAAAAGACGAATGAGGGGCGATCTAATAACCATGTATAAGTATATAAGGGGACAATACAAATATCTCGCTGAGGATCTGTTTATACCAAGGAAGGTGACGGGCACAAGGGGGCATTCTTTGCGTCTGGAGGAGAGAAGGTTTTTCCACCAACATAGAAGAGGATTCTTTACTGTTAGGGCAGTGAGAATCTGGAATTGCTTGCCTGAGGAGGTGGTGATGGCGAACTCAGTCGAGGGGTTCAAGAGAGGCCTGGATGTCTTCCTGGAGCAGAACAATATTGTATCATACAATTATTAGGTTCTGTAGAAGGACGTAGATCTGGGTATTTATTATGATGGAATATAGGCCGAACTGGATGGACAAATGTCTTTTTTCGGCCTTACTAACTATGTTACTATGTTACTATGTTATAGTGCAATTTTAATTGTGTTTTAAAATATATTTTTGTAGTGTTTTTTGTGTGGTGTAAAAATAAAATTGTTATATTTTGCTATGACTCTCATGGTGATCCCTTCTTTTGTGCATGCTACCCTTTTTCTTGTTAGTTGTATTATGTTTCTGTAGCATGCTTTAGGTGATCCCTGGCGGCGGTGCCTACCTACTCTTTGTTGTTTAGCTTAGGTATCCATGGTTATGACCACTCCTATAGTTACAGTCAGCTGTTAGTGGTCATAATAACCGTGGATACCTAAGCTACTGCAATGCCCTGCACATGGGATAAGTGACATAGCGAATCAGAAAAACTACACTACATTTATAATTGGAGGTATTTGAAAACATTATTATTATCTCTCCACAGGTGTTCAATGGGATTTAGATCCGGAATCATTGCTGGCAACTTTAGGGCTTTTTTCCACCCATTTCTGGGGGCTTCTTGAAGTATGTTTGCGGTCATTATACTGCTAGAAGACCCATGACCTAGGATGCAAACCTTTCTGACACTGGACACTACAAAATCCTTTTAAAAACACCAGATTCAGGAGAGCAGCGGCATTTATACCAAAATTAGAATTGATGGCCTGTAACTTTCCCATTATTTTTTTTGAATGTGCAAAAACATTATCTTGAATTTTTGGGAAAATTGGCCCTAATGTAGACATCTATCATAGGGAAAGCCCACTGAGACAAAGACCATAGAAAATTACCGTAATAGATTCTGTGTATTACACCGTGGCACCCAGATAATGAAGCCGTCAGCAAACCGTAGGTGTAAAGAATAAGATTTGTCTGTGTAGCAACTTCATGAAATGCTCTCCAGAGTCACCGCAGAGCCGGAGATGAATTGCAGTTTTCATCCTCACTAATTCCAACAGCAGAAAAGTCAGACGGGGACAGAAGAGTTTAATTAACAGTAGAAACAGCAAACTCACACCACCTCGCTTCCTGCAATAATCTCCTGATGACGCAAGACTGGTGCGCGGTGCATCCAGTGCAGAGCAGGTAATGGCCCTAAATGATGGCCTCATTGAGGGACCATAGTGCTACAAAACTGCGGCCTGGTATGTTAACTTCATGTAAAAAGATTTGTTGCCCCGCAGAGGGAAATAAAAACTATGGGTAAAGAACCTGTAACTCAACAAGGGATTTTACAGAAGCTAGAGCCTCCTCCAAATGGAAAAGACATCCATTTGCAGGCAACTGTTTCAGGAGCTGATTAGGAAGGTGATTGGCCTTTAAGTGGCTCTTAAGGGTGATCAGGGGCGTGTACTGATTTTTCTTATGAATAACAGCTGACATTGGAAGTATAGGGGTATGTACACACTGAGACTTTTTGCTTAGTTTTTGGAGTGAATACCAAGCAGAAACTCCAAATTTTTGAGGAGTAATTGAAAAGTTTCTGATCACTTTCTGCCCCCAAAACCACCATATGGTATGCGTAATTGACTTCTCATTTAGACGAATTCAGCCAGGAATCCACATGAAAATGCGCTGCAAAAAAATCAACGTAGTGCATAATGACATGGGTGTGCAAATTTTGCATCTATTGTCACTTCATTTTCTAGGCAAAATCACTTCAGGAAAACAACGGCGGCTTTTTTTCCTGAAATAGCTTTGCCTTCCTTTTCTTCTTTTAACCACCTCAGGGTTCCGAAGTCCGAAGCCGCGATGTGGTTAAAAGAAGCGACATGCTCATTCCACTAGCGATCGTTATAAAATGAAGACAAAAGGCACCGGCGGCGGAGGGCGTCTTTTGTATTCATTTTATAGCGGATTTTTAGCGGAATGAGCATGTCGCTTCTTTTAACTGCGTCACAGTTTCTGAACCCTGAGGTGGTTAAAAGAAGAAAAGGAAGGCAAAGCTATTTCAGGGGAAAAAAACGCCGTTCTTTTCCTGAAGTGACTTTGCCTATAAAAACTTGGCGGCTCCGAAGCTAGAAAGAACATCTTGTGTGCACATACCCTTACGTTACGTTCTCACGATTAATTTTTGGTGTGTTTTTGATGCTGTGCATTATATAAAACACAGCCTCTTTACAGTTCTAGCAGAGTGGATGGGATTTATAAGAATCTGTACACTGTGCTGTTTTTAACACTGCCTAAACTGACCTACCGGCGTTTTTCAAATCCGCAGCATGTCAATTTCTCTTGCGGGAACGCTGCGTTTTATGTCTGGATTTTCACTATAGAATTAGATTACATTAAATGAGGAAAATATGCAGGTAACACGCATAATCCGCACCTGACCATTATCGATAGTCAAAGCCAAATACCCAGAAGTATCACAAACAAAGCTGCTTTATATAAAACATGACATACCAAAAAGAGACAAAAACTGTAGAGTCAAAAACAAGATAAAAACACGTAAAAAAAATCCACTAAAAACCACATAGAAAAAAATGCAAATAATTTACCTAATAGGTGCAGAAAATCTGCAATGTCAAAAATTCACAAAATACTCATCGTGGGAACGGGTGTAGTTGATGGTGGGTGGGGGGAGGGGAGAGGTGTGTTCCACAGGTATTGGGTGCTCTAAATAGTCACTCTGTTTCACAAATATAAATACAGGGCTTAGGGCAGTAAACCTATTTTTGCCCCTTGTAAAGGAAAGCCATTTACAACAAGTCTGGCTTCATTTATAGCTCAGCAGTTCAATAGAGCAACTTTTTAAAAGTAGCAATAAACCTAGAAATGAATTGTCAGGGGTCAGGACCTTCCGCACTCCAGTCGTTGTGAAACTACAACTCCTGACAGCTGTCAGGCACCTGTTGGAGCATGTTGAGGGTTGTAGTTTCATAAGCTGTGAAGTGTCTGAAATTGCTGATCCCTGATGATCAGCATTTTTTTTCATGATCCTAAATATCCAAATAACCTTCAGATAGGAGGAGGACAGGAACTCTAGTGTCATCTAAGCAGCAATCCTAAAAGTCAGTATCATATCGACCCTTACAACGTGACTTAGGACAGGAAGCTAAGCTAGAAACTACATTTGAAAACATGGGTTTTGGAGGTTTTGCCCCTCATCAGCGCAAAGCAGGAGAACTGTTTGACTTGAGAAGCCTCTGACAAGGTATCCTGAAACAGCCAGCCTTGTAGATATCATGCAGGGGACACAATCTCTTGCTAATTAGTACAAGAGGGTAGTTCTACTGCAGACAGAACAGAAGAGGGAGAGGCTTCTGCTGCAGTCAGTAGTCTTAGGCTATGTGCACACGATGTGGAATGGGGTGCAGAATTTTCTGCACAAAATCCGCATCTCCTGGCAGAAACCGCAGGTGCAGATTTGCTGCGGATTTTATGCGGATTTTTTTGCGGTTTTTATGCGGAATTGATGCGGATTTTGTGCGGATTTTCTGCGGTTTTCTATAATGGGTGCAGAAACGCTGCAGATCGGCACAAAAGAAGTGACATGCATTTCTTTTAAATCTGCAGCGTTTCCGCGCAGATTTTTCCACACCATCTGCAGAGCTTTTTTTTCACATTGATTTATATTGTACTGTAAATCACAGTGCGGATCTGCAGCGTTTCTGCGCAGAAAAATCCGCTGCGGATCCGCACTAAATCCGCATCGTGTGCACATAGCCTTACGGCCCCACACCGGACAGTGAAAAGAAGGAGGCGAGGACGTGGCCAACTACCTTTGACACAGAGAAGATTTATATGTTTCCCAGATTTATTTGTAATATCAGACAAAATGGGATCAAAGAAAATGTAATAATATGAGAAAAATTGCTGAGAATTTTTTTTTTACCTTTTCCTATACATTTCTTGTTTAGTGTTCCTTTATATAAAAAAATGTATTTTATTCCCCCCCAAAAAAATCACCATTCTCGCCCACAGGCTGTATAGAGCTTGAATAGAGCAAAGCTGCAATACCAAACATGGCCCATCGACAAGAGTGGCGCTGTTTCTGGGGGAAAAAGCCACACTTGTATATCTGTAAAATGACTTTACATGTAAAATTAACAGATCGCAAAGTGTCCACCATCTCTGAGACCTGAGAAATGTGATGTACGGACGTGTTTATGTCAGAAATGGATCGTTGAGTAAAGCACCGTCCTTGGCTATATAGTAAAAGTGTCACATCACATTAATGATTCAAGCAGCGGTCCTGCTTAGCCAGGTATATTAGAAATGCAGTAAACGCAAAGGCCTCGGCCAATAAACGCCTCCTCAGTGCTTAATAACAGGTTTTATAAGCCCCGGTAAAGTGGCCATCAGCCTGGAATATACATTCTGTCGGGCAGAGGGGCCTCCCTGGGCTTTATTTCTGGCTTTATCTGGTTAAAAATGTTTAATTTTCGGCCCCGTGCAGTTGCTAGGCAACATGTCAGCGGCTCGAGATGATGCGCGGTTTTTTTTTTTTGGTTTCTGTCAGACAGTTTTGCAATTATCTAGAATGTGGCTTTGAAGGAAAGTCTCGAGTGGCTCCTCTTCCTCAGCCCCCCGGAAAATGATTAACGGGTATGTGAGAAAGGATCAAAACAGAACGCGATTTACTACAAATATTTGCGAAATTAAAAAAACAAAAAATCTGTATTGGGACCCCCAACTAGTGTGGTGTATAAAGCACTAGTGTCCGAGGGGCCTCAGACAACTGCGACCTCTACACCCCCTATAACCACGCCCCGGACAGGGCTTTATGGTGCAGGGTCGTCACCTGCCGAAAGTCCCGATTCACCAATTATTTTCCTAGTTTCCACACACTTCAGTGCAGACAATCATTATTACACCCTGCAGACAATCCTTACAATATCCTGCAGACAATCATTATTGTCACCTGCAGACTATCATTATGGCACCCTGCAGACAATCATTATGATATACTGCAGACAATCATTGACACCCTGCAATCATTATGATACTGTTCAGACATTCATTGTCTGCAGGGTTTCATAATGAATGTCTAAACACTATCATAATGATCGTCTGCAGGGTTGCATAATGAATGTCTAAACACTATCATAATGATCGTCTGCAGGGTTGCATAATGAATGTCTAAACACTATCATAATGATCGTCTGCAGGGTTTCATAATGAATGTCTAAACACTATCATAATGATCGTCTGCAGGGTTTCATAATAATTATAATACCCTGCAGACAATCATTATGTGCCCTGCAGACAATCATTATGGTACCCTGCAGACAATCATTGTGGTACCCTGCAGACAATCATTATTGTACCTTGCAGACAATCATTATGATACCCTGCAGACAATCATTACGGTACCCTGCAGACAATCATTATGGTACCCTGCAGACAATCATTATGGTACCCTGCAGACAATCATTATAAAACCCTGCAGACAATCATTGACATCCTGCACACAATCATTATGATACTGTTCAGACATTCAATGTGTGCAAAGTTTCATAATAAATGTCTGAACAGTATCATGATTGTCTGCAGGGTATCATAATGATTGTCTGCAGGGTTTCATAATCATTATACCCTGCAGGCAATCAATATGACACCCTGCAGACAATCATGAGAATGCTAACAGAAGCAGAGGAGAGGGCCAATCATCATGGAGACTGTAATATGTCCAGCAAAAATTAGAAAGGAAAAAGTTAGTCAAGGCACTCCAATCTAGAAAAATTATTTCTGGGTTGGAGTGCCTTGACTTCCTTTTTCCTTTCTAATTTTTGCTGTGCTCATCAGCGGATAGAGCACCACCCAGCTTTTGAACTGGACTCTACATACTCTATTAGTGCCTGGATAGCATTTGTAGCTCCGTACCTCTCTCTCCTGTAATATGTCCACTAATGGGATTATGTCAATTAAGAAATGGCTGTAAGCCACAGTATCATGATTTGGCATTGATATAAACCCTGTGGTAATACATCACATAGAGATGATGACAGCAACAGAAGAGGAGGGTGCTGATTTTGTGAAGGGTAGTGACTTGTACATTGATTTGATTGTGTTGAAAGGGTTATCTTGTTCTATAAAATTGATGGTCTATCCTTATTAGCGCGAGGGATAACTTTATGATTAGTGATGAGTGAATATACTCGTTACTCGAGATTTCCCGAGCACGCTCCGGGGTCCTCCGAGTATTTCTTAGTGCTTAGAGTTTTAGTTTTTAGCGCTGCAGCTGAATAATTTACATCTGTTAGCCAGCATAAGTACATGTGGGGGTTGCCTAGTTGCTAGGGAATCCCCACATGTACTTATGCTGGCTAACAGATGTAAATCATTCAGTTGTGGCGATGAAAACTAAATCTCCGAGCACTAAAAAATACTTGTAGGACACCCGAGCATGCTCGGGAAATCTCGAGTAACGAGTATATTCACTCATCACTATTTACAGTTAGGGCCAGAAATATTTGGACAGTGACACAAGTTTTGTTATTTTAGCTGTTTACAAAAACATGTTCAGAAATACAATTATATATATAATATGGGCTGAAAGTGCACACTCCCAGCTGCAATATGATAGTTTCCACATCCAAATCGGAGAAAGGGTTTAGGAATCATAGCTCTGTAATGCATAGCGTCCTCTTTTTCAAGGGACCAAAAGTAATTGGACAATGGACTCTAGGGGCTGCAATTAACTCTGAAGGCGTCTCCCTCGTTAACCTGTAATCAATGAAGTAGTTAAAAGGTCAGGAGTGGATTCCAGGTGTGTGGTTTTGCATTTGGAAACTGTTGCTGTGAGCAGACAACATGTGGTCAAAGGAACTCTCAATTGAGGTGAAGCAGAACATCCTGAGGCTGAAAAAAAAGAAAAAATCCATCAGAGAGATAGCAGACATGCTTGGAGTAGCAAAATCAACAGTTGGGTACATTCTGAGAAAAAAGGAATTGACTGGTGAGCTTGGGAACTCAAAAAGGCCTGGGCGTCCACGGATGACAACAGTGGTGGATGATCGCCGCATACTTAATTTGGTGAAGAAGAACCCGTTCACAACATCAACTGAAGTCCAGAACACTCTCAGTGAAGTAGGTGTATCTGTCTCTAAGTCAACAGTAAAGAGAAGACTCCATGACAGTAAATACAAAGGGTTCACATCTAGATGCAAACCATTCATCAATACCAAAAATAGACAGGCCAGAGTTAAATTTGCAGAAAAACACCTCAAGAAGCCAGCTCAGTTCTGGAAAAGTATTCTATGGACAGATGAGACAAAGATCAACCTGTACCAGAATGATGGGAAGAAAAAAGTTTGGAGAAGAAAGGGAACGGCACATGATCCAAGGCACACCACATCCTCTGTAAAACATGGTGGAGGCAACGTGATGGCATGGGCATGCATGGCTTTCAATGGCACTGGGTCACTTGTGTTTATTGATGACATAAGAGCAGACAAGAGTAGCCGGATGAATTCTGAAGTGTACCGGGATATACTTTCAGCCCAGATTCAGCCAAATGCTGCAAAGTTGATTGGACGGCGCTTCATAGTACAGATGGACAATGACCCCAAGCATACATCCAAAGCTACCCAGGAGTTCATGAGTGCCAAAAAGTGGAACATTCTGCAATGGCCAAGTCAATCTCCAGATCTAAATCCAATTGAGCATGCATTTCACTTGCTCAAATCCAGACTTAAGACGGAAAGACCCACAAACAAGCAAGACCTGAAGGCTGCGGCTGTAAAGGCCTGGCAAAGCATTAAGAAGGAGGAAACCCAGCGTTTGGTGATGTCCATGGGTTCCAGACTTAAGGCAGTGATTGCCTCCAAAGGATTTGCAACAAAATATTGAAAATAAAAATATTTTGTTTGGGTTATGTTTATTTGTCCAATTACTTTTGACCTCCTAAAATGTGGAGTGTTTGTAAAGAAATGTGTACAATTCCTACATTTTCTATCAGATATTTTTGTTCAACCCTTCAAATTAAACGTTACAATCTGCACTTGAATTCTGTTGTAGAGGTTTCATTTCAAATCCAATGTGGTGGCATGCAGAGCCCAACTCGCGAAAATTGTGTCACTGTCCAAATATTTCTGGCCCTAACTGTATGATCTCTGGGAGTCAGAACCCTGGGACCACCAGAGATCCTGAGAATGGGGCTCTGCATAAAGAATGGTGCTGAGCTGTGCTGCACATCTTCAGCCTCTACTCCATTCAGTGTATATGGGAATGCCAGAGAAAGCTGAGATAAGCTCTCTGCTATGTCCCACTGTCTTAATTGATAATGAATGGACAGGAGGCCGAGCATGCGCAGCACCGCGCAGCTCCATTCAAGATGGAGAGCCCTGCTCTCAGGGTTCTGGAGTCACGCTTCAAGGTTTTAAGGTCCCAGCTATTGAGATCTCCTAGTGATCAACAAGGTATAGGAGAGGTGAAAGCTTGTGATTTTAAGAAAACCCCTTTAAATATTGATATCATGTTCCATGCTGTCTTAAGCAAAGCATGTATTCACTATAAATCAAGTGTTTTTTTCTCCAACATTATAGCTCACTACATCCTCACATACACTCAAAGGCTGTTAGGGGTTGTAGTTCTGCAACTGCTGAAGGTTGTGGAAAACTTCAATAGAGACAAGTAAAATGTCCCCTATGGGGTCCTTGGTAAGAGGGTTTGACCCTACCCCTTCTTGCATATGGATGCAGGACTCCCTTATATAGATGCAATACATTGCTAGCAATCCAGAGGGAAGGTAATTGTCCAAAGGATCATGATAGTGGTGTAAAGCGGTATGTCCTGAGTGGCAAAACCCAGTACCACTATGGGGAGGGGAGCATCCCAATTGGACCTTTGCCCTTTTTTCTTTGTTCACTACTGGTCACAGCATCTACAGAACATCATGTCTTGTACAACATTGGTCACAGCAGTTACATAACATCATGTCTTGTTCACCACTGGTCACAGCATCTGCAGAACATCATGTCTTGGTCACCACTGGTCACAGCAGCTACATAACATCATGTCTTGTACACCGCTGGTCACAGCATCTACAGAACATCATGTCTTGTACACCACTGGTCACAGCATCTACAGAACATCATGTCTTGTTCACCACTGGTCACAGCATCTACAGAACATCATGCCTTGTACAACACTGGTCACAGCAGTTACATAACATCATGTCTTGTTCACCACTGGTCACAGCATCTACATAACATCATGTCTTGGTCACCACTGGTCACAGCTGCTACATAACATCATGTCTTGTACACCGCTGGTCACAGCAACTACAGACATCTTGCCTTGTTCACTGCTGGTCACAGCATCTGCAGAACATCTTGTCTTGTGCACCACTAGTCACGGCAGTTACAGAACATCTTGTCTTGTTCACCACTGGTCACAGCAGCTACAGAACATCTTGTCTTGTTCACCACTGGTCACAGCAGCTACAGAACATCTTGTCTTGTTCACCACTGGTCACAGCAGCTGCATAACATCATGTCTTGTTCACCACTGGTCACAGCATCTACAGAACATCATGTCTTCTACACCATTGGTCAAGCATCTACAGAACATTGTCTTCTTCCCCACAGGTCACAGTAGCTACATAACATCACGTCTAGTACACCACTGTTCACAGCATCTGCAGAACATCTTGTCGTCTACACCACTGGTCACGGCATCTACAGAACATCATGTCTTGGTCACCACTGGTCACAGCAGCTACATATCATGTCTTGTACACCGCTGGTCACAGCAACTACAGACATCTTGCCTTGTTCACTGCTGGTCACAGCATCTGCAGAACATCTTGTCTTGTACACCACTAGTCACGGCAGTTACAGAACATCTTGTCTTGATCACCACTGGTCACAGCAGCTACAGAACATCTTGTCTTGTTCACCACTGGTCACAGCAGCTACAAAACATCTTGTCTTGTTCACCACTGATCACAGCAGCTGCATAACATCATATCTTGTATACCACTGGTCACAGCATCTACAGAACATCATGTCTTCTACACCACTGGTCACAGCCTCTACAGAACATTGTCTTCTTCCCCACTGGTCACAGCAGCTACATAACATCATGTCTAGTACACCACTGTTCACAGCATCTGCAGAACATCTTGTCGTCTACATCACTGGTCACAGCAGCTACAGAACATAATGTCTTGTACACCACTGTTCACAGCAGCTACAGAACATCATGTTTTGTACACCACTGGGCACAGCAGCTGCAGAACATCATGTCTTGAACACCATTGGTCACAGCAGCTACGAAACATATCGTCTTGTACAACACAGGTCACAGCAGCTTCAAAACATCATGTCTTGTACACCACTGGTCACAGCAGCTACAGTACATTTTGTCTTGTACACCACTGGTCGCAACAGCTACAAGACATATTGCCTTGTTCACCCCTGGTCACAGCAGCTACAAAACATTATGTTTTGTACACCACTGGTCACAGCAGCTACAAAACATCATGACATTGGTATTGTCGATAATCAGGTAATAGGCACCCTCCTATGGGTCTCCGACCCTCTCCCCACACCAAATAACGACACGACTCCCAAATTGGATAATAATTGGCCACAGCGGCCTTTATTATAAACAAACAAAGCACATAACAGTAAAATAAGCTGGGAAGGGTCCTTGAAGCTCAAAATCTGGTGTTAACCATAGGAGACAACTAGTGGACAGAAAAAAACAACCATAATTTACTCTCAGCCGTTACCCCACTGGCTCGAGAGCACCAAAATCCCCCGAAGGGTTACCATTGTCCACTTCCAACTTAGGAATCTGGCCCACCGTTGCCAAGATTCCCTCAAATCACCAGACCCGAAACCAAAATTTATACCAACTGAAGAATCCATATCCCGACGGATCCCCCAGGCCAATTTAGCACCAACTCCAAGGACCCCTCCCACCGCCACAACGAGGGTACTTGACCCCCTCAAGTACCCGAGACCCCACCACTCTTAACCGCTATGGCTCTTTTGATTCCATTCTGCAACCCCAGGGCCCACAAATCAATGCCCACCGCATTCAAATGGACACTATCACCCGGAAGAAATTCGTCACCCCCATGTTTCAACTCGAAATGACGAACTGCCAGGTCCCCATTCCGGACAACAAAACCAGATACTGCCCGATTTACCTTGATGCGAGCTTTATTAATCCTAACCACTGACCTAGCGTGCCTCCAACACTTCCGCGGAACAATATCCGACCACACTATAGCCATCTCCCTAAAAGAAACCCATAATCTGAGTAAATCATGCTTAATGTCTCAAATCAACTTGCGAAAAGGGCGAACTCCCAATCGTTTCCCCCAACATGCAATACCAAAATATCAGGAGGCCTGTCCAAGCGAACCCCATTATGCACCTCCTGCATGACTTTATTCCAGCCCAAGCCCCAAAAACCCAACCACCTGATAACAGCAACATTCCTGGAAAAACCGAGCTGTCTTCCATCCTGTCGAACGTCTGCACGCTTCGCTCCCCAATAAACGTAGGAGTGGCTGACAAACCAAACCAACAGCGAAGTTGAACGTGGAAAACATAAACAACTTAAAACCATGCAGACGAAAAAACAAATATGTCAACCTGGAAGAAACAGCCTTCAAGGTCTAACATAACTCTGGTAACGGCCAGACTCCCATCGTTCTATCCTCTGTACCACTGCAGGAGCCAAACCACCCAACGCTGCCTCTGTAGCAGCCCCAATCCGAAAGGAATGAGGGGCAAACCTGGAAGAGTCTAAACCAATGGCCACCAACACTTGCCGAAAAACCGCCACAAACTGGTATCTGTAAAGAAAAGACCCGTCGTCATGACACAACAAAGGCCCGTCTCTACGCGGTTGTAAACTATCAAAAAACCACCAACAACGGATTGGACACATAACTGAACCTGGAAACGGCGCCCAATACCACCTTTTTGCCCCATCCTGCCTGATCCGTTTTAGCCCGCCGAATCCAAAATTGCAGAAACCCCCCGCTAACTAACACATCCCCAGCCCAAAGCCCCCTTTCCAGACCGTAGTAGGAGACACGAGCTCCCCAACTCTCAAAGCTCCAAAAAAGGCAAGGGAAAAAGCCAGGTGAAAGAGGGCAACTTTGAAACTGGAAAAAGAAATGTCAACCAATCAGGCGCCTAAAAGCTCCAACACCCCAAAAGAAACCGGGCACCTGCGATCCCCCCAGCTACTTCCTCGTCTCAACCCCTTCACCGCTTGCTTCACCAAAAAAGTCTTCATCAAATCCTTAAGACCCCAAAGCCAAAAACCAAAAGCCAAAGCTTCTATAAGTCTGTCAACCTTCGCCGCCAACCATCTTTGATCTGCCCCATGCCTCAACCATAACAACAAGGCACCCACTTGATCATCACCCGCAGTAAAAACCCCGCATGACACCAACCAAGTCTCCTAAGAACTCCATACCGACCGATAAGCTGACCACGTACTGGGGGCCAATGATGCCTGAATTAAAGGTTCTGCAGCCCGGACACCACACTCCAAAGCTCCGCCGGGCATTCCAGACCCATCTCCTCGGCATCCGGAGCCAGCAACCGAAAACGCTCCCACTGAAAACGAGACAAAGAGTCGGCAATGCAATTTTGAACACCAGGCACATGAGATGCCGTAACATACGCAATAATGGACAAGCAAGACAAAACCAGCTGGCGGAGAACCCTAATAACTGGGGGCGAGGATGTCGTTAAACTATTAATAGCACATACGACTGCCATATTATCACAATTAAAACGTACTTTTTTGTTTCGGAAATCATCGTTCCAGAGATGCGCTGGCATTAAAATCAGGAAAATCTCCAGCAACGTAGTGTTCTTCACCAACCCAGTTGCAAACCATTCTTCCGGCCATCTAGCGGCACACCACCGGCCCCCAAAAAAGGCCCCAAAATCAATACCACCCGACGCTTCAGTAAAGAAATCCTGAACTCCCATTGCACTGAATCAATAACAATGCCTAAGAAGGATAGACTCGTGCACGGACCCTCAGTTTTACCCGGCGCTAAAGGGACCCTGAATCACTCAGCTATCCAAACAACCATCTTCAAAAGGACCTCACAACATTGAGGCTGATCCGGCCCAATGCACAGAAAGTCATCCAAATAATGTATCACAGAATCCAAACCGGACACATCCCGTACTGCCTATTCAAGAAAAGAACTAATGGCCTCAAAATAAGCGCATGACAAAGAGCAACCCATCGGCAAACATCTGTCAACATAAAACCCCCCATTCCAATAACAGCCTAAGAACCTCATGCTATCAGGGTGGACCGGCAATAAATGAAAAGCAGACTCAATATCGGTCACAACATTGAGGCTGATCCGGCCCAATGCACAGAAAGTCATCCAAATAATGTATCACAGAATCCAAACCGGACACATCCCGTACTGCCTATTCAAGAAAGGAACTAATGGCCTCAAAATAAGCGCATGACAAAGAGCAACCCATCGGCAAACATCTGTCAACATAAAACCCCCCATTCCAATAACAGCCTAAGAACCTCATGCTATCAGGGTGGACCGGCAATAAATGAAAAGCAGACTCAATATCGGTCTTAGTCAACAACGCGTCCCTGCCATAACTACGCACCCAACGAGCTGCCTCATCAAAAGACATGTAAACCACAGAACAAAGCTCTGGGTCGATCCCATCATTCACAGACCTCCCCTTAGGATAAGATAAATGCTGTATAAGCCTAAACTTGTTAGGCTCTTTCTTTGGAACTACACTCAAAGGCGACTCCACCAAGTCGTCCAAAGGAGGAACGGGAAAAGGTCCAGACATCCTACCTAAAGCAACCTCCTTACTCAATTTCTCTGATACAACAACTGCATGTAACTCGGCCAATCTAAGGTTTTTCAAACTCTGGGGTATAATGAAAGTGGGTGCGGGTATGCAGAAACCATCACTAAAGCCCGCCAACAGCAGCTCCGCCCTATCCCTATCGGGGAATCTATTTAGATAGGGGACCATCGCGTCCAACCTCACTGGCGTCACCCCCTTTGGAGTTACCATCTGGCTTCCCTTTTTTCTTAAAACATCTGGAAGCACCATGGGAAGAACCATTGCAGTGCGAGCACAAGTGCTTGAACTTACAAGTTGTTCCAAACTTACACTGGCCCTCATTGAACTGCCAGCACACGCCGTGTTTTTGACCTCCGGATTGTCCTGACTGACCCCCGGTACCTGAGGAACTACCTTGCGAAGCGGCCTGGTCGGAAGTTCTGGCCCCGCTTTGAAAGGAATGACCAAATTTCGTTGGCGCCATAACACGCAGCCACAACCCTGTGTCCTTCTGGTCCCACCGAATCGTAGGACGAACCGCCTTCCTTTGTCTAAACTGCTCATCGTACCGCAACCATCACGCTGGGCAATGGTGGTTCTGGCGCGTGCAGGCCCCGCCCCCTGGAGCGAGGGGGGAGAAGGCCTGACAACCGCCGCAGGCCCCAGCGTGGCTGGCGGATTCCTCCCAGACCGCAGCCTGCTTGGGCATTTACGAGCAGGCACAAGGTCCGGAGGGTCCCTAGAGGGGCTCCTGCGCCTCCGCTGGGACGTCTGAGGCAGGTCAGGGGATAGGCGCTCGGGAGGACTTACGCGCCGGGACCGCCGCTCACCAGAACCGCTCGCCAGGGAACTGCCGCTGCCCAAGATACAAGCCTGCTGAGCCTCCAACCAGCCGGGGGGCTCATTTACCGCAGCCGGGAAAGCACCTGCTCCACAGAGCTCATCGCGGGTGAGTGTGGATATCCTGCTCAACGGCCTCCTGAGCGGGAAGTGATCAGACTTCACCCTCAACAACGCTATAAACCCTTTCCCTGTGGATTCCCTCCCCCCTATGAAACCCCACCTCTCCTACCCCATGCTCCAAACCCCCGTCATGACGGCTTCCTCGTACGCTGCCCGTGGGAGGGGGTGGGACGGCTCGCTCCAGCCTGCTCTTGTCCTGAACACCATTGGTCACAGCAGCTACAGAGCTTCATGTCTTATTCACCACTGGGCACAGTAGTTACAAAACATCTTGCCTTGTACAACCCAGGTCACAGCAGCTACAAAACATCATGTCTTGTTCACCACTGGTCACAGCAGTTACAGAACGTCTTGTCTTGTACAACTCAGGTCCCAGCATCTACAAAACATCTTTTCTTGTTCACCACTGGTCACAGCAGCTACAAAACATCCACAAAGAAGAACACAGTGCAGACTTTGCTGTTCCCTTTTGACACATTTCATAAAATAAATGGTTTATGACTTTAAATTGACTGCACAACCATTACAGCATCAGCAATAATAACAACAAAAGCCGGTTACTTCATTATCTCATCGCTGTCTGGTAAATGAGCAGCGTATTGCGGAACATTTTAAGTCTAATTGTCATAGGAGACATGCAGGCAGATCTCGATGATGGGTTAACAGTGCGTCCTTAGGAGGATGATGCCTTCTCTATATAAGTGGTGCAATGCAGCAAGCTGGCTGGAGTGAGCAAGACAGGTGCAGCGTCTCCGAATAAACCATTGCAGGGAATGTAATGTAAGAGCAATCTCCAGCAAGGACACCTGACTGAGTCTAATACTGCAGTTTCTTTTTCCTTTGCTGCTAGTGCAGACATGACTTGCAGATTTATTGTGCCTGCTACTTTCTGTGTCACTGAAGTATTAACACAAAGAAGTGTGCTATTGATATCCATTAGAATAAATGAACTCAACTCAGCAGATTAAACAAAATCATTCACTTTTAGGTAGGGGGATGTTTAGTGTCAGCATGTCAAGCAGAGAATTCAGCAATGTGCTGGTGCTGCAATGTATTAACCCCTTCCCGACCTGTGACACAGCGTATGCGTCATGAAAGTCGGTGCCAATCCGACCTGTGACGCATATGCTGTGTCACAGAAAGATCGCGTCCCTGCAGATCGGGTGAAAGGGTTAACGCCCATTTCACCCGATCTGCAGGGACAGGGGGAGTGGTAGTTTAGCCCGGGGGGGTGGCTTCACCCCCTCGTGGCTACGATCGCTCTGATTGGCTGTTGAAAGTGAAACTGCCAATCAGAGCGATTTGTAATATTTCACCCATTATAACGGGTGAAATATTACAATCCAGCCATGGCCGATGCTGCAATATCATCGGCCATGGCTGGAAATACTAGTGTGCCCCCACCCCACCCCACCGATCGCCCCCCCAGCCCCCCGATCTGGCCGGTACACTGCTCCGGCTCCCCTCCATCCAGTGCTCCGCTCCCCCCCGTGCTCTTGTCCGCTCCCCCCGTGCTCCAATCACCCCCCCGTGCTCCAATCACCCCCCCCTGCATTCAGATCCACCCCCCCGTGCTCCGTTCCACCCCCCATGCTCCGTTCCAGCCCCCCCGTGCTCCGTTCCACGCCCCCCGTGCTCCGTTCCACGCCTGCCGCGCTCCGATTCCCCCCCCCCGTGCTCCGATCCCCCCCCCCGTGCTCCGATCCCCCCCCGTGGTCCCCCCCCACCCCATCATACTTACCGATCCAGCCGGGGTCCCGTCCGTCTTCTCCCTGGGCACCGCCATCTTCCAAAATGGCGGGCGCATGCGCAGTGCGCCCGCCGAATCTGCCGGCCGGCAGATTCGTTCCAAAGTGCATTTTGATCACTGAGATAGATTATATCTCAGTGATCAAAATAAAAAAAATAATACATGACCCCCCTCCCTTTGTCACCCCCATAGGTAGGGACAATAAAAAAATAAAGAAAATTTTTTTTTCCACTAATGTTAGAATAGGGTTAGGGTTAGGGGTAGGGTTAGGGGTAGGGTTAGGGTTAGGGTTAGGGTTAGGGCTAGGGTTAGGGTTAGGGTTAGGGGTAGGGTTAGGGTTAGGGCTAGGGTTAGGGCTAGGGTTAGGGCTAGGGGTAGGGTTAGGGGTAGGGCTAGGGTTAGGGCTAGGGTTAGGGTTAGGGCTAGGGTTAGGGGTAGGGCTAGGGTTAGGGGTAGGGTTAGGGCTAGGGTTAGGGTTTCGGTATGTGCACACGTATTCTGGTCCTCTGCGGATTTTTCCGCTGCGGATTTGATAAATCCGCAGTGCTAAACCGCTGCGGATTTATGGCGGATTTACCGCGTTTTTTTCTGCGCATTTCACTGCGGTTTTACAATTGCGATTTTCTATTTGAGCAGTTGTAAAACCGCTGCGGAATCCGCACAAAGAAGTGACATGCTGCGGAATGTAAACCGCTGCGTTTCCGTGCAGTTTTTCCGCAGCATGTGTACAGCGATTTTTGTTTCCCGTAGGTTTACATTGAACTGTAAACTCATGGGAAACTGCTGCGGATCTGCAGCGTTTTCCGCAGCGTGTGCACATACCTTTAGAATTAGGCTATGTTCACACGGTGCGGATTTGGCTGCGGATTGGCCGCTGCGGATTCGCAGCAGTATTCCATCAGGTTTACAGTACCATGTAAACATATGAAAAACTAAATCTGCTGTGCCCATGGTGCAGAAAATACCGCGTGGAAACGCTGCGTTGTATTTTCCGCAGCATGTCAATTCTTTGTGCGGATTCCGCGGCTTTTTACACCTGTTCCTCAATAGGAATCCGCAGGTGAAATCCGCACAAAAAACACTGGAAATCCGCGGAAAATCCGCAGGTAAAACGCAGTGCCTTTTACCCGCGGATTTTTCAAAAATGGTGCGGAAATATCTCACACGAATCCGCAACGTGGGCACATAGCCTTAGGGTTAGGGTTGGAATTAGGGTTGTGGTTTGGGTTGTGATTAGGGTTATGGCTACAGTTGGGATTAGGGTTAGGGGTGTGGGGGGGTTAGTGTTGGAGGTGGAATTGAGGGGTTACCACTGTTTAGGCACATCAGGGGTCTCCAAACGCAACATGGCGCCACCATTGATTCCAGCCAATCTCGTATTCAAAAAGTCAAATGGTGCTCCCTCACTTCCGAGCCCTGAAGTGTGCCCAAACAGTGGTTTACCCCCACATATGGGGTATCAGTGTACTCTGGATAAACTGCGCAACAATTACTGGGGTCCAATTTCTCCTGTTACCCTTGTGAATCTAAAAAAATACTTGCTAAAACATCATTTTTGAGGAAAGAAAAATGATTTTTTATTTTCACGGCTCTGCGTTGTAAACGTCTGTGAAGCACTTGGGGGTTCAAAGTGCTCACCACGTATCTAGATAAGTTCCTTGGGGGGGTCTAGTTTCTAAAATGGGGTCACTTGTGGGGGGTTTCTACTGTTTAGGCACACCAGGGGCTCTGCAAACGCAATGTGACGCCCGCAGACCATTCCATCAAAGTCTGCATTTCAAAAGTCACTACTTCCCTTCTGAGCCCCGACGTGTGCCCAAACAGTGGTTTACCCCCACACATGGGGTATCAGCATACTCAGGAGAAACTGGACAACAACTATTGGGGTCCAATTTCTCCTGTTACCCTTGGGAAAATAAAAAATTCTGGGTTAAATAATTATTTTTGAGGAAAGAAAACGTATTTATTATTTTCACGGCTCTGCATTATAAACTTCTATGAAGCACTTGGGAGTTCAAAGTGCTCACCACACATCTAGATAAGTTCCTTTGGGGGTCTAGTTTCCAAAATGGGGTCACTTGTGGGGGGTTTCTACTGTTAAGCCACATCAGGGGCTCTGCAAACGCAACGTGACGCCCACAGAGCATTCCATCAAAGTCTGCATTTCAAAACGTCACTACTTCACTTCCGAGCCCCGGCATGTGCCCAAACAGTGATTTACCCCCACATATGGGGTATCAGCGTACTCAGGAGAAACTGGACAACAACTTTTGGGGTCAAATTTCTCCTGTTACCCTTGGGAAAATAAAAAATTGCAGGCTAAAAGATCATTTTTGAGAAAATAATTTTTTTTTTTATTTTCATGGCTCTGCGTTATAAACTTCTGTGAAGCACTTGGGGGTTCAAAGTCCTCACCACACATCTAGATTAGTTCCTTTGGGGGTCTAGTTTCCAAAATTGGGTCATTTCTGGGGGATCTGCAATGTTTAGGCACACAGGGGCTCTCCAAACGTGACATGGTGTCCGCTAATGATTGGATCTAATTTTCCATTTAAAAAGCCAAATGGCATGCCATCCCTTTCGAGCCCTGCCGTGCGCCCAAACAGTGGTTTACCCCCACATATGGGGTATCAGCGTACTCAGGACAAACTGGACAACAATATTTGGGGTCCAATTTCTCCTATTATCCTTGGCAAAATAGGAAATTCCAGGCTAAAAAATCATTTTTGAGGAAAGAAAAATTATTTTTTATTTTCATGGCTCTGCGTTATAAACTTCTGTGAAGCACCTGGGGGTTTAAAGTGCTCAATGTGCATCTAGATAAGTTCCTTGGGGGGTCTAGTTTCCAAAATGGGGTCACTTGTGGGGGGTTTCTACAGTTAAGCCACATCAGGGGCTCTGCAAACGCAACCTGACGCCCACAGAGCATTCCATCAAAGTCTGCATTTCAAAACGTCACTACTTCACTTCCGAGCCCCGGCATGTGCCCAAACAGTGATTTACCCCCACATATGGGGTATCAGCGTACTCAGGAGAAACTGGACAACAACTTTTGGGGTCAAATTTCTCCTGTTACCCTTGGGAAAATAAAAAATTGCAGGCTAAAAGATCATTTTTGAGAAAATAATTTTTTTTTTTATTTTCATGGCTCTGCGTTATAAACTTCTGTGAAGCACTTGGGGGTTCAAAGTCCTCACCACACATCTAGATTAGTTCCTTTGGGGGTCTAGTTTCCAAAATTGGGTCATTTCTGGGGGATCTCCAATGTTTAGGCACACAGGGGCTCTCCAAACGTGACATGGTGTCCGCTAATGATTGGAGCTAATTTTCCATTTAAAAAGCCAAATGGCATGCCATCCCTTCCGAGCCCTGCCGTGCGCCCAAACAGTGGTTTACCCCCACATATGGGGTATCAGCGTACTCAGGACAAACTGGACAACAATATTTGGGGTCCAATTTCTCCTATTATCCTTGGCAAAATAGGAAATTCCAGGCTAAAAAATCATTTTTGAGGAAAGAAAAATTATTTTTTATTTTCATGGCTCTGCGTTATAAACTTCTGTGAAGCACCTGGGGGTTTAAAGTGCTCAATGTGCATCTAGATAAGTTCCTTGGGGGGTCTAGTTTCCAAAATGGGGTCACTTGTGGGGGAGCTCCAATGTTTAGGCACACAGGGGCTCTCCAAACGCGACATGGTGTCCGCTAACAATTGGAGCTAATTTTCCATTCAAAAAGTCAAATGGCGCGCCTTCCCTTCCGAGCCCTGCCGAGTGCCCAAACAGTGGTTTACCCCCACATATGAGGTATCGGCGTACTCGGGAGAAATTGCCCAACAAATTTTATGATCCATTTTATCCTACTGCCCATGTGAAAATGAAAAAATTGAGGCGAAAATAATTTTTTTGTGAAAAAAAAGTACTTTTTCATTTTTACAGATCAATTTGTGAAGCATCTGAGGGTTTAAAGTGCTCACTAGGCATCTAAATAAGTTCCTTGGGGGGTCTAGTTTCCAAAATGGGGTCACTTGTGGGGGAGCGCCAATGTTTAGGCACACAGGAGCTATCCAAACGCGACATGGTGTCCGCTAACGATGGAAATAATTTTTCATTCAAAAAGTCAAATGGCCATAACAGTTCTCCCTAAGCTGGGCAAGGACCCTTATACATGCGAAAATTACCGCCCGATCTCTTTAATAAATCTGGATATTAAAATATATGCAAAAATGTTAGCCAATAGATTATGCCCCCTTCTACCAAAACTAATAAACCAAGACCAGGTGAGCTTCGTCCCAGGGCGAGAGGCGAGGGACAACACAATCCGAACCATCTCTCTAATTGACAGAGCGGGCAGGGAGGGGGACCCCCTGTGTGTCATGTCAATAGATGCGGAAAAGGCCTTTGACCGGGTCCATTGGGAATTTATTTCCCAGACCCTAGAGGAAATTGTCCTAAAAGAAAACATGCTGCGTAGGATCTCCGCCCTATATTCTTGTCCTAGTGCCCAGGTCAAGGTAAATGGCACATTATCGGAAATGTTCCCGATCAGGAATGGTACAAGGCAGGGGTGCCCTCTCTCTCCCCTCTTATATATCCTAACAATGGAGCATTTAGCTGTGGCCCTGAGAAACAACCCATCAATTAATGGCATAAAATTACGTTCTGAAGAACATAAGCTAGCACTTTTTGCAGATGACATCCTCCTATATATCACGTCCCCCTCTACGAGTCTACCAAATATCATTTCGGAGCTACATAAATTTGGCCACCTAAGTAACTTCAAAATGAATTCCCATAAATCCGAAATCCTAAACATTTCACTCCAACTCCCCTTGGTGGATCAATTAAGGAGGTCCTTCCCATTTAAATGGAACTTTGATTCCCTTACTTATTTAGGTATCAAAATTACAAGCAAAACGTCGAAATTGTTTGAAAGCAACCTTGCGCCAATCCTACAGAAAACAAACTCAGACTTGGAGAAATGGCACAGGCTCCAATTGTCCTGGCTGGGTAGGATCAATGCAGTTAAGATGGACCTTCTGCCTCGTCTCTTATATTTTTTTCAAACAATTCCCCTATACTTGCCAGCTTCCTTCTTTTCCCGCCTCAAACAAATAATTACCCGTTTTATTTGGTCTCATAATCGGGCACGTATTTCATATACAACATTAAGTAGATCTAAACTGACAGGTGGATTGGGTCTCCCGGATCTCGCGATTTATAGTTATGCATCAATGGGAACCTGTATCCTAGACCTTTATCACAGTAAAAACAACAAAAATTGGGTAAACCTAGAAAACGATCTTAACGGATGCCATCCTCAAGTTGTTCTTTGGACAGGAGGCAGGGGGCTAGGACCGGGCACTTACATACCTTTCCTCACGCGAAACATATTGCTTCTCATTAAAAACCGAAACAAAGACCTTCAGATCACAACTCTCCCGGGCCCTTTAATCCCAATTTATGACAACTCTGCTTTTCCAGCGGGGCTGAATAGAGAGACATTTCTAAATAAGAGAAAAGACTCCAAACCCATCATCCATGATTACTTAAAAGAAACTGGGATGAAGTCCCTCCGGGAATTATTCCCGGAGGAAGAATCCCACTCTATTGATTGGTTCTTCTATGAACAACTAAAAAGTTATATCCACTCAATCTCTAAACAAACCAATATCAGCAGGCCGCTAACTCCCTTTGAGATGCTTTGCATATCAGCAAACCCCCCGGATCATACTGTCTCGCTGCTATATAAAATCTTCCAAGAAGGGAGGGCTCCGCTGCAGGGTTGGCCATTGTTTTTCCCGAAATGGGAGGGCGATCTGGGAAGGCCCTTGTCATCTGAAGACAGGGGAAAAATTCTTCTCTTCTCATCCAGATCGTCATTATGCGCGGTATCACAGGAGAGGAGCTATAAAATTCTAGCAAGATGGTATAGATGCCCCTCCATGGTGCATGCGGTGTTCCCCACGACCCCTGACACCTGCTGGAGATGTTTAAAGGAAATAGGCTCTTACATGCATATCTGGTGGGACTGCCCCCCCATAAAGGATTTGTGGTTGGCTGTCTTTGAACTCCATAATAAGCTGTCTATCACACAGATCCAACCTTCAGCAGGTCTAGCATTGCTGTCTCTATGCGACCTATCAATATCCAGGTTCAAGAGGGGTATCCTCAGACACTTTCTTACCGCAGTCAGAAATCTAATCCCTAGGTTTTGGAAACAAGAAAAATTTCCTACCCGTACAGAATTTGTGGCAGAACTTAATAACATCTATAGAATGGAGCAGTTGATAAACCAGTCACCAGGTAACGTAGAAAAAACCTACAACACATGGGCCCCTTGGATCGCTTTTAGGGAAACTCCTGAACTGGATCTCTGGGTTTCCAAAACCCGATACACTGTGTAGCTTATTTTCGTATGCTTCCGGGCCGTTCCTCAGCATGCGTCTTGTCCGCTGGGCTACGGGGGCAGCCGCACTCCTTCCCTGAATTCCCCACCCCCTCATCCACCCCTCTCTTCTTCTTTCTACCCTCTTTTCTTTCCTCTTTCTTACTTTCTATGTATGTCCTCCTCATATCCAGTTTTGATTTTCATATTGTATTTTAAATATCTACAAAGGAATTTAATAATTGTTACCAACTATCCCGGTAGTTCTTTATTGTTATTAACCCATAATTTCGGGATAGTCAAGAGCATTATTAATTAGAAAATTATATCGTAAGACATAAATGTAACTATGCTCTTCCTGTTCGATTTAAAATTACTGTCTATCATTGCACAGATTTATCAGTTTGTACTGTTTACCTTTATTCTTTATTGCTGTGACCAATAAAAATGATTTATACAAAAAGTCAAATGGCGCTCCTTCCCTTCCGAGCCTTACCATGTGCCCAAACAGTGGTTTACCCCCACATGTGAGGTATTAGTGTACTCAGGAGAAATTGCCCAACACATTTTAGGATCCATTTTATCCTGTTGCCCATGTGAAAATGAAAAAATTGAGGCTAAAAGAATTTTTTTGTGAAAAAAAAGTACTTTTTCATTTTTACGGATCAATTTGTGAAGCACCTGGGGGTTCAAAGTGCTCACTATGCATCTAGATAAGTTCCTTGGGGCGTCTAGTTTCCAAAATGGGGTCACTTGTGGGGGAGCTCCAATTTTTAGGCACACGGGTGCTCTCCAAACGTGACATGGTGTCCGCTAAAGAGTGGAGCCAATTTTTGATTCAAAAAGTCAAATGGCGCTCCTTCCCTTCCAAGCCCTGCCGTGCGCCCAAACAGTGGTTTACCCCCACATATGAGGTATCAGCGTACTCAGGACAAATTGGACAACAACTTTCGTGGTTCAGTTTCTCCTTTTACCATTGGGAAAATAAAAAAATTGTTGCTAAAAGATAATTTTTGTGACTAAAAGGTTAAATGTTCATTTTTTCCTTCCTTGTTGCTTCTGCTGCTGTGAAGCACCTGAAGGGTTAATAAACTTCTTGAATGTGGTTTTGAGTACCTTGAGGGGTGCAGTTTTTAGAATGGTGTCACTTTTGGGTATTTTCAGCCATATAGACCCCTCAAACTGACTTCAAATGTGAGGTGGTCCCTAAAAAAAATGGTTTTGTAAATTCCGTTGTAAAAATGACAAATCGCTGGTCAAATTTTAACCCTTATAACTTCCTAACAAAAAAAAATTTTGTTTCCAAAATTGTGCTGATGTAAAGTAAACATGTGGGAAATGTTATTTATTAACTATTTTGTGTCACATATCTCTCTGGTTTAACAGAATAAAAATTCAAAATGTGAAAATTGCGAAATTTTCAAAATTTTCGCCAAATTTCCGTTTTTATCACAAATAAACGCAGAATTTATTGACCTAAATTTACCACTAACATGAAGCCCAATATGTCACGAAAAAACAATCTCAGAACCGCTAGGATCCGTTGAAGCGTTCCTGAGTTATTACCTCATAAAGGGACACTGGTCAGAATTGCAAAAAACGGCAAGGTCTGTAAGGTCAAAATAGGCTGGGTCATGAAGGGGTTAAAGAGGTGCAAACTGGTTAACAACCTCCATTAACCTAACCACAGGCCATCATGTTAGTGTTACAGGACTTAGGCTGGTTTCACATTTGCGTTTTTTGCCGCTGCGTTTTTGCGCAAAAAAACGCATGCATTTTTTTTCCTATACTTAACATTAAAAACGCATGCGTTCTTTTGCATGCGTTTTGCCCCTTTTTGCAGCCGCATGGGTCTTTTCTATGCATGCGTTGTGTTGCAGAAATGCAACATGTAGTAATTTTTAGCGGCTTTTTTTGCGGCAAAAAAACCTATTGCTGTCTATGTAAACGCATGCGTTTTTAAGCACATGCGTTTGGTTGCGTTAAAAACGCATGCGTTTTTATAGAAAAAAAAACAGAAAACACACTGATATGCCACCCCCCACCATAAAGGTGATAAAGGGATCCTAACCCTAAAGGGATCCTAACCCTAACCCTAAAGGGATCCTAACCCTACCCCTAACCCTAACCCTAGGGATCCAAACCCTAACCCTACCCCTAACCCTACCGCTAACCCTAACCCTAACCCTAAGGGTTAGGGTTAGGATCCCTTTAGGATTAGGGTTAGGGGTAGGGTTAGGGTTAGGATCCCTTTAGGGTTAGGGGTAGGGTTAGGATCCCTACCCCTAACCCTAAGCCTAGCTATTTCTGTTTATAGTGGTTTTTTTACTTGATTTTGATGATTGGCAGCTGTCACACACTTCTCATCATGCGTTTAAAAAACGCAAACGCATGAAAAAACGTATGTAAACTCGTCAAAACACCGCATATTTTTCACCACATGCAAAAACGCATGCGTCTAAAAAACGCGGCGTTTGCACGCGTTTACATGCGTTTTTTCACCATGCGTTTTTTTTTAAACGCATGCGTTTTAAAACGCAAGTGTGAAACCAGCCTTACAGTGGGTACGGAAAGTATTCATACCCCTTTAAATGTTTCACTCTTTGTTTCATTGCAGCCATTTGGTAAATTAAAAAAAAGTTAATTTTTTTTCTCATTAATGTACAAATTCAAAAAAAGTTATTTTTTTTTCTCATTAATGTACACTCTGCACCCCATCTTGACTGAACCCCCCCCCCCAGAAATGTAGTAATTTTTGCAAATTTATTAAAAAGGAAAAACTGAAATATCACATGGTCATAGGTATTCAGACCCTTTGCTCAGTATTGAGTAGAAGCACCTTTTGAGCTAATACAGCCATGAGTCATCTTGGGAATAATGCTACAAGTTTTTCACACCTGGATTTGGGGATCCTCTGCCAATCTTCCTTGCAGATCCTCTCCAGTTCCGTCAGGTTGGATGGTGAACGTTGGTGGACAGCCATTTTCAGGTCTCTCCAGAGACGCTCAATTGGGTTTAGGTCAGGGCTCTGGCTGGGCCAGTCAAGAATGGTCACAGAGTTGTTCTGAAGCCACTCTTTTGTTATTTCAACTGTGTGATTAGGGTCATTGTCTTGTTGGAAGGTGAACCTTTGGCCAAGTCTGAGGTCCGGAGCAATCTGGAAGAGGTTTTCATCCAGGATATCTCTGTACTTGGTCGCATTCATGTTTCCTTCAATGGCAACCAGTTGTCCTGTCCCTGCAGCTGAAAACTCCCTAATAGCATGATGCTGCCACCACCATGTTTCACTGTTGGGATTGTATTGGGCAGGTGATGAGCAGTGCCTGGTTTTCTCCATACATACCGCTTAGAATTATCACCAAAAAGGTCTATCTTCATCTCAGCAGACCAGAGAATCTTATTTCTCATAGTCTAGAAGTCTTTCATGTGTTTTTTTTAGCAAACTCTATGCGGGCTTTCATATGTCTTGCAATGAGGAGAGGCTTCTGTCTGGCCACTCTGCCATAAAGGCCTGAATGGTGGAGGGCTGTAGTGATAGTTGACTTTGTGGAACTTTCTCCCATCTCCCTGCTACATCTCTGGAGCTCAGCCAAAGTGATCTTGGGGTTCTTCTTTACCTCTCTCACCAAGGCTCTTCTCCCACGATTGCTCAGTTTGGCTGGATGGCCAGATCTAGGAAGACTTCTGGTGGTCCCAAACTTCTTCCATTTAAGGATTATGGAGGCCACTGTGCTCTTAGGAACCTTGAGTACTGCAGAAACTCTGTTGTAACCTTGGCTAGATCCAGGGGCTGACTGGCAAATTTTGGCCTGGGGGGCAAGCACACAGCAGTGGCCCATGAAGAGCGGCTCATCCTTAAAGGGGTTGTCGGATCTTATGCTACATGTCTACAGTCACTATGTGTGAATCCTCATATCGTGCGCACTGTGCGCTGTGAAGATTCCCTGGTGCCGGCAACAGGTGGTCTTGTGACCACAATCATGCAATATATATATTCCCAGCCACATTTTGACTAGACTGTTTTGGGCCTTGTTCAATACAGTTGCATTCGCCATACAAGTCTTGTCGGCATGTGACCGCATGTATGCAAATCACAAACTTGCAGCCAGACACACGCCAAATAACCACAGCTCTGCGAGCAATGTGAGATGCACAAGTCTGCAGTCACATAGAATGACACAGAGTGAATGCACCAATAACACACAGACACACAGCCCCACTGTATAATGACAGACACACGCACAGCCCCACTGTATAATGACACACATGCACAGCCCCACTGTGTAATGACACACACGCACAGCCCCACTGTGTAATGACACACACGCACAGCCCCACTGTGTAATTACACACACGCACAGCCCCACTGTATAATGACACACACGCACAGCCCCACTGTATAATGACATACACGCACAGCCCCACTGTATAATGACACATATGCACAGCCCTACTGTATAATGACACACACACAGCCCCACTGTATAATGACGCACAGCCCCACTGTATAATGACACACACAACCCCACTGTGTAATGACAGGCACACGCACAGCCCCACTGTATAATGACACATACGCACAGCCCCACTGTATAATGACACACACAACCCCACTGTGTAATGACAGGCACACGCACAGCCCCACTGTATAATGACACATACGCACAGCCCCACTGTATAATGACACACACAACCCCACTGTGTAATGACAGGCACACGCACAGCCCCACTGTATAATGACACATACGCACAGCCCCACTGTATAATGACAGGCACACGCACAGCCCCACTGTATAATGACACATACGCACAGCCATACTGTATGACACACGCACGCACAGCGCCACTGTAAAATGACACACACATACAGCCCCACTGTATAATGACACACACACGCACGCAGCTCACACACACGCATGCAGCTCACACACACGCACACAGCTCACACACACGCAGCTCACACACACGCAGCTCACACACACGCAGCTCACACACACGCAGCACACACACACGCAGCACACACACACATGCAGCTCACACACACGCAGCATCACACATACACACGCAGCATCACACATGCAGCTCTGACACAAATGCATCACACACGCAGCCATCACACACACACGCAACTGACACAAATGCATCACACACAGGCAGCCATCACACACAGGCAGCCATCACACACACAGGCAGCCATCACACACACAGGCAGCCATCACACACACGCAGCCAGGGGTGGATTAAGGGTAGCCAGGGCCCCGGGCTGTTCAGACACTGTGGGCCCCCCCCCCCCCCGGTCATGTGACGGGGGGTCATGATATACCTGAACCAGATTATTCCAGAAAAATGGCCGGGCCCTACTCTACTGTAACCTATTAAATATTTGTTAAAATATGCAATACAATTTAGGAATATTTTGACCAATATCACAATACAAGGAACAAATACCACCGCACCATGACCAGACTACAAATTACAACCACAGTGATCGAATAATAACACATACAAGAAACAAATACCACCGCACCATGTCAACACCACATATTACCACCACTTGGTGACCAAATAGCACATACAAGGGACAAATACCACAACACCATTTCCAGACCACATAATACCACCACATAGTGACTGAATAGTACATTACTGATCAGTAATAAAAATAAAAAAAACAACACAATACTATCACCATAAGTGCCAGTATTCACAGGAGATCTGTACTTGGTATGCAGTGTCTGTGTAGAGGTAAAACAGAGATCACTGGTGACATTATGCACAGGAGCTCTGTATATAATGTATAGGTAATACAGTGATCACTGGTGACATTGTACACAGGACCTCTGTATATAGTATACAGTGTATAGTGTCAGTGTATAGGTAACACTGACTCACCAGTGACGTCTCTAGGTGAAGTCCTTCATCTTTCATCCAGCACAGACCGCCACCACTTCATCCAGCCAGGAATCGTCTCTGCAGGAAATAACACAGTTATCTCAAGCTCCGCTTGCAGAACACATAATTTTTCACAACTTCTACATAACACCACATGAAGAAAAAAAGGCGACATAGTGTCACTCTGCACAGTAACAGGACCGCCCCCCCCCCCCCCCATTTAAAACAGTATACTCAAAAAATAAAATAAATACATCACTGCAGTAATAATATCCCTTAATTAGCCCTTATGGTAATAATATTCCCCATCCTGGCCCCGTATATCTCATTCCTGGCTCCAGCCATATGTTCTCGCATCCTGCCCTCATGAGTATCCATTCTACTCCATATGATCCATATGATCTCCCCATACTGCCCCATCTGTCTCCATCCTGCCCCATAATCCAATCCTGCCCCATGTCTTTCATTCTGCCCCGTGTCTCCAATCATGCCCCGTATCTACATTCTGACCATGCCTCCAGTCCTGCCCCCAGTGTGTCCAGCATATTACCCCAGTGTGTCCAGCATATTACCCCCAGTGTGTCCAGCATATTAACCCCAGTATGTCCAGCATATTGCCCCAGTGTCCAGCAATCTGCCCCAGTGTGTCCAGCATTGCCCCCAGTGTGTGCAGCAATCTGCCCCAGTGTGTGCAGCAATCTGCCCCAGTGTGTCCAGCATATTACCCCCAGTGTGTCCAGCATATTACCCCCAGTGTGTTCAGCATATTACCCCCAGTGTGTCCAGCATATTACCCCCAGTGTGTCCAGCATATTAACCCCAGTATGTCCAGCATATTGCCCCAGTGTCCAGCAATCTGCCCCAGTGTGTCCAACATTGCCCCCAGTGTGTGCAGCAATCTGCCCCAGTGTGTGCAGCAATCTGCCCCAGTGTGTCCAGCATATTACCCCCAGTGTGTCCAGCATATTACCCCCAGTGTGTTCAGCATATTACCCCCAGTGTGTCCAGCAATCTGCCCCAGTATGTACAGCATATTGCCCCCAGACAGTGTGTCCAGCAATCTGCCCCAGTGTCTGACTCCAGCATATTGCCCCCAGTGTGTCCAGCAATCTGCCCCAGTGTGTCCAGCATATTACCCCCAGTGCGTCCAGCAATCTGCCCCAGTATGTCCAGCATATTGCCCCAGTGTCCGGCAATCTGCCCCAGTATGTCCAGCATATTGCCCCCAGTGTGTCCAGCAATCTGCCCCAGTATGTCCAGCATATTACCCCCAGTGTGTCCAGCAATCTGCCCCAGTGTGTCCAGCATATTACCCCCAGTGTGTCCAGCAATCTGCCCCAGTATGTCCAGCATATTGCCCCAGTGTCCGGCAATCTGCCCCAGTATGTCCAGCATATTGCCCCCAGTGTGTCCAGCAATCTGCCCAGCATTGCCCCCAGTGTGTCCAGCATATTACCCCCAGTGTGTCCAGCAATCTACCCCAGTATGTACAGCATATTGCCCCAGTGTGTCCAGCATTACCCCCAGTGTGTCCAGCAATCTGCCCCAGTGTCTGACTCTAGCATATTGCCCCCAGTGTGTCCAGCAATCTGCCCGAGTGTCCAGCATTGCCCCAAGACAGTGTGTCCAGCAATCTGCCCGTGTGTCCAGCATATTACCCCCAGTGTGTCCAGCAATCTGCCCCAGTATGTCCAGCATATTGCCCCAGTGTCCAGCATATTGCCCCAGTGTCCAGCATATTGCCCCAGTGTCCAGCATATTGCCCCAGTGTACAGCATATTGCCCCAGTATCTCCAGCATATTGCCCCAGAGTGTCCAGCATTGCCCCCAGTGTGTCCAGCAATCTGCCCCAGTATGTCTAGCAATCTGCCCCAGTATGTCCAGCATTGCCCCCAGACAATGTGTCCAGCAATCTGCCCCAGTGTGTCCAGCATATTACCCCCAGTGTGTCCAGCAATCTGCTCCAGTGTGTCAAGCATTGCCCCAGTGTGTCCAGCATGGCCCCAGTGTGTCCAGCATGGCCCCAGTGTGTCCAGCAATCTGCCCCAGTGTCTCCAGCAATCTGCCCCAGTGTCTCCAGCAATCTGCCCCAGTGTCTCCAGCAATCATCAAAAAAACAAAACAACAAACTGAGTTCTCCTCACCTTACCAGCGCTCCAGGCGGCGAGCTCCCTCCAGCAGCGTGCATTCACCAGCGACTGACAATGACGTCAGACGCCGGTGACGTGTGTGCTGCGCGTGCGCCTGCGGCCGACTTCAGCTGCCAGCCTCCAATTGGCTGGCGGCTGTTGTTGTTAACTATTGACGTGCGGGCACGCACCTGCACGTCAATAGGAAACCGCCGCAGCGCCGGTAGGGGCCCGGTGAGCAGATGACACGGGGCCCGATGCGGGCCCCCTCTCTCTGCCAACCGGGCCCATAAATGATATGCCAGTCAGGGCACGGGCAGTAATGCCCTGATGGTGGTGGGCAATCTGTGCGGTAGCCCAGGGCCCCCCCCCCACACCACTTGGCCCTGGGCTACCGTCAATATTGACCCTGTTATAATCCGCCCCTGGACACGCAGCCATCACACACATGCATGCAGCCATAACACACATGCAGCCATCACACATACGCAGCCATCACACACATGCATGCAGCCATAACACACATGCAGCCATCACACATACGCAGCCATCACACACACGCAGCCATCACACACACGCAGCCATCACATACACAACACACCAGATACCAGGCTCATACACATCACTGTTATGAAAGGCAATTCAGTACCACAATGGACATAGCGGTCAGAGCACATACAGTGATCTGACAATAACCCAAAATCATAGAACGAGCTCTGAGACGTGGGAACTCTGCAGACCGCAATCCCTAATCCTCTCCAAACAACACTAGAGGCAGCCGTGGATTGCGCCTAACTCTGCCTATGCAACTCGGCACAGCCTGAGAAACTAACTAGCCTGAAGATAGAAAATAAGCCTACCTTGCCTCAGAGAAATACCCCAAAGGAAAAGGCAGCCCCCCACATATAATGACTGTGAGTTAAGATGAAAAGACAAACGTAGAGATGAAATAGATTCAGCAAAGTGAGGCCCGACTTTCTTAACAGAGCGAGGATAGAAAAGGTAACTTTGCGGTCTACACAAAACCCTAAAGAAAACCACGCAAAGGGGGCAAAAAGACCCTCCGTACCGAACTAACGGCACGGAGGTACACCCTTTGCGTCCCAGAGCTTCCAGCAACAAATTAGACAAGCTGGACAGAAAAAATAGCAAACAAATAGCAAAGAAGAACTTAGCTATGCAGAGCAGCAGGCCACAGGAATGATCCAGGGAAAAGCAAGTCCAACACTGGAACATTGACAGGAAGCCAGGATCAAAGCATTAGGTGGAGTTAAGTAGAGAAGCACCTAACGACCTCACCAGATCACCTGAGGGAGGAAACTCAGAAGCCGCAGTACCACTTCCCTCCACCAACAGAAGCTCACAGAGAGAATCAGCCGAAGTACCACTTGTGACCACAGGAGGGAGCTCTGCCACAGAATTCACAACAGTACCCCCCCTTGAGGAGGGGTCACCGAACCCTCACCAGAGCCCCCAGGCCGACCAGGATGAGCCACATGAAAGGCATGAACAAGATCGGGAGCATGGACATCAGAGGCAAAAACCCAGGAATTATCTTCCTGAGCATAACCCTTCCATTTAACCAGATACTGGAGTTTCCGTCTAGAAACACGAGAATCCAAAATCTTCTCCACAATATACTCCAATTCCCCCTCCACCAAAACTGGGGCAGGAGGATCAACAGATGGAACCATAGGTGCCACGTATCTCCGCAACAATGACCTATGGAATACGTTATGTATGGAAAAAGAATCTGGAAGGGTCAGACGAAAAGACACAGGATTAAGAACCTCAGAAATCCTATACGGACCAATGAAACGAGGTTTAAACTTAGGAGAGGAAACCTTCATAGGAATATGACGAGAAGATAACCAAACCAGATCCCCAACACGAAGTCGGGGACCCACACGGCGTCTGCGATTAGCGAAACGTTGAGCCTTCTCCTGGGACAAGGTCAAATTGTCCACTACATGAGTCCAAATCTGCTGCAACCTGTCCACCACAGTATCCACACCAGGACAGTCCGAAGACTCAACCTATCCTGAAGAGAAACGAGGATGGAACCCAGAATTGCAGAAAAATGGCGAAACCAAGGTAGCCGAGCTGGCCCGATTATTAAGGGCGAACTCAGCCAAAGGCAAAAAGGACACCCAGTCATCCTGATCGGCAGAAACAAAGCATCTCAGATATGTTTCCAAGGTCTGATTGGTTCGTTCGGACTGGCCATTAGTCTGAGGATGGAAAGCCGAGGAAAAAGACAAGTCAATGCCCATCCTACCACAAAAGGCTCGCCAAAACCTTGAAACAAACTGGGAACCTCTGTCAGAAGCGATATTCTCTGGAATGCCATGTAAACGAACCACATGCTGGAAGAACAATGGCACCAAATCAGAGGAGGAAGGCAATTTAGACAAGGGTACCAGATGGACCATCTTAGAAAAGCGATCACAGACCACCCAAATGACTGACATCTTTTGAGAAACGGGAAGATCAGAAATAAAATCCATAGAGATATGTGTCCAAGGCCTCTTCGGGACCGGCAAGGGCAAAAGCAACCCACTGGCACGAGAACAGCAGGGCTTAGCCCGAGCACAAATCCCACAGGACTGCACAAAAGCACGCACATCACGCGACAGAGACGGCCACCAAAAGGATCTAGCCACTAACTCTCTGGTACCAAAGATTCCAGGATGACCAGCCAACACCGAACAATGAACCTCAGAGATAACTTTATTGGTCCACCTATCAGGGACAAACAGTCTCTCCGCTGGACAACGATCAGGTTTATTCGCCTGAAATTTTTGCAGCACCCGCCGCAAATCAGGGGAGATGGCAGACACAATTACTCCTTCCTTGAGGATACCCGCCGGCTCAGACAAACCCGGAGAGTCGGGCACAAAACTCCTAGACAGAGCATCCGCCTTCACATTTTTAGAGCCCGGAAGGTACGAAATCACAAAGTCAAAACGGGCAAAAAACAGCGACCAACGAGCCTGTCTAGGATTCAACCGCTTAGCAGACTCAAGATAAGTCAAGTTCTTATGATCAGTCAATACCACCACGCGATGCTTAGCTTCTTCAAGCCAATGACGCCACTCCTCGAATGCCCACTTCATGGCCAGCAACTCTCGGTTGCCCACATCATAATTTCGCTCAGCAGGCGAAAACTTCCTGGAAAAAAAAGCGCATGGTTTCATCACTGAGCAATCAGAACCTCTCTGCGACAAAACAGCCCCTGCTCCAATCTCAGAAGCATCAACCTCGACCTGGAACGGAAGAGAAACATCTGGTTGACACAACACAGGGGCAGAGGAAAAACGACGCTTCAACTCCTGAAAAGCTTCCACAGCAGCAGAAGACCAATTGACCAAATCAGCACCCTTCTTGGTCAAATCGGTCAATGGTTTGGCAATACTAGAAAAATTGCAGATGAAGCGACGATAAAAATTAGCAAAGCCCAGGAACTTTTGCAGACTTTTCAGAGATGTCGGCTGAGTCCAATCATGGATGGCTTGGACCTTAACAAGATCCATCTCGATAGTAGAAGGGGAAAAGATGAACCCCAAAAATGAAACCTTCTGCACACCAAAGAGACACTTTGATCCCTTCACAAACAAAGAATTAGCACGCAGGACCTGAAAAACTGTTCTGACCTGCTTCACATGAGACTCCCAATCATCCGAGAAGATCAAAATGTCATCCAAGTACACAATCAGGAATTTATCCAGGTACTCTCGGAAGATGTCATGCATAAAGGACTGAAACACTGATGGAGCATTGGCAAGTCCGAATGGCATCACTAGATACTCAAAATGACCCTCGGGCGTATTAAATGCAGTTTTCCATTCATCTCCTCGCCTGATTCGCACCAGATTATACGCACCACGAAGATCTATCTTGGTGAACCAACTAGCCCCCTTAATCCGAGCAAACAAATCAGATAACAATGGCAAGGGGTACTGAAATTTAACCGTGATCTTATTTAGAAGGCGGTAATCTATACAAGGTCTCAGCGAACCATCCTTCTTGGCTACAAAAAAGAACCCTGCTCCTAATGGTGACGATGACGGGCGAATATGCCCCTTCTCCAGGGATTCCTTCACATAACTGCGCATAGCGGCGTGCTCAGGCACGGATAAATTAAACAGTCGACCTTTTGGGAATTTACTACCAGGAATCAAATTGATAGCACAATCACAATCCCTATGCGGAGGTAGGGCATCGGACTTGGGCTCATCAAATACATCCCGGTAATCAGACAAGAACTCTGGAACCTCAGAAGGGGTGGATGACGAAATTGACAGAAATGGAACATCACCACGTACCCCCTGACAACCCCAGCTGGACACCGACATGGATTTCCAATCTAATACTGGATTATGGGCTTGTAGCCATGGCAACCCCAACACGACCACATCATGCAGATTATGCAACACCAGAAAGCGAATAACCTTCTGATGTGCAGGAGCCATGCACATGGCCAGCTGGGTCCAGTATTGAGGCTTATTCTTGGGCAAAGGCGTGGCATCAATTCCTCTCAATGGAATAGGACACTGCAAGGGCTCTAAGAGAAACCCACAACGCTTAGCATACTCCAAGTCCATCAAATTCAGGGCAGCGCCTGAATCCACAAATGCCATGACAGAATACGATGACAAAGAACAGATCAAGGTAACGGACAGAAGAAATTTTGACTGTACCGTACCAATGGTGGCAGACCTAGCGAACCGCTTAGTGCGCTTAGGACAATCAGAGATAGCATGAATGGAATCACCACAGTAGAAACACAGCCCATTCAGACGTCTGTGTTCTTGCCGTTCAACTCTGTCAAAGTCCTATCGCACTGCATAGGCTCAGGTTTAAGCTCAGGTAATACCGCCAAATGGTGCACAGATTTACGCTCACGCAAGTGTCGACCGATCTGAATGGCCAAAGACATAGACTCATTCAAACCAGCAGGCATAGGAAATCCCACCATGACATCCTTAAGGGCTTCAGAGAGACCCTTTCTGAACATAGCTGCCAGCGCAGATTCATTCCATTGAGTGAGCACGGACCACTTTCTAAATTTCTGACAATATACCTCTATCTCATCCTGACCCTGACACAGAGCCAGCAAATTTTTCTCTGCCTGATCCACTGAATTAGGTTCATCGTACAGCAATCCGAGCGCCAGGAAAAACGCATCGATATTACTCAATGCAGGATCTCCTGGCGCAAGAGAAAATGCCCAGTCCTGAGGGTCGCCGCGCAAAAAAGAAATAACAATCAAAACCTGTTGAACTGGATCACCAGAGGAGCGAGGTTTCAAGGCCAGAAACAATTTACAATTATTTTTGAAACTCAGAAACTTAGTTCTATCTCCAAAAAACAAATCAGGAATAGGAATTCTTGGTTCTAACATAGATTTCTGATCAATAGTGTCTTGAATCTTTTGTACTCTTGCCGAGAGCTGATCCACAAATGAAGACAGACTTCTAATGTCCATCGCTACACCTGTGTACTGAACCACCCAAATGTCTAGGGGAAAAAAAAGGCAAAACACAGTGCAAAGAAAAAAAAATGGTCTCAGAACTTCTTTTTTTCCCTCTATTGAGAATCATTAGTACTTTGGGCTTCCTGTACTGTTATGAAAGGCAATTCAGTACCACAATGGACATAGCGGTCAGAGCACATACAGTGATCTGACAATAACCCAAAATCATAGAACGAGCTCTGAGACGTGGGAACTCTGCAGACCGCAATCCCTAATCCTCTCCAAACAACACTAGAGGCAGCCGTGGATTGCGCCTAACTCTGCCTATGCAACTCGGCACAGCCTGAGAAACTAACTAGCCTGAAGATAGAAAATAAGCCTACCTTGCCTCAGAGAAATACCCCAAAGGAAAAGGCAGCCCCCCACATATAATGACTGTGAGTTAAGATGAAAAGACAAACGTAGAGATGAAATAGATTCAGCAAAGTGAGGCCCGACTTTCTTAACAGAGCGAGGATAGAAAAGGTAACTTTGCGGTCTACACAAAACCCTAAAGAAAACCACGCAAAGGGGGCAAAAAGACCCTCCGTACCGAACTAACGGCACGGAGGTACACCCTTTGCGTCCCAGAGCTTCCAGCAACAAATTAGACAAGCTGGACAGAAAAAATAGCAAACAAATAGCAAAGAAGAACTTAGCTATGCAGAGCAGCAGGCCACAGGAATGATCCAGGGAAAAGCAAGTCCAACACTGGAACATTGACAGGAAGCCAGGATCAAAGCATTAGGTGGAGTTAAGTAGAGAAGCACCTAACGACCTCACCAGATCACCTGAGGGAGGAAACTCAGAAGTCGCAGTACCACTTCCCTCCACCAACAGAAGCTCACAGAGAGAATCAGCTGAAGTACCACTTGTGACCACAGGAGGGAGCTCTGCCACAGAATTCACAACACATCACACAATCTCCTCTGTGGTGCAGGGGCGGCTGATGTCCATGTGCAGCTCTTCAGTTTCTCCTGCTCACAGCTCTGCACTGTCTGGGCACCTCCCCCGTCTCTCCTTCTCTGCCGGGATAGCAGAGAAGAGCAGGAGAAGCCGTAGCTCCGTGCACACACAGGAGGTATGCTGAGTCGCTGACCTTTCATCTTGATTGCTGCTGGCTCTCTCCCTCAGAGTGGCAGCGCCGCACAGGAGCCTGCTCATCACATACCCCTGCAGCCTACATGTCGGCTGCTGGCGGGATGATGCCACCGCGCACTACAGGTGGCGCTATGTATTGCAATCACTGCTACTGCTAGTCCTCCAGCGGCCCTGTGCAGCTGCTTAGGCACCGGCCCCGGGGGCATATGCATTCCTGCCACCTGGGCCAGTCCGCGCCTGGCTAGATCTGTGCCTTGCCACAATTCTGTCTGTGAGCTCCTTGGCCAGTTCCTTTGACCTCATGATTCTCATTTGGTCTGACATGCACTGTGAGCTGTGAGGTCTTATACAGTATAGACAGGGGTGTGTGTAACACTCCAGGAATTCGGTTGCTACAGTCGTATTGCCTTCCTTCCGGGGAGGGTGATACCATACCTGGAAGCAACAGGGATCCCTTTAACAGGTAACACGTATACACAACACTGTTCTAACTCCAGGCCAGAAGGGGGAGCTCTAGACCCGGTTTAAGGGTAGATTCCCTATATATTCTGGGTGGCGGAAGAGTTAGTAGTCAGTCTGAGTGAGAAGTGGAGAGTTTGTGAGGAGAGCTGGAGCTGTGCAGACATGAGGTTCTGCATCTCCTGAGAGAAGAGTCAGAAAGTCTGTAGGAGACAGTGAGGGGAGAAGGAGCAAAGGAGAAAAGAGAGAGAAACTGGAGGGGAGCTGCGAGTGGGCTCCCTCCAGGATCAAGCGCAAGAAACTAGAGGCCGGAATTCCGAGGTTGTGGGGGTAACTGTATGCTCCACAGCAGAAACCGGCCGGCAGGAGATTCCAAGTCTCCTGGCCACCATTACACATGAAGGCACAGCAGCAT
Source organism: Ranitomeya imitator (assembly GCF_032444005.1). Lineage (NCBI taxonomy): Eukaryota > Metazoa > Chordata > Amphibia > Anura > Dendrobatidae > Ranitomeya > Ranitomeya imitator. The sequence goes on from NC_091286.1 coordinate 48,175,922, forward strand.
GTTATGTTTGCTAATGACAGGTGTTATGAAGGCAATCCAGAAACACAGTGTGCTTAGCGATCAGAGCGCACACAGTGATCTGACAAATACCCAAAAATACAAGAACGAGCTCTGAGACGTGGAAACTCTGTAGACTGCACACCTGATCCTATCCTAAACACAACTAAAAGCGGCTGTGGATTGCGCCTAACAACTACCTAGGCAACTCGGCACAGCCTAAGAAACTAGCTAGCCTGAAGATAGAAAAATAGGCCTGACTTGCCCCAGAGAAATTCCCCAAAGGAAAAGGCAGCCCCCCACATATAATGACTGTGAGTAAGATGAAAAGACAAAACGTAGGGATGAAATAGATTCAGCAAAGTGGGGCCCGATATTCTAGGACAGAGCGAGGACAGTAAAGCGAACTTTGCAGTCTACAAAAAACCCTAAAGCAAAACCACGCAAAGGGGGCAAAAAAACCCCCACCGTGCCGAACTAACGGCACGGCGGTACACCCTTTGCGTCTCAGAGCTTCCAGCAAAACAAAAGACAAGCTGGACAGAAAAAAAGCAACAAAAAAGCAAAAAGCACTTAGCTATACAGAGCAGCAGGTCACAGGAACAATCAGGAGAAGCTCAGATCCAACACTGAAACATTGACAAGGAGCAAGGATAGCAGCATCAGGCGGAGTTAAGTAATGAAGCAGTTAACGAGCTCACCAGAACACCTGAGGGAGGAAGCTCAGAAGCTGCAGTACCACTTGTGACCACAGGAGTGAATTCAGCCACAGAATTCACAACAGTACCCCCCCCTTGAGGAGGGGTCACCGAACCATCACCAGAGCCCCCAGGCCGACCAGGATGAGCCGCATGAAAGGCACGAACAAGATCGGAAGCATGAACATCAGAGGCAAAAACCCAGGAATTATCTTCCTGAGCATAACCCTTCCATTTAACCAGATACTGGAGTTTCCGTCTAGAAACACGAGAATCCAAAATCTTCTCCACAATATACTCCAATTCCCCCTCCACCAAAACCGGGGCAGGAGGCTCAACAGATGGAACCATAGGTGCCACGTATCTCCGCAACAACGACCTATGGAATACATTATGTATGGAAAAGGAGTCTGGGAGGGTCAAACGAAAAGACACAGGATTGAGAACCTCAGAAATCCTATACGGACCAATAAAACGAGGTTTAAATTTAGGAGAGGAAACCTTCATAGGAATATGACGAGAAGATAACCAAACCAGATCCCCAACACGAAGTCGGGGACCCACACGGCGTCTGCGATTAGCGAAAAGTTGAGCTTTCTCCTGGGACAAGATCAAATTGTCCACTACCTGAGTCCAGATCTGCTGCAACCTATCCACCACAGAATCCACACCAGGACAGTCCGAAGACTCAACCTGTCCTGAAGAGAAACGAGGATGGAACCCAGAATTGCAAAAAAATGGAGAAACCAAGGTAGCCGAGCTGGCCCGATTATTAAGGGCGAACTCAGCCAACGGCAAAAAGGACACCCAATCATCCTGGTCTGCAGAAACAAAACATCTCAGATATGTTTCCAAGGTCTGATTGGTTCGTTCGGTCTGGCCATTAGTCTGAGGATGGAAAGCCGAGGAAAAGGATAGGTCAATGCCCATCCTACCACAAAAGGCTCGCCAAAACCTTGAAACAAACTGGGAACCTCTGTCAGAAACAATATTCTCAGGAATGCCATGCAACCGAACCACATGCTGAAAGAACAAAGGTACCAAATCAGAGGAGGAAGGCAATTTAGCCAAGGGCACCAGATGGACCATTTTAGAAAAGCGATCACAGACCACCCAAATGACTGACATCTTTTGAGAAACGGGAAGGTCAGAAATGAAATCCATCGAAATATGTGTCCAAGGCCTCTTTGGGACCGGCAAGGGCAAAAGCAACCCACTGGCACGAGAACAGCAGGGCTTAGCCCTAGCACAAATCCCACAGGACTGCACAAAAGTACGTACATCCCGTGACAGAGATGGCCACCAGAAGGATCTAGCCACTAACTCTCTGGTACCAAAGATTCCAGGATGACCAGCCAACACCGAACAATGAAGTTCAGAGATAAGTTTATTAGTCCACCTATCAGGGACGAACAGTTTCTCTGCTGGACAACGATCAGGTTTATTCGCCTGAAATTTTTGCAGCACCCGCCGCAAATCAGGGGAGATGGCAGACACAACGACTCCTTCCTTGAGGATACCCGCTGGCTCAGATAAACCCGGAGAGTCGGGCACAAAACTCCTAGACAGAGCATCCGCCTTCACATCTTTAGAGCCCGGAAGGTACGAAATCACAAAGTCGAAGCGGGCAAAAAATAACGACCAACGGGCCTGTCTAGGATTCAAGCGCTTGGCAGACTCGAGATAAGTCAAGTTCTTATGATCAGTCAATACCACCACGCGATGTTTAGCTCCTTCAAGCCAATGACGCCACTCCTCGAATGCCCACTTAATGGCCAGCAACTCTCGATTGCCCACATCATAATTACGCTCAGCGGGCAAAAACTTCCTGGAAAAGAAAGCACATGGTTTCATCACTGAGCAATCAGAACCTCTCTGTGACAAAACCGCCCCTGCTCCAATCTCAGAAGCATCAACCTCGACCTGGAACGGAAGAGAAACATCTGGCTGACACAACACAGGGGCAGAACAAAAACGACGCTTCAACTCCTGAAAAGCTTCCACAGCAGCAGAAGACCAATTAACCAAATCAGCACCCTTCTTGGTCAAATCGGTCAATGGTTTGGCAATGCTAGAAAAATTACAGATGAAGCGACGATAAAAATTAGCAAAGCCCAGGAACTTTTGCAGACTTTTCAGAGATGTCGGCTGAATCCAATCCTGGATGGCTTGGACCTTAACTGGATCCATCTCGATAGTAGAAGGGGTAAAGATGAACCCCAAAAATGAAACTTTCTGCACACCGAAGAGACACTTTGATCCCTTCACAAACAAAGAGTTAGCACGCAGGACCTGAAAAACCATTCTGACCTGCTTCACATGAGACTCCCAATCATCTGAGAAGATCAAAATGTCATCCAAGTAAACAATCAGGAATTTATCCAGATACTTACGGAAGATGTCATGCATAAAAGACTGAAACACAGATGGAGCATTGGCAAGTCCGAACGGCATCACTAGATACTCAAAATGACCCTCGGGCGTATTGAATGCAGTTTTCCATTCATCTCCTTGCCTGATTCTCACCAGATTATACGCACCACGAAGATCTATCTTAGTGAACCAACTAGCCCCCTTAATCCGAGCAAACAAGTCAGATAACAATGGCAAGGGATACTGAAATTTAACAGTGATCTTATTAAGAAGGCGGTAATCAATACACGGTCTCAGCGAACCATCCTTCTTGGCTACAAAGAAGAACCCTGCTCCCAGTGGTGATGACGATGGGCGAATATGTCCCTTCTCCAGGGATTCCTTCACATAACTGCGCATAGCGGCGTGTTCGGGCACGGATAAATTAAATAATCGACCTTTAGGGAATTTACTACCAGGAATCAAATTGATAGCACAATCACAATCCCTATGCGGAGGTAGAGCATCGGACTTGGGCTCTTCAAATACATCCTGATAATCAGACAAGAACTCTGGGACCTCAGAAGGGGTGGATGACGAAATCGACAAAAATGGAACATCACCATGTACCCCCTGACAACCCCAGCTGGATACCGACATGGAATTCCAATCCAATACTGGATTATGGGTTTGTAGCCATGGCAACCCCAACACGACCACATCATGCAGATTATGCAACACCAGAAAGCGAATAACTTCCTGATGTGCAGGAGCCATGCACATAGTCAGCTGGGCCTAGTATTGAGGTTTATTCTTGGCCAAAGGTGTAGCATCAATTCCTCTCAATGGAATAGGACACCGCAAAGGCTCCAAGAAAACCCCACAACGTTTAGCATAATCCAAATCCATCAGATTCAGGGCAGCGCCCGAATCCACAAACGCCATGACAGAAAACGACGACAAAGAGCATATCAAGGTAATGGACAGAAGGAATTTGGACTGTACAGTACCAATGACGGCAGACCTAGCGGACCGCTTAGTGCGCTTAGGACAATCAGAAATAGCATGAGTGGAATCACCACAGTAGAAACACAGACCATTCAGACGTCTGTATTCCTGCCGTTCAACTCTAGTCATAGTCCTATCGCACTGCATAGGCTCAGGTTTAACCTCAGGCAGTACCGCCAAATGGTGCACAGATTTACGCTCGTGCAAGCGTCGACCGATCTGAATGGCCAAAGACAAAGACTCATTCAAACCAGCAGGCATAGGAAATCCCACCATGACATCCTTAAGAGCCTCAGAGAGACCCTTTCTGAACAAAGCTGCCAGTGCAGATTCATTCCACTTAGTGAGTACTGACCATTTCCTAAATTTCTGACAATATACTTCTATATCATCCTGACCCTGGCACAAAGCCAGCAAATTTTTCTCAGCCTGATCCACTGAATTAGGCTCATCGTACAGCAATCCGAGCGCCAGGAAAAACGCATCGACTCTACTCAATGCAGGGTCTCCTGGCGCAAGAGAAAATGCCCAGTCTTGAGGGTCGCCGCGCAAAAAAGAAATAATAATCAAAACCTGTTGAATAGGATTACCAGAAGAATGAGGTTTCAAGGCCAGAAATAGCTTACAATTATTTTTGAAACTTAGAAACTTAGTTCTATCTCCAAAAAACAAATCAGGAATAGGAATTCTTGGTTCTAACATAGATTTCTGATCAATAGTATCTTGAATTTTTTGTATATTTATAACAAGATTATCCATTGAAGAGCACAGACCCTGAATATCCATGTCCACACCTGTGTCCAGAATCACCCAAATGTCTAGGGGGAAAAAAAAAAGTGAACACAGAGCAGAAAAAAAAAAAAAAAATGATGTCAGAACTTTTTCTTTCCCTCTATTGAGAATCATTAGTTTGGGCTCCTTGTACTGTTATGTTTGCTAATCACAGGTGTTATGAAGGCAATCCAGAAACACAGTGTGCTTAGCGATCAGAGCGCACACAGTGATCTGACAAATACCCAAAAATACAAGAACGAGCTCTGAGACGTGGAAACTCTGTAGACTGCACACCTGATCCTATCCTAAACACAACTAAAAGCGGCTGTGGATTGCGCCTAACAACTACCTAGGCAACTCGGCACAGCCTAAGAAACTAGCTAGCCTGAAGATAGAAAAATAGGCCTGACTTGCCCCAGAGAAATTCCCCAAAGGAAAAGGCAGCCCCCCACATATAATGACTGTGAGTAAGATGAAAAGACAAAACGTAGGGATGAAATAGATTCAGCAAAGTGGGGCCCAATATTCTAGGACAGAGCGAGGACAGTAAAGCGAACTTTGCAGTCTACAAAAAACCCTAAAGCAAAACCACGCAAAGGGGGCAAAAAAACCCCCACCGTGCCGAACTAACGGCACGGCGGTACACCCTTTGCGTCTCAGAGCTTCCAGCAAAACAAAAGACAAGCTGGACAGAAAAAAAGCAACAAAAAAGCAAAAAGCACTTAGCTATACAGAGCAGCAGGTCACAGGAACAATCAGGAGAAGCTCAGATCCAACACTGAAACATTGACAAGGAGCAAGGATAGCAGCATCAGGCGGAGTTAAGTAATGAAGCAGTTAACGAGCTCACCAGAACACCTGAGGGAGGAAGCTCAGAAGCTGCAGTACCACTTGTGACCACAGGAGTGAATTCAGCCACAGAATTCACAACAGCAGCACATACAGCCTGGAGTCACTATGAGGAGGGACACCTGTAAAAAGGCTCAAGTTGCCTGCCATGCGGGTAATGTCCACCTAAAAGGAAATGGAGAGAAAGAAAGGACCTTGTACGCAGCCTCAGGCAACAAGGGACTTAGAACACAGCGCAGAAAAGAAGGCTTCCAACCCCACCTGGCTAGAGGCATTCTGAATCGCTTCCAGGCTGCCCGGATTCCAAAGACCACCTGTAACCTGTACCTGAACTGCATCAGTAAAAGGTAAAGAGACTGCAACCTTGTGTCCTTCAATTCTTTCCTGCACTTCACCATCTATCATCCTTTCTAAATACTCCGGGAGCCCTGGGGACTAAGCTCTACCTGTGGGGAGCTGTACCATCTAAACTGCAATACCATCATTTCCAGTGGACCACTTTAAGCAGCTTCGGCCATCCATGGCCGAGTACCACAGGTGGCGTCACGAACACTACTACATTAGACTTTATTCCCATTTCCATTAATTCCCTTTTTATTGGACGCCCAGGGCCACGGACTGGGTCACTTCCACCGTGACCACCACCTTAACAGAACCCGCACGGTACCGAGTACCCCACAGTCTTAGTGGGCGCTCCATGTGCCTTTCCAAATCAAGTCCTATCAATTTAATTAAACACAGCTGAACTCCAATGAAAGAGTGGAACCATCTTAAGGAGGTTCACAAGGAAATGGACAGCATGCGACTTAAATATGGGTGTCTGAGCAAAGGGTATACTGAATACTTATGACCATGTGATATTTCAGTTTTTCTTTTTTCATAAATATGCCAAAATGTCTACATTTTTGTCTTTTCTTCAGTCAAGGTGAGGTGCAGACTGTACATTAATGTGAAAAAAAAATATCTTTTTTGAATTTACCAAATGGCTGCAATGAAACAAAGGGTGAAAATTTTTAAGGGTTCGGAATACTTTCCGTACCCACTGTAGGTTAGATATAATTTCAGTGGCTACTTTGAAAGGGGGTACAAGGCCGGTTGCTGTGGGCCGCAACTGAGTTCTCTTCACCCTGAAACCTCTCTTCTATACAGGAGTCTGCCATAAGTGTGATGTCCTGTGGGATTCTTTCTGTACTCACTTTTAGTTTGGGAGTCCTTGTTACCTCCCTGCCCATGGGATGGTATTCAGCTGCACACACAACAGGAGACGTTAGGTCCAGCTCAACAGGTTTGATTTTACTGTGCAATATGAATACATGCGGCTGCGGCACACAGAGTAAGACAGAATCCCCTCCGGATGTCCAGTGTACCATCAGTCCTTGACTCCATTCTGCCCGACCTGCCCCCCGCCTCAACAGTCCCTATTGCTAGGAGGGACCTTTCATCCGACATAACAGGTTCCCTGAGACCCACCATCTTTTCCTCTTGCTGGGACCCGACTAGCATCTTTCTCACAGGAGGAACAGAGACATGGCCTAGGCCTTAGAGACTTAAGATGTGTCCTCTTACTGTTTGGAGACTTGGCACTGCTGCTGTATCACTTTTTTTGGAACCTGTCAAACACTGTCACTGTTGAGCACTTTTTCTGACTGAACTCTCCTCCACTAGCACCTGACTCTCAACTTGACTCTCAACCTGACTGACTTGAGCTGGAAGGAGACTAGGAATTTAAAGAGTTTGTCCCATTTTTGACTCTAGTTGTTCAACCCTTTTTAGACATCTTACGTTAGTAGATGAGTGGTTTTATGATTAGGATCCACCTTTTGGCCAGAGATTACAGCTACATCTAGAGTAGCATCAGATCTGTATAAAACAATGCCATGTCATGCTGTACAATGCTTCATTTCCCTGCAGTATCCAAACAGCCGCACAAATAGCTTTGCTTTGCAGTTTGCTTTACATGGACAACTTAAAATACCAGGGCCTCTAATTAGCCTTTAATTAGTTATTTATTACTTGTCTCTTCCTATGGAACAGGCTCAAGCAACTGCAACTTTAATATACCCTATAGTTACATCTTGAGGGTCTTCTTTTAGAGAGGAGTTTCTTATGGAGGGTCCCACAGTTTGATTAATCTAGTTTTGTTTAATTCCTGCATCTTGCATTTGGACAATTGATAGATCGCAGTGGATTGGTCTTTTATTTATATAATTTATGGGTCTCTGACCTAAGAAGGTGGAACCAAGCTTTAAACCCTCCTAAGAATTAAGGTTAAAGACATTATCTCTGGAAGGCATGAAGCATGAAGACAGCTCTCTGTAGGTACAAGCAGGCCCAGCAATCAGCTTTTTGTTCTCGGGTGATTGACTGTTATGACCTGTAAAGCCATATCAGGTCATACATGTCTTGTCCAGCTGAGTTCTAGAACCTTAAAGGAAGTTCAGAACTAGAATTTTTATGTTCTGTCCTTAGATCCATGAAGGTCTGACTCCCAGCACCACTACCCAACAGCTGATTAAAGGTGCTGTGGTGCTCGGCTGACCGTTGCATACTTTCCATATTTTAAAGGGGTTGTGCACTACTAACACATATCACGCCGGTGACTCACACTGGCGGTAATCACCGTCTTACTGCTGTCACCGCTCTGCTCTACCCAGTCTCGGGCTGTCTCGCTGAGCTGCCTATTGCACCATTTCCAACACTGCTGTATCCTGCTGGTGAGTCTCCACCTTGCTATAGGGAGGCACAGCCAGATTCTACAGGAACTTAACCCCATTTTGTTATGCAGAAATTAGCTCCCGTGGCCTATTCCCAAGAAGTAGATGGTTTATCAGGTGGCTCCTCCCACCACTCCTTGCTTGATCTAAGGTTCTAGTTTAGTTCCTGTCTAGTTTCTTATAAGATGCTTTATTGTGTTGTCTCTCATGTTTTCTGACCTGGCCAGCCTACTCGTTCATTGTAATTTCTCCTCTTCTGACCTCAGTTAGGTATATTGAACCTGTGCTGCCTGCCCTGACTTCAGATTGTCTGACCACATCTTTGTCTTCATCCATCTGTACTTTGTACTCGTGACTGTAACCCTCCGGTCAGTTGTTGCAGACCTGGGGACTGCACTGGAGTGGTACCTGGTGACTTCCCGCGGCCAAGCCTATCCTCAACATCAGAGGCTGTAGTGAATACTAGGTAGTCAGTTACACATCCTCCAGGGTAAGCCCGGCCCATGTCGCAGTGGGTCCACACCCATCAGCATTACAAACATCCTCACCTACCTGTACTCCTCGGAAATGCTGCCCTTCTCTCCAGCCGCCTGGATTCTTCTTCTGGTTGGGGGCATCAGGGGGGCTGGCCACTGATTGACTGCAGTAACCACCTGACGTTCCTCTGCCACCGAGAAAGAAAGCCAGGAGACTGGCTGTGGACATTAGCACCTGTATGAGACAAGTATGGATCCTTAAGGTGAGTATGTGTTTTTTGGTTAAAGGGAACCTGTCCCCCCCATAATCGATGATGAGGTAAGCTCACTGTCATCAGGGGCTTATCTACAGCATTCTGTAATGCTGTAGATAAGCCCCCGATGTAACCTGAAAGAGAAAAAGAGGTTAGATTATACTCACTCAAGGGCGGTCCTGCTGCGGTCTGGTCAAATGGGTGTCTCAGGTCCGCTCCGGTGCCTCCCATCTTCATTCCATGACGTCCTCTTCTGGTCTTCACGCCGCGGCTCCGGCGCAGGCGCACTTTGTCTGCCCTTGTCTACCCTGCAGAGCAAAGTACTGCAGTGCGCAGGCGCCGGGCCTCTCTGACCTTTCCGGCGCCTGCGCACTGCAGTACTTTCCTCTGCCCTGGGTGAGCATAATCTAATGTCTTTTTCTCCTCTGTCAGGTAGCATCGGCTGCTTATCTACAGCATTACAGAACGCTGTAGATAAGCCCCTGATGACGGTGAGCTTACCTCACCATCGATTTTGGGGGTGACAGGTTCCCTTTAATTTTAAGAACCAACATGGACCCATTTTTACCAAAATTAGAAGTGTCAGACAACTCCTTTAATTGCCTGTTATCACAGCTCTTCCGCAATGCTGTGGCCATTTCAATCAGGTGATCATCATTGGATGTTAGGAGGTTGATCCCCAGTCATCTGATATTGATAGTCTGCTCTTAGGATAGTCTTTCAACAGTGGCGAAACTTGAAGCTTATGGACCCCAATGCAAAATCTCCACTGGGTCCCTCAACTTACACAGGTCTTTAATAGTAATAGACTTTTCATATGGGGCAAATTGACTTGGGGTCCCGCTAGTCTCCAGGGTGCGATTGCAACCCCTTCACCTTTTATAGTTATTCCACTGTCCTTCAGTATTCTAGTCCATAGGATTGAATTGCATGAAAATCTTTTTCAAAGTTGCTGTAATCAAGTTTTTTCTAATTGCTACCTAAAGTTTTTCCCCAATGAATAATATGAAATAAATGGCTGGAAAATCTATAGAAAAAAAATCTAGATGAAGCCCAAGTCTTGAGTTTCTTCGATCCTTCGTCAGCTGTAGATTTGTGCATCCCTATGGCAAAGAAGTAGTTAAAGCCCAGACTTGAGTCTTTGTGAAGGAAACATTTGCAGATAGGCGCCAAGTAATGGTATTGTGCAGGCTGAGCAGTGTTAGTGCTGGTGCAGGGCTTTTTAGATGGAGCATTAGACAAATTAAAGAGTGTTTGAACGACGGTTCTAAATTTATAATGGCAATCAATGTTGCGCCGGCCACCCAGTCCCTGCCTGAGCATTGTGCTGCATTCTGTTACTGATCTGCAGGTTTCCTGAGCGGAGCCTGGTAACTGCTGCTCTGCATCCAGCATATGATGTGCACACAACCGCTCGACCCAATTAGGCGGCTCCACTTCCATTGTGCACTGTGATTTCAGACAATAACTGCAAGGTCAGTCTGGACAAAAAAAAAAAAGTATGGCCGTCCAATGACTCAGCCCTACTGCAAACCTGACGGAGAAGGATTCCACTGTCAGGTGCTACAATAGGGTTCTAGAGACAAACTGAATGTTCTACTGCCAATTACTGAGAAATAAGGACAAATTGCAAAAATTCTGGGTTTTTCTGGATTATTGCCAGAAACTAGGATTAGATTAAGAGTCAAACCAAATATGACCTCTACTTTTTACTCAGGAGCCAGGAAATTAAGTTCAACGTTTTGCATTATTTCTAGTCCTGTTATCAGTCCCAGCCCATTGTTCTGCATCCTATAGTCTATCAACCGGTTTTCCTGTTCGTATAGATGATGCCACAGAAATTCGTGCTCACCCATTTGGAGAACTATTCAAGTTTTTGAAAGTAAAAGATATTTTTTATGTCCTTAAAGGGAACCTGACAGCTGATTCATGAATTGGAGTCCAGCTTCATCATTTCAACCAGGTATTTTTACTATGAAACACTGCGGTGATAAAGCAAAAACATACATTTAAGAACCGTCCGGGGACCATGGCGCTTGGGTGACTAGTCCAAGCTTCTTCTCCCTGCCTAATCCCCAAGAGTGACAGGTCTATCCCTATGTAAAGTGACCGCGAGCGGTAGCCATCTTCGAGCTGCTGCTTTAAGAAATTGTCCCAGTGTGCTATCTAATGTAGGGTGCATTGCACTCACTTGCAGGCCGCATGCCTCCGCTTTCTTCAATTATTCATATTCAGGAAACCTCTTACGGGGTGTGGCATACACCAGGGGACACTCGGTTCGTTCAACACCTAAAAGTTTACTGGACAGTTCAAGCACATCAGATTGTATCATGCAGTATCGGGCATAGCACCCTCCATTTCTTGTTTCAGTAATACAGTACGTTTTCGGCTTTACTTTCCGTTCTTCTTGGACTATCCCTACTTTCACTGATCCAGTCAGCCCCAGGGATTTCCCGTTTCCATATCAATCTTCTTCTGTACGGAAGGGGTTAAGGTGCTCTCCATAGCACCTATATTGAGCTGTAGGCTCCTGAAGTTGCAGGAATGTCTGCACAGAGTCTTGTAAGGCCTTAAGCAGCCCAGAACACTTTGTACTCACTTCTGCTATCAGCCCACTGCAACTTGAACTTCACCTTGTTACTTAGCAAAACTGAATTCTCCTCTACAGGAAGCAATCTCCTTTTTACTGGCCCAAACCCTTCCCACTGAGGACTAGACCAAACACTTAACTGTCTCTTATCCTAATTTCCTAGCTTACCTACAGTCACTATCTATGTTTATACTAAGCACTAAACTATGTCTTATCCTATGCTTACCCTATACTGGAGCTAGAGTGTACCCTACTCACACTAGGCTTACCGTTACAGTGCCTACACAGCAGCACCATTACCTAAAACACATTACATTTCTAAAAGTGCATGATATACAGGTGCTTCTCACAAAATTAGAATATCATCAAAAAGTTAATTTATTTCAGTTCTTCAATACAAAAAGTGAAACTCATATTATATAGAGTCATTACTGAATGATCTATTTCAAGTGTTTATTTCTGTTAATGTTGATGATTATGGCTTAAAGCCAATGAAAACCCAAAAGTCATTATCTCAGTAAATTAGAATAATTAACAAAATCCAAGAAGAATTGTTTCTCCTCGCGGAGATTGACATGCTAAGGCTACGTTCACATTAGCGTTTTGCGTGTTTGCGTCGGGCGACGCAGCGGCGACGCATGCGTCATGCGCCCCTATATTTAACATGGGGGACACATGGACATGCGTCGTGCTGCGTTGTGCGATGCATGCGTTTTTTTTTCCGCAAGTGTCGGGCGCAGAAAACGCAACAAGTTGCATTTTTCTTGCGTCCAAATTTCGGCAAAAAACAACGCATGCGTCGCAAAACGCAGCGTGTTTGCGTGCGTTTTGGTGCATTTTTAATTGAGTTGTGCGTTGCGTTGCCGACGCAGCGGCGCACAATGCAAATGTGAACATAGCCTAAGCATGCCGAGATGAGGAGACTTAAAGCTGCAATGCTCCTCTGGGAAATATGCAAATTGTCTCTTCAGAGAGGAAGAGGACTAGAACTCTAGTGCCACTTACTGGAAGAAGCAATCCTAAAAGTCAATGCCAACTCTTTAATGAGCCTTGTCACACTTAGGATAAAAGCCAAACCAGAACCTCGATTTGCCGACACTGTGTTTCGGGGTACTGCCCCTCGGAAATTGAGATTCTGGTTTGGTTTTTATCCTAGAAGTCATGTGACAAGGCTCATTGAAAGGTCGATATTGACTTCTAGGATTGCTACTTCCAATAGGTGGCACTAGAGTAGTCCTCTTCCTCTCTGAAGAGACAATTTTCAATAATTAACAAAAAACACCTGCAAAGATTTTGAAAGCGTTTAAAAAGGTCCCTTAGTCTGTTGGTGAAGCCTGCTGACAAGACACATGTCCAGAAGGCAGTCATTGACACACTCCACAAGGAGGGTAAGCCACAAAAGGTCATTGCTAAAGAAGCTGGATGTTCACAGAGTGCTGTATCCAAGAATATTAATGGAAAGTTGAGTAGAAGGAAAAAGTGTGGTAGAAAAAGGTGCACAAGTAACTTGTAACAGAGTGATCTATTTCAAGTGTTTATTTCTGTTAATGTTGATGATTATGGCTTACAGCCAATGAAAACCCAAAAGTCATTATCTCAATAAATTATAATACTTTATAACAGCAGCTTGAAAAATAATTTTAAAATCCGAAATGTTGGCCTAAGATGGGGCAGCGTGCTGGACAGAGATGGGGCAGAGTGCTGGACAGAGATGGGGCAGAGTGCTGGACAGAGATGGGGCAGGATTGGACAAACATGGGGCAGAGTGCTGGACACAGATGGGGCAGGATTGGAAACAGATGGGGCAGAGTGCTGGACACAGATGGGGCAAGATTGGAGACAGATGGGGCAGGATTGGAAACAGATGGGGCAGGATTGGAAACAGATGGGGCAGAGTGCTGGACATAGATGGGGCAGGATTGGAAACAGATGGGGCAGAATGGAGACAGATGGGGCAGGATGGATACGATGGAGACAGATGGGGCAGGATGGGTAGATCATATGGGGCAGAATGGATACTCATGAGGGCAGGATGGGAGAACATATGGCTGGAGCCTGGAATGAGACACACGGGGGCTAGGATGGCAAATATTACCATAGGGGCTAATTAAGGGATATTATTATTGCAGTGATGCATTTATTTTATTTTTTGAGTATACTGTTTTAAATGGGGGGCGGTCCTGTTACTGTGTAGAGTGATACTATGTCGCCTTCTTCATGTGGTGTAATGTAGAGGCTGGGAAAATTAAGTAATGTGTTCTACAAGCGGAACTCGAGATAACTGTGTTATTTCCTGCAGAGACGAGTCCTGGCTGGATGAAGTGATGGCGGTCTGTGCTGGATGAAAGATGAAGGACTTCACCTAGAGATGTCACTGGTGAGTTAGTGTTACCTATACACTCACACTATACACTGTATACTATATACAGAGGTCCTGTGTACAATGTCACCAGTGATCACTGTGTTACCTATACATTATATACAGAGCTCACGTGTATAATGTCACCGGTGATCACTGTATTACCTCTACACAGACACTGCATACTAATTACAGATCTCCTGTGCATAATGGCACTGATGGTGATAGTATTGTGTTTTTTTTTTTTTATTACTGATCAGTATTGTAGTATTCAGTCATTAGTGGTAATATGTGGTCTGGTCATGATGTAGCGGTATTTGTTCCTTGTATTTTATATTATTCGATCACTGTGGTGGTAACATGTCATCTGGTCATAGTGTTGTGGTATTTGTTCCTTGTATGTAGTATTATAGGTCATTTTAAAAATTGAAAAATAAATAAAAATATACCTAAATTGTATTGCATATTTTAACAAATATTTAATAGGTTACAGCAGAGTAGGGCCCGGCCAAAAGTGTCTACCGTGTTATGGTGGCAGCTTAAAAAATCTTTTGGCCAAAACAAAAGCTGCCGGCTATATGTGTGATCTGGTGATGGGAACTGTTAATGTGTGATAGGTGAGAAGTGGAGATTTTCCAAGAGAGAGCGGTGGGACTGTGGACAGTTCGAGGGGTGGGGCTGGGGTGGAGCCTGGGCGGAGTCTCAAGGGGGCCCCGAAAATTTTGCCAGTATGGGGCCCCAAAATTTCTAGTGGCAGCCCTGACAGAGAGCATCATGAAGACCAAGGAACACAACAGGCAGGTCCGTGATACTGTTGTGGAGAAGTTTAAAGCCAGATTTGGTACAAAATGATTTCCAAAACTTTAAGCATCCCAATGAGCACTGTGCAAGCGATCATATTGAAATAGAAGGAGCATTTTAACGAACAGAAGCGGAGGCACAGATGTAGAAGTTCACATTCGTATTTATTGAGGTTAAACGTGGAACCACTAGACCACGGTTCAGGGGGCTCCAAAGGGGGCCAGGAAGCAGGAGAGGCAGGAGAGGCAGAGGCTGCATCCAGACAACGTGGAGCCGACACAGAGCGGAAGTCCCGACGGAGACCCCTTGGAGGTACAGGAAACGGACCGGGTGTAACAAGTATCATACCACTGCAAATCTAAGAAAGACCCGCCGTCCCTCTAAACTTTTATCTCAAACAAGGAGAAGACTGATCAGAGATGCAGCCAAGAGGCCAGGATAAGGGACATATACCAGGATGGGGATACACAGTGCGGAATATAAGTATTTGATACACTGCCGATTTTGCAAGTTTTCACTCCTACAAAGAATGGAGAGGTCTGTAATCTTTTATTGTAGGTACCCTTCAACTGAGAGAGACAGAATCTAAAAATAAAAAGCAGAAAATCACATTATACGATTTTCAGATAATTTGCATTTTATTGCATGAAATAAATATTTGATACAATAGAAAAGCAGAACTTAATATTTGTTACAAAAACCTTTGTTTTAATTACAGAGGTCAGACATTTCCTGTAGTTGTTGACCAGGTTTGCACACACTGCAGCAGGGATTTTGGCCCACTCCATACATACAGATCTTCTCCAAATCTTTCAGGTTTCGGGGCTGTCGCTGGGCAACATTGAATTTCAGCTCCCTCCAAAGATTTTCTATTGCGTTCAGTTCTGGAGACTTGCTAGGCAACTCCAGGACCTTGAAATTCTTCTTACAGAGCATCTCCTTAGTTGCCTTGGCTGTGTGTTTTCGGGACTCTCTGTCGGCTATGATGGTGCTATTAATGAAGGTATTTGATGGCAGGCGGCAGGTGGTTTACAAAAAATGAAAAATGAATATCAGGATGGCTGTATATTAAGTTTTGAAACTTTTACCTTTGTCTTTGTCCCCTTGCTTAATTGATAGCCTCTCAGTGTGCCTCCTCCCTGCTGGTGATTCTCTGTCCATCCAGTTTTATTGACAGCCCCTCAGTGTGCCTTCTCCCTGCTGATGAATCTCTGTCCACTCGGTGTTATTGACAGCCCCTCAGTGTGCCTCCTCCCTGCTGATGAATCTCTGTCCACTCAGTGTTATTGACAGCCCCTCAGTGTGCCTCCTTTCTGCTGATGAATCTCTGTCCACTCAGTCTTATTGACAGCCCCTCAGTGTGCCTCCTCCCTGCTGATGAATCTCTGTCCACCCAGTGTTATTGACAGCCCCTCAGTGTGCCTCCTCCCTGCTGATGAATCTCTGTCCACCCAGTGTTATTGACAGCCCCTCAGTGTGCCTCCTCCCTGCTGATGAATCTCTGTCTACCCAGTGTTATTGACAGCCCCTCAGTGTGCCTCCTCCCTGCTGATGAATTTCTGTCCACTCAGTCTTAGGGTATGTTTCCACATGGTGTATTACATCAGGATTTGCTGCAGATTGGACGCTGCGTACTGCTGCAGTGTCCAATCCGCAGCGTCCAGATGTTACAGCATAGTGGAGAGGTTTTTATGAAATGCCGTCTCCACTATGTGCGCACGGCCGCATCCGGCAGCCCTGTGTTTAAGCACAAGCGGCGTGTCTTTCTAGACCGCAGCATGTCTATTTATCTTGCGGAGACACTCCGTCTCCGCAAGATAAATAACCCAGTCTATGGATAGGATGTGGTGATTCCACATATGTTCAATAAACACATGCGGAATCACCACGCGCACAAAAGGGGCGGCGCTTTGGGCGGAGCAGGGTATTAGCCCCTCATTGTGCCTCCTCCCTGCTGATTAATCTCTGTCAATTCAGCCTTATTATAAGCCCACCCAGTCTTACTGACAGCCCCTCAATGTACCTCCTCCCTGCAGATGAATCTGTTTCTACCCAGCCTTATTGGCATCCCCTCATTGTGCCTCCTCCATGTTGTTGAATCTCTGCCCACCTAGTTTGCTTAACAGCTCCTCAGTGTGCCTTCTCCTTACTGAGATCTCACACTGCTCAGCACAAGCTATAGCTGTCAACCAGGCTGGGTAAGCGTAGAGTCATGAGATCTTTCACTCCTTAGTCTAACTCATATAATGCTGATCTTAATACCAGGACTATAAAGCCATTTTGAAATATATATATATTTATATATATATTTTAACAGAAGAACACCAGCCTCCTCAGGTGTAAGAGATCTGTCTAATAATGTATGCAGATTATATTATAAAATCTGAAAACTTTGGATGACAGATCAATCTCTTCCAACTGCTGCATTTTATGGCCAGAAGTATGTGCCAATCTGTCCTAATTACTGGGTTGAGGTGTTTCAGTCACACATCGGTGCACAAAGTCAAGAACATGGCCAGACATTCTAATTAGCATTGGAGGCATGATGCAGCACTTCAAATGCATTGCCACGCCCACAATGCACTCAAAGGCTCATTTACATATGAATTTAAACCTTGATTTCTCAGACATGGCACATTCGGATTTTTACAAGGCAGGTATCATTTTTACTGTTGTACAAGGACCCTTACGGTCATACCACTAGTTTCAGTAGTAAAGTTATCCTGATTGTTTCTCTTTAGTAGAAAGCTTAGACTAGATCCCATCACGCAGGGTATCCTCGCCTATTAGGGCTTGTTTGTAAATCACTTTGAAGATAATTTATTAAGTTTACCTATTTTGTAAATTTTCAAACTGTTTCTCTCGGTATCTGGTGCCATGGTGACTCAGCTCGTCCTGGTGTGGATCTGCGCTAATCATCAAAATTAAATCCTGCATCATTTAAATGCAGGTTGCCTTGGAAACAGCACCTTTTATTGTACCGTTATCAGGATCAGTGGCATTACAGTGGCTGCGCAGTGCTGTCCTATTATCTGTCGGCAAGAAGCAATCATATGGAAATATATCATTCCCCCGGTCTATGGGAGACATGAGCGATGCGAGAGACAGGTCCGCGGAGAGATCATGTCAATTGTGCATGTATCTGACTAGGATTACCGATAAGCAGAGACACGATACACGTAGTCCAGGAGATATTATATAATAATGCAGAAAATACTACAAATAAATATAACATCCCCAGAGACACTACAGGGGGCCATACGGCCTCTGCTGTGAGCACTATTGAGTAACACTGCCATCTGCTGGTGGTTGCTGTGTATTATTTTATGGTTTTGGTTCTTTTTCACTCAAAAGATTAGTTGTAGAGAAAGTAGGGCATTGAGAAAAAGCAAAGTACCCACCATTTGCCAGCAGCAATTTTGACACTTCAATTGTTATATTATTAATAATAATATGTTCACCCTTTAAATGCTGTTTTTGCACATAGATGATCTTGCGGCCAGGCGTTAGCTACTTTGTGATACCAGGTCCAAGGATACTGACATACATATGCACTCTATGGTATGTATATATTATGGCTATGACTATACAAATTAAAGGGGTTGTCCAGCATCTTATGGTGCAAGTCTGCAGGCACCGCGCACTGTGAGGATTCTCTAGTGCCGGCGCCACCAAGAGCAGCGGGCACATCTCTGGAAGTATGTGATCTGCATAGCGCGTCTCCGGAAGTATGTGATTGGCACATGTGCAGTCACATGTCAACTAGATAGACTCGGCCTATTGAGTGAGGCCGTACACGTCTAGTCTGAATGTGGCCGGATGTATGCAGATCATATACTTGCAGTCACGCTCCCGGCATCGGAGAATGTGAGGATTCACAAGTCTGCAGTCACATAGACTGACGGTAGACTCTAAGGCTGGACATCCCCTTTACTTTAGGTTGCATGTATATTCTTGTATAATCTCTATCCAAACACACATCACAAGGTGGGGTGCACTCGGAATCCTGGGTGAGCGCCGCACTTCATTGGTGTTCATTTTGAGGACAACTTTTTTTTTTCATTCTTACTTAAATGCAAAGTTTTTTGGCTACAAATTATTTTTGTAATTGTGTTGTGTTCAAAATTCGCCTTCTATAGCCTCTAATTTTGACTGGCTGCAGAATGAGTTATCTGAGAATTTGTCAATTGTAACGCTCGCGCCCTGACTGATTGGCGTGATGGTGTGGGGGTGTGGCCCCACAGTGCCACAAACCAGACTTCCCTGGAAGGGGCGTGGCTAAGTAGCTTCCTTGGTGTTCGCTGGCGCCTCTGATGGTGAGGTCAGACTTGTGCGGCAGGTAGCTGTCAGGTGCCACTCCAGGGTGGAGTCTGGCTGTGGCTGCTGATCCCACTGGGGACTGAACACTGGCAGGCAGACGGGCATGGCTGAGACACTGGCAGGCAGGCATGGCTGAGACACTGGCAGGCAGGCATGGCTGAGACACTGGCAGGCAGGCGGGCACGGCTGAGACACTGGCAGGCAGGCACGGCTGAGAAACTGGCAGGCAGGCACGGCTGAGACACAGACAGGTAGGTGGGCACGGCTGAGACACTGGCAGGCAGGCGGGCACAGTTGAGACACTGGCTGGCAGGCGGGCACGCCTGAGAAACTAGCAGGCAGGCACTGCTGAGACACTGGCAGGCAGGTGGGTACGGCTGAGACACAGGCAGGCAGGCACGGCTGAGACACAGGCAGGCAGGTGGGCACGGCTGAGACACTGGCAGGCAGGCGGGCACAGTTGAGACACTGGCAGGCAGGTGGGTACGGCTGAGACACAGGCAGGCAGGCACGGCTGAGACACTGGCAGGCAGGTGGGTACGGCTGAGACACAGGCAAGCAGGCACGGCTGAGACACAGGCAGGCAGGTGGGCACGGCTGAGACACTGGCAGGCAGGCGGGCACAGTTGAGACACTGGCAGGCAGGTGGGTACGGCTGAGACACAGGCAGGCAGGCACGGCTGAGACACAGGCAGGCAGGCACGGCTGAGACACAGGCAGGCAGGTGGGCATGGCTGAGACACTGGCAGGCGTGAGTGGTATATGGGAACAGGTAGAGACCGATGCACACTGGAGGAGCAGAGGCTGACTCGGGAAGGACAGGAACACGGACAGGTGTGAGTGGAATATGGGAAGAGGTAGGGACTAGTGATAAGCAAATAGAATTGTTGCTTGGGTCTCCCCGACCACACTCGGGTTATCTCTGAGTATTTGTTAGTGCTCAGAGATTTAGTTTTCGTCCCCTCAGCTGCATGATTTATGGCTGCTAGACAGGCTGAATACATGTGAGGAATGCCTGTTTGTTATGGAATTCCCACAGGTATTTAGGCTGTCCAGCAGCCGTAAATCATGCAGCTGAGGCGACAAAAACGAAATCTCCGAGCACTAACAAATACTCGGAGATAACCCGAGCATGCTCAGGGAGACCCAAGCAACAAAGCTATTCGCTCATCACTAGTAGGGACCAGTTCAGACTGTAAGGACAAAGACCCAGGAGGTGTGAAACGAGAGCGGCGCAGTTCCGCAAGGAGTGGAGCTGCAGAGCAAGAGCAGAGCCGCAGAGCAAGAGCAGGGCAAACGGAGAAGACACAAGGATACACACAGCAGGGAAAGGAAGCCACAGACAAGGAAACAAACAGATATAGGTTAGGACTGAGTTCAGACAAGGTCAGGTACAGGGACAGGGGCCAGGATATAGGATACAAGAATAGGACACAGTACAGACAAGGACGGACACGGAAAGAGATACTGAACAAGGACGCGGGTCTGAGTATGCAGCCCTCAGGGAGGCGGAATATAGGACACAAAGCGCAAGGTAACAGGTCTGGGAATACAGCCCCCAGAGAAGGCAGAAATGAGACTGGACCTGGCACCTCAGCAGGAAGACACTGACTGAGGGAAATAGTTGCTCAGGCATTCCCCTGGGAATGGGTGGGAATGCCTTAAGTACCTGAGGCCTCTTGGCCATGGGCCGGTGACACCTTAGGAAGGTGCACACTAACTCTAACTCTATAAGAATCAGGAATTGCCAGCGCCACCCCCCTATGCACACAGCAAGGAAGCATGCACAGAGCAGGCAGGAGACATGAGGCACATAGCATGGAGCCGGCAGCAGACAGAACTCACAGCATGGCCCGGAGTAGTGAGTACTTTGTTGTGTAAGGAAGGTGGGTGATGGGAGGTCATGCAGTGATGCCGGCAGGGTTGTTACATCAGTGAGTTTTCAAGGGGAGAGCTTCTAACTCTATTTATTTTTTCAACTCTTCGTAGCTGATTTATGACCACAGACCACATCAAAGCTGAATGTGAAGGGAAACAACTAGCCTCTAAAAGCAAAAAAGGGGCAAATTTTTTATGAAACCCAATTACTAAAAATTATTTTTTACTTGTATTTAAAATTTATATACAACATAGTATCCAGATAGCTGGACAACTGGACAATTCCTTTAAAACCTGCATCAGAGCAGCGAGGCATGGGCATCCTCCACAATGCACAAGAGGCAAGATGATACCACCACATCGCTTCACCTGCTTTGGACGTTGAGAAGGAGAAGACTCACCTGGTGAGCTCGTCTGGGACTTGGGGTGAATATACAGTAAATTTTTTTTGTTTCTGGGGCATTATTACTTTTAGACGTTCAGTGAGGAGGCATTAATACATTTTGAGGGACACTCAGAGAGCATTAATACATTCTGGGGGACACTCAGAGGGCATTAATACATTCTGGGGGATACTCAGAAGGCATTAATACATTCTAGGGACACTGCAAGGGCTTTAATACGTTCTGGGGGACACTCAGAGGACATTAAAAATTGTTAAGAGTGCACTCGAGGCGTGATTACCTTTTTGGGTCAATCCAGAACATTATTTATTTTTTCAGGGCAGCTAGTGGTATATGATAGTGCTACGTAAAGAAGCATCATAAATACAGTATATATGCCAGGACTATGCAAAGTGATAAATTGTAGTAGCCATGGTCAGTACTGTACTGAAGGAGTAGGGTAGCTGTTTTTTCTATTCCGGTTTCTCAGTACAACATACTGTTAGGCTTTCATCGCTCCTTTTCTTTGTTGCTGCTGTTATCTTAATGTCCTTTTTCTTCCCCAGTTTTCTGTTCCGTGCTCCTTAGGGATTTCCTCACTTCAGGCTTTAGGAGGGAAGAGACTCTAGAAACCTCAGGGCTTGTGGGATGGAGTAGGACAAAGCCTGGAGAGCAAATTTTGCGATAAACTTGGCACACACAAATTTGTAAATGCGGTGAAAAAGAATTTAATGAGGTAGAGTACATACAGTAGACTTTCGGTCTGTATAAAGACCTTCATCAATGTACCTCACTTAAATGTTACAGGGTACCCGGGTCATATGACGGACAAGGAGTCCCCGTTATGGGCTAATGGCTCGTGATGCAACAAGGCAGGCCACAAGGTAGAGGGATGTGTAAGGGTCACGGACGCAGTATCAACCGCTTGTCCAGTGTCACACTTTATGGCTTTATGGCTTGGGCACCTACTCATTAGTAGTGCCTATTTTATTTAATCTAAAGCCTGGAGAACAGACCTGAAGAAGGCTGCCGTCACACTAGCAGTATTTGCTCAGTATTTTACATCAGTATTTGTAAGCCAAAACCAGGAGTGGAACAATTAGAGGAAAAGTATAATAGAAACATATGCATCACTTCTGCATTTAAATAATATACGGCAGATAGGAGCTGCCCCATAGAGAATCATTGGTGCAATGCGTAGTTTTTGCGCCTCTCATACGTCCGTAAAACTTTCTAGTGTGACCCCGGCCATAGGCTGCAGGCCTCCGCTGCCTCCATGCTTCTGCCCTCAAGAGCCGCCATACACAATGCATGGGACACCAAGTTCATTGCAACAAGCAAATGTTTACTGATCAGTTCAAGTTCATCAGGATGTAACATGTGGGATATGGCACAGTACTTTATATTTCTTACTGCCTTAGTACAACACCTCTACAGGACTACCACTTGATCACTCTGGGCTATCCTTAAGCCCCCCGCTTCTGTCAGTCTCAGGTATTTCCTGTCCAGCTCCGCAGTGCAGCCGGGATCCACCACCTTCTGTCTACACAGGTCCCTGTCCATCTTCCACTGTATGACAGAGGACACAATGTGCCCAGCAGCACCTATGCCAGACATTGGGCTCCAGAGGTGACAGGAGCTTCCGCTTGGGATTACAGTACGTCTTCCCACTGCTTTGAATGACTGGCACATGCTGGCCCTAGCAGCCCACTGTTCTTGAACGTGACCTTGTCAGATACTTTCCTTTCTGAGTTGCTACCAGGAAGTGTCTGCTTTTTACTAACACTAGTCCCATCCACTGGGCTAGTTCTATTCATTAACTATATCCTATCCGATAGACTAAAAATATTGTCCTTATTGTCTTATGTCGAATGCCTTTGCTAAGTCTCTTAACTACATGAACAGTACTTATACTCTCCCAAGTCTACTCTTGTGCTTACCCTGCATATTGCGCTACTCACATTGTACATTAACCCTTTACATTACTTATACGCTGTACATTACCATCACACAATATAAAGGACGCACATCACTCTAGTCTTCACATGACAGGTAAAACCACACGACACTGTACACATAGCGTGATTGTTGACTTCAGGGGTAGGACAGAACAGTCCACCACCCTTACAATTAGGCACAAAATAAATTATTAGGCTTCTTGGAAGGACACAAGCGCAAAAATAAGGCAGAACACTTTCCGAGCACTCTACCGCATCGTTACGTAATGAGTTACTACTTACTGAAGTCTTTCATATTCACATACTTTTTAATAATATTTTTTTATTTCTGAAAAAGGCGTCTTATATTCTGTAGAAATGAGCAAATCGATTCTCAGGATCCAGATGAGTACTGATTCCACCTCCACCGGACGGGCGTCCTGCGTACCTCCTCTTACCTGCCGGCATCCACTGCTCTTCTATTGATTAGCTGTCCTGGCGCGATGTTAACGTTACGCCAGACCGGCTAATCAAATATCAGGATGCCGGCAGGTAGGGGGCAGTTTACAGGGCTCCGGTCCAGTGGCCATGGAAAACTGACTTGGCTGCTGCACAAGAGTTTTATGAATTTTTTTTTGCAAACTTCAAATATTCTGAAAATATGGTATATTATGCAAGAAAATGTGCGGGACTATGATTTACAAGGGTTAACAATTATTAGCGTTTTCATCACTTTTCTGTTCAGTGGATTAAACATTGACCGATTAGTAATGCGCTCAGGTGGAGCTGCACATTAGTAAATGGCCCCAGTATGTACCTTATGACCCCGATGCTTTTGGAATACGGAAAATATACAATAACTCACAATGGGCAGATAATGAAGGCGGCATGGCCATGGCTGTGGTCAAAAGAATATAACTGTTCTCCTATCATGAGCAATAGAAGGCAAACTGAACTTTACAAATGCTGCAAAGTCTACTGCCATCTTATGGTTTAGTTCTGTACTGTCATTTTTGGTAGGGTGATGGTCCTGTATCGTTTCAGAAGAGGGTTTTTTTTCCTATCTGGTTCCCATTTTCACTGTGATTTTTAATTCATTTTGGTGCCAAAAAAAAAGAGACATTTTCACCTATTGCTTTCTCGCTGTCAGTGCTGCCTTCTAGTGGCCACAAAATCTTATATCACATTATATAGGCCTCTATGAGTGATACAAAGGGAATGTCCAGGATTGACACAAAAGTCTGCAGTCGCTCTATGAGACTGCAGACTTCTGAATTGCGAAAGCGTGCAATGCGCAACCCGTCAGGCTCCTCTGGTATTGTCATGTGGCCGCATGTAATCTATTTGCTTACCTGCAGACTGACAATAACTAGATGTCTCCAGCTTGCTGGATGACACCCATTATAATCCAAAGTGCCACCACTGGTGTCAGGAATGACTTCCTGCAGCTCCACTGCCTGCCACAAACAATGAAACTGCCATATAATCACTGAAACTTGGTGGGATGATACACATGATTGGAATATAAGGCTAGAAGGACACAACTTATTTGCAAGAAACAGACTTGATAAACGAGGAGGTGTCGCATTGTATGTTAGAAAAGCGTATATCTGCACAGAGATTGAAGCTTCAGAGACTGGGAGTTCTGTGGAAACTGGGTAAGAATACAAGGAGAGAACAACGGAAAGGACACCATTGAAGGCATTTACTACAGGCCGCCTGTGCAAGCTGAAGATATAGATGAACTCTTTATGCATCAAATGGCCAAATTCTCCAAAAAATATGACACAGTTGTCATGGGAGATTTCAACTATCCAGACATTTGCAGATATAATTGAATATTGCAGCAGTAAGACACACAGTGGGTAATGAATGGTGGAAGGAGGGAATGGTGGTCAATGAATAGGGGGAAGGAGGCACAGTGGGTAATGAATGGGGGAAGGAAGCATGGTGGTCAATGAATAGATGGAAGGAGACACAGTGGGTAATGAATGGGGGAAGGAATGGTGGTGAATGAATAGGGGGAAGGAGGCACAGTGGGTAATGAATGGGGGAAGGAAGCATGGTGGTCAATGAATAGATGGAAGGAGACACAGTGGGTAATGAATGGGGGAAGGAGGGATGGCGGTCAATGAATAGGGGGAAGGAGGCATGGTGGGCAATGAACATGAGGAAGGAGGCACAGTGGGTAATGAATGGAGGAAGGAGGGATGGTGGTCAATGATTATGGGGAAGGAGGCACAGTGGGTAATGAATGGGGGAAGGAGGCATGGTCGTCACTGAATAGATGGAAGGAGACATAGTGGGTAATGGATGGGGGAAGGGATGGTGGTCAATGAATAGGGGGATGGAGGCATGGTAGGCAATGAATATGGGGAAGGAGGCACAGTGGGTAATAAATGGGGGAAAGAGGGATGGCGGTCAATGAATAGATGGAAGGAGACACAGTGGGTAATGAACATCAGGAAAGAGGCACAGTGGGTAATGAATGGAGGAAGGTGGGATGGTGGTCAATGAATATGGGGAAGGTAGCACAGAGGGTAATGAATGTGGGAAGGAGGATGGTGGTTAATGAATATGGGGAAGGAGACACAGTGGATAATGAATGGGGAAGGAGGGATGGCGGTGAATGAATAGATGGAAGGAGACACAGTGGGTAATGAATGGGGGAAGGAGGGATGGCAGTCAATGAATATGGGGAAGGAGGCACAGTGGGCAATGAACATGAGGAAGGATGTACAATGGGTAATGAATGGAGGAAAGAGGGATGGTGATCAATGAATATGGGGAAGGAGGCACAGTGGGTAATGAATGGGGGAAGGAGGGATGGCGGTCAATCAATAGATGGAAAGAGACACAGTGGGTAATGAACATGAGGAAGGAGGCACAGTGGGTAATGAATGGAGGAAGAAGGGATGGTGGTCAATGAATATGGGGAAGGAGGCACAGAGGGTAATGAATATGGGGAAAGAGGCATGGTGGTTAATGAATATGGGGAAGGAGACACAGTGGATAATGAATGGGGAAGGAGGGATGGCGGTCAATGAATAGATGGAAGGAGACACAGTGGGTAATAAATGGGGGAAGGAGGGATGGCAGTCAATGAATAGGGGGAAGGAAGCATGGTGGTCAATGAATATGGGGAAGGAGGCACAGTGGGTAATGAATGGAGGAAGGAGACATGGTGGTCAATGAATATTGAGAAAGAGGCATTGTGGTCAATGAACATGAGGAAGGAGGCACAGTGGGTAATGAATGGGGGAAGGAGGCAGGGTGGTCAATGAACATGAGGAAGGAGGCACAGTGGGTAATGAATGGGGGAAGGAGGCAGGGTGGTCGATGAATAGGGGGAAGGAGGCACAATGGGTAATGAATGGAGGAAGGAGGCAGGGTGGTCAATTAATAAGGGGAAGGATGCACAGTGAGTAATGAATATGGAGAAGGAGGCATGTTGATCAATGAATATTGGGAAGGAGGCATGGTGGTCAATGAATATGAGGAAGTAGGCATGTGATCAATGAATATGGGGAAGGAGGCGCAGGGGGTAATAAATGGAGGAAGGAGGCATGGTGGTCAATGAACATGAAGGAGGCACAGTGGGTAGTGAATTGAAGGAGACATGGTGGTCAATGAGTATGGGGAAGGAGGTGTGGTGGTCAATGAATATGGGGAAGGAGGCATGTGGTCAAATAATATGAGGAAGGAGACACAATGGGTAATGAATGGGTGAAGGAGGCATGCTGGTTAATGAATATGGGGAAGGAAACACAGTGGGGAATGAATGGGGGAAGGAGGTATGGCAGTCAATGAATATTGAGAAGGAGGCAAGGTGGTCAATCACTATGGGGAAGGAGGCACAGTGGGTAATAAATGGGGAAAGGAGGCATGGTATCTTCAGGGGGCAATGTATGATATTTCTTATTCATATGTCTTATGAACGTGACCTTATTCTTTTCATGGGTGCAGAGATCTGCTGAAAAAATGAGGAGCATACTAATGTACAGAGAAGTTGTGTTTGGAAGAAGTCGTCATGAAGGTCTGAACAGTGGCAATAAAAGAAGATGTCTTTCATTTATCAGATGTCACCGGTAAATCACTGGATGTAACAGTTGGCTGAGTCTTACATAAACACTGCGTCCCTGGACATGTGTAGTTCGTCGATGAAGCCAGGGAGCGCCCACCATCTTACTGCGCATGGTCAGGGAGGCAGAGATTTGCAAAAAGCCGGAGGTGACGCTGCTCTTGTAAATCATGTTCTTGAGCCCCACAGGGGTGCAATACCATGATTAGGGGGATGGGGAAAACAACACCCCCACAACTAATCCCCCACTAATTAGCATATCGCCACTAAAGTTATAAACAAAAATGTTGGCAATGTGCAGTAAACCTTTAGAAAAAAAAAGGGGCTTGTTAGGGTATTAACATAGAAATAAATACATGGTGGTGGTTTGGGGGTCCTTGGCAATCTGTTGATTCCTTGTCAGACATGCATCGGATTTTCCTTTGACTTTAATTATGACATTTTTTTTGTTTCAAGGTATTACCCATAAATGACCTAAAAGCTCCTCCATTGCATCTTCCACACTGGATTGTTCACATTGAAATGGTCTCACTGGAGAAGTGAAGGTGTTGAGTTTATTATCCTCCATCGCGTGTACTGTACATGGTCGCTCACATCCCTCGGAGACTTTGTCCATCGGTGGCAGAATACAGTGTGAATACAACCTTAGCTGTACTCAGTGATCAAGTGGTAGAAACCTGACCCTAAATCATCTTTATATCTCCCACTGGTCTATAATATTAATGTGCACAGTGTTCTCTAATAATTGAAGGGCAAGTTTCAATCACGATTTACTGTTAGATGCAGGATATGAAACAGCTATTAAATCCGAAATTAATATTTTACTTTCCATGAAATGGAAATTACAATCTGTGAGTCTTCTCCACAGTGGAACATGTGGCCGGTTCAGAAAACAATAACCACGTCACCGACCACCTGACCAGGACACAGCCGGGAGGAGGCTGCATTCAGTGTCAGTGTTAGGCTATGTGCACACGCTGCGGATTTTTCTGCGGATCTGCAGCGGTTTTGATGCTGCGGATTCGCAGCAGTTTTACATGAGTTTACAGTACCATGTAAACCTATGGAAAACAAAATCCGCAGTGCACATGCTGCGGAACAAACGTGCGGAAACGCTGCGTTGTTTATTCCGCAGCATGTCAATTCTTTGTGCGGATTCCGCTGCGGGTTACACCTGCTACATAATAGGAATCCGCAGGTGTAAAGCCACAGGTGCAATCCACACAAAAACCGCGGTAATTCCGCACTAAATCCGCAGTGCGGTTTACCTGCGGATTTACAAAAACAGCTGCGGAAAAATCCACAGACATTCCACCTACGTGTGCAGATACCCTGAGGCCGGAGTCACACTAAACGTATGAAAAATCAGTCTGATTCTCCCTACTGAGACTTGCACGAGTGTCATGCGAGTACAATCCGAATTTTCAGACCTAGCATCCGATTTACATCCGATTTCAGTGTGATTCTAACATGAGCTTTTACATACAGCAGTTCTCTGTCATTTACACATCGTTTTCAGACGAAATCTTCTTCAAAACACACTATTCAGATAAATAGATAGAATAAAAGCTGGCAATTCATGTGCCACATTCAGTAATATCACAGCTTGACAGGTTAGAATACTTTTTCAATACAAAAAGTGAATCTCATATATTATATAGAGTCAAACAGAGTGATCTATTTCAAGTGTTTATTTCTTTTAATGTTGATGATTATGGCTTACAGCCAATGAAAACCCAAAAGTCATCATCTCAGTAAATTAGAATACTTTATATCACCAGCTTGAAAAATGATTTTAAAATCCGAAATGTTGGACTACTGAAATGTATATTCAGTAAATGTACTCAATACTTGGTCGGAGCTCCATTTGCATCAATTACTGCATTAATGCGGCGTGGCATGGAGGCGATCAGCCTGTGGCACTGCTGAGGGGTTATGGAAGCCCAGGTTGCTTTGATAGCAGCCTTCAGCTCGTCTGCATTGTTGGGTCTGGTGTCTCTCTTCTTCCTCTTGACAGTACTCCATAGATTCTCTATGGGGTTAAGGTCAGGCAAGTTTGCTGGCCAATCACGCACAGTGATACTGTTGTTTTTAAACCAGGTATTGGTACTTTTGGCGGTGTGGACAGGTGCCAAGTCCTGCTGGAGAATTAAATTTCCATCTCCAAAAAGCTTGTCAGCAGAGGGAAGCATGAAGTGTATAAGGGAACCATGTATAAGTATATAAGGGGACAATACAAATATCTCGCTGAGGATCTGTTTATACCAAGGAAGGTGACGGGCACAAGGGGGCATTCTTTGCGTCTGGAGGAGAGAAGGTTTTTCCACCAACATAGAAGAGGATTCTTTACTGTTAGGGCAGTGAGAATCTGGAATTGCTTGCCTGAGGAGGTGGTGATGGCGAACTCAGTCGAGGGGTTCAAGAGAGGCCTGGATGTCTTCCTGGAGCAGAACAATATTGTATCATACAATTATTAGGTTCTGTAGAAGGACGTAGATCTGGGTATTTATTATGATAGAATATAGGCTGAACTGGATGGACAAATGTCTTTTTTCGGCCTTACTAACTATGTTACTATGTTACTATGTTACTAAGTGCTCTAAAATTTCCTGGTACATGGCTGCGCAGAGTTTGGTGTTGATAAAGTACAGTGGACCTACACCAGCAGATGGATATGGCTCCCCAAACCATGATTGATTGTGGAAACTTCACACTAGACCTCAAGCAGCTTGGATTATGGCCTCTTCACTCTTCCTTCAGACTCTGGAACCTTGATTTCCAAATGGAATGTAAAATTTTCTTTCATCTGAAAACAACACCTTGGACCACTGAGCAACTGTCCAGTTCTTTTTCTCCTCGGCCCAGGTAGGACGCTTCTGGTGGTGTCTATTGGTCATGACTGAGTAGTGTTGAGCGATACCGTCCGATATTTGAAAGTATCGGTATCGGATGGTATCGGCCGATATCCAAAAAATATCGGATATCGCCGATACCGATATCGGATACCAATACAAGTCAATGGGACACAAATATCGGAAGGTATCCGTAATGGTTCCCAGGGTCTGAAGGAGAGGAAACTCTCCTTCAGGCCCTGGGATCCATATTAATGTGTAAAATAAAGAATAAAAATAAAAAATATTGATATACTTACCCTCGGACGGGCCCTGGTTGTCACCGCTGCAATCGCCATGCTTTTCTTCCTAAGAATGAGCGCTTTAATGACTTTCGATGACGTCGCGGCTTGTGATTGGTCGCTGAGCGGTCATGTGACCGCTCACGCGACCAATCACAAGCCGCGACGTCATCGAAGGTCCTTAACGCGCTCATTCTTAGGAATGAACGCGTTAATAACCTTCGATGACGTCGCGGCTTGTGATCGGTCGCGTGAGCGGTCACATGACCGCTCAGCGACCAATCACAAGCCGCGACGTCATCGAAGGTACTTAACAAGCTCATTCATAGGAAGGAAAACATGGCGATTGCAGCGGTGACAACCAGGGCCTGTCCGAGGGTAAGTATATCAATATTTTTTATTTTTATTCTTTATTTTACACATTAATCTAAATCCCGATACCGATTCCCGATATCACAAAAATATCGGAACTTGGTATCGGAATTCCGATACCGCAAATATCGGCCGATACCCGATACTTGCGGTATCGGAATGCTCAACACTAGTCATGAGTGGCTTGACACAAGGAATGTGACACTTGTAGATCTTGTCCTGGATATGTCTGTGTGTGGTGGCTCTTGAAGCAATGACTCCAGCAGCAGTCCACTCCTTGTGAATCTTCCTCAAATTTTTGAATGGCCTTTTCTTAACAATTCTTTTGAGGCTGCGGTTATTCCGGTTGCTTGTGCACATTTTTCTACCACACTTTTTCATTCCACTCAGCTTTCCATTAATATGCTTGGATACAGCACTCTGTGAAGAGCCAGCTTCTTTAGCAATGACCTTTTGTGGCTTACCCTCTTTGTGGAGTGTGTCAATGACTGCCTTTTGGATATCTGTCAAATCCACAGTCTTCCCCATGATTGTGGAGCTTACTGAAACAGACTAAGGGACCTTTTTTTAAATGCGTAGGAAGCCTTTGCAGGTATTTTTTGTTAATTATTCTAATTTATTGAGATAATGACTTTTGGGTTTTCATTGGCTGAAAGCCATAATCATCAACATTAACAGAAATAAAGACTTGAAGTAGATCACTCTGTTTGTAATGACTTTATATAATATGTGATGCAGTGACCCCTGTTACAGGTACGGGGCGCTGCATGGTCTCCTCAGAATATGCACGGAGGCTTTTTGAGGCCATAGGAATGCATGGCAGTCGCAGGCATAACTGTGGTGATGAGCCAAAGTACGGCATTATCGTAAATGGCCGGTATGTGCCGTACAGGGAGTCTGCGCTGTAAGCTGATAATGTTGTTCTGGGACCTGTAGTCCCACAAGTATTTGTGTTTGTATAATTGTGAAGGGAGGCTTGCAGGGTTAGTCGGAGAGCTGGGTGGGTCTGGCTAACCACACACACCTCCCACCTATGGGAGTGGTTACAGCTTGATAATGTGACCAGACTGTGGGTCACATGTCTCTGAGTGTATGGACCTGAATGGTTCTTCGCTGTAAGGTCCTGTGAGAGGAAAGGCCTGGGTGTTGGGGGGTCCAGAGTGGGGACCGGATCCTTGAAGAGCACCTTTTGAGGCTGTGATCCTGAGTGGCCTGGGTGTTAGAAGGTCCAGAGTGGGGACCAGATCCCTGAAGAGCACCTGGTGAGGCCGTGTTCCTGAGTGGCTTCTGTGTTGGGAGGTCCTGTGTGTGGACTAGATCCCTGAAGAGCACAAGGTGAGGCCAAGGACCTGCAGAGCCGGTGATGGCTACTGTGGTGGGGAAGCTACCGTCCTTCGGTGGGTCTGGAACTGACTGATGTGTGCCTGCCAGGCAAGTTGGTGATCCCCGTAATGCAGCTTCCCCAGGGAGAGAGGACTGAGAAGGAGTCAGCGGGTGGAGCAGGAGCTCTCATAAGGTACCTCCACAGACTGTTGGTGCTTATTATGTTCTATGAACTGTACAGTCACCCACGGCAACTGGTCAGAGGAGGCCCAGTGTGTTTAGTTGCAGCAAACTAATGATGTGAAGCCTGATGTAAAGACTGTTTGCCTTTTTGTTCATGTTTCTATGGTTTATGGATAAAATAAACTACATGGACTGCTTTAAGTTGAAACCTGTGCCTGTGTGATTGAATCCTGTGCTAAGAGAGTGTCCCCCAATACATGCAGTGATCGCGGCATTACAAATATATGAGTTTCACTTTTTGTATTGAAGAACTTAAATAAATTAACTTTTTTATCATATCCTAACTTTGTGAGAAGCACCTGTAGATGAAAAGCAGGCAATTCAGCTGCCGCGTAGTGTAAGATCACAGCAGGAGCTGACGGGATAGAAGAGATGGGTTACATACAGTATATACACATAGAATAGATATACATATGTGTGTGACAAATACCTTTAGTACAGTGTGTGCGCAGCTTACAGTACATTTATTTAATTAATAAATATAATTTTCCTAAAAAAAATGGTGTGTGCTCCCGCCTAATTTTCATAACCAGCAGAGGGAAAGCGAATGGCTGAGGGCCGATGTTTATAACCTGGGAAGGGAGTAATACCCATGGAGCTTCCCAGGCTATTAATATCAGCTCACAACTGTATACTAAGGCTGGTTTCACACTAGCGTTTTTGAACGCATGCGTTTTTTTTTAAAAACGCATGGTACAAAAACGCATGTAAACGCGTGTAAACGCTGCGTTTTTTTGACGCACGCGTTAAACGCGTGCGTCAAAAAAACGCAGCGTTTACATGCGTTTACATGCGTTTTTGCATGCGTTTGCGTTTTTTGTGCATTTTTGGGAAAAAAAAAAAGGTTACAATAACCAACCAATGAGAATAGAGTGGGCTAGAGAGGGCGTACATGATTGGGACTCAATATATAGACCCTAGGGGTACATAAAGTTTCAGAGCTTGCTACTGTTTCCGGTGTCACGATGGATCTTTCAATAGCGAACTTTAATTTCCAACTGGAGTTCAGCCTCAAGATTTTCCTTGCCTGTGTTTTTGCTTGGGAGCAAGACCGAAACCGCCAAAGATGGAGAAGGAGACAGCGTCGGCGTTTTTGGAGGCACCCCATCATTGAAGTGCGTGAGACCCGCGGAGCATATCACACCCTGTATGCGGAGCTGAATGCCAACCCGGAGAAATTCCAGGATTACACCAGAATGTCGCAAGATTCTTTCCGTGAATTACTGTCTCGTGTCGAAGGTTCCATACGGCGACAGGACACACGGCTCCGTAGAGCAATTCCACCCGAGGAACGTCTGTTGGTGACATTACGGTACGTTCCAAAAATAAACCAATGATAGTCAAATTTTGGGGTTATGACATGTATTTTGGGTTGTTTTTTTAAAATTTTTCTTATTGAAAAACAACATAAAATAAGAGCCGTTTTATAATGTTTTTTTTGGTTTCTTTTCCTTCTAGATTTCTGGCCACAGGAGAGAGTTTATCTTCCCTGCACTTCCAATACCGCCTTGGAATCTCAACCCTGTCCGGAATTGTTGTGGACACCTGTCGTGCGTTATGGAATGTACTCCGTGAGGAGTTTATACCCGTACCCACCGTGGACATGTGGCGGGAAATATCCAAAACATTTTTGAACGTGTGTGATTTTCCAAACTGTTTAGGGGCGGTGGATGGGAAGCACATCCGCATTGTTAAACCTGCAAGAACCGGATCTGAGTTTTTTAATTATAAAAAATATTTTTCGATAGTGCTCATGGCAATAGCGGATGCGGAGTGTCGCTTCATCGCCGTGGACGTTGGAGCTTTTGGCCGTGGCAATGATTCCCAGACCTTCAAGAGCTCTGATATGGGCCGCCGTGTGTATGGCAACAATTTTAATTTCCCACCTCCACAGCCTCTCCCCAACACTCAAGGGTCACCGCTGCCATTTGTTATGGTTGGGGATGAGGCCTTCCAGATGTGTGAAAATCTCCTGAAGCCATATTCTAGTAGGGACTTGGACCATACTCGCAGAATATTCAACTACAGACTGACAAGGGCAAGAAGAACCGTAGAGTGCAGCTTTGGCATTCTGGTTGCAAAATGGCGCATTCTCGCAACAGCCATCAATCTAAAAGTGGAAACAGTGGACGAGGTGGTCAAAGCCTGTGTGGTTCTACACAATTATATAATGGCTAAGGAGCGACCCCACATTGAACTTGATGAACCAATTTCACACCCATTGCCCGATTTTCATCATCACCCGGCTGCAGCCGTTGGTCTTATGCGTGACCAATTTGCGGCCTATTTTGTGTCCGATATTGGACGGGTTTCATGGCAGGACAATGTTGTTTAAATGTCCTGTTGTATGTTAATGTTTACCAAATATTAAATACTGATACCAATTTTTCAAATTAATAAACTTTTTTGTGTTCACCAGGTCTCCTGTCTTTTTCCTCTCTAAAGGTTGAACAAAGATGGGCAGTAGTAGTATATCATAATTTGTAATCCAAAACAAGGAGTGGGTGATAGTTGATGAGGTAATAATTTGATTTTTTTAATCATAATTGACCTCTGTTGCACTCCCTATTTTGGTTTACAAACAATGATATAAACACGCATACTTATAATGTAACCAGATTTAAATTTCTTTATTGGTAATCTTCTTGACGTCATTGCGTCACGACTGGCACGCTCTCTAGTCCCGTCAAGTCAAGTGTAAGAAATAATGAATTCATGATGAACATAAACATGATCATGAATTCAAAATTTCTTACACCTGCCAAGGTGAGGATAGATAGTTAGCGTGTGCCAACCATTGTCCCATCAGTTTGACAAACATTGTCACATAATGTGCTATATAGAATATGGTGAATATACAAGTCAGTAATCAACTAAACAGGTCAGGTGTCTATTTTGACATCTGACCGGTTCAGTTGAGTTCTGAACTTGATTTACACCATTTTCTCTTTGTACAGTGACACTACACCAGTTAAAAATTAAAAATAAGAGTATGGAAATAACTACTATTTTTTTGGCCAACTCATATCTGTATACTAAAGAAACACATATAGATGTTGTCTGGTATTTTATACTACTGGAGATATGTGTAGGCCAAAAGAATAAAAGTGTGTAAACGCAGTTTATTGGTGTGTATTTAGAGCGGTGAAAGACACAATAAACCAAACATAATTGTTGAAAATAAACTTTTTTTTATTGGGGAAAAACACAAATTTATTTTTTTTTACCGCGCCGGGTTGAACCACGCCGGCTTGGGGTTGAGTGCCGTAACTGGGGGGTATTTAGAACTGAAGCCTGGCTCACCGTGGAGGAGGCAGAGGTTGCAGGAGAATGGGCAACAAAACTTGAAGGGTCTGGAAGTTCGGGGATGGGGCTTAAAACATGAGGGGCTTGAGACAAACTGCACGGTTGAGACACATCGGAAGGTGATGGGGGAGGAATAAACAAAGTTTTCTGTTTCTTATGGGTTTTGCCAGTTTTCTGTGTTTTCCGGGTTGGGGGAAGTCTTTTGGGGCTAGGGTGTAAACTTTGGGTGGGAGACACGTCAGGACCCGGCTCCACAATTTCACAGTCAGTCTCCATTGTGGAGCGCTCGGCAATCTCCAATGGGGGGAAAGATAAAGTCCCGCCTGGGTCCTGGTGCCTCGTTGGGGGGGGGGAAACAAAAACCCTCCCAGGATCCTGGTGCCTCGTTGGGGGGGGGGAAATTAACACCCTCCCAGGGTCCTGGGGCATCATTGGGGTGGGGAAAACAAATCCCATACCAGCGTCCTGCTGCATTGCTGGTGGGGGGGAACATAAAGCCATGGATGGTTCTTGGTGCATCGGGGTGGGTCCTGCCCGGAAACGTATGGCTTGGTCATGCATCATGGGGTGCCCGGTGCGATACGCCATGGATGTGTCCTGCTGCATCGGGGGGTTTCCTGCCCGGAAAGCAACGCCTCGGTCCTGCTGCATCGGGGTTGGTCCGGTCCGATATGCCAGGCCTCGGTCCTCCTGCATCGGGGTGGGTCCGGTCAGATATGCCAGGCCTCTGTCCTGCTGCATCGGGGGTGGGCCGGTCCGATATTGCATGGATGGGTCCTGCTGCATCGGGGGTGGGCCGGTCCGATATTGCATGGATTGGTCCTGCTGCATCGGGAGGTTGCCGGGCCGATAAGCCACGCCAGGGTCCTGCGTCATAGAGGTGTCAGCGGAGGAGGTCCAAGCCGGAGCAGCGGTCGTCACGGTGGTGGCGGTGGGATGTCCAACAGCACTCGTCATCGTGTTGGCGCTGTACTGGAGAACACCTGTTGAGGGAATAGAGGTGGCCGTGCAGTGGTATGCAGCAGAGGTAGGAATGGTGTTTACTTCGGACAGTGACGGCACAGTTGGATATGCCGCCACATTACGACTCTGACTCTGCTGCATAGCCTGCCCCAAAGCAACATTGCAGGCCTGCATCACACTCAGCTGGAGATCAGGGCTAAGGTGTTCCGACATGCTCTGGTGGATTTTATTAAAAAAATGATGAGCTGGCTTCTGGAGGTCGGCTTTAACTTGATCAAGGCTTTTAGCGACATCCTGGATGCGGCACTGTAACAGGTTATGGGACACATCCATTTTGTCACTTAAAGCCTTGATAGCTTCGTGTAAAACCGAGCTCAAGTGCAAAAACTCGGGCATGAGGGACCTATCCGAAGCCCTCTGTCGCTGCCGGGATGAGCCCGCAAAAATGGGTGCAGCGAAAGAGGACTGCGAAAGGGGAAGACCTGATGGGCCAGCTCCCTGGTCTCCAGTGACTGTGGAAGACCCACCTGGTGCTGCGCTGCTGGATGGCTGGGACGGGTCCGTGGCTGTCGGCTGAAGGACCGCTCCAGAACCTGTGGCGACAGTCGTGCAGTGTGTGCTGTGAAAAAATAAAACAGAAAATTAATACCAAACGATAACAAGACGGTACATCCTATGGAATTAAAAATGACAGATTATGTCAATGCAATACAACCGGAGGCATGTGACAAATACTTACGTTCTCAAGAGAAGGACCGGTCTCAGGAAGGCCAGCACACGGTGGTACTTGTACAGCCGGTGCCTTGCTCCGGAACCACTAGCTACACTCTTCTCTGCACGCAGGTCCTTGTTGAAGCGGTCCTTCATGGAACGCCAACGTGTTCTTACTTTGTCCACTGTGAAATAACAATAAAATATAATGGTCAGAATCAGGACTTTTGGCCATGCTCTCGTGACTGTGTGTGATGACAGAAACTACGAAAAGTTTCTGTCATCACACACAGTCAAGAGAGCATGGCCAAGGTCTGTTTCTTCACACTATCGTGCAATACTTACCAAATGCATTACGGACCCGTGGCGTTGAATTCTCCCAGCCATCCCACAACGCTTGGGCCACCTCACTCCACAAACGACGGATAACACTATTGACGGAGTGCTGTTGATCCCGGCTGTCCCACAACGGGACTCGCTCCTGTACCAGAGTGATTAGCAGGTCATTATCGATGTGGTCATCGTCCCGTTGTGAAACCTAAAATTTAATTTAAAAAAATTAAGTTTGCTCAACCACATTTAAAAAAAAAAAAAAAAAATGAGAAAGGGCAGAAATATGAAAGACAACTTAAATAAGGACAGTCTGCCTGGTATACATACCCGCTGCCGTCTTCCACCTGGACCTTGACTCCGCTGCTCCGTACCTCTCTGTCCCTCAGTTGAAGTGCTCTATAGAATAAAAAAAATATAATTGCCTCATGTGTCGATGTGACAGTCAATACTTACCAAGCTGACGGAACAAAAAATTACCTCGCTCACGTGATCCACTTCTGATTGCCGTGGCTGGAATTCATCATCAGACGAAGAAACCGGAGAAGACATTCTGATGCGTGTTGAAAGAAAAACATTGAAAAAATTAGGACATGTAGATCCAAAAAATTGAAGAATAATGCATTGGCAAGGATATACTCACATTGCTCTGTGTCTTGTCCAACAATGCGTCCGGGCAGGGTGCTGTCTTCCTTGGAGTCTGATGAGAAGTGACCAGAAACTTCCCCCAGCCTTCCTTTTATAACCCTTCAGCTATGGGGGAGCCTTATCAGTGTCTAGACAACCTTATCTTAACTATGGTGCCAAAAAAAACGCATGCGTCAAAAAAACGCATGCGTCAAAAAAAACGCATGCAAACGCATGTCCAAAAAAACGCATGCGTCTCCATTGACTCCTATGCAATTTTTTTCCAAAAAAAAACGCATGTGAACGCATGCGTTTTTTTGGAAAAAAAAAACGCTTTGCAAAATACTACATGTTGCATTTTAGAAAGTGAACGCATGCAGTTAAAAAACGCATGCGTTCAAAAACGCGGACAAACGCGGACATCAAAAAACGCACGCGTTTTTAATGTTAAATATAGGGAAAAAAACGTATGCGTTTTTTTTCAGAAAAACGCATGCGTTCAAAAACGCTAGTGTGAAACCAGCCTTAGCCTTTACTGGCTATTAAAATGGGGGACTGTAAAAATGATGTAGGGTCCCCCTATAATTAATAACCAGCAAAGGCAATGCAGACAGCAGTGGGCTGATGTTAATAGCCTAGGAAGAGACAATGGATACGGGCCCACCCCAGGCTAAAAACATCAGCTCTCAGCCACCTCAGAAAAGGTACATCTCTAAGATGCGCCAATTCTGGCACTTAGCCTCGCTCTTCCCACTTACCCTGTAGTGGTGGCATGTGGGGTGATGGTTGGGAAGATTGATGTCACCTTTGTATTTTCAGGTAACATCAAGCCCTGAGGTTAGTAATGGAGAGGTGTCAATAAGTCACCCCCATTACTAACCCCTTAGTAACATTGTGTGAAAACACAGACACCCAGAATAAAGTCCTCTAATTAAAAGAATGACAGACCCCTTTAATAAATCTTAATTAAACCATACTTACGACCTTGTCCATTCCACCGACGGCCTTGTAATCTGCAAAAGAGTTAAAAATAAAAAAACAACATTCCTCACCTTAGCACAGAGATGCTGCTAATCCATTTGTCCCACGACGGGTATAGCTCTGTTACATATGGATGGCAGGCTGCATGGTTGCATGATGCGACCGTACAGCCTGTCAGCCAGCAGAAACACTGAGCAGCGTCTGCTCAGTATCTCCCTGCGAACTCCTATTCCCTGTCTCAGCGCACCGCGAGCGTGAGAAAGTTCTCCTGCTCGTGTTGCCGTCAGACAGTTCCTGCGAGTTCACAGCCAATGAAATCTCTTCACCTTTCTGACGTCAGAGTGAGCGCCGTGGGAAGTTTTCCCATGGCACTCACATTGACGTCAGAAAGGTGATGTGACTTCATTGGCTGGGGTGGCAGACAATTTATTGCCAGGGGAAATATTGATCATTATTACAAAACCCTCAGAATCTATGTTTTTTCTTTTCCTACATTTTCTTTTTAGCATATTATGCTGCTTTTGATAGTTCATATCTCCAGGCAATCACTTGACTGTCCCTCTGGGTGGCCACCATTTCTGTACATGTCTGTCTATATTTAGGAGAACTTTCTCCATGTTACACAGGCTACTGATTAAGGCAACTTGAAGCACAATACAGTACAAGAAGCCACACAGCTTCACAATTAGCACAAGTTGGCATATGAGGATGATGACAGACATACTTGGAGAGCAATTTTTGGAACCCTCATACAAGTACAGCTCTGGTAAAAAATAAAGGGACCACCACATCAAAACCCTGTCATGGGCAGCCCAATCTCCAGACCTGAACCCCATTGAAAACCTCTGGAATGTAATCAAGAGGATGATGGATAGTCACAAGCCATCAAACAAAGAAGAACTGCTTACATTTTCGCACCAGAATCAGTGTGAAAGACTGGTGGAAAGCGGTGATTAAAAATCATGGTTATTCCACAACATATTGATTTCTGAACTCCTCCTGAGTTAAAACATTAATATTTTTGTTTCTAAATGATTATGAACTTGTTTTCTTTACATTATTTGAGGTCTGAAAGCACTGTGTTTTTTTTTTAATTTTGACCATTTTTCCATGTCAGAAAAAAAATACAAAATGTATTGCTTGGAAATTCAGAGACATGTTATCAGAAGTTTATAGAATAAAAGAACAATTTACATTTTACTGAAAAATATACCTATTTAGAGAACAATTTAACAAACTGAACATTTTGCAGTGGTCTCTTAATTTTTGCCAGAGCTGTAAATAAAGAGCTGTGCACGCATGATTCCTGTTGGCACAAGGTGGAGCCCCCAATCCTAATGTATCTTCTGCTCCCAGCCTGTATATATTAGACATACATAACATATCCATCCTGTGGATATGCTACAAATGTCCAAGATCGGGCAACCCTTTTCGAGATGTTGTCGGTGAACACAAGTGTTCACTTATTTATGGGATAGGTGTTAAACAGGTTGTCTGGGACTTTAACATTGATGGCCATTAATGTCTGGTTGGTGGGAGTGCGACACTCAGCACCCCCGCCGATCAACTGTTCCCAGTGTCAGCCGGGACTGTTCCGTTGACTCAGTGTACTGAATATCCACCACCTAATCAAATCAATAGGGGGAGGATGGGCAATGCCCGTCCGTGGCCACTATTCTGTCGACAGTGCTGTGCTGTGCAGCTCCACAATTGAGCAGTTCCTGCTACCGCCGACATGGAGAACAGCTGATCGACGGGCGTGCCAATGTCATACATCCTAAGGATAGGCCATCAATGTTAAAGCCCCAGACAACCCCTTTAACATGTTGATCCCCGAATGTCACAATAGGACACATATCCCTGTTAGAATGGAGCAGCATTGCGCATGCTCAGCCACGGCTCCACTCATTCCCTCCGGGGCTGCACTCGGCCTTTTCTAGCAGTCCTATACAGAATAAAAGGAACGGTGGCCAGGGGGTCCGACTTACTGATCCATTGTGTAGATAAAAGTTTGGGAATACAAATTCGTCGTTCTGCCAATTGATGCTGGTTCCTGTGGAGGGACAATCACCAACCAACAAGATATCACTGGGCAACCTCTTTAAGCTGGAAATACATTTCAGATAGCTGTTGGTGGAGCCCTTGCTCAGCTGA
The DNA here is from genome assembly GCF_032444005.1 of Ranitomeya imitator. NCBI lineage: Eukaryota > Metazoa > Chordata > Amphibia > Anura > Dendrobatidae > Ranitomeya > Ranitomeya imitator. The sequence continues at coordinate 48,217,536 of NC_091286.1, forward strand.
AAGCTATCTGTACTAATACCCCCATACACATACATACTCAGCCTGAGAGTGACCACTGGTGGAAGTCCAGCATCCACTTTGGTCCTCAGTGGCAGTCGGACCATGGCAGTGTTCACTTATGCACTGGCAATTGCAGTGATGAGACCTCATGTGACATCATGACATTCCTGCACGGATGTGACCCCTGCCAGGGGTATTTATGCTCACATTCAGAGGAATATTTTATAGCACAAATAGATATGATTTAAACTTCATTTCCCTTAGGCTCTTTAAAGGGAAGATCTACTTTCACAACCATTATTTATATATTTACTATGTAAGCAAGTAGTTGACAATATGACTGCAGGATCAGACTACAGGTTTGTCTGTAGTCTGTTGCCATGGAGACACAGACCTTCATAGGCGCTGTACTCTCCATATGGTAAAAGATTTTTAATTGAGACCATTTGCAAAGTTGCTTTGTTTTTCATTTTAGAGGCTGTGAAGTTGGACATGCAGCACTAGGAAAACTGCTCATATGACTACCCTTTTTTTTTCTGGATTAATGCTGCACTTTAATAGATGTTATTACAGAACATGTATCACTCAAACCCTGATGCTAGTGAGGAAACACTTATCTTTGTATCACTTTCCATAAGAAAATGTGAAAACAGGATGGGAGTGGGAGGGACGCAATGCAGTGAATGATTTGGCTCGTATGGTTGGAAAGACATGGTCACTGTATCTGATTAATAGAGGAAACGTGATAATGTGTATACCGGGGCTCTGATAGAGTGCTGGTTTGCATGTTGTAATCTGGAGCATAATTTTCACATAGTATGTCTCATCTGCATCAAAAAGTTTACACTGTTTGGATAAAACAGGGCAATTAAGACTAAAATTTAATGAGGGCCATATCAGTCTGGATTATTTGTAGCTCTGTTCCACTTAAAGGGGACCTTTTGTAAAGTGTCCAAGAGCTGCAGTTGCGAGCGAGCTGTTGTCTGGTTTCGCTCTGGCACTTTACAGACAAGGAGTTCCTGAATCCCAGTGTGCTGTAAGGGTGTGGGGTGCATCACACTCACTTGTAGGCCGCAGACCTTCGCTGCCTCCAGGCTTCTGTTCTCAGGAGCCGCCGAACACAATGCATGGGCCACCAGGTTCTTTGTAACAGTCAAATTTTTACTAAACAGTCCAAGTTCATCAGTTGGATACAGGTGGGATATGGCACAGCAATTCACATTTCCTTCCTCCTTAGTACAACTCTTCTTCTGTTCTGCCACACGTTCATTCTGGACTACCCCCAAGCCCACTGACTCCATCAGCCTCAGAGATTCGTTGTCCACGCCAGCAGTGCACCCGGGACTGGCCACTTGCCCTTCATCTAACTCCTCATGATGTCGGAAGGCCAAGAGTACTCAATGGTACCTGACCCGAGCCCTAGGCTCCAGACACTGTTGGAATGTTCATCAGGGATCTTCAATGGACCACCCACTACCCTGAATGTTTGGCCCATGCTGCCCCAAGTAACCCACCCCACCTATATCCTATGCTGCCCTAAGCTTATCCTTATGCTTTACTCATATTATGTATTAAGATCTTATATACCATACATCACCATAGTACATTATATTAGACACACGTTACATTCACATATATATCCGCACAACGGTATTCACATAGTGCACCCCTACATTCCTCCCCTCTTTAAACATAGTCATCCTTGACCATTTTGGGTGCAATGCTGCTGCCAGTGCCCCTGCATGGTGTTCCTTTCACCCTACATGCAGGGATGCTGGCTTACTCACCGCTCCAGCTCTGCGGCATTGTCCCCGCCATTCTCCTGCTTCTTGATCTGTGTGTGCGCTGCAGTCCAGCAGCACGCACAGTATGTGTGTGCCAGTGCTTCCTTGTTCTTAAAGGGGCAACACACATTATGTAAATGCTCTCAGCTTGTTACTGAGATGCATTTAGCATAAGTAGTATACCTGCAAGATCACTGACAAGTTGACTCCCTCTCCCATCTCCATTAGCGTGTTGTCAAGCAATGTAGTAAATCATTAGTAAGGTGTACTGCTAGTGAGTTGTGAGGTCCCCTGCTATCCATGTGGCCAGTGCCTGAACATTATCCCCTGGTGTGGCTAGTCTTGTATCCGTAATTTTCTGGTCCCAGTGTGGCCAGTCCTGTATCCATAGTTTCCTGGTCCTAGAGTGGTCAGTGCCTGAACCTTGTCACCTGGTCCCGGAGCGGCCAGAGCCTGAACCTCGTCCTCTGGTCCCAGAGCGGCCAGCACTTGAACCCTGTCCCATTGTCTCTTAGCGGCCAGTGCCTGAAAATTGTTACCTGTTCCCGGAGTGGCCGGTCCTGTCCCTGAAGTCCCCTGGTCTAAGTGCGGCCAGTGCATGGCTACTATTTCCCGGTCCGTGAGTGCCCTAACCATGATCCTGAGTCCTAGGTCGGTGTGTCTGAACTAAGCTCTAATTCAGCGTCAGCGTACCTGACCCCTGGGGTGAGCAGCTGCAGTACTGGTTTCTGGGATTCTGTCCACGAGTGGTCCACAAATCCACGTGTGCCACGGCTGGGTGAAACAGTCTGCTTTTCCCAGCCATGACCACTAATCTGGGACATGGAAGGCAACACACAGCATGCAGCAATCACATAAAGCATTTGAACTCTTAGTCTCCTCTATTTAGGGGAATAGAATGTCCATTGCCGGTAAGTGCACTGACCCCAAAGACAGAGAGCATAAGTTCCTGGACCCATAGGCCCTGGGCGCATACTATGTTCTTCTCCTGCATGAAACTTTAAGTAGAAGGTCCTCTCGGTCAGAACCGCAGACCAACAGTTTCCCAATAGTCCATGGGTATAGTCCAGTTCTTTCATGGGTCCGCATGACCCTGGTCTCACCAACTTGGAGACCCTGATACCACGTGTATAAGTTCTTTGTACTCACAGGCCCGTTGGCCAACACAACAATAGCTCCAGTAGTCCTAGAGCACAAACCATATAGCCCCTCATCCCTCTTTTATGACAAGGGTGCACTAAACACAGTCCCGACCGGCTAAATCCGTTTCCATTCCTCCCCTTCCCTTTTATGAACAACAGTCCCTTTAAGTTGCACAGTCCATAGGGACAGGAAAGGGTTTCTCGCCCCCTAAGGCCAGGTTCACATTGCGTTAACAGCAGCCCGTTCAACACATGCGTTAACGGGCTGCTGTTAACGCAAGTGCCGATATGTCAGCACGCTAGCGCAGATAGAGCTAGCAGATGCTCTATCTGCGCTAGCAGTGATGGACCCAGAAACGCTGCAGCCCGCGTCCCTGGGTCCGTCACTCAATGACGGCACATTGCTAGCAATGCATCCGACATTGGACTCAATGGCAGCGTTAACGGACTGCATTACACCGCGTTATGCCACGTGTAACGTAGTCCGTCTAACGGATGCCAGTGTTGTAATATGAACCCAGCCTAAGAGTTCACAGTCCCACAATCCAGCAAGGGGGTACGCAACAAGCATAAAACAAACTTGGAGGGGGGAAGACAAACACAAAACACTTCGGCCATCCTGGCCAGCATCCAAGGGTTACCGGGACACTTCAGGGACTCCTGCCCTCAGGAACACGAGACAATTCCTTTTAAGTGGCTCCTTCCTGAGCAACGGGCACAACTAAGCCTTTAGGCCACACTTTACTTATGGCCACCATTTGGAAACAGGCATGCACATTATCTTCCCCTTCTTCCTCAGGGGAGACTAATTGCCAGGTGCCTGGACTGCAAGTGGCTTGGCTACGGGTAGAGCCGGAACCCCTGATATGTAGAAATGGGCGACAGACCTCTGTCACCTGCATAATCGCCTGCTCCCACATAGGAGGTGGGAACCCCAAGGATAGTCCGATCTCTGGTGGGTGGTAGTCCAGGCATGAACCGCTTTGAGGAGTCTCTCCCAGGCACCTCTCCCAGGCCCATTCATTTTGCAGGAAGAGTTCATCCTGCTCCTTGCCTTCTCTGATTACACCCACCACATACCAGCGATTTTGCCCCTCCATTTTAAGGAATGTGACCCTGTTTCCAACCGTCAGCTTCTGCAGCCTTCAAGGCAAGTGTTCCATCTGTATTGCCCGCTGGTTAAACAAGATGTGATAACTGGTCCCAAACACCTCTACGGACCCCCATCTCTGCTGCCGGTCATACATAAAGACTCTCCCCAGGACGCTAGCTCTCAGTACCTTGTAGCTAGTAGGCCTGCTAGCATGTGTCCAGCCCTGGTCCTGGCTCACCTCCTCTTTTCTTCTGTCCAGCCTAGACCCGACAGTCTACTCACAGGCTGCTGGATCCTGGCTCCCCATCCGCAGATCACAGGAACCCTAGCTGTGAAGGATTTCAGTTTTTGAGTTTTCGTTTTTTGCTCCTCTTCTTCCCAGAGCCATAACTTTTAAATTTTTTCGTCAATATGGCCATGTGATGGTTTGTTTTTTGCAGCTTAAATTGTACGTTTGAACGACACCATTGTATTTAACATATTGTGCACTGTAAAACGGGGAAAATATTACAAGCACAGTGAAATTGCAAAAAAAGTGCAACTCCACAATTTTTTTTTTTTCTTACAATATTCACTAAATGCTAAAACTGACCTGCCATTATGATTCTCCAAGTCATTACGAGTTTACAGACACCAAACATGCCTAGGTTCTATTTTATTTAATTGGTGAAAAAGAAATCCAAAATTTGTTTTTTTTAAAATGGCGCCATTTTCCAAGACCTGTAGTGTCTCCATTTTTCATGATCTTGGGCTAGGCAAGGGCTTAATTTTTGTGCCCCAAGTTGGTGTTTTTATTGATATAATTTTGGTGCAGATACGACCTTTTGAGCGCCCATTATTGCATTTTATTGCAATGTAGCGGCAACCAAAAAAACATAACTCTGGTGTTTTGAATTTTTTTCTTGTTACACTACTTAGTGATTGGGTGAATTCTTTTTTTATATTGACAGATCGGGCGATACCAAATGCGGCAATAACAAATATGTGTATGTTTGATTTTTTTATTGTTTTATTTTGAATCGGGTGAAACGGGGGTGATTTGAACTTTTATATATTTTAATTTTTTTATATTTTTAAAAACTTTTTTCTTTTTACTTTTTGCATGCTTCAATAGTCTCCATTGCAGATGTAAGTGCAGCGCCCCAGAGACCTGGTCGTTGCAGTATGACGCTCTGCCACTAAGGGGAGTGATGGTACGTCTGATGGCACTAAGGAGTTCTCTTGACCAGGTATCACCAGAACACATTACACTTCACACTCTGGCCACTAGGGGGAGCAAAAGGCTTTATTTATTGGGCCACTCCTCACACTGGTAAAACTAGGGGTTGGGGAGGAAGTTAGTGAGAAGCTGACTGGGTTGGATTCAGGCAACATCCCGTGGCAGGGGGTGTTGCAGGGAGAAGACACAGGGGGTCCCTGTCAGGCGTGGGAACCTGGCAGGTGCCTAGCGAACAGAACAGAACATTACGGAACCGCGCCTGCACTACCTTGCGGCAGTATCCTAAGAAAGAGACACGAAGGGAAGGATATCGTGGAACAGTGTAAACGAGATCAAGCACAAAGGAGTACCAGTAGGAGTCGTGCCGTGAGACCGAGGCAACATCCTACTGAGGCGTGTAGCCGATGGCCGGAACACCGCTGGAGTAACTGACTCTAGGCCTTACTTCAAACTCCGCAGGACAGTTGATTATAGGTTGGCTGTCTACCTTAAATTTCCTAAGAAGACATAGGGGGCAACAGTGGGAGAGGGGCGTCTCTAGGGTCCCGGAAGACCTCCAGGCCTTCCCGTCATACGGGTGCGTCCTAGCCATAACATACTGGGGGACGAGAAACTAGCAACATCTGGAACTAGAGAGAGAGAGAGAGCTGTAGAGAACGACGAACGAGAACAGCAGTTGTGAGGACTATTCTGAATGCTCAGCAGGGTAGGACTACAACACACAGGCGCTAGTGGTAGGCACTGATTTCCATCTGCGAAGGAAACTCTGGAAGTGCCCATCGGACCGGCCGGTCTCTGATAGCCCTGTTAAACGTGCTCTGGATTGAGGATCCTGAAGTCTGCAGTAAAGAGGTAAAGAGACTGCAACCCTGTGTCCTTGTTATTGACTGCACCTCACTCCATCACCATCCACCGTACTGGAAAGCCCTGGGGACATACTTCACCTGCGGGAAGGTATACCATCCAGCTGCCATTCCATCACCCCAGCGGACCCCACAGCAGCGTCGGTCACCCTGACCGAACACCACAGGTGGCGTCACGAACCCCTGACAGACTGCACCACCTTTATTGGACGCCCCTTAGCAGGGTCGCGGACCGGGTCTAGCCACCGTGACAGCCTCAGAACCGAACCGGAGAGGCCCGGTACCGAGAACTCGTGGCCCTGTGTCTGGGGGCGATCCATAAGAAATGCTCACTTGCTTTGAGCAGCAACCATGGGGTGGCACTCATAGCAATCTGGCAATAGCGTCCATAGGTTGTTATGCTGACCCATCAATGACCTGCGATCATGTGACAGGGTCATCGGTGGGTGGGATTAGCGACGCGCTTCCTGTAAGCGCAAGTTAAATGCTGCTGTCAGACATTGACAGCGGCATTTAGCTAGTTAACAGCTGTGGGTGGATCGCGATTCCACCCACGGCTGTTGCAGGCACATGTCAGCTGCATAGATTAGCTGTCATGTGCCTGGAAAGGCGCAGGTTCAGTGCCGGAGCCCGCACCAAACAAGGGGAGTCCGACATCGACGTACTATTACTCCACATGTCAGAAAGGTGTTAAAGGGATTTTTACCACAAACGAAAGTTGATTTTAATCAATAGATCATGGAATAATAATAATTTTCACAGTTTGATGTGTTAAAAAATAAAATATTTATGTGCTGAGATAATCGTCTGACCGTACAGGAACCTGAAATTCACTGAAAGAGGAAAAGGTCGTTCACGCTATTACGTGAGTTGCACCTCTATCCGTATAGCAGCCTATTACCGACGCCCCTCCTATTACATCAGGCGGACTGCCAATACCATGTGTGCACCCACAGGCTAGACACCTCACATTACCCAGCCACCGCTGGAAAGACCGGGCAAAAAATGTGCAAAAAGAATGTAAATAATAAATGTTGTATTTGTCACTATTTTGGCCACAATACACAAGCTCGCAACCCGCGTCAAGGGTCCCCATTATCTTGCGAGTCCTACACTAAATCCGACACTAAATAAAAAAAAATTGACTGAAAGAGGAAAAAAAAATTAACAATATCTCACGTAATAGTGTGAATGACACCCTATGCAGACGTGTGCAATTGGAATACTAGGCAGCCGCCCCACAGATGTTTGGTGGATTAGGCTACGTTCACAACGCAAATAAAAACGCACCAAAACGCACGCAAAAACGCTGCGTTTTGCGACGCATGCGTCCTTTTTTGCCGAAATTTGGACGCAAGAAAAATGCAACTTGTTGCGTTTTCTGCGCCCGACGCTTGCGGCAAAAAAAACGCATGTAATGTCTGTATAATCCTTTGCTTCACCGCCTGGCCAGGAGATCAAAAATCAACTTTTGTTTGTGGGAAATCCCCTTTAAAGAAAAACAAAAAAAATGTAAAACTCGGGGGTGCAGCTGGAATAACATATGTGCCAAAACTGGAATCCTTTGACCTGGTGACAAGACCTCTTTAAACTGTAAACCCACCTTCAGTGGGGCTATTCTGGGTACTGATACTTTCCACATTTTTTGGGGAATCTATCTGAAAAAAGTTTATAAAAGTGTCACGTCACTGGAAAACACGGGGCTGTCTGAAGGCATTTTTACATGGAAAGCATTAAATCATTTTTGGGAAAAGCTTTTCACAAACAGTTTGGAATGGAAGTTAATTTTCTGAGCCAAGATCCATGTGAAGAAAAAAAACTGTACGAACAAACACTTTGATTGGAATCACATAGGCAGTTTATGAACTAGAAGTGGATCCAGCAGGAGATATAAAAGCCCTTGCTTTTATATAGTTACATAGGCCGAAAACAGACCTAGCTCCATCAAGTTCAACCTTTCTCCACAAATTATACAATATTATTATTATTTATTTATATAGCACCATTATCTCACTAAATTATCTATAACCTATTAACCCATAATGTCATGAACTGAGGAAATCATCCAGCCCTTTTTTTAAAGCTGTTATAGTGTCTGCCATTACTACCTCCTGTGGTCGGGCATTCCACAGTCTGCTCTAACTGTAAAGAACCCTTTCCAATTTACTGGTCGGAAACGCTTTTCTTCCACCCGTGATGAGTGCCCCCTAGTCCTCAATTCGGTCATTGGAAGGAATACGTCATGTGCCAGTCCTCTGTACTGACCACACATACTGTATATTTATACATGTAAGTGAGTTCTCCTCTCAGATGTCTTTTTGATAAGCTAAACAAGCCCAACTTTTCCAGCCTTTCATCATATGAGAGGCCTTCCATCCCTTGTAATAATCTAATTGTCCGCCTTTGAACTGACTCTAACTTTTGAATATCCTTTTTAAAAAGTGGAGCCCAAAACTGGATCCCATATTCTAGATGTGACCTTACAAGTGATTTATGAAGGGATAGCAAAAGATTAGCATAACGGGATTTTCTCTTTTTATACATCCTAAAATCTTGCGTTTTACGTTTTGCAGCTGCTGCTTGACATTGAATACTGCCGCTCAGCTTAATTGTAACCAGAATCCCTGTCTTTCTGTTCTGTAGTCCCGAGTAAGCGCCCATTTAATGTATATGCAGCTATAGGATTACTCTGTCCTAGGTGCATTACTCTACATTTATCAACATTAAACCTCATTTGCCAAGTGTTTGCCCGTTCAGCCATGTTATCTAGATCGTTTTCTATTATTGTGTTGTCAAGGTCAGTTTTTGCCATCCTACATGGTTTGGTTCTTTACATTTCCCATGTTTTTAAATCCACTTCTGGCTTCAAATCCCACCAAGGACAACATCTGCAAGGAGATTGTATGTTCTCCCCGTGTTTGCGTGGGTTTCTTCAGGGTTTTCCGGTTTCCTCCCACACTCCAAAGATATAATGATAGGGAATGTATATTGTGAGCCCCAATGGGGACAGCGATGGTGATGTCTGTAAAGCACGGGGGAATTAATGATGCTATATAAACAATGTGTATGTAAAAGTTCTCAAGGCGGTAGTTGTGGGAGAGGGCCACATACATACTTTGTCCTTGGGCACGTTACAGGAAATTGAGAGTAGTGGGGATACTGTTATGAAAGGCAATTCAGTATCACAATGGACATGGAGGTCAGAGCACATACAGTGATCTGACAATAACCCAAAATAATAGAACGAGCTCTGAGACGTGGGAACTCTGCAGACCGCAATCCCTGATCCTCTCCAAACACAACTAGAGGCAGCCGTGGATTGCGCCTAACACTACCTATGCAACTCGGCACAGCCTGAGAAACTAACTAGCCTGAAGATAGAAAAAATAAGCCTACCTTGCCTCAGAGAAATACCCCAAAGGAAAAGGCAGCCCCCCACATATAATGACTGTGAGTAAGATGAAAAGACAAACGTAGGGATGAAATAGATTCAGCAAAGTGAGGCCCGATATTCTAGACAGAACGAGGATAGGAAAGATAACTTTGCGGTCTACACAAAACCCTAAAGAAAACCACGCAAAGGGGCAAAAAGACCCTCCGTACCGAACTAACGGCACGGAGGTACACCCTTTGCGTCCCAGAGCTTCCAGCAAAACAAATAGACAAGCTGGACAGAAAAAATAGCAACAAATAGCAAAGAAGCACTTAGCTATGCAGAGCAGCAGGCCACATGAATGATCCAGAGAAACACAAGTCCAACACTGGAACATTGACAGGAAGCATGAATCAAAGCATTAGGTGGGGTTAAGTAGAGAAGCACCTAACGACCTCACCAGATCACCTGAGGGAGGAAACTCAGAAGCAGCAGTACCAGTTTCCTCCACAAACGGAAGCTCCCAGAGAGAATCAGCCGAAGTACCACTTGTGACCACAGGAGGGAGCTCTGCCACAGAATTCACAACAGGATACATGTGTGACGGTACTTCGAGATCTGAGATCTCCACAGTCCACTTTAAAGCACTGGGTCCAGAACCATCACGTCTAAGCCTTTCAGTCAGAAGACCAAGCTTTTGTAAACGGTGTTCTTTTTATGCTTGGCCAAACTGGTGAACCGGGTAAACAGATTACGCAGTCTCCATCACTTTCCACACAATACACCGGCTCCTTCCCCAGAGTTAGAGATCGCACTTTGTTCCCGGCAACATATACAACAAAGTAATAAGGGGATACTTGGAATGCCTGATTTTTCCTTGGTGCAGAGTCATACGGGTCCAGGTGGGTCACTATGACTCTTTTACCCCATTTCCTCGCTTATGTGAACTCCGAGGGCTGCTAGTAGGGACGATGTTCCCTGTACGAGTGTCCACAGCAGGGTGCTACTTTTTCCCTAAAGGTCACCGTTCCGCTAAATAGCACAATTTCTGGACTTACGAGCTTTGCCATGCAGGGGTCCCCAATTGCCTATGCTGTCGTGCTGCCCCTATAACTAATCCATCTTCATCCTGAGCCGAGTATACTTCGCAAATCGTTAACCTGTTCCCTTACTTTCATCTACTCCTCAGCACTAATTCACTTACTTCCTATACCTCTAAAAACTCCCCACTCTTCCCCCTAGGAATCCATGTCTGTCCATGGGCCAGCCTTGCAGTTAACCCTGCAGAAACCTGACCCAGACTACGGCCATAAGAGATAAGCACATTTTAGAATAACTTAGCACATAATAAAACATATTTCAACATTAACTCAATGATGTCTTTGGGAAAGGGGTTTGACAACTCGACTACCCCTTCACACATAATAAATAAACATAACCTCAATTTGTGTATTAAAGGGGTTGTCCCATTAACAAGGTTAATTTTAATCAATAGATCTTGGAATAATAATAATTTTCACAATTGGATGTGTTTAAAATAAATTTTTCTGTGCTGACATAATTTTAGGTTGTGTGCACGCATTGCAGATTTGATGTGTTTTTGTCATGCAGATTTGCTAGCAAAACCTGAAGCAATCCTGATGCCAGCAAAGCGACTGAGAAACCTGAAGTGTCATGCACATGTTGCTTATTTTTCTGTTGCAGATTTGGTGCAAAAAATAATCTGCAGCATGTCAATTCTCTGTGCGTTTTTGCCCTGCATTTTTCAACATTCAATTCACTCAAATCGGTCAAAAACACAGCAAAACGCGTAAAAAAATTTAGCTACGTTTTTCCTGCAAAGGGATGCAGAAATAGTACAGAAATTTCTGCATCCATTTACTCAACGTGTGTACATCTACTATATAATTGTCAAAGGGTCACTTCCGTCTTTCTGTCTGTCTGTCTGTCTTTCTGTCTGTCTGTCACGGAAATCCCAAGTCACTGATTGGTCGCGGCAAAACAGCCACAATCAATCAGCGATGGGCACAGGCCTTTCCCGCTCCTCGCGACGCCCCGGTGACCGCTCCATGCATTGCGGACTCGCGAGATGATGACGTAGCGGTCTCGCGAGACCGCTACATCATCTGTTGTGAATTCTGTTGTCAGGCTCCCTCCTGTGGTCATGAATGGTACTTCGGCTGGTTCTGTCCATGGACTTTCTCTGGTGGGTGTTCCTGAGTTTCCTTCCACAGGTGACGAGGTTGATTCGTTAGCTGGCTGCTCTATTTAACTCCACTTAGATCTTTGCTCCATGCCACCTGTCAATGTTCCAGTATTGGTCTTGTTCACTCCTGGATCGTTCTTGTGACCTGTCTTCCCAGCAGAAGATAAGTTCCTGCTTGTTTTTCTTTGGTTTGCTATTTTTCTGTCCAGCTTGCTATTTTTATTGTTGTCTTGCTTGCTGGAAGCTCTGGGACGCAGAGGGAGCGCCTCCGCACCGTGAGTCGGTGCGGAGGGTCTTTTTGCTCCCTCTGCGTGGTCTTTTTGTAGGTTTTTGTGCTGACCGCAAAGCAAACTTTCCTATCCTCAGTCTGTTCAGTAAGTCGGGCCTCACTTTGCTAAATCTATTTCATCTCTGTGTTTGTATTTTCATCTTTACTCACAGTCATATGTGGGGGGCTGCCTTTTCCTTTGGGGAATTTCTCTGAGGCAAGGTAGGCTTTATTTTTCTATCTTCAGGGCTAGCTAGTTTCTTAGGCTGTGCCGAGTTGCATAGGGAGCGTTAGGAGCAATCCACGGCTATTTCTAGTGTGCATGATAGGATTAGGGATTGCGGTCAGCAGAGTTCCCACGTCCCAGAGCTCGTCCTTATTATCAGTAACTATCAGGTCATTCCGTGTGCTCTTAACCACCAGGTCCATTATTGTCCTGACCACCAGGTCATAACAGTACAGGTGGCCCAAAGTACTAATGCATCTCAATAGAGGGATAAGAGAAGTTCTGAGACCATTTTTTTTTCTTTGCAGTGTTTTTTGTCTCTCTTTTCCCCTTTACCTCTGGTGGTTCAGGACACAGGTGTAAACATGGACATTCAAGGTCTGTCCTCTTGGATGGATAATCTCACTACAAGGGTACAAAACATTCAAGATTTTGTGGTTCAGAATCCGATGTCAGAGCCTAGGATTCCAATTCCTGATTTGTTTTTTGGTGATAGATCTAAGTTCTTGAATTTCAAAAATAATTGTAAATTGTTTCTTGCCTTGAAACCTCGCTCCTCAGGTGACCCTGTTCAACAAGTAAAGATCATTATTTCTTTGTTACGTGGTGACCCTCAAGACTGGGCATTTTCCCTTGCGCCAGGAAATCCGGCATTGCGTGATGTTGATGCGTTTTTCCTGGCGCTTGGATTGCTTTATGACGAACCTAATTCAATGGATCAGGCAGAGAAGATCTTGCTGGCTCTGTGTCAGGGTCAGGATGAAGCGGAGATATATTGTCAGAAGTTTAGAAAGTGGTCTGTGCTCACTCAGTGGAATGAATGTGCTCTGGCAGCAATCTTCAGAAAGGGTCTCTCTGAAGCCCTTAAGGATGTCATGGTGGGATTTCCCATGCCTGCTGGTCTGAATGAGTCTATGTCTTTGGCCATTCAGATCGATCGACGCTTGCGTGAGCGTAAAGCTGTGCACCATTTGGTGGTACTATCTGAGCATGCGCCTGAGCCTATGCAATGTGATAGGACTTTGACCAGAGCTGAACGGCAAGAACACAGACGTCGGAATGGGCTATGTTTTTACTGTGGTGATTCCACTCATGCTATCTCCCATTGTCCTAAGCGCACTAAGCGGTTCGCTAGGTCTGCCACCATTGGTACGGTACAGTCTAAATTTCTATTGTCTGTTACTCTGATTTGCTCTTTGTCATCCTATTCTGTTATGGCATTTGTGGATTCAGGCGCTGCCCTGAATTTGATGGACTTGGAGTATGCTAGGCGCTGTGGTTTTTTCTTGGAGCCCTTGTAGTATCCTATTCCATTGAGAGGAATTGATGCTACGCCTTTGGCCAAGAATAAGCCTCAGTACTGGACCCAATTGACCATGTGCATGGCTCCTGCACATCAGGAGGATATCCGCTTTCTGGTGTTGCATAATCTGCATGATGTGGTCGTTTTGGGGTTGCCATGGCTACAGGTTCATAATCCAGTATTGGACTGGAAATCTATGTCTGTGTCCAGCTGGGGTTGCCAGGGGGTACATGGTGATGTTCCATTTTTGTCTATTTCGTCTTCCACTCCTTCTGAAGTTCCAGAGTTTTTGTCGGATTATCGGGATGTATTTGATGAGCCCAAAGCCAGTGCCCTACCTCCTCATAGGGATTGCGATTGTGCAATTAATTTGATTCCTGGTAGTAAGTTTCCTAAGGGCCGATTGTTCAATTTATCTGTGCCAGAACACGCCGCTATGCGGAGTTATATAAAGGAATCCTTGGAGAAAGGCCATATTCGCCCATCGTCATCACCGTTAGGAGCAGGGTTCTTTTTTGTGGCCAAGAAGGATGGTTCTTTGAGACCTTGTATTGATTACCGCCTTCTTAATAAAATTACAGTCAAATTTCAGTATCCTTTGCCGTTGCTGTCTGATTTGTTTGCTCGTATTAAAGGGGCTAGTTGGTTCACCAAGATAGATCTTCGAGGGGCGTATAATCTTGTGCGTATTAAACAAGGCGATGAATGGAAAACAGCATTTAATACGCCCGAGGGCCATTTTGAGTACCTGGTTATGTCATTCGGGCTTTCCAATGCTCCATCAGTATTTCAGTCCTTTATGCATGACATCTTCCGAGAGTACCTGGATAAATTCCTGATTGTGTATTTGGATGATATTTTGGTCTTTTCGGATGATTGGGAGTCTCATGTGAAGCAGGTCAGAATGGTGTTCCAGGTCCTTCGTGCGAATTCCTTGTTTGTGAAGGGGTCAAAGTGTCTCTTTGGAGTTCAGAAGGTTTCATTTTTGGGGTTCATTTTTTCCCCTTCTACTATCGAGATGGACCCTGTTAAAGTCCACGCCATTTATGATTGGACTCAACCAACATCTGTGAAGAGCCTGCAAAAGTTCCTGGGCTTTGCTAATTTTTATCGGCGCTTCATCGCTAATTTTTCTAGTATTGCTAAACCGTTGACTGATTTGACCAAGAAGGGTGCTGATGTGGTCAATTGGTCGTCTGCAGCTGTAGAGGCTTTTCAGGAGTTGAAGCGTCGTTTTTCTTCTGCCCCTGTGTTGTGCCAGCCAGATGTTTCGCTCCCGTTTCAGGTTGAGGTTGATGCTTCTGAGATTGGAGCAGGGGCTGTTTTGTCGCAAAGAAGTTCTGATGGCTCGGTGATGAAGCCATGTGCTTTCTTTTCTAGAAAGTTTTCGCCTGCTGAGCGTAATTATGATGTTGGTAATCGAGAGTTGTTGGCCATGAAGTGGGCATTTGAGGAGTGGCGTCAGTGGCTTGAAGGAGCCAAGCATCGCGTGGTGGTCTTGACAGATCACAAGAATTTGACTTGTCTTGAGTCTGCCAAACGGTTGAATCTGACACAGGCTCGATGGTCGTTATTTTTCTCCCATTTTGATTTTGTGGTTTCGTACCTTCCGGGCTCTAAGAATGTGAAGGCTGATGCCCTGTCAAGGAGTTTTGTGCCCGACTCTCCGGGTGTTCCTGAGCCGGCGGGTATTCTCAAAGAGGGGGTAATTTTGTCTGCCATATCCCCTGATTTGCGGCGGGTGCTGCAAAAATTTCAGGCTGATAGACCTGACCGTTGCCCAGCGGAGAAACTGTTTGTCCCTGATAGATGGACTAGTAGAGTTATCTCTGAGATTCATTGTTCAGTGTTGGCTGGGCATCCTGGAATCTTTGGTACCAGAGATTTGGTGGCTAGATCCTTTTGGTGGCCGTCTTTGTCACGGGATGTTCGTTCTTTTGTGCAGTCCTGTGGGACTTGTGCTCGGGCTAAGCCCTGCTGTTCTCGTGCCAATGGGTTGCTTTTGCCCTTGCCGGTCCCGAAGAGGCCCTGGACGCATATTTCTATGGATTTTATTTTGGATCTCCCCGTCTCTCAAAAGATGTCGGTCATTTGGGTGGTTTGTGATCGCTTTTCTAAGATGGTCCATTTGGTACCTTTGTCTAAATTGCCTTCCTCCTCTGATTTGGTGCCATTATTTTTCCAGCATGTGGTTCGCTTACATGGTATCCCGGAGAACATCGTTTCTGACAGAGGTTCCCAGTTTGTTTCGAGGTTTTGGTGATCCTTTTGTGCTAGGATGGGCATTGATTTGTCTTTTTCCTCGGCTTTCCATCCTCAGACAAATGTCCAAACCGAACGAACTAATCAAACTTTGGAAACATATCTGAGATGCTTTGTTTCTGCTGATCAGGATGATTGGGTTTCCTTTTTGCCTTTGGCTGAGTTCGCCCTTAATAATCGGGCCAGCTCGGCTACTTTGGTTTCGCCGTTTCTCTGCAATTCTGGTTTCCATCCTCGTTTCTCTTCATTGCAGGTTGAGTCTTCGGACTGTCCTGGTGTAGATACTGTGGTGGATAGGTTGCAGCAGATTTGGACTCATGTGGTGGACAATTTGACATTGTCCCAGGAGAAGGCTCAACGTTTCGCTAACCGCCGGCGCTGTGTGGGTCCCCGACTTCGTGTTGGGGATTTGGTTTGGTTGTCGTCTCGTTATGTTCCTATGAAGGTTTCCTCTCCTAAGTTTAAGCCTCGTTTCATTGGTCCGTATAAGATTTCTGAGGTTATCAATCCTGTGTCATTTCGTTTGGCCCTTCCTGCTTCTTTTGCCATCCATAATGTGTTCCATAGGTCGTTATTGCGGAGATACGTGGCGCCTGTGGTTCCATCCGTTGATCCTCCTGCCCCGGTGTTGGTTGAGGGGGAGTTGGAGTATGTGGTGGAGAAGATTTTGGATTCTCGTATTTCGAGACGGAAACTCCAGTACCTGGTCAAGTGGAAGGGTTATGGTCAGGAAGATCATTCCTGGGTTTTTGCCTCTGATGTTCATGCTGCCGATCTGGTTCGTGCCTTTCATTTGGCTCATCCTGGTCGGCCTGGGGGCTCTGGTGAGGGTTCGGTGACCCCTCCTCAAGGGGGGGGTACTGTTGTGAATTCTGTTGTCGGGCTCCCTCCTGTGGTCATGAATGGTACTTCGGCTGGTTCTGTCCATGGACTTTCTCTGGTGGGTGTTCCTGAGTTTCCTTCCACAGGTGATGAGGTTGATTCGTTACCTGGCTGCTCTATTTAACTCCACTTAGATCTTTGCTCCATGCCACCTGTCAATGTTCCAGTATTGGTCTTGTTCACTCCTGGATCGTTCTTTTCACCTGTCTTCCCAGCAGAAGATAAGTTCCTGATTGTTTTTCTTTGGCTTGCTATTTTTCTGTCCAGCTTGCTATTTTTATTGTTGTCTTGCTTGCTGGAAGCTCTGGGATGCAGAGGGAGCGCCTCCGCACCGTGAGTCGGTGCGGAGGGTCTTTTTGCGCCCTCTGCGTGGTCTTTTTGTAGGTTTTTGTGCTGACCGCAAAGCAACCTTTCCTATCCTCAGTCTGTTCAGTAAGTCGGGCCTCACTTTGCTAAATCTATTTCATCTCTGTGTTTGTATTTTCATCTTTACTCACAGTCATTATATGTGGGGGGCTGCCTTTTCTTTTGGGGAATTTCTCTGAGGCAAGGTAGGCTTTATTTTTCTATCTTCAGGGCTAGCTAGTTTCTTAGGCTGTGCCGAGTTGCATAGGGAGCGTTAGGAGCAATCCATGGCTATTTCTAGTGTGCGTGATAGGATTAGGGATTGCGGTCAGCAGAGTTCCCACGTCCCAGAGCTCGTCCTTATTATCAGTAACTATCAGGTCATTCCGTGTGCTCTTAACCACCAGGTCCATTATTGTCCTGACCACCAGGTCATAACAATCATCATCTCGCGAGACTGCAATGCACTCTTGGGACCGGAGCGCACGAGGAGCATAGGTAAACGCTTCGCCTGGATCCGGGGGCCAACGGAAGGTATAATATACTAAGTGGGCTGTGCAATATACAACGTGGGCCGTGCAATATACTACGTGGCTGTGCAATATACTATGTGGCTGTGCTATATACTATGTGGCTGTGCAATATACTACGTGGCTGTGTTATACACTACATGGGCTGTTATATACTACGTGGACTGTTATATACTATGTGGGCTGTGCTATATACTACGTGGCTGTGCAATATACTACGTTGCTGTGCAATATACTACGTGGCTGTGCTGTTGTGAATTCCGCTCTTGGGCTCCCTCCGGTGGTTGTAAGTGGCACTTTTGTGAGTTCTGCTCTTGGGCTCCCTCTGGTGGTTTTAAGTGGTATGGCTGCTCCTTGGATTTAGCAGTCTGCAGCTGCTTCCACTGATTGTCTTTCTGCTTGGCTATTTATGCCTGGCTCTTCCCTTTCAGCCAGTGCCACTTGTCAATGGTTCCTGGTTGGATTCACATCTCTTTTGGATTTCCCTGCTATCCTGACCAGTTCAGCAAAGTTAAGTCCTTGCTTGCTCTTTTCTGTCCACAAGTTGTGGACTCAATCGTTCTGTGCTTTCTATGTTTTGTCCAGCTTGTCAGTATGGATTAATTCAGTTAAGCTGGAAGCTCTGGGAAGCAGATTTACCCTCCACACCTTTAGTCAGGTGTGGAGATTTTTGTAAACTCTGTGTGGTTTTTTGTAGTTTTTAATACTGACCGCACAGTATTCTATTCTGTCCTATCTATCTAGCTAGACTGGCCTCCTGTGCTACATCCTGGTTTCATTCTGTGTATGTCTTTTCCCTCTCCACTCACAGTCATTTCTTGTGGGGGGCTATCTATCCTTTGGGGATTTTCTCTGAGGCAAGATAGTTTTCCTGTTTCTATCTTTAGGGGTAGTTAGTTCTCAGGCTGTGACGAGGTGCCTAGGGAGTGACAGGAGCATCCCACGGCTACTTCTAGTGTTGTGTTGAGCTTAGGGACTGCGGTCAGTACAGGTACCACCCCCTTCAGAGCTCGTCCCATGTTGCTCCTAAACCACCAGTTCTTAACAGTTCAAGTGGCCAAAAATGAATTAAATGCATCTCAAAAGAAGGAAAAAAAAATTCTGAGCCATTTTTTTTTCTGTGCTCTGTTTTGTCTTTTTTTTCCTCTTGATCTCTGGGTGGTTCAGGATTTATGCTCTGGCATGGATGTTCAGGGTTTGTTTTCTCGTGTGGATCAACTTGCTGCAAGAGTACAGAGTATCCAAGATTATGTTGTCCAGACGCCGGCTTTGGAGCCTAGAATTCCTACTCCTGATTTGTTTTTTTGGGGACAGTTCCAAGTTTTTGAACTTTAAAAATAACTGCAAATTGTTTTTTGCTTTGAAACCCCGTTCTTCTGGTGATCCCATTCAGCAAGTTAAAATCATCATGTCCTTGCTGCGTGGTGACCCTCAGGACTGGGCATTCTCCCTTGAATCAGGGGATCCAGCATTGCTGAATGTAGACGCATTTTTTCAAGCACTCGGATTATTGTATGACGAACCTAATTCTGTGGATCATGCAGAGAAAACCCTGTTGGCCCTGTGTCAAGGTCAGGAAGCGGCAGAATTATACTGCCAGAAATTTAGGAAATGGTCTGTGCTCACTAAATGGAATGAGGATGCTCTGGCTGCTATTTTCAGAAAAGGTCTTTCTGAAGCCCTTAAAGATGTTATGGTGGGCTTCCCTACGCCTACTGGTTTGAGCGAATCTATGTCTCTAGCCATTCAGATTGATCGGCGTCTGCGCGAGCGCAAAGCTGTGCACCATATGGCAGTGTCTTCTGAGCAGAG
This sequence comes from Ranitomeya imitator, assembly GCF_032444005.1. Lineage (NCBI taxonomy): Eukaryota > Metazoa > Chordata > Amphibia > Anura > Dendrobatidae > Ranitomeya > Ranitomeya imitator. The sequence goes on from NC_091286.1 coordinate 48,236,844, forward strand.
TCCTGAGCCTATGCAATGTGATAGGATTTTGACTAGAACAGAACGGCAGGAATTAAGACGTCAGAATAGGCTGTGTTTTTACTGTGGTGATTCAGCTCATGCTATTTCTGATTGCCCTAAGCGTACTAGGAGGGTCGCTAGGTCTGTTACCATCAGTACTGTACAGCCTAAATTTCTTTTATCTGTGACCCTGATTTGCTCATTGTCGTCCTTTTCTGTCATGGCATTTGTGGATTCAGGCGCTGCCCTGAACTTAATGGACTTAGAATTCGCCAGGCGCTGTGGTTTTTCCTTGCAGCCTTTGCAGAGCCCTATTCCTTTGAGGGGCATTGATGCTACACCATTGGCCAAGGATAAACCTCAGTACTGGACGCAGATGACCATGTGCATGGCTCCAGCACATCAGGAAGATTGCCGTTTTCTGGTGTTGCATAACCTGCATGATGTTGTTGTACTGGGTTTTCCATGGTTACAGGAACATAATCCGGTGCTGGATTGGAAAACTATGTCTGTGACTAGTTGGGGTTGTCAAGGGGTACATAGTGACGTTCCTTTGATGTCAATTTCCTCTTCCCCCTCTTCTGAAGTCCCTGAGTTTTTGTCGGATTTCCAGGATGTATTTGATGAGCCCAAGTCCAGTTCCCTTCCTCCACATAGGGACTGTGATTGTGCTATTAACTTGATTCCAGGTTGTAAGTTCCCTAAGGGCCGACTTTTCTTTTTTTATTTAAATAGATTTTTATTAACAATATAAAGAAGAACATCAGAATGCCATTTACATTGCAATATATCACATACACATTTTCTTATTTAATAAACCCCAACATTACCCCAACTACCCCCCTCCCCCCTAAGACAGCTCAATCCCAATCTTCACCCCACTGAGGCCTTCTCTGCCTCGTGCAATTTATCCTTATCCAGGTCTTAAGAAACTCGACGTCTATACTCCTCAATCCAATTCAAGCCAAGGAGACCACATCTTATTAAACATTTCTATTTTCCCCCTTTTTTTGTACACCCCCTTTTCCAATTTTAGACCATGTTGAACATATTGGAGAAATTCCCTTCTCGCAGGTGGTTCCGCATTTATCCAATTTCGTGCTATTACTTTCCTGGCCATGTATAGTAGCCTAGCGATTGCAATCTTCCAAGTATTGTCAACTCCAATTTCTTCCACATATCCCAGCACGCATACTATCGGATCTCTAAGAACTCTACACTTATACGCTACTTCAACCCGGCTCAAAACCACCACCCAAAAAGCAGCCAGCCTAGGACACGTCCACATCATGTGATATATTCCTGCATTCTCACTCGCACACCTCGGGCACTCAGAATTGGCACGCAATCCCGCTTTGTATAGCACTTCCGGAGATTTATATACTCTATGCAGAATATATAGCTGCGAGAGTCTATATGGTTCACTCAAGGATAGTCGCGGAACCCACTCCATCACCGATTCCCAGGTTTCATTCTCCATCGGCCCCACGTCCCTCTCCCACTTAGCTCTCGCCTTTATAGGGAAATCTAGCAAAAACGTGTGCATAAGGTCCTTATACAGAGTGGAAATAAATCCCCTTGTAGTCCCGTCACCACACACATACTCCAACACTATATGATCTTGAACACTGATATCAACCTTTTTATTCTGAGCTCTAAAGGCATGTCTCATCTGCGCATACTGATATTCCCCTGTGGATCGCAGACCAAATTCTACCTGCAATTGGGAAAAGGACTTCAATGCCTACTGCTGGATTATCTGGTGAACAAAGCAAATTCCCTTATTCTGACATTCCATCAGTCCCCCCAAGGCCTCAAATTCCTTTAAATTGTTGTTAGACCATATCGGTGTGAATCTAGTCAACCCTGTAACCCCGCGAATCTGCCTTAGTCTATTCCATAATTTGTGAATCAGGAACAGGGTTGGGTATACTCTCCCCAAAGCGCCCAAGGAGCCATCCTCCAAACAACTGACCACCGGTCGTCGGTCCGTCACCTCTTCCATTAGATGTTGTACTGCACTGGATGACGCCCCTCGCGCCCAGCCCTTCAAATGCTGGCTCTGGGCAGCAAGGAAGTATATTTCCGGGTTGGGCAAAGCCAATCCACCATCTTCCTTGGGTCGCTGAAGCGTCTCCAGGCTAATACGTGGATATTGTCTTCCCCATATCAAACTTCTAAAGAGGGCATTAATCTGCCTGAACTTCCCCCGAGGGATCCAAATTGGTGCGTTATGTAGAACATATAGAATTTTTGGCATCAGGACCATTTTAATAAGGTTTACCCTACCGACGACCGATAGATGTAGTTTATTCCAGGCATCTACCTTCGCCTTGAGTACCCCCATAACAGGAGTTAAATTCCTTTGCAGGAACTCCTCAATTGGCACCGAAATCCATATTCCAAGGTATTTAAATTGGGAAACCACCTTTAGCCTCTCATCCCCAACATCCTCACTCACATTCTCTCCTACGTCATCCACCATAAAAAGAACCGACTTATCCCAATTAATTGTTAGTCCCGACACAGTACCAAATCTAAGGGCCGACTTTTCAATCTGTCTGTGCCAGAGCATGCTGCCATGCGGAGTTATGTTAAAGAATCTTCGGCATATTCGGCCGTCTTCGTCACAATTGGGAGCGGGTTTCTTTTTTGTTGCTAAGAAGGATGGCTCCTTGAGACCCTGTATAGATTATCGTCTTCTTAATAAGATCACGGTCAAATTCCAATACCCCTTGCCTTTGCTTTCTGATTTGTTTGCTCAGATTAAGGGGGCTAGTTGGTTTACTAAGATTGACCTCCGAGAGGCATATAATCTTGTTCGTATTAAACAGGGTGACGAATGGAAAACTGCATTTAATACGCCCGAAGGCTATTTTGAATACCTTGTGATGCCATTCGGGCTCTCTAATGCTCCATCTGTGTTCCAATCTTTCATGCATGATATTTTCCGTAATTATCTTGATAAATTCATGGTTGTATATTTGGATGATATTTTGATTTTTTCCGATGATTGGGAGTCTCATGTGAAGCAGGTCAGGATGGTATTCCAGATCCTTCGTGATAATGCTTTATTTGTGAAGGGGTCTAAGTGCCTATTCGGAGTTCAGAAGGTCTCTTTTTTGGGTTTTATTTTTTCTCCCTTGTCTATGGAAATGGATCCTGTTAAGGTCCAAGCTATTCATGACTGGATTCAACCCACATCTGTGAAGAGCCTTCAAAAATTGTTGGGCTTTGCTAATTTCTATCGCCGTTTCATTGCCAACTTTTCCAGTGTGGTTAAGCCCCTTACTGATTTGACGAAGAAAGGCGCTGATGTGACGAATTGGTCCTCTGCGGCTGTTGAGGCCTTTCGGGAGCTTAAACGCCGATTTACTTCTGCCCCTGTGTTGCGTCAGCCGGATGTTTCTCTTCCTTTTCAGGTTGAGGTTGACGCTTCTGAGATTGGGGCAGGGGCCATTTTGTCTCAGAGGGATTCTGATGGTTCTTTGATGAAACCGTGTGCTTTTTTTTCCAGAAAGTTTTCGCCTGCGGAATGCAATTATGATGTCGGCAATCGGGAGTTGTTGGCTATGAAGTGGGCATTTGAGGAGTGGCGACATTGGCTTGAGGGAGCTAAGCACCGCGTTGTGGTCTTGACTGATCATAAGAATCTGATTTACCTCAAGTCAGCCAAGCGGCTGAATCCTAGACAGGCTCGATGGTCCCTGTTTTTCTCCCGTTTTGATTTTGTGGTCTCGTATCTTCCGGGATCTAAGAATGTTAAGGCTGATGCCCTCTCTAGGAGATTTTTGCCTGATTCTCCTGGAGTCCTTGAGCCGGTTGGCATTCTTAAGGAAGGGGTGATTCTTTCTGCCATCTCCCCTGATTTGCGGCGGGTGCTTCGGGAATTTCAGGCTAATAAACCTGACCGCTGTCCAGTGGGTAAACTGTTTGTTCCTGATAGATGGACAAGTAAGGTAATTTCTGAGGTTCATTGTTCAGTGTTGGCTGGTCATCCTGGGATTTTTGGTACCAGAGATTTGGTTGCTAGGTCCTTTTGGCGGCCTTCCTTGTTGCGCGATGTGCGTGCTTTTGTGCAGTCCTGTGGTACTTGCGCCCAGGCCAAGCCTTGCTGTTCCCGCGCTAGTGGGTTGCTTTTGTCTTTGCCGGTCCCTGAGAGGCCCTGGACGCATATTTCCATGGATTTTATTTCGGATCTTCCTGTTTCCCAGAAGATGTCTGTTATCTGGGTTGTTTGTGACCGGTTCTCTAAAATGGTCCATCTGGTACCTTTGCCTAAGTTGCCTTCCTCCTCAGATTTGGTTCCATTGTTTTTTTCAGCATGTGGTTCGTTTGCATGGCATTCCGGAGAATATTGTGTCTGACAGAGGTTCTCAGTTTGTCTCTAGGTTTTGGCGGGCCTTTTGTGCTAGGATGGGCATTGATTTGTCTTTTTCTTCAGCGTTTCATCCTCAGACTAATGGCCAAACTGAGCAAACTAATCAGACCTTGGAAACCTATTTGAGATGCTTTGTGTCTGCTGATCAGGATGATTGGGTGGCTTTCTTGGCGTTGGCCGAGTTTGCCCTTAATAATCGGGCTAGTTCGGCTACTTTGGTTTCACCTTTCTTCTGTAATTTTGGTTTTCATCCTCGTTTTTCTTCTGGGCAGGTTGAGCCTTCTGATTGTCCTGGTGTTGATTCTGTGGTGGACAGGCTGCAGCAGATTTGGACTTATGTGGTGGACAATTTGACGTTGTCTCAGGAAAGGGCTCAACGTTTTGCTAACCGTGTGAAAGAAGCTCTACACCTAGTGCTTTGTGCAGATTGAGAAATGGACATGAAATGGTGCATTTTACTTACAAAACATCCTAGAAGTGTTTTATGTTCGGTATTTAGTCTTTTTGTTTCTATTTTTCTTTAATATTTGTTTTGTTGTTGATCAATATTTTGTGTAGTAGCAGGAACATGTTGGTGTCAGAGGGGCCTTGTTACACCATAAGAAAAAAAACCCATCACATATTCCTTCCTGTTGTAAAACCCCCATTGTGATGGTTTGGTGACTGCTGCTCATAAAATAAGAAATTCTAGTTAAAAGCCTATAGTAGAGATTAGGGAATTGCTATCTTATGAAATTCATTTTTGTTCAAACCTTCATCTTTCACTCCTCCAAACATAAAAGCTGACGTGCTCCTGACCCCCAAGTGCTGAACTCCGGTAACATGACAGATGTGTTGCACTGCTTCATCCAGTACGAAGATTAGGATGTACCCATGTGTTGTAAAAATGTCCATTCATGTTCAATGACAGCAAATAGAGCTCTTGACAATCATGAATTGATATATGATGTATATTAGAAAATTGCATAATTTTTCATCTTACACCAAATAATTTGCTTAAAATGGAAAATCTTTTAAAATGTTTTTTTTATACTAAATATAGCATGGAAGATAAATGTACAATCACTGGGGGATCCAAATACTTGGGCCAATTAATGCTATATAAAAACAATGCGTACGTAACAATGCCCACGGTGGTAGTCGTGGGAGAGGGCCCCATCCTCCACACCTGAGCACGTTACAGAAAATCGAGTGTTGTGGGGGTGCATGTGCAACGGTACTTCTGTTCTCGAGAATGTGGTCGTAAAGTCCCCAGTGTGTATGGAGCAGTAGAAGAAGGAAGGGGAGAACAGTTGAATGCAATCAGGCATGGGCCCACAATGCAGGGATTGGCTGGAGGGGTGAATATTGAGTACTAGATGGTGGCCCGATTCTAACGCATCAGGTATTCTAGAATATGCATGTCCACGTAGTATACTGCACAGCCCGCGTAGTATATTGCACAGCCCACGTAGTATATTGCCCAGTCACGTAGAATATTGCCCAGATACGTAGTATATTGCCCAGCCACGTAGTATATTGCCCAGCCACGTAGTATATTGCCCAGTCACGTAGTATATTGCCCAGCCACGTAGTATATTGCCCAGCCACGTAGTATATTGCCCATTCACGTAGTATATTGCCCAGCCACATAGTATATTGCCCAGTCACGTAGTATATTGCCCAGCTACATAGTATATTGCACAGCGACATAGTATACAGCACAGAGCCACGTAGTATACAGCACAGACACATAGTATATTGCCCAGCTACATAGTATATTGCCCAGTCACGTAGTATATTGCCCAGTCACATAGTATATTGCCCAGTCACGTAGTATATTGCCCAGTCACGTAGTATATTGCCCAGCGACGTAGTATACAGCACAGAGCCACGTAGTATATTGCCCAGTCACGTAGTATATTGCCCAGTCACGTAGTATATTGCCCAGCGATGTAGTATACAGCACAGAGCCACGTAGTATATTGCCCAGTCACGTAGTATATTGCCCAGCCTTGTAGTATACAGCACAGAGCCACGTAGTATATTGCCCAGTCACGTAGTATATTGTCCAGTCACGTAGTATATAACAGTGGCCACGTAATATCTAGCAAAGCCCCCGCAGTATATCACACTGCCTATGTAGTATATAGCAGCTACGCGGTATCTAACACAGCCCACGTAGTATACAGCAGTGTGGGCACCATATCCCTGTTAAAAAAATAATTAAAATAAAAAATAGTTATATACTCACCCCCTAGGATCCACCGAAGCTCCGGTGATAGGCGCACGGCTGCCGCCATCTTCCGTTCCCAGGATGCATTGCGAAATTACCCAGATGACTTAGCGGTCTCGCGAGACCGCTAAGTCTTCTGGGTAATTTCGCAATGCATCGCTGGGAACAGAAGATGGCAGCAGGCCCGAGCGGCTCGGCGGACATCGGAGGGTGAGTATAGCAGGTTTTTTTTATTATTTTGAACATTACATTTTTTTACTATTGATGCCGCATAGGCAGCATCAATAGTAAAAAGTTGGGGACACACAGGGTTAATAGCGGCGGTAACGGAGTGCGTTACCCGTGGCATAACGCGGTCCGTTACCGCTGGCATTAACCCTGTGTGAGCGGTGACCGGAGGGGAGTATGCAGGCGTCGGGCACAGACTGCGGGGAGTAAGGAGCGGCCATTTTCTTCCGGACTGTGCCCGTCGCTGATTGGTCGTGGCTGTTTTGCCGCGACCAATCAGCGACTTGGATTTCCATGACAGACAGAGGCCACGACCAATGAATATCCGTGACAGACAGACAGGCAGAAGGACAGAAAGACGGAAATGACCCTTAGACTATTATATAGTAAATTGGGAGCATAGGTGGTGTGTAGGGGGATGAAAGGAGGAGTGGAGGTTTAGGATATGGCAAGAAAAGTGGCCACTTTAGGCTATGTTCCCAGGATGAGTTTTTTGTGAGGTTTTTTTTGCTCTGCGTATTTTTGAAAAAATGCAAGAAACCTATTTTACTTAATGGGTGCAGAAAATCTGCAACATCAAAAACTCACCAAAAGCTCATGGTGGGAACGTAGCCTTAGGTGTCCCATTAATACATGTGGGGACAACCAGTAAAGAGTCCCATTTGCCCACACAAATAAATTGGTATAACATTGGTTTACAGAATCGGAATGGAGGATATTCTGAAGGCTCTAAATTGTAGTTTATTTTGGGTCATGGTGGTGAAGGCAATGGGGAGTCCATGTAGTTGGTGCTAAATTGGTTGTAGAGGAAATTATATGGATGGTTCCCTTCCAGGTAAATTAATTAAGTAGTCGCTGATCTGACACTGAGTTTGGGGCTCTGGACAGGGGTTGCTTAATCTACCACATACAGTGGTGGTGTGGCGCCATCAACCTGGGGCTTACGTCTCAATTGAAAAAAAGTGCCAGATTTGGTAGTGTCAAGGACCTTCCCAGTTCTGTATTTTAAATAGTTCATTTTATTATTAGATTTGTTAATATGTGGCCAATTTAATCCAAAAAACTAAGTCTTCTGTGTTTTCGTTTCAGTTGGGAGGGGGCCGAGTCGAGGAAGTTTATAATATATGGTCACAGACTGGACCGAATCTGCCATACATGACCACGCATATGCGGGACCATTGCTCGATTCACTGCTATGAAACTAATCTCCAACAATTCCATACAAGTCAATAGAGCGGTGGTCATGCATGTATTTTCATTCACTATTCACACAGGGGACTTTGAAACCCTTTTTCTCTCTTTTTCTGGCAGTTGGACCCCCAGAAATCATACATTTCTTACATAACTTCTATTATGTATTATTATTAACGGCCTTCAGCTCAATCTTGAGCCATGATGACTGATGGATGAACGCTCTGCAGGGAGATCGATCTTGTGCAAGCCTAGATAGGTCCACCAGGGTCTTCTCCACCGTTATTTTGATTGTATTAAGCCATCGGGTTAGTGATAAATGTATCTCATGGGTAAACCCCTCTAAGGACTGAATTATTGCATGTAACAAAAATATTCTATCACTTTTGTGTGCAGCTTAATTACAGAATTTGAACAAATATCCCATTCAACTGGTAATTTGTATCTTTACTGTACAATGTATGATTTTATTAAATAATATGGTCAACCCATAAAATGATTCCTCTTTCGCCATAGGTGATAGAGAAACTGCTGGAGATGTATATTAGAGCACAGTTATTTCACTGTCACCTGCAGAACTGCTCAGAACTTTTCATTAGCTTGGTCTTTATTGGTCATGCATCGGTGGAGACCCTGGAGGTAAGAAGTGCACCTTGTAGAAATACATGGGCTCCGAGCAGATAATCTGAGAGGCGCAAACGTTCTGGTTCGGGATTATGCTTTCATCTGGCGCTGAAGCAATGCTGTAAAACAAAAAGACATGGTGCTGTTTATGTGTCTACACCTCTTATCTACTTCTTCATAGATATCAATATGTTGATACATTTGCAATAATTCTTAATCTAAAGGCTACTAATGTGTGATTGGTGGGGTTCTGAGTGACAGTTCGAGGCACAGTCACACATATGGACCAATCATTGTGTCTGGATGACCAATAAGGCTGGTTTCAAATTTGCGTTTAAAAACGCAGCATTTTAAACGCAAACGCATGTGGTGAAAAAAGCGCATGTAAACGCGGTAAAACGCCTCGTTTTTTAGACGCATGCGTTTTTTCATGTTTTATTGCAAACGTGGCGTTTTGACGCTTTACATGCGTTTTTTCATGCGTTTGCGTTTTTTAAACGCATGATGAGAAGTGTGTGACAACTTGCCAATCATCAAAATCAACAAGAAAACCCACTATAAACAGAAATAGCTAGGGTTAGGGTTTGGATCCCTAGTAACCCTAACCCTTACCCTAACCCTAATCCTAAGGGATCTTAACCCTAACCCTACCCCTAACCCTACCCCTAACCCTTACGGTTAGGGTTAGGGTTAGGATCCCAAGGGTTAGGGTTAGGGGTAGGGTTAGGGTTAGGGTTAGGATCCCTTTATCAATTTTATGGTGTGGGGTGGCTTATCAGTGTTTTTTCTTGTTTTTTTTATAAAAACGCATGCGTTTTTAACGCAACCAAACGCATGTGCTTAAAAACGCATGCGTTTACATAGACAGCAATACTTTTTTTGCCGCAAAATCTATATAGAAGTCCAAAAATCAGAGAAAGGCTCTCCACGGGCCGAAACGTTGCCATGATGGGCTATTAAATATGAATACCTTCATAACTTTATCCACAATGGTGTGCTGCCTCTGATTTTTGGACTTCTATGACAAGGTTTGGTACATGCCTGAGGGGCCTTGCACCCTGATTTTTGTTTTTCTTTTCTGTGCTGCTCTCATTTTTTTGCAATATATATATATATATATATATATGTATATATATATATATATATATACATATATATATATATATATACACACACACATACACAGTTGTGCTCAAAAGTTTGCACACCCCGGCAGAATTTTTGCTTTCTTGGCCTTTTTTCAGAGACTATGAATGATAACACCAAAACTTTTTATTCACTCATGGTTAGCGGTTGGGTAAACCTATTTATTGTCATTCTTTTGTATTTCTGTATTATTTATATTATATGTAATGAATCAAATTATAACTTTTTCAACCATGAACTTCCCTTTTCCTCCTCATTTACTATGGCCTCTCTGTATACAGTATGAGCCCCCACTTGGCCTTCTACATACAATATGAGCCCTCATGCTGGTTATGAAAATTACGACGGAGCCCACACCAGTATTTTTTCATTTATTCAATTTGCACACAGAGTACACAATGGGTGCTCAACTCACATAACCCTGCCTGGTCATGCTAATCTCAGGGTGATCAGGTGACAATTATGAGAGCTGCCTTCAGCACCCGGCGCCTGGGAACAGCGCAAACTGTACCACTTTTTCCTAGGCACCGGTACGTGTCACTCTTATGACACACAGATGTCATCCGTGTGTTATCAGTGTGCACTTGTGCGGGATGTTTTGCGGCCCGTGCCATGGATAGAAACTGTCACCACACATTCCTGGAGACACGTACGTGTGAAGGAGGCTTAACAGAGCATTTCCATAGAATATCTGTGCCATACTTGTTAGAGAGATGTAAAATACGTACATGGCTTCTCTGGTTTTCTTCTTGAAACAGAGGTAATAGATAAAAAGTAGTAAGAGCAGGAGAAGGGGTATCCCGAAGCCCAGCACTAAACCCAAGATTAGGTTTTTTCTTTCATTGGAGTTTGTTATGTCAATCCATGCTTCTTCCATCCGGGAAACTTTTCAAGGTAAAAGCAAAAATGTATTACATTATTGTTGATATATATATATATATATATATATATATAGGTTAACACTGAACACTAATCCTTTAATAAAGGCAAAAAGTTTGCTTTAGCAACAATTCAAAATACTCATGTGGATTTAGCAGAGTTGACTCCATTATTCTTTGTTTACTTTCCTAGATCGATGATATGCCGTTCATGCTCGAGTCCGCTCTAGCTAATCTCATTATCGTGGTCACATTTTCAGCCTGCCAGTGTCATCACTGAGACTAGTGATTGTCTGCAGCGGTCCTGATTTGGGTACACCTTGATGTTGATAAGGTGGCTTTTACACTGTTTTTGTGTGCAATCATGCTCATATACCTTGCATGCATACTAACTTATACTCCAGTTCTTATTTTTCCGTTAAGTTTTAGATTTCTGCACTTAGTGCAGGTAAAGATGTGGCCTCCTTTTTTTGAGCTGGACATTACTTTTATATAGCTTTGCACAGCTGCGTGTCCATATTCGGGACCCGGTCATGCTCGGCCCTTTTTTAATACTAGAGGTTAGGACCATCCTGATTGGGTACAGCATGACACTGGTGGGATGACTTTTACGCCTTTTTATATCAAAACTTGTGTTTACTAAGTCTCCTATGTTATTTATATGCACTATTGCTTTTACTTATTTCCTTACAGTGGGGTATATGTTCATTTTGATTCTATCTTAGGTTTTTGCGGTCACATATACAGGGTGGGCCATTTATATGGATACAACTAAATGAAATGGGAATGGTTGGTGACCCACATTGGCGCACTGAATTTGCAGAATGGGCAAAACAAAAACTGGAACAGGACCCTCAGTTTACACAGAACATTATGTTCAGTGATGAGGCAATTTTTGGGGGGTGGGCCATTTATATGGATACACCTAAATAAAATGGGAATGGTGACAGTTTTCTTGCACAGGGTGTCTTGCATTGAAATCTGCTGCAAGGACCCGGGTACTGCGTTCACCAGACATCAACACAATTTCTATCCACTCCTCTATGTTAACTTCTGCGACATGTCAATGGCTGTAAACAAAGAGAAACTTGTAAATAGTTTATTAAAGAAAAAAGTTACGATAAAACCAAGCATACCATTGTTTTTCTTGTGAAATTCTCAATAAGTGTCACATGACCCTTTTCCCATTGAAAAAAATAAAGTTGAATCCAAAATGGCCGACTTTAAAATGGCCACCTTGGTCACCACCCATCTTGAAAAGTTTCCCCTCCCATATACTAATGTGCCCAAACAGGAAGTTGATATCACCAACCATTCCCATTTTATTTAGGTGTATCCATATAAATGGCCCACCCTATATATACGACATGTCATCGCTCCATGAAAATGAGCAACAAAGAGTAGATTGGTGGAAAGAGGACAGGCGATATCTGCTGGATCATTGCTATATCACTGAACTGTTCCAAATCTATGGGAATAAGGTAGACGAGTGCTGTACTCAGCAATCTCCGTTATCCTCAAACTCAATGTGGACAAATCTAAACTCATCATCTTTCCTCCATCCCATAGATCTTTCTTACCTGACCTATCTATCGCAATCAACGACATCATGCTTTCCCCCGTACCGGAAGTCCGCTGCCTCGGAGTAACCTTTGACTCTGCCCTGTTCTTCAAACCTCACATCCAAGCTCTGTCCACCTCCTGTCACCTCCAGCTCAAAAATATCTCCAGAATCCATCCTTTCCTCAACTGTCAATCTACTAAAATGCTTGTGCATGCCCTCATCATCTCCCGCCTTGACTACTGCAACATCCTTTTCTGCGGCCTCCCTGCTAACACCTTTGCAGCTCTCCAGTCCATACTTAACTCTGCTGCTCGACTAATTCATCTCTCTCCTCGCTACTCCTCCGCTTCCCCCCTCTGCAAGTCTCTTCACTGGCTCCCATTCCCTCAGCGTATCCAGTTCAAATTACTAATACTGACCTACAAAGCCATCCACAACCTGTCTCCTCCATATATCTCTGAACTAATTTCCCGATATCTTCCCTCATGTAATCTCTGGTCCTCCCAAGACCTCCTTCTCTCCTCCACACTTATTCGCTCCTCATCCAACCGCCTCCAAGACTTCTCCCGAATATCTCCCAGCCTCTGAAATTCTCTGCCCCAACATGTCCGACTATCAACCACATTTGGATCCTTCAGACGGAACCTGAAAACCCATCTCTTCAGGAAAGCCTACAGCCTGCACTGACCTCAATGCCTCCTCACCACTACCGAAGCTACTGCCTCACCAACACCGGAGCTCCTGCAACCCTCAACCTATTGTCTCCTTCACCATAATCCTGTAGAATAAAAAACCTGCAAGGGTCCTCGCCCCTCTGTATCAGTCCGTCATTATTAGTTTGTTTACTGTAAGTGATATCTGTAACTTGTATGAAACCCTTTCTCATGTACAGCACCATGGAATCAATGGTGCTATATAAATAAATAATAATAATCCCTATAGAGGAGAGTGCTACAAAACTGAAATTTATACTGGCTATGAACTGGGATACAATTAGATTTTTTATTTACTTTTAGTAAATCCATCAAAATTGACACTACATTCTCCGCTAAGTATGCCTTCTTTACAGAAAAGTCGTAATGGTAGCGGAAGAAGGAGGCGTTACATATTTGCACAAGTGTTGATTGCAAAAATATCACTTTTTAACACCAGAAATGTTCTGATAAATACTCCGTTTTGCGCCAAACTGTGCCCACATAATGATTTGCCCATCTAGAGTATAAATATCCAAACAAACCCATACAATGCTGCACCATATCCTCATAGTGATCCGATGGTGCCAAAAAAGTACAAACAAGTGCTATATTATGCCAAACCATAGCTAATATCAGACATAAGTGCTAATTAGTGTCATGCCTTGTTAACATAGCCCCAATTTAACGGGAAATAAAGCCAAGTTGTGCCAATGGTTCTCAAAGTGTTCCATGTGTTGCCTCGATAAAATGCCGCAAGTCTCTGACTCTTCGTCAGCCTTGTGATTTGGCAAAATGAGGAGGGTACACCCATCGGAGAGCAGACTATGGTAATCGTTCTGCTCCTGACCTCAATCTCTAGATGAGTCTTTAGCATCATCATCCTCTCACATCACAATCACCACGCAGATAAACACAGGAGTTGGGTAGAGGTTAATGCAATCAGTTTTGTCATCTTCACAAAATAGAGAATACAAAAAAAAAGACACAAAACAGAAAAACATAAGATTTTTTTTGCAATATAATCTCTTACCAGATGCACAGTCGTTCCCCTCCAGCTCCATGCTGGAATTACAGAAACATTTGTATCCTCCGTATGTATTTTCGCACATTGAGGTGTTGCTGCATCGATGCTCATTGGCTGCACATTCATCCACATCTAAAAGTAAAGTGCATAGAAAAGTATGAATATTGGTATATTATTATGACTTATTGTATATTGTATACAAAAGTTTGATGATGTTACTCTCTTGTCATTTTTTTTGCAATCATTGGGAATTTATCAAGAGTTTTTCATACATTTTTGTCTCTTGTTTTTACACTCAAATATACAGATTTTAGCAATTTTACACCGCTCTCTCTACCTTTGAAATGTAGGTGGGAAAGTAAGAGTTGTTACCTCAGCAAATAATTCTAAAAATGTAGACTTTTTTAATAAAAGTTGAAAAACAGTGGCAAAAAACAGCTTTACACAAAACTGTTATATCTAAATATTTTTACATAATTAATTTGCACGTTATTGCATGAAATAAGAACTTGATACAATAGAAAAACAGAACTTAATATTTGGTACAGAAACCTTAGTTTTCAATTACAGAGGTCATAAATTTCTTTTAGTTCTTGACCAAGTTTGCACACACTGCAGCAGGGATTTTGGCCCACTTCCCCATACAGATATTCTCCAGATCTTTCAGGTTTCGGGGCTGTCGCTGGGCAACATTGAGTTTCAGCTCCCTCCAAAGATTTTCTATTGGGTTCAGGTCTGGAGACTCCAGAACCTTGAAATGCTTCTTACCGAGCCACTCCTTAGTTGCCCCAGCTGTGTGTTTCGGGCCATTGTCATGCTGAAAGACCCAGCCATGACCCATCTTCAATGCTCTTACTGAGGGAAGGAGGTTGTTGGACAAAATTTCGTGATACATGACCCCTTCCATCCTACGTTCATTATGAAGCAGTCATCCTGTCCCTTTTGCAGACAAGCACCCCCACAGTATCATATTTCTCTCACCATGCTTCACGGTTGGGACGGTCTTCTTGGGGTTGTACTCATCTTTCTTTCCCAAACATGGCAAGTGGTGTTGACATCAAAAAGATCTATTTTGGTCTCATCTGAGCTAAGGACCTTCTCCCATACCTCCTCCGGATCGTCCAGATGGTCACTGGAGAACTTAATACGGGCCTGAACATGTGCTGTTGTGAGCAGGGGAACCTTGTGTGCCCTGCAGGATTTTAATCCATGATGGTATAGTGTGTTACTAAAGGTAATGTTTGACACTGTGGTCTTAGCTCTCTTCGGGTCATTGATCAGGTTGTCCCACGTAGTTCTGGGCTGATTCCTGACCTTTCTTTAATTCATCTTTACACCATGAGAGATCTTGCATGGAGCCCCAGACAGAGGAAGATTGGAGGTCATCTTGTGTTTCTTCCATTTTCTAATATTTGTGCCAACAGTTGTGGCCTTCTAACCAATCACCTTAGCTCCTGCGCAGGCGTACTTTGTCTGCCCTGTTGAGGGCAGAGAAAAGTACTGCAGTGCGCAGGCGCTGGGCTTCTCGGACCTTTCCCAGCGCCTGCGCACTGTAGTACTGTGTTCTGCCCTCAACAGGGCAGATCAGTACGCCTGCACAGGAGCCGCGACAGGATGCAAGGAAGAGGACCTCATCGCATGAAGATGGGAAGTGCCAGACCCGGACCACGACGCCCGTCGGACCGGAGTGCACCAGGACCGACTGTTTTTCTTATCTTTCAGGTTACATCGGGGGCTTATCTACAGCATTACAGAATGGTGTAGATAAGCCCCAAATGGCGGTGGCCGCAGCTTATTACGAAAAAGTAGGTGACAGATTCCCTTTAAGGCATAAAAAATATAGTAATAACAGGACATCAGATAATCACCAAGATGACTTTTTAATGCAGCTTTCAAATACTGGATGTCTATAATATAAACATATTATCACACAAATATCAGCAAAACATCATAAGAATTTACCTTCTACTGATGACAAATTGAACTGATAGTAGGACTGCACCCGAGTTAAGTAATCCTTTAGAAACCAATGTGGTGTGTCGCTGGAGACATTGATCCTGTGTTCATATAAACCCCCTTTCGTTAAATTCTTGAACTGTAAATTGTAGAACTTGTTCTCAAACCCAAGAGACAAAAGGTCCTTCAGCTTTTTAAGGAAGAGATTAGAAAAGAATTGTGTGAGTCATCGAATATCATTTTCACGCAATTGAATCTCATCTTTTTTTCGATGTGTACATGATATACAGGGAGACAATAAATGAAACGGATGAAACATGAAAGGAATGGGAGAGACATATACAGGAAGAAAACAAAGAAAAGTAGGGATGGTCTTGGAATATTTCTTTGATCATTTTAATATTATGGAACCGAATTTCCTCATACACATACTTCCCAACAGTTAGAGATGCAATTAAGAAGCTGCACTGTTGGCTCTGGGGGACGCAAATACAATGGAATACGATGATTGAGTTGGGAGCCTTCAGCTCCTTGCTCCACCATTGAGCTTATGCACCGTTTAATACTCAGCCCAACGGGTGCAATGGCATCATTATATGGTGCCTTCTGTGCGCAGCCACACTGGCTAGGTGAGACACCATATCGAAGGGGGTTGGGAAGTTTTTGAGCATCTTACTGTGTGTGGGTGGTCGATGGGGCATCATACTGTGTATTTGACAAGACATTGTGAGGGCATCATACTGTGAGGACATCATATTGTGTTAGGGGCTCTTAGGGCATCATACTGTACATGGGGGAATAAATATGCAGGAATGTACTGTAAAAGCATCATACTGCATAAGGGGCACAGTGAGGGCATGAATCTGTAGGTTGCTCTACGGGTGCATCCTACTGTCAGTGTAGTTACGGTATGTAGGGGCATCACACTGTGTTGTGGGGGGCATTTTTGGAGCTATCACACCGTGGGGAGGCAGCATATTGGGTGGGTGCCATGAAAGGCTTATTGAATTATGTGGGAACACTAAAGGGCTTCAGTAGGGGCACTATTTCTGTGTTTGTACATAAAATTTGTGGTTAGGCTTAGCGTAAAACTTTTTGCTAACAATATACAGTATGTCCATCTTCTGCTTTTTTCAAATTTGAGAGGTAAATACATTTCTATGGCCTCCATATTATGGTTTATTGCAAACTTGAACTTGTACATAAAGTAATAGAGTGAAATATCTGGAGCTTAGCTCAGTATTTGTCCGGGAATGCCCTTCATTGACATTTCCCGCACAAGAGTTTAAAATTCCTAAACATCCCCTTCTTGCGTTCAAGTAATTCTCCACATCGTGCTCAGTATTAGCTTGTGCTATTGCCAATTTGAAAGCAATTGATCTCTTTACCTGGAAATATCAACTCAGCTGCTCGTGGGCAGCTGATTGCTTCAAAGATATTGATGAAATTTTGAATTTACTTGCTGGAAATTACATTGACGATAGTATTCATTAACAGAATTTGGAGAGTTACGTAACCCACCCGAGCCATAACTGTTCTGTACAGGAGAACTAATTTTTGGTTGGGTTCTAGACCTCACCAAGAAGAGCACTGGTAGGTTGTACTAGATGGATTTTTTCTACTATGCCAACTTTAACGTATCAGCGTTATCATAGCCATCTTTAGCGTCTTCTCATACACTACAGATTGGACACAAATAACAGCTAAGATTCTGCACCAAATCTTAGTACCTCATGACTACCCTCATGATGTCAGTAACTATAGGGTGCGGAGGTAGCAGTCACATCCTTGTGGGGACCAAAGCTTTCGCTTCATATAATGGGACACAATTAGACATGACAGGTAGTACGTGGGTGACTCTTATAGATTTTGTATTTTGATCCAGGAACTACGTTAAATCTCTAATTGCCCAATGGATTCTCTGTGCAATGAACCCAGGTCATCTATATCACCTGCTGCACAGATGTGTGCATGTTTTAGTCCAAAGCACGTAGGAAAAGCTCACATATATTTCTTCTAGTTCTGGGGGAAATGTCCTGTTTTATCTGAATTTACAATAACATTTTTGCGCATTTTTTAGCCCTCCCAAAAAAGCTGGATACTCTTTATATTCTATTTTGTTTGCTACCATTGAGCAGGAATGTTTTTTTATACTTGGGTGAGGTGGATCATACTCTTTCTTGTGTTTTTAAAAGTCTGAAATGCTTAAAAAAGATAAAAGTAAATCATAATAATAAAAAAAACACTTACCATTTTTTCTTGTTGTGTGGAAAATTCTTTCAATGGAATTGTGTTTCGCCAATTCACAGTGCAATTAAATATATTCCAGCCTATTAAAACAAAATTCCCCAACGATTATAAACTGTACGGACTATCACATCCAGCAAATAAAGGTTCACATGAATGGCGCAAATCTGCAATCAGCACATCTAATATGATAAATATGGGATAGTGCAGTATGGAAGGTGGAAACAACGAAGAAGTCGTAGCATCGTGGTCCCGTCAAATAGCTGATCAGCGGGGCGGGGGTGCCGAGAGCTGGACCTCCACCAATCTAATATCCATGGCCCTCAGACCTAGATAACCTCACATCTATCCATCCACTCCTTGCTCTATCTTTCTATCTATCTATCTATCTATCTATCTATCATATATACCTTTTCATTCTTCCCTTTTTCTTTATTTCTCATATCTGTCTCATTTCAATATTTTATGATGTGTTCACACATTGCGTCTTTGCTGTGGAAGTTGTTACAGAAATTTCTGTTGCTGAAAATAGTCTCCATTCATCTGATTTTTTTGGGATAAATGGGACAGCTGAAGAACTTTCAGAACCTAAACTCACAGCAAATATGCAACATCTAAGCATACCCTTAGTGATTGTTCTTCTCTCATTCATATTGCTAAATCTCATGCCAACATATATGTAAAATCAGTTTGAAAAAACAAAATAATTTCCATTCATACCTGGTGGATTCCCTGAGTTACCTAGAAAAAAAGAAAAAGACGTCAATGTTAATCTTAATATCTGGATATAATCCTAATATACGAGTTCAAAGTAACTATGAGACCTATGAGGTGGCGAAGTGGAGGGTTGTACTAGACTTGGGTAACCCACTGGTGGGCACCTGTCATTGAGAAATTCCATATATTTCTTGAGGAATTCCATATATTTATATGCATATACTGGAGTTATATATATATATATATATATATATATATATATATATATATATAATATGTTATATATATATATATATGTTATTATTATTATTTACTGTTATAGCGCCATTTATTCCATGGCGCTTTACATGTAAGGAGGGGTATACATAATAAAAACAAGTACAATAATCTTAAACAATACAAGTCATAACTGGTACAGGAGGAGAGAGGACCCTGCCCGCGAAGGCTCACAATCTACAAGGGATGGGTGAGAATACAGTAGGCAAGGGTAGAGCTGGTCATGCAGCGGTTTGGTCGATCGGTGGTTACTGCAGGTTGTAGGCTTGTCTGAAGAGGTAGGTCTTCAGGTTCTTTTTGAATGTTTCGATGGTAGGCGAGAGTCTGATGTGTTGTGGTAGAGGGTACCAGAGTAGGGGTGATACGCGAGAGAAATCTTGTATACGATTGTGGGAAGAGGAGATAAGAGGGGAGTAGAGGAGGAGATCTTGTGAGGATTGGAGGTTGCGTGTAGGTAAGTACCGGGAAACGAGGTCACAGATGTATGGAGGAGACAGGTTGTGGATGGCTCTGTACGTCATGGTTAGGGTTTTGTACTGGAGTCTCTAGGTAATGGGGAGCCAGAGAAGGGATTGACAGAGGGGAGAAGCTGGGGGAATAGCCGGGGGACAGATGGATTAGTCGGGCAGCAGAGTTTAGAATAGATTGGAGGGGTGCGAGAGTGTTAGAGGGGAGACCACAGAGCAGGAGGTTGCAGTAGTCAAGGTGAGAGATGGACTAGGGTTTTTGCAGATTCTTGGTTGAGGAATGCACGGATTCGTGAAATATTTTTGAGTTGAAGTCGGCAGGAAGTGGAAAGGGCTTGGATATGTGGTTTGAAGGAGAGATCAGCGTCAAGGATTACCCCGAGGCAGCGAGCTTGTGGGACTGGGGAGAGTGGGCAGCCATTTACTGTAATGGATAGGTTCGTTGGGGGGAGGGTCACGTGAGATGGGGGAAAGATGATCAATTCTGTTTTGTCCATGTTAAGTTTCAGAAATCTAGCGGAGAAGAAGGATGAAATAGCGGACAGACATTGAGGGATTCTGGTTAGTAGGGAGGTGATATCTGGTCCAGAGATGTAGATCTGTGTGTCATCAGCATAGAGGTGATACTGAAAGCCATGAGACTCTATGAGCTGTCCCAGGCCGAAGGTGTAAATGGAGAAGAGCAGGGGCCCTAGGACTGAACCTTGTGGGACTCCGACAGATAGGGGGCGAGGTGAGGAGGTGGTGTGTGAGTGGGAGACGCTGAATGTCCGGTCTGTTAGGTATGACGAGATCCAGGATAGGGCCAAGTCTGTGATGCCAAGGGATGAGAGGGTCTGTAATAAGAGGGAATGGTCCACTGTGTCAAAGGCAGCCGACAGGTCCAGGAGGAGGAGGATAGAGTAGTGTCGCTTGCTCTTGGCGGTTAAGAGGTCATTGGTGACCTTAGTTAGGGCAGTTTCAGTGGAGTGATGTGACCGGAAGCCAGATTGTAAGCGGTCGAAGAGGGAGTAAGAAGAGAGATGGGAGGACAGTTCAAGGTAGACGTGTTGTTCCAGTAGCTTGGAGGCATAGGGGAGAAGTGATATAGGGCGATAGCTAGATACCGAGGATGGGTCAAGAGAGGGCTTTTTGAGGATAGGTGTGATGGAGGCATGTTTAAAGCTTGAGGGGAAAACACCAGTTGTTAGTGATAGGTTGAAGAGATGGGTTAGGGTTGGGATGAAGACTGTGGTGAGGTTTGGGATGAAGTGGGATGGGATCGGGTCAAGTGCACAGGTGGTGAGATGTGATCTTGAGAGTAGAGTGGAGAGTCGATCTTCTGTAATGGTGGAGAAGTTGGTTATATGTTAGTTGTGCAAGTAACTCAATACATGAGCAGAAGTGGGGAAGTGGCTCATTCATTGGAAGGGGAAGAAAACTGATCTGAGAGATACGCAGAGATCTGCTCGCCAAATTTCTGTTTTTCCCCTTTGATATGAACACTGGGCCTGTTTGTGTTTTCAAAGAAAAGAAGAATAATAGACTATGATGACCAGAAAACTCTTTAGATACAGATTGTATATGATCCCTTTAGACGCGTTCCATGCAGAACCCACGTGTCTGTGAGTCGTACCCATCCTAACCCTCAGCTGGTCCCACCTACTCAGTACGTAAACAGAAAGTTACATAAATGTCACTAAAGACTGCCATTACTGTGCTTTAAATAGCAGAACAGCGACTTTCAGTGCTGGTGTATTCACACTGTGATAAAGACAATGCGTCCGAAAAATCTCTTTCTATATGGCACTCTATACAGGAACCCTCATGGCATAAATTAAAACCAGCAATGACAGCAAGCATAAGCCACGTACTGCGGGAACAATCTCTGTGAGTGACACGTTGGAACAATTTAGCAATATTTAATGAGCCTTGCGTTGTACACCCAGCCCTGAGCTCCGGATACATTACCTGTCGCTTTGCTTGTTAAATAGACCTTAATGTGAAGAGTAAATGACAATTGGGAGCTCACTCAGCTCCGAGATCATTACTTATGTGTTTCTAAGTCCTGCAGCAAAATAATGTACTGCAAAGATGGGAAAAAAGCACTTACGGCCAAGGTGCTAGAGAATAACGGCTGGTGATGAAGAATGATCGATGGCGATGGAGGATGATGGGTTGTTATTGAAGGTTGATCTGTGGAGATGGAGAGTGATTGGTGGTGATGGAGGGTGATGGGTGGTAATTGAAGGTTGAACAGTGGAGATGGAGGGTTATAGGTGGTGAAGGGTGATGGATGTTGATTGAAGGTTGATCCATGGAGATGGAGAGTGATCAGTGGTGATGAAGATTGATTGGTGATGATGGAGGTTGATGGCTGGTAATTAAGGGTTGATCAGTGGAGATGGAGAGTGGACAGTGGTGATAAACAGTGAAAGAGGATGAACGGTGGCAATTGACAATAGTGGGTGGTGATGGAGAGTGAATGGTGGAGAAGGAGGATAGTAGGTGGTGATGGAGGATTTGAAGGTGATGATGGAGGATGAATAGTGTCTAAGGATGATGGGTGATGGGTAGTTATGGAGGGTGATTGAGAATGGTGGAGGTAGGGTGGGTGATGGAAAGTGATAGTTGGTGATGGAAAATGATGGATAGTGATACAGGAGGATGATGGGTGGTAATGGAATGGTTGGTGTGTCATAATGGATGGTCATGGATAGTGGCAATGGAGGGTTTCAGACTTATTAGTGGGTTTATTCTGCATTATAGCAAAATTATTAATTTTAATTTTTGGCTACAAGCTAACTGGAGAGATGGCTAGCACATGCTGAGATGGCCTAGCTATGGTTAGTTGAATCTCCAAAGGTCAAAAAGAAAAGGTGAAAGGAGTGTAGAAAAGAAGACAACATAATCAGGAAGCCAGAAAGTACCTTTACTTACAGGACCTGGCAAACCACAGACAATTGGCCCGGTAAGAATTCTGGATCTAGGTGTTCTGGAAAGCAATAGTCCAAGATTCTTCCTATAGATTCTCAGGATGATTGTGCACACTATATAATCTTTTAAAATGGTCATAGGAGCAATAGCAGAGTGTTTTACATAGTAATTTATTTTGCATAACTACCCCTCTTTGTACAATACACGTCCTTTCCACCTACACCTCTTCCCACCCATGACCCATCTTTGCCCCTGGTCTTTGAAATGAAGCATCCCGGAGTCATGCTCAGGAATCTATCAGGGAGTGCTATGCTATTGGAGTTTCCCTGAGATTTCTGAGAAATCCATAAATTTTGCCAACTCCTCCAGGAATCTGCACAGTGTGAGCATACCCTAACAGGGATGGACAATTTACTTCTGTTCCTTGGGACGTTGATCATAATATGGTGACTACTTTGTAGTCTAGTTGTGACATTTAGAATTTTTTTTTTCAATTGTAAATTTTCATGCTTTACAAAATATACATTTTAAGAAAAATAAAAAAGCAAGTATATGAACATAACAGATTTCAATGAAAACAGACAAAGCAAGTTGTTTACAGGATGGGCCATTTATATGGATACACCTGGGTGGGCCATTTATAAAGTTGGATCCACAATGGCCGACTTCAAAATGGCCGCCATGGTCACCACCCATCTTGATAAGTTTTCCCCCTCCCATATACTAATGTACCACAAACAGGAAGGTGATATCACCAACCATTCCCATTTTATTGAGGTGTATCCTTATACATGGCCCACCCAGGTGTATCCATATAAATGGCCCACCCTGTAGTATAAATGCATTGGATTATGACACTATTCAGAAATTTTGATTTTTAACAATCTGAGAAAGGGGGAATACATATGAGACTTACAATAGACAGAGAGGGGACGGATAAATGTAGGTATATAATTTTCAAATATTCAGGGATATCCAGAAAATATCCCAAGGGGACCAGATGAGATTACATTTTCCAACCCTATTTCCATTCATAGCAGTTCCATATTAACAATTTCTAATGTCTTTGATCCTAGTGTATAGGCCTAGTACAGACGGGGGGAGAGATTTGCTTCCAATGGGATGTTTTTAAACATCTTTCTGCTGTAAATATATGCAATAGGAGTCTAATAATCCTCCTGGATTTATTCAGTGGAAAAAATATTAAGGAAGAAGAAGATCTGAGGGTCTAGTGGCAGGGCGAAACCAAAAATTTGTTTAATTATAGATTGAACATTAGTCCAAAAGGGAATTATAAGGCAACAATCCCAAAATAGGTGGAAGGCAGATCTCCTCGTGAAAGCACAGCTCCAACACAAGGGAGAAATAGATGAGTCTAGCTAATATAGGAGTTCTGGAGTATGAAATGCAGGATTTTGTATTGATTTTCTTTGTTACTGATACATGATGCCATAATAAGCTGCTCTTGACCAGAAAAGTCTCCAATCAACATCACTAAAAATTCTACCCAAGTAATTTTCGCATTTAGGCATGTATGTATGCCTTATCAACAGAATATCATCAGACCGTTGTAAAATACCACATAAATCAAAGATTAGACCCTTCGTTGAGGGGCCAATTCTATACCGACGTTCAAAGGGGGTTGGACTGGAAACCTGTGAGGTGTGAAACAAGGATGACCCAAAATGCCTAATCTTTATGTATTGAAATAATGAGAGTTTGTGTAAAAATAGTTTACATTTCATCCCATCATATGTGAGCAGATTCCTTGTTACTCAATTAGTTATGTCTGGGCCCATATGCAAGATGAAGTCAAGTTATCAGGAAAGTTTGGATGAAATAAGAAGGATGTAAGAGGGAAAACTTGGAGATGACAATTTGACTTTTTTTAGAGCAAGTCCTCAAGATGGTGAGGTTCATTGGGCCTAGTAGTTCATTTGAAGGGGGGATCATAAGGTACATTCCATGTAAGAGGAAGGATGTGCAGGTGCAAGCCAGAGTTTTTCTATTTCCATCCACTTTGTATAGGCTGGTTTAGATGACCATGCTGGGATTCTCTGTATAGAAGTTTTTTAACCCTCATCATAACTTACCACATTGTGAGTCTTCAACACCTTTGTAGAGGCATGAGCATCTGTACGAGCCGAGAGCATTGATGCATTCAAATTTGGCATTTGGACATGCGTACAAACTCTGGCACTCATTAATATCTAGAGTTAGGAGTTAAACAAACATACAAGAAAGTGAAAAACTATATATAAATATGCATGTTATTACAACTCCTATTAGATATACAAAATTATAGCCAAGGGATGTTGGGGACAGAGCTGGATGTGTGTCCTTGGAGGCCAGCAGCTGACGTTGGCATGCCAGTCACAAGCACCGCATGGCAGTGACATCATGCTTGTGCATGTCATCATACCAGGAAGGAGGGACATTATTTTAGGATGGGAGACATTAAACCAGACATTATGCCAGGAACGGGGACATTGTTACAGGCAGGAGCCTGAAAGGAGGACATTACTACAGTAAGGGGCCCAGGATGGGGGACATTATTACTTGAAGGGGCTTAGGATAGAGGACATTATACCATGAAGGGTCCCATGAGGAGGGAAATTATACTAGGAAGGTGGACATTATACCAGGAAGGGGCTCACTATGGTTAACATTAAAACAGGAAGAAGCCCAGGAAAGGAGATATTATAACAGGACAGGAACTAGGATAAGAGACATTATTACAGGGTGGGGGGCATTATTACAGAAAGAAGCCAGGACTGTTGACATTATTTCAGAAAGAAGCAAGGATATTATTACAAGAAGGTGCCATGGACACTACACGAAAGTCGTTATAGGATCTAAAACGCTATAAAGGCCCTGACATTTGACCAACATTAAGTTGGGGGACAAGGTCCAAATTTTTCAGCTGGGCTCATGGGACTCTAGCTATGACACTGCCCAGACAATCCCTAAAATGTTCACATGGGGTTTTCTCACCACATTTATTAAGCATCCACCATTTCAGGTTATGTCATTTCATGAAGTTGCAACTCAATTAAGCTAGAGAGACTGCTGGACAAGAAAACAACCATGAGAGGGAAAGATTAGGGAAGTTCTCTGTCACACCCAAAGCACTTAACACTACCATACGAACTAAAATGTTGACCTATTTGCTTCCTGGAGCACAGATTTTCCTAGAATGGTTTGTGGACTCCATATACAGAGCCCCTCAAGTTACCCCATTTTGGAAATTATAACCCTTTGGGAATTTATCTACAGGTGTTGTGACAATTTTGACTCCATAGGTGTTTTCCAGAAACAAGCAGTAGTGGGTGTTGCTGAGTGAAAGTTTCAAACTGCTGTTGTAGTGACCAGGACGTTGTAGTGACCAGTACTTTGTAGTGACCAGTACTTTGTAGTGACCCGCTCATGCTTCTGAAGACATGCACCTGCAAATTAGGTGAGCTGTCATTGCTATAGAAATGCCAAACATGTGGACACAAATTGTGGTTTAGGCACACTGAGGCTCAGAAGGGAGATGGGCATTTGTATTTGGGAGTGCAGAATTTGCTGAATTTCTTTTGGTGAACAAGGGGCTATAGAGCTTTTCTAGAGCAATTGTACTGCCAGTAAAGTGGAAGCCCCCTATATTTCAGTTAAAAAATGATGGATCTCAGTGGAGACTTGATTTTTTTGAGTATTGCGTTGCAGATTTTATTGATGAGCACTTATATAAGGAATTCAATATAAATCTCCAAATGACGTGATTCAGATGAAACCCAAGAGGGAGCCACTCATTAGAATGAGGAATCACAGTTAATCTGGACTCCGTTAGGCCACTGTTCTGCGTTGTCCTTTTCATCGCACTTTTATGCACGCCTAAAAAGAAAGACACTGCTGGATCGCAGGTCAGACATCATCCACATTGTCTATATTTGCCTCATTATAGGGAATCTTCAACCAGTGGGTCTGTTTGAATCACATATTTCAGAGATTTACACGGAAACCACGGTGTAAGCGCTCAGCGTAGAGCGCAAGATAAATGTGAGCCGAGCCTTACTGCGATCTTTGGAAGGCAGAATGAAAAAAATCAACAGCAGGTGAAGAATTGGTTTTATTTATTTTTTTACGCAGTTCCTCATGCACTATAAGTGATTAGACTACTTTATTCTTCGGGTCGGTGCGATTACAACGATACCAGATTTATATTGCTTTTTTATGATTGGCTGCTGTCACACACTAAAAGATGTAGTTTATTGCAAAACCAAGTTTTTGCATCCACATACTTAGATGGCTATAATTTTTCCATACTTTGGCGCACAGAGTCATATGAAGGCTTGTTTTTTGCAGGACGAGTTGACCTTTTCATTGTTACCATTTTTGGGCAAATTACATTTTTGATCTCTTTCTATTCCGATTTTTGGGAGGAAGAACTAACAAAAACCAGCAATTCAGCAATAGTTTTTGGGTTGTTTTTTTTTTAAGCCATTCCATATATGGTAAAAATTGATAAGGCATCTGTACCCCTGTAACAACTCTGCTGGCATCACAGCATGGCCTCACATCTCTCACACAATCTTACCCACTGCTCCAGGCCAGGATGTGGTTTCTGTTTCATGCCAGCTCCATGTTCTGTGTCTCTGCTCTGTGCATGCTTCATGGCTATGTGTATAGGGGGCCGGCGCCTGAACTCTCTGGTTCTTATAGGAATCAGGTGCATCTGTCTAATCAGTTCCTAACCAATTATCAAGAGGCCTCCTGTATATAGTGCAGCTCCACCCTGTGGTCTGCGCCTGTGCAATGTGTTCGCTCAGTTAGTGTTTAGCTGCTGAGTTTGCCTGGCCTTGCTCTGAGTTTCTCCCTCTCTGGAGGCTTTTCTCTGTGCTATTGCCTTGTTCTTGTAGTCCGCCCTCCAGGAGGCAGAATATCCTGGTCCCTGTGTCTTTGTCCCTGTGTCTTGTTCCATTGCCTTGTCTGTACTTAGTCTTTTCTCGGTCTCCTTGTCTGTGGCTTCCTTCCCTGCTTTCTTTCCTTGTGTTCTCAGTCTGCTTACACTCCGCACTCTTGCGGCTCTGCACTCAGTCCTTGCTTCGCACTCTCTGGCTTTGCTCTGTGGCTCCGCTCTTTGCGGTTCTATTTGGCTCCGCTCTTTGCGGTTCTATCTGGCTCCGCCTCCTGTGTTTCTGCACTTGGCTCCGTCTCTGCTCTTGGCTCCGCCTCCAGCGTCTCCGCTCTTGGCGTTACCTCCAGCATCTCCGCTTTTGGTTCCGCCTCCAGAGTCTCCGCTCTTGGCTCCGCCTCCAGCGTCTCCGCTCTTGGCTCCGCCTCCAGCGTCTCCGCTCTTGGCTCCGCCTCCAGCGTCTCCGCTCTTGGCTCCGCCTCCAGCGTCTCCGCTCTTGGCTCCGCCTCCAGCGTCTCCGCTCTTGGCTCCGCCTCCAGCATCTCCGCTCTTGGCTCTGCCTCCAGCATCTCCGCTCTTGGCTCCGCCTCCAGCATCTCCGCTCTTGGCTCCGCCTCCATCGTCTCCGCCTCCAGCATCTCCGCCCTTGGCTCCGCCTCCAGCATCTCCGCCCTTGGCTCCGCCTCCAGCGTCTCCGCCCTTGGCTTCGCCTCCAGCATCTCCACCCCTGGTTCCGCCTCCAGCGTCTCCGCCCTTGGCTCTGCCTTCTCCTTCTCTTCTCTTAGTTCCACCTTCTACTTGTTACTTAGTCCTCCTGTCTGAACAGGTTCCAACCTGTTTCACATACCTGCCTGCAGACCGGTCCCTACCGGTTCTTCCTATGTTCCAGCCGTACCCGCCTGCCTACCAGAGAGCCAGCCGTGTCCGCCTGCCCGCCAGTGTCTCTGTTGTACCCGTCTGCCTGCCTGTGTCCCAGCCGTGCCCGCCTGTCAGCCAGAGTGCCAGCCGTGCCCGCTCCATTCCTTAGTGGGATTAGCAGCCACAGTCAGACTCCACCCTGGAGTAGCACCTGGTAGCTTTCTATTGCACAAGTCTGACCTCACCATCAGAGGCTCCAGCGAACACCTAGGAAGCTACTTAGTTACGCCCCTTCCAGGGAAGTTTGGTCTGTGGTCCAGTGGGGCCACACCCCCGTATGCCCGCGCCATCCAGTCTGGGCGCGTGCGTGACAACCCCTTGGGTAAGTATGATTACAGTGATACCACACTTATATAGTTTTTTATGTTTCAGCGCCTTTACACAATAAAAACTATTTTATGGAAAAAATATATTTTTGCATCGCTTTATTTTGAAAGCTATAACTTTTTTATTTTTTCCGCTGACGGAGCTGTATGGCTGCTTGATTTTTTGCGGAACATGATGACATTTTCATAGATACCAATTTCATTTCTATTTGTCTTTTTTTATCGCTATTTATTCCACTTTTTGTTGTGTGGCATGATGATAAAGCATTTCTTTTTGCCTAGTTTTTAATTTTCATTTTTTTGCAGCGTTCACTTAAGGAGTTATCTAGCAGGACAGTTTTTTATGTTGGGTCCTTCTGGATGTAGCAATATCAAATATGTGTACTTTTTCTGTTTATGTTTGTTTTTACATAAATAAATGTATTTATTGGATTAACATTAGTTTTTGTTGTTCTTCATTTGGTGATTTTTAAAAAAATATTTTTACAATTTTTAATAACTTTTTAAAAAACTTTTTTACATTGTCCTAGGATGAGACATCAGCTCCTGCTCTGAGCAGCACCGATCATGGGTGTTGTTGCAGGGTGTCAGCGGTCATATAGAGCTGACACCCACATTTGATCACGACATTGCTCAACGTGAGCCTGCTCGATCATGAAGAAGTATATGTACGGCGGTTTGCATGAAAGCAGCTCCAGCAGTGCCGTACATATACAGCACATGTCAGGAAGGGGTTAAAAGGTTCTCAGGCCTTAGGCTACTAAGTCTACAGTCGCTCTGTGAATCTTCACACTGCATGCTGTGAGGATTCTCCAATGACAGCGCTGGCAGTGGGCGGTCATATGACTGCAAGTATGCTTTTTCATACATTCAGCCACATTCCGACTAGACGTGTCTGGTGTTGCTCAATACACTTGCATTGAGCAAGTCTAGTTGGCATATGAGCGCATGTATGCAAATCGCAAACTTGCAATTACATACCGACTGCTTCAGAGAATCCGTAGTGCGCACAATGTAAAGATTCACAAGTCCGCAGTCACATAGAGTAGTCTAAATCCGGACCTTTAATTTCAGAATTATACAGACATCCTAACAACGAATATACTCATGGCAGAGCAGGCTGGCACCATTGTTGGTGAACAATGTGAACAGTGAGCATGTCGTGATGGAGCGCTATGGTTTCCCTATCAAGAGAGATGGCCAACGGTATGGTGTAGCACTCCATGGGGGACCAGGAGAGTCCAAATGGAAGTGGCAGCTTGCGTGGCAGTCGGAGGAAAAGTGGCCTGGTGGGCTGATGACATTGGGGGGCCCAAGTCCCAGTCTGAGTCCAAGGAGGAGGTGGTGGTGTCAGTGTGGCCGAGGCCCCGCGGCATGGTGGAGCGGTTGGAGGCTCTAATGGCATCCTGGCCAGTGAATACCTCGCAGCACCCTAAGGAGGTGCCGATCCAGGAAGCAGCCCCAATACTTCAGCCGCAGATGTATGGAGGAGGAGACTCCAGTTACGGACCCCATCAAGGCCAAGTGGGTGGCGGTAGCCATTGAAGGGAAGACTCACAGTAAAGAGACCTGGGTGTAAGCGTGGCTGCAGTATAAAGCATGGTGGCGGAAGTGAAGGGTCCGCCCTGGAAGCTCTGTTGTGCTTGTAACATGAAGAAAATGTAGTCAGTGAAGGACTATTTTGAGTTCCTGTGAGCGGAAGACCCAGCAGTGACCCTGAATGTTGGTGTTCCCCCACGATCTTTGGAAGGCAGAATGAAAAAAATCAACAGCAGGTGAAGAATTGGTTTTATTTATTTTTTTACGCAGTTCCTCATGCAGTATAAGTGATTAGACTACTTTATTCTTCGGGTCGGTGCGATTACAACGATACCAGATTTATATTGCTTTTTTATGATTGGCTGCTGTCACACACTAAAAGATGTAGTTTATTGCAAAACCAAGTTTTTGCATCCACATACTTAGATGGCTATAATTTTTCCATACTTTGGCGCACAGAGTCATATGAAGGCTTGTTTTTTGCAGGACGAGTTGACCTTTTCATTGTTACCATTTTTGGGCAAATTACATTTTTGATCTCTTTCTATTCCGATTTTTGGGAGGAAGAACTAACAAAAACCAGCAATTCAGCAATAGTTTTTGGGTTGTTTTTTTTTTAAGCCATTCCATATATGGTAAAAATTGATAAGGCATCTGTACCCCTGTAACAACTCTGCTGGCATCACAGCATGGCCTCACATCTCTCACACAATCTTACCCACTGCTCCAGGCCATGATGTGGTTTCTGTTTCATGCCAGCTCCATGTTCTGTGTCTCTGCTCTGTGCATGCTTCATGGCTTTGTGTATAGGGGGCCGGCGCCTGAACTCTCTGGTTCTTATAGGAATCAGGTGCATCTGTCTAATCAGTTCCTGACCAATTATCAAGAGGCCTCCTGTATATAGTGCAGCTCCACCCTGTGGTCTGGGCCTGTGCAATGTGTTAGCTCAGTTAGTGTTTAGCTGCTGAGTTTGCCTGGCCTTGCTCTGAGTTTCTCCCTCTCTGGAGGCTTTTCTCTGTGCTATTGCCTTGTTCTTGTAGTCCGCCCTCCAGGAGGCAGAATATCCTGGTCCCTGTGTCTTTGTCCCTGTGTCTTGTTCCATTGCCTTGTCTGTACTTAGTCTTTTCTCGGTCTCCTTGTCTGTGGCTTCCTTCCCTGCTTTCTTTCCTTGTGTTCTCAGTCTGCTTACACTCCGCACTCTTGCGGCTCTGCACTCAGTCCTTGCTTCGCACTCTCTGGCTTTGCTCTGTGGCTCCGCTCTTTGCGGTTCTATTTGGCTCCGCTCTTTGCGGTTCTATCTGGCTCCGCCTCCTGTGTTTCTGCACTTGGCTCCGTCTCTGCTCTTGGCTCCGCCTCCAGCGTCTCCGCTCTTGGCGTTACCTCCAGCATCTCCGCTTTTGGTTCCACCTCCAGAGTCTCCGCTCTTGGCTCCGCCTCCAGCGTCTCCGCTCTTGGCTCCGCCTCCAGCGTCTCCGCTCTTGGCTCCGCCTCCAGCGTCTCCGCTCTTGGCTCCGCCTCCAGCGTCTCCGCTCTTGGCTCCGCCTCCAGCGTCTCCGCTCTTGGCTCCACCTCCAGCATCTCCGCTCTTGGCTCTGCCTCCAGCATCTCCGCTCTTGGCTCCGCCTCCAGCGTCTCCGCTCTTGGCTCCGCCTCCATCGTCTCCGCCTCCAGCATCTCCGCCCTTGGCTCCGCCTCCAGCATCTCCGCCCTTGGCTCCGCCTCCAGCGTCTCCGCCCTTGGCTCCGCCTCCAGCATCTCCACCCCTGGCTCCGCCTCCAGCGTCTCCGCCCTTGGCTCTGCCTTCTCCTTCTCTTCTCTTAGTTCCACCTTCTACTTGTTACTTAGTCCTCCTGTCTGAACAGGTTCCAACCTGTTTCACATACCTGCCTGCAGACCGGTCCCTACCGGTTCTTCCTATGTTCCAGCCGTACCCGCCTGCCTACCAGAGAGCCAGCCGTGTCCGCCTGCCCACCAGTGTCTCTGTTGTACCCGTCTGCCTGCCTGTGTCCCAGCCGTGCCCGCCTGTCAGCCAGAGTGCCAGCCGTGCCCGCTCCATTCCTTAGTGGGATTAGCAGCCACAGTCAGACTCCACCCTGGAGTAGCACCTGGTAGCTTTCTATTGCACAAGTCTGACCTCACCATCAGAGGCTCCAGCGAACACCTAGGAAGCTACTTAGTTACGCCCCTTCCAGGGAAGTTTGGTCTGTGGTCCAGTGGGGCCACACCCCCGTATGCCCGCGCCATCCAGTCTGGGCGCGTGCGTGACAACCCCTTGGGTAAGTATGATTACAGTGATACCACACTTATATAGTTTTTTATGTTTCAGCGCCTTTACACAATAAAAACTATTTTATGGAAAAAATATATTTTTGCATCGCTTTATTTTGAAAGCTATAACTTTTTTATTTTTTCCGCTGACGGAGCTGTATGGCTGCTTGATTTTTTGCGGAACATGATGACATTTTCATAGATACCAATTTCATTTCTATTTGTCTTTTTTTATCGCTATTTATTCCACTTTTTGTTGTGTGGCATGATGATAAAGCATTTCTTTTTGCCTAGTTTTTAATTTTCATTTTTTTGCAGCGTTCACTTAAGGAGTTATCTAGCAGGACAGTTTTTTATGTTGGGTCCTTCTGGATGTAGCAATATCAAATATGTGTACTTTTTCTGTTTATGTTTGTTTTTACATAAATAAATGTATTTATTGGATTAACATTAGTTTTTGTTGTTCTTCATTTGGTGATTTTTAAAAAAATATTTTTACAATTTTTAATAACTTTTTAAAAAACTTTTTTACATTGTCCTAGGATGAGACATCAGCTCCTGCTCTGAGCAGCACCGATCATGGGTGTTGTTGCAGGGTGTCAGCGGTCATATAGAGCTGACACCCACATTTGATCACGACATTGCTCAACGTGAGCCTGCTCGATCATGAAGAAGTATATGTACGGCGGTTTGCATGAAAGCAGCTCCAGCAGTGCCGTACATATACAGCACATGTCAGGAAGGGGTTAAAAGGTTCTCAGGCCTTAGGCTACTAAGTCTACAGTCGCTCTGTGAATCTTCACACTGCATGCTGTGAGGATTCTCCAATGACAGCGCTGGCAGTGGGCGGTCATATGACTGCAAGTATGCTTTTTCATACATTCAGCCACATTCCGACTAGACGTGTCTGGTGTTGCTCAATACACTTGCATTGAGCAAGTCTAGTTGGCATATGAGCGCATGTATGCAAATCGCAAACTTGCAATTACATACCGACTGCTTCAGAGAATCCGTAGTGCGCACAATGTAAAGATTCACAAGTCCGCAGTCACATAGAGTAGTCTAAATCCGGACCTTTAATTTCAGAATTATACAGACATCCTAACATGGATTTTCAAGTAAGTCCACCAGTCTTATTAGGTCTAAGAGATCTACGTAATAGTGTATGCAGCTTGTGTTGCAAAATCTGGAGACAGATCCATCCGCTTTAAGAGAATTCATAGTTGACATACATATAAAGCGAGTGACTGCCTTTTGACAATCCCTTTTAGTATAAAGGTAGATAATAAATTGGAGTCACCTGTTTTGAACCCATCTGTTATCTATTGGGCTGACGTTCTTTTGATCCTTTAGGTCAGGGGTCCCCAACTCCAGTCCTCAAGGCCCACCAACAGGTCATGTTTTCAGGATTTCCTTTGCATTGCACAGGTGATGCAATTATTACCTGGGCAAGACTAAGGAAATCCTGAAAACATGACATGTTGGTGGGCCTTGAGGACTGGAGTTGGGGACCCCTGCTTTAGGTCTCCCAAATGCAAACAGCTTTTATGGACTCACCAAAGAGTGACAATCCCTCCTGGGATCACCAGAACACTGGTGTTAATATGGCGAGACTATTTTGATCTGGTTTTCACATTTGTGCTTCACTAATATTGCATATGTGGTTGATCATTTTGTGTACCTGAGCAATTTTTTCCATCTCCAGAAAATCCTAGCTTGCAACGGCACGAGTATGAATTGTTGGATCTGACGCAGTCAGCACTTTCATGACAAGGGAAAGGATAAGGAGGCAAACAAAGATCTGCAAGCAACAAAAGACCGGTCAATGCTTGTAAATGCATGCACCCTCTGAGTAATAGTGGATGGATAGGAATACAGTTATATGTGATTTATAGATGATAGATAGATAGATAGATAGATAATTGATAGATAGATGATAGATAAATAGATAGATAGATAATATATAATAGATAGATAATAGCTAGTCGATAGATAGATAATAGATAATATATAATAGATAGGTAGATAGATAATAGATAGATGATAGATAGATAGATAATATATAATAGATAGATAGATATAGATAGATAATAGATTATATATAATAGACAGATAGATAGATAGATAGATTGATAATAGATAGATAATAGATAAGAATCCAAAAAGTCAGAGGCAGCACACCATTGCAAATAAGTTTCAAAAAGTGTTCAGGTTTTAATAGCCCATCATGGCGACATTTCAGCTCATGGAGAGCCTTTCTCAAGCTTGGACTCTTATTATAAGGTTTGGTACATGCCTGAGGGGCTTTGCACTCTGAATTAGTTTTTTTTCTGTGCTGCTCTCACTTTTTGCAATTAGATAATAGATAGATAGATGATAGATAGATAGATAATAGATAATAGATAGATGATAGATAGATAATAGATAGATAATATATAATAGATAGGTACAGTAGATAATAGATAGATGATAGATAGATAATAGATTGATAGATAATAGATAATATATAATAGATAAATAGATAGATGATAGATAGATAGATAGATACATGATAGATAAATAGATAGATTAATAGATAGATAGATAGATAGATATACGCATAAAAACATATACCATATAGGAAGCACTTCTCTCCATCTATACCATTGGCGACGGTTGCAGCTGGGCATGCACTACACACATATTGGGGTCCTGTGTTTTGATTTAGGCAAGCCACATTCGGAAAGCACGGTTGCCCTTGACATGGTTTTGACCGATTCAAGCAAAATGGTCCTGAGAAGCCGTCAGGACATATACAACCAACGACCTGAACGGAGAATATATTTTAGCTTTTCTGTCAGAGAATTAACTATGTTTAATTAGTGTATGTTTGAGATTTTCTATTTTCGCTATAAAATTCTAGTAGTCATAAGAAATCATTCCACCTACCAGAGAAGAATCACATCAGAAGCTATGGTCACATAGGTCATTATAAACTGTGAGTAGAATATTGGAGAAATGAAGACCTTGGAGAAAGGCAACAGAACTGTGCACTGTCACTGTGCAGCAGCATGCATGTCACAGGCAGCAGAGAAACTGCCGCCCACTGAAAGTTCCAGAAGAAATAAGGCAATGGCATATCAATTACAAATATTTATATGAAGCTTAGTTAGTTATTTCTACTCCAACTATGGTGAGATATTGTAGTTGCTTCAATATTCTTTGATAGGAATAGGAATATTTTTCTACCTACCTTCAATATTTTTAACAGTAGTTGTGGTATATTATATAATGTGTACTTTATGCTATCAGGCCACTATATATATTATATGTAGTGGCATTTCTCCTGAATAGCATATGACCAGCTCACTATAGGCAGACTTATTCCAGTGATGATATTTGTACCTGATATTTGCTTTCAGAATAGCTTTCAATGATGACGCTATTATCACATGTTCCACCATTAGCACATTTGCAGACTTGCAGCATTGGGATAAATATGGAACCAGAGAGCTGATCATTCACTTGTAGTATCAGCGGCATAGGACCACCATCCTGGACAGTCCATGTAAACTGACCATCTGTTGGTAGAACATTAGAGTATTACCTAATGTACTTTACTACATGCTTCACTTGAACAATGCGAAGAACCATAACCTGGAGAAGTTAAAAGGAAAAGATTGGGGTCCATCTGCTGGAATCTGCACTGATTGTCAGGACAGGGTATCTTTATCTCAGGTAGAATAGAGTGCAGGTGCGCATGATCGACTGCCGTACCATTCATTCTATATGGGGATGCCAAGCGCTGTTCTCAACTTTTTCCAGCAGCCCCAAAGAGAATGAATGGAGCAGCGATAAGTCATCCAACCTGCCACTTCCTTTTGTAACGGAGGTAAAAGTGCCCCATCAGGGATTAAGATACCCTGCTCTGCAGATTAGTGTGGGTCTCATCTGACGGACTCCCACCAATCAGCAAGTTATCTATATAGAGTATAGGTGTAAGGGTGTGGACTGTACTGTCGTGTTCTTGGTCCTGAAAACAACAATCACTAATGTGAACTGTGACATGTGTTTTTATATATGGATATGTGGTGGCATGTGCAGTATGTGATATGATGTGAATTATTTGTTAGGGTAATGCATATTGTAAAGAATTAATGTGAGCAGGGTATATGGTAATCACAGGGTTAGACTTAGTAAAGTGCTTAGGACTAACATACAAGGACTGCGTAAAGTAAGACATTAGGGCAAGATACAGTTCGTGTTTGGGACGAGCCCATTGTGGGAGGCAACATTAGTAGTAAAAGAGGACTACTTCCTGATACTTCCCCCTTTTTTTTTCTCTGTGCTATGTTGTGCATAAATATGTGATTCTTCAGAATTTGTTTTAGTCTTTGCCTGATGAAGAGACCTGTGTAGTCTCGAAAGCTTGCAATTTGTTACCATCTTTTCAGTTAGCCATTAAAAGGTATCAACCACTGAGGACTCTCAATTCTAAATATTTTTCTATCTACTGGCTAACATGGTACCAAGATATATATCTTTCCTGTACTTCCTGATAGTCAGATGCGGAAGTACAGTAACCAAGGTCAAGTTCAAGTTGCAGTGGGGGAGCAGCTATCATTCAATGCAGTGGGAAGCCTTTCTAGAATCTCTTTTGGACTACAGAGAGTGCCTTATCCTCTGGCGTACAGAGGAAGTTGGAAGTGGAACCACGTTAAGAGATCGTAAGGGATCCAGAGTGCACTGTGGGACTGGACAGGAAATCCCTGGGAGTGAAAGAACCAGTAAACTCGGGGATAGCCCAGGAGGAGCAGATAGTATAGCTGGAAACATACAGGACTAAGGAAACATGGAATAAGAAGTGTTGTGCCCAATACTGCTTGCCACAATCTGATGAACTTGAACTGTCCAGTAAACGTTTGCTTGTTACAATGAACTGGGTTTCCCCTGAGTTATGTGCAGCGGCTCCTGAGGATGGAGGCCTGCGGCCTATAAGTGAGTGTGATGCACACCACACTAGACAGCACATTGGGACTGGGACACGATTTTCCTGTAAAGTGCCAAGGTGTTATGGAGCAGCAGCTCATCCACGGTTACCATCCTCGGTCACTTTACGTTTGGCATAGTTGGCAGGATCGAATCATGCATCAGGGAGACTTCACGAACGCGGGAAAGATAATTGTGAAAATGTCGACCGCAGCCAGATGCAAGATGGTGGACAGTAGCGCACGAGGCCTAGGAAACCCTGCCCATCTTGGGTGTTGGCAGGTCAGAAAGATTCAAAAATCCATGTGGTCTGGAAAAGGGCCTGTCTCGAGAAGTTGGTGGTGAGCAGTGCCCACCCTTGCTGGGTGCAACAGAAGGAAAAGAAATGACGCCCATTGCAGCAATCCATGGGAGAACGGACGAGCACTTGCAGAAAATGGCCAGGTGAACTGGAAGTAGCTCTGCCCAGGAAGCAGCGGAGCGACAACGAATATACTCATGGCAGAGCAGGCTGGCACCATTGTTGGTGAACAATGTGAACAGTGAGCATGTCGTGATGGAGCGCTATGGTTTCCCTATCAAGAGAGATGGCCAACGGTATGGTGTAGCACTCCATGGGGGACCAGGAGAGTCCAAATGGAAGTGGCAGCTTGCGTGGCAGTCGGAGGAAAAGTGGCCTGGTGGGCTGATGACATTGGGGGGCCCAAGTCCCAGTCTGAGTCCAAGGAGGAGGTGGTGGTGTCAGTGTGGCCGAGGCCCCGCGGCATGGTGGAGCGGTTGGAGGCTCTAATGGCATCCTGGCCAGTGAATACCTCGCAGCACCCTAAGGAGGTGCCGATCCAGGAAGCAGCCCCAATACTTCAGCCGCAGATGTATGGAGGAGGAGACTCCAGTTACGGACCCCATCAAGGCCAAGTGGGTGGCGGTAGCCATTGAAGGGAAGACTCACAGTAAAGAGACCTGGGTGTAAGCGTGGCTGCAGTATAAAGCATGGTGGCGGAAGTGAAGGGTCCGCCCTGGAAGCTCTGTTGTGCTTGTAACATGAAGAAAATGTAGTCAGTGAAAGACTATTTTGAGTTCCTGTGAGCGGAAGACCCAGCAGTGACCCTGAATGTTGGTGTTCCCCCACCCTGTTTTGCTTTCCCACTGCTGCATTAAGGGACTGTGAACTGTTATAGGGCCCCAAACTATTTCTGTCCCTATGGACTGTGAACCTTACCTCATGGACTCTGCCTCATGTTTTCCATTAACTTTCCACTAAGGGACTGTGAGCCTGACACATGGACATTGTGCAATTAAAGAGACTGTTGTTCCCAAAACAGGGAGGGGAGGAAACGGATGACCCAATGATCCAGCCGGATCAAGACTTTATGGACTGTGCTCCTGTATTGCTGGAGCTGTTGATGTGTTTGGCAATGGGCTTCTCATTAAAAGTACTCGGACACTCCTTGTCGTTGCCCAAATTAGTGGGACTAAGGTCATGCGGATCCATGAGAAAAAATAGACTATCCGATGTCCAAACTGGGTTGAAGAGATTGGACTATGCCCATGGACTGTTGGGCAGCTGTTGTGTGGGTCGGTGATTACCTTGCAGCACCCTAAGGAGATGTCGGCAAATTATGTGCAGAAAATTTGCAACATTTGCATCATCAAAAGCTCACCAAATATTTATGGGAATGTAGCCTAAAGGGTTATTCCCATTAATACATATTATTCTCTCACCACTGGTTAGGTAATAACTTTTGAATTGGTGGTGGTCCAACCACAAGATCATCGACTGATCCCGAGAATGTGGCTCTAAAATGTCATGTCGATATAAAGCTTTGGCCATGTCTGTGAGCCATCATTTCATTTATTTTCTATAGCACTGTCAAAGCTAGCCGAGTGCTCTACCCTTCTGTCTCCAACAGGCCCATAAAGGGTGGTGACCAGCAAGTGTGGCCAACGCTCCACTCCAAAGGGCATTTCAGAGCCCTGTTCTCCAGATCAAGGGGATCCCAGTGAGAATTACTCTTTAAATTGGGTTTCCTTGCGGAGATTGACATGCTAATCATGCCGAGATGAAGAGACTTAAAGCCGTAATGCTCCTCTGGGAAATATGCAAATTGTCTCTTCAGAGAGACAATTAGGAGTTAAAAAAAGGAAATTACCGGTCAAATTGTGAAAATGGAAACAAATCAACAATTATTGCAATAGTGTAGGGTAAATGTGCTGATGAGATTTTGTTGTCAAAAAGTTCAACCTTTATGTACTGACATGAAAAAAATGTAGAAATGAATATCAGAATGGGATATTAATATCTTGCTGCTTTCTGTATGCAGCAGAAGTCTATGATCAATTCAGAGTGACGGAATTATGATATTTTTCACATTTTTTACAGCTTCTCTACATTAACTTCTTTATATTTCAATCAGCATCTTCCTTTCTCTTTTTAGACAGTGCTCGGTATATCGACGACTTACTTAGTGTAATGAAGGCTCCTGCTGGAATCGGCTTCACAAGGGAAAAAGAAATAGTGTCATTATTAGGATCAATTGCCTCAAATGTAGCCTTGAAGGTTGTGTTTACTTTCAGTTGTAGAACCACCGGTCCCAGCAATCGTGGGGCACCATTTCCTGCATGAAAAAAAAAAAAGAAAAACAAATATCTAAAGAGATTGTTCTGTTCAAGAGAAAAATATTGGAGTTGGGGAGTGATTTATCACGATGGGGAATTTTTTAACTATCGCTAAGTGAAAAATGGTCAGTTTTTAATCTTACTTCATTCCCTCTGCTTCCCTGTGCATGTTGTTTTTCTTTTTTTAAAAATCCGCCATACAATTTCAGAGCTATGGGTCTTTTTATTTAGTGTTAAATTGTATAATCTTTATCAAGGAGGTGTGGCTCAAAGGATTCCTTGGGGGCGTGTCTTTAGGCTGCTCTGCATAATTACCTTGAGAGCCACGCCCCCATTGGTAAAGACCATGGAAATTAGAACTAAATAAAAAGGCCCATATATCTGGAACCATATGGTGGATTTAAAAAAAAAAAAAAAAACTGGAGCACTCGGAGGAGCAGAGGGAATAAAATGAGAGCAAAACTGGCGACTTTTTATCTGGTAACAGATCTTCAGTTTTTCTTGAGGCTGTTATGATTATATTTGCCCCGAATTTATCAAAGTATTGCACAAGGTTTGATAAATTTGGTGTAACTTTAAACATGTTATTTTAGAGCTCCACCATTGGAGAGAGAATTGCACCTTTTTTTACCATCTTTTTAAAAGTTCACAGTTCATACATCTTGCTTAGACCTATTTGCAAAGTTGACCATGATCACTTTTCCACTCACATTTGGAAAGCTGTGAGAGCAAAAAAGCACCCATTTTTAGGCAAAATTAGGATCAAGGACTTTATCATCCTCTGTCTTCCTGTTGATTTTCTATACGTTTGAAGGCACAGACAGTGATGGCAGAGCTGATTGGGAGCATTACATGAGCCTTGGGAACGCAAGTGCTAACACCGCTAGAACCTCATCAGCAGCGGAGGTGAGTATAGGAGTTTTTATTTTAATGGAGACAAATATTCAGATTGAGAAGGGGTCATCCTGGTACTGAACAACCCCTTTAATACCAAATAAAACAATTTAAATCTTGCAATTTTCTCACTGGCCAGTAGTCTTATTCCTTCTAATACACTCAAACTTCCTGTTCTTGTGAGCAGCCACATGGACGTAAGCAGTAATAGTCTGTATCTGACCCTATTGACTTGTATAGAAGGATTTTCTGAGCATGCTCTGATCCGAGCAAAGGTCATTGTGAAGAAAAGGGGAAGAGGAGGTGAGCTGTGACATTGCCTATTGTGAATGGTGGATCCTCTGTTCTCTACTGTATATAGATATGTTATTAGTCATTGTACAGGAAGAGGAGGAGGCGAGCCACAGTGTGACATCACCTATGATGGACCCTGTGTTATCTGCTGTATATAGATGTTGTATCAGTCATTTTACAGAAGGAAGAGGAGGTGAGCTGTGAAATAGTCCATTGTGAAAGGTGGATCCAGTGTTATCTAATTTATAAAGATGTTTTATCAATCATTGTACTGGAGGGGGAGAAGGTGATCTGTGACATTACCTATTTTATAATTTGGATCTGATGTTCTCTACTGTATATAGCAGTGTCATTGAACAGGAGGGGGAAGGAGGTGAGCTGTGACATCAAGTATTGTGAATCCTGTATCCTGTGTTATCTCTGTATATAGAAGTGTTAACCGGTTATTGTACAGGAAGAGGGGGAGGAGGTGAGCTGTGAAATTGTCCATTGTGAAAGGTGGATCCAGTGTTATCTAATTTATAAAGATATTTTATCAATCATTGTACTGGGGGGGAGGAGGTGATCTGTGACATTACCTATTTTATAATTTGGATCTGGTGTTATCTACTGTATATAGCAGTGTCATTGAACAGGAGGGGGAAGGAGGTGAGCTGTGACATCAACTATTGTGAATCCTGTATCCTGTGTTATCTCTGTATATAGAAGTGTTAACCGGTTATTGTACAGGAGGGGGAGGAGGTGAACTGTGACTTTTCTTACCATACAGGGTGACTAACTGTTTAAAGTCATTATAGTCTTTTCGGGTCTGGCGTCCCACAGCGCTGCTATTGGACAGCAGGTAGTCGTGCACACACTGCAGTAACCCCGCACAGGTCTCGTTAGCTGCAAGTAGAATTGTTTGTGACACCGAGGTCATTAAGGCTGAAGTGAAGGTCGGTATAAATGCCCTCCAAACATCCACACTTTGTCTGGATCCAAAAAGACTTTCTGGAGACGGTACAATCCCTGCAAATACAGCGAGAAAAATGCAAACATTTTACAACTTTCAGACTGCAGACAAAATAAACTGACAATGATACACTGCAGCGCCAAAACATGCAAACTTGAAAACACAAAATTTGAACTGCATTACTGCACTGAAAATATGAAAAATGAGAGCTTTTAGCGCATAAAAATGTTTGGATGTGCAGGTCAGGTTTTTGAAATGTATTCTCTAGCCTTCTGATCGTGCACTCCCCGCCTCCTAGCTTCAGGTGTTTTAATTATAATAGGTCCAATACCCCTCCACAGTGAGAGAGAATTTGAGTCCAAGGAGAGGTTTCACATGTACCCATTCAGATGGAGACGTTTATTCTCAGAGAGGTAGGTCAAGCGTAGGGCCTCGTATAAGAGAGATGCCTTATCGTGGCTACGAGGTACACATAAAATTGGCCATTTTTATGCGCTAAAAGCTCTCATTTTTCATATTTTCAGTGCAGTAATGCAGTTCAAATTTTGTGTTTTCAAGTTTGCATGTTTTGGCGCTGCAGTGTGCTGCCCTATTTACTTAAATATATACGAGTTGGCGACTCTGGGTTCAGCACCTGTTCACACTGTGTCTATGTTTGGATGTGCAGATCAGGTTTTTTGAAATGACAATGATACAGCCATGGGATCATCATGTGGTTTTACTGAAAATTAACATGGTTTTCAAATTGTTTAAGGGAATCTATCACTAGGTTTGTGCCACCTAATCTGAGAGCAGCATAATGTAGAGACAGAGACCCTGACTCCAGCGATGTGTCACTTACTGGGCTGTTTGCTTTAATCTTAATAAAATCACAGCTTTATCAGCAGGAGATTATCACTAGAGGACTAGTAAACTTTCTGCTAGGTAGTCCAACCACACCCTCATCATTCATTGGCTGCTTTCTGCCAGTGAATAGTGTTCACAGAAAGCAGCCAATCGGGGTTGTGGGCGGGGTTATACAGAGCTCTACATTCAGAGAACTGACAGATCTGCAGCAGATAAAACTGCCCAGTAAGTGGCACATTGCTGAAAACAGGGTATCTACCCTACATCAAGTTTCTTTCAGAAGGGGTAGTAAAAATCTGGTGACAGATTCCCTTTAATGGCTGCACAGTGTATGTAATGCTGGTGGGTGTGGACATGCCGGGCTTACCCTGGAGTGGCGTGACTAAGTGTCTACGGGGTCTTCGCTAGTGCCTCTGATGGTAAGGATGGCCTGGGCTGACGGAGACACCAGGTACCACTCCAGGGCAGTCCCTGGGACTATAGCAGCTGATTGGAGGGTCAGAAATGTGAGTATGAGGTACAGGAGGGCGAGATTGAAGCGTGGTCAGGCGGTCTGAGGTTGGGACAGGTAGCACGGGTTCACTATACAAAGCCGGAGTCAGGAATGGACATGTCAAACAAAGCGGGTAAACTGGCCGGGTCGATAACGGAAAACAGAATACAAAGGTACGAATGAACCAGGTATTAGCAGACTAAGCACCAACGCTCAGGCGAGGAATGGGGGGTAGAGTCGCCTGATATATCACCTGCTGGGGAAGCAAATCTTTGCAGGACAGAGAGGATACAATTTCCTGCAGAATTCGGTCGCACCCCCTATAAGTAACAACCAGCACAAGGCAATTAAGACCAATGGTCAGGTACTGGACAATCAGCCATACAGTTTTGTTGAACAGATGATCAACATGTGAAATCAAACTATTGTTTAATGGCCGACTCCTGGCCACTGTAATTCTCGCCCCGAGGCCATAATGTTGGTGCATTTTGCCATCTAAATCCTGGCTGCATATCTTAGCCTGACTTCGAGTCTACCGATCCTAACTAACTGCTTTATAGATCTGTCTCTGCCACTTGGTAAAGGGGCCTCTGAAACCCGAAACGCATTGTGTCTGTGGAGATATTTGATTAACACCACATATTCCATCCGTCACTTGCGCCA
Organism: Ranitomeya imitator; assembly: GCF_032444005.1. NCBI lineage: Eukaryota > Metazoa > Chordata > Amphibia > Anura > Dendrobatidae > Ranitomeya > Ranitomeya imitator. Next base: position 48,281,043 of record NC_091286.1, read on the forward strand.
AGATCTGTCCATAGTTTGCCGAGTCCAGTACTCCAAGAACCTTGAGGCCAAGATTTCACAATGCAGTTTGTGTCTGAAAATAGGCTCACCCGGGTATCTTCTGGGTGCACAATTGTGAAGGAAAATGACGATCTTACCTTTAAAATCGTCTACTGCATTTATTGGCTGCGGAGAGCTGCAGTGTGAGCAGAACGCTTTATGGCAGGGGTGTCAAACTGCATTCCTCGAGGGCCGCAAACAGGTCATGTTTTCAGGATTTCCTTGCATTGCACAGGTGATAATTTAATCACCTGCAGAGAATGATTCCAGCACCTTGTGCAATGCTAAGGAAATCTTGAAAACACGCATGGTTTGAGGCCCTCGAGGAAGGCAGTTTGACACCCCTGCTTTATGGCATGGCCTCACATAGCGTCCATGATGTACCCAAGCATCCCACCACTACGGTTTAGCAAGATTTTCATATCAATATGTGACAGCTGCAAACTTTTGCAGGTAATCGGCAGTTTTCCTCCTAAACCCCCTCACTCTTGATCGACAGGAGGCCTCTACGAAGGATCGTTCTCGTAGAATGTGCAGACACATGCCCAATTGATTTAAGGGAGTTTTATGGTTTGTGCACACACCTTTTACAGACAGATTCCGCCTGGAACATGCTTGACAAAACGCGAAAAAAAAACACCAAAATGAAGAAACATTTGCACAGCAATGTCAAAACGGCATTGCTGTGCACATGTTCTGTCTTTTATTGCTGTTTTTTTCAACTTTTTCGGACTTTGAAAGCCATCAAAAGAATAAAAGAAGTGTCCGGTCCATTCTTCTGGAGTCTTCTGCTTCCAAGCCACCACGATGTTATATATGGAAAATAAAATAAACGCCAGCAGCAAAACCACTGCAAAAGTGTCCAACCAGATTTCAGAAATGACACTTCAAAGAAACACCGCCAGCATTTCCTGAACCGTCTTCTGCTTATAAAACGATGCTGGTACGCCGCTGTCTGTGTGCACATACCCCCACGGCAGAAAGTGACTGCTCAAACCTAGCACAAGCACTTTGTGCTGTCTTGTAGTGGCCAAACAATTAGGTGCATCTTCCCACCTACCTAATAATTATATTTTTACACAAGAAGTGGCCGATGAATCCCACCAGCTGACAGTTACGCTAATGCCCCCCTGCAGACTGGTTACCCAGAAATCATTCACAAAAACTTACAAGACAAGCCAAAATTGTACAGGATTTCTTCCGCTGGCTCGCTGCCCTCCTGGTAATACAAGGCATAGCCATTTGATTGTGGAAAGTCATCTGATTTCTTGGTGCTCCATAGTCCCAGAAGGCCCAGAGTCTTGTACAGGAATGTCTGCGGTACATTGACCAGGACTTCTAATATGGCACCTTCACCCATGGCCACGGACACCTGCAGACCACAGCTGTACACGGCGGAGATCCGCTTGTCTTCCAGCTTCAGTACAGCAAAGTTATTTTGGCCGAAGTACATTATGTCTGCAAAACACGCGAGAAGGATTATTTACCACATTGTATCAATATAATACATGGCATATGTGCCAAGCAAGATTATACGGGCTGGATTTCTTCCCTCCGTGTGAGCGGACTCACCGGTCTGATGGCGGATTCACACACATTGCAAAGTACTTGTAAAAAAACAATCATTTTGTAATTTGCCTCTTATGAAAAATCCTCTGTGCTCTCAATGACAAAAGGATTTTTATTCTATTGCACCTCGTTGCCTTAATTATCAGCCACCACTCCAGTCTATTGAAAGCAGTTAGCTTCCTAGGCGAGGGGCGCAGCGCTTACAAGTTCTATCCAATAAAACTTGTAAGCGTTGCTCTAAAGCTGGCCAGATGACGTCACTGTGGCCCTGTGCTCATCCAATGCTGCAAGAGAAGCGCTGTCTCTGCTGTCATTATGCCGCCAGTCAACACTGTCAATCATCAGGAGTGTAACCCTCCTGAAAAAACGGCAAGAAAGATGATGAAATCCCTGTTACTCAATATAACCCAAGATAAGGGGCACGAGATGACCAACTTTGAAAAAATAAATATGATTTTGCTATGCGCTGTATGGGCCCGTTTCATCTAGAATGGCGTTATTCGTGCCGATCTTGATGAGGGACATAATGGAGTTAGACCCTCCAGACAAGATTTGGGGATAGCGAATGCTGCCGGTCAAGAATTTGATGAGTGACAGCCACCGCACCCCCGTCCCGCCCCAGCTTCGCCCACTTTGTAAGAGCTGGACGAAAGAGCTGTGATGAGTAAGGCCCTCTATACATATTTGGTTGGAGTCATGCAGTGCTTGTGGTGTGAATTGCAGACTATCGTGGGATTTGCTGGGGTTTTTCTATAATGTGATAATATTTTATTACATTTGTACTGTGATAAATTGAAATGCTTAACCAAATTGAAGAAAAGCTAAGGGTGAACACATCCATTCCTGCTCAAGCAGAAGTTGGGTGGCCGCAGTGTGGGAGTCGCAATCTCAGCAATTGACTTCTGATTATAGGTCATAACCTCATGAATATTCTTACTTTTCACAACTCTGTATTTTACCTTTCTGGAATTCAACCAGTTTTTCATCCACAAGGACATTTATATCTTTCCTATTGTCCGATATTGTCCATTGTATCTACAAGGAGATAAAACAGAAGTATTGAAGGGTTATTCTCCCAAAAATAAAAATTATAATTTGCTGATTTCTGGGAGCCTGATGACTGGCATCCCTAGTGATCCCAAGATTGGGGCTCTGGATCCCTGAGAACGAGGCTCTGAAGCCATGGATGAAATGGAGAGGAGTGCTTGGCTTTGCTCCATTCGTTGTCAATCGGGCTGTAGATAGCGGTTTATAGTGCTCGGCTGTCTCGTAGACAATGAATGGAGGTCAGGCATGCGCAGCTCTGATCTGCAAGATGAGGCTACAGAACCTCATTCTCGAGGTTCTAGAGCCGTGATCTTGGGATCACTAGGGTTCTTCATTGTCAGATCAGCAATCAGCAAGTTGGTGGGATAAATTTATTCATTATACCATTTACAAAAAATAAACAAAGACACTCATCTACAGGATTACTGCCTTTCCTTTATACTGCTGGTGATGTCCTTCACTGATCTTCTGGCTTTCTCTACCAGAGGGAGATAACAGGTGACTTCTAGAGCCAATCAGAGGCCTCTGATTGGCTGTGTACGGAAGTAGGAGACTTCTAACTAAGTGAACCTAAAGTAAAGGAACACCACCATGTAGTGGCCAGAAACTATAAGAAGAGAAAGGAAAAGCAAGCGACAGGAACTGGGAAGTGAATATGTGTTGCTGGTAGGACGAAGAAGCAAGGGGGGACAAGGTCATGTGACAAGTTGTGTTGCAGTTAGAAAATATAAAAGTCTCTGAAGCCATGGCAGAGGAGGGGTCATCGCCTGGACCTGTGTCAGGTCAGACGTGAAGTGATAGCTGAACTGGAAGAAACCCGGGTAAAGGCAGAAAGCCTACTTAAAGGAACGGATGATCTTGTGACCGGCAGGAGTTCTTCTTATAGGTACGTCGTGTTAGCGTGAACGGCAGGAAGCCTTCTTAAAAGGACGATTGTGTTAGTGAGAAGGGCCAGAAGCCTTTTTGAAGGGATGTTTGTGTTAGCAAAATGTTTAGGAAGCCTTCTTAAAGCGATATGGACAATCCAGTGAGCGGTTGAAGAGTCAGGCGACCCGGTGAGCTGAAGCCTGGAGACCCAGGTGACAATACGGAGAGGACCTGGGCTGCTCTCTAGGAGACGGAGGCAGCCGGAATGACATGTTGGTGATGTGACTCACAGGTCCGCTATGGCAATAGACTTGCGCCTTAACGGAGAAATAGAGCTGACTCCCGTTGAGGCCCATTACAGTGACTACCACGACAGACTTAGTGTTTAGGAGATGACGGTGATGACCACCACACGGACTTTGACATACCATGGACTAAGGTACCAGTAGAAATATTGTTTGCTACATTAGATAACACAAAACGTTGAGTCTTCATCTTCTGTGCTGTTACATCTGCTTACCTGTTGACAGCTGCCATGGTCACGTTCCGTTTGAGCCAAAAGAAAGAACTAGGGGGCTGTTCTTCCAGCTTAGGCAGAACGTGACCACTGCAACTAATCAGTGGCTACTAATTGGCTGCAGTGGTCACCTGAATCCACTACTAGAAAAAGGAATCTTGGAGACTGGCGATGGACGCTGGCAGCAGTAGAAAGGAGCAGTGGGGTCCAGTAAGTTAGTTTGTGTCTATTTCATGTTAGGACCACCATGGGTCCATTTTGAAATGAATAAACAGTAGTGGACCCCCCCATTTACTGACACGAGTAACTTTATACAATCTGTTCTGTCTGTATACCTTTAAGGTGCCCTGGTAGAATGCCGCCACTCGGACAAGGGCAGTGCCATTAGCAGCTCCATTTTCTGTTTGCAGTCTCTCAGTCTGACCCTGAAGAGTGAAAACATTGGCTCCCATGATCGATGACAGCCTGACGATTACAAACTCTCCCAGACCTTTAAATGTATATTCTTGTCCATCAAACATGGAGAAATGTAATGTTCCATACACCAGGCCTGTTGTGGGATGAAGAACATTAAACACATGACAAATGGCAAATTAAGTGATCCAGAAAGTAGAGCAAAGAGCCATTTTATGGCCAAATGCAGAGCCAAGAAAGTTGTAGACGGACAATCGTCCTCATACCAGATTCATGCTGAAGTAATTGTCCCCCTTCTGTATACTAAAAACAAGTGCCTCCACCGTCTCCGCTGCACTGGCCGCTACGATTACTGCCAAAGCTTTTGGTCACTCAAAATTGGATCTGGGCCTAAATGTCAGAATTCAAACTGTGTACATTATTTCACTGTGGACCTATCGAGTCTGGTGTACATCCTTTGAAAACCCATGTCAGAATTGTGTGTGTAAATCTAGACAAGATGAATCCTCATTATAACCTGCCCTTCATTCTCTCCAAGAGATGAGGATCTTGACCAGGAGACCACAATCTAATACCCCAGAATTCTGGTCTGGTGCCACCAAAGCTCTCATGTTAATCTGATGATTATCTTTAATGTCAGCAGAGGAATGCCTCACCAAGTCCTGGAGAAGAATACCCGGCGCAGGTATCCAGAGGCCGTCTCTTATAATACAGATGGCACAGAGGAGATTTACTGCAACACCAGAAGAAAGGCCGCAGATCTCTATCTGTAATGACAGGAAGACATTTATCAGACACCAAAGATGCACAAAATACAGAAACACATGGGGTAATATCGGTCTAGCTATCCACTATACTCATGTATCTATCTATCTACTCTATCTACAGTATTATCTATCTATCTATCTATCTATCTATCTATCTATCTATCTATCTATCTATCTATCTATCTATCTATAGTCCAAAAAATGAAGGCAGCACTCCAATAGGAAAAATGAAAGTGATTTATTGGCCCATGTGCGACGTTTCAGGCTTGAGAAAGGTCCACATCCTGGACTGAAACGTCGCACATGGGCCAATAAATCACTTTCATTTTTCCTATTGGAGTGCTGCCTTCATTTTTTGGACTATAGTATGAGGTTTGGTATATACCTGGAAGGATTTTTTGCACCCTTTGTTTTCTTTTGGTGCTGCTCTTTGTTTTTTTTTTCTATATCTATCTATCTATCTACCTACCTATCTATCTATCTATTGTAGAGATTCAGAGATTCACGCTTTTTGGCAGCCGGTAGAGTACACACAGGGATCCAGTTCTTGTGTCCAAACAGTGAGCGGTTTATTAAAAGTCCATAAACGATCACAGCTTACAAATTAAAAAAGCCTTTTCTCGGCAGAAAGGTGTGACAAAATAAACAAAACAGTTCACATAGTAGATACGGGCTCATCCGTTAAGAATAAAGTCCACTCTCTCCCCCATTGGTAGAAACTGACTAACACAACAAGGTCCTTTTCTCCTCTCACACACAAACAGCTCTGAGTCTGCTCAGCTGCCTTATAAAGCACCTATAAAGCCAGGACTGGAGATATGGGAGCGGCCATTCCCACCCAGGCTCTTCTGGTCATTCCTGAAACCCGGACCCAAAATCCAGTCCCATTAAAAACTTCTAAGTGACCTACTGTTGCTAAAACCTCATTTTCAGGACTTACATGACCAAGGCTAGTCATCCCAGGGACACGTACCTCCCATCAGGGCCGGACTGGCCATCTGGCAATTCTGGCAAATGCCAGAAGGGCCTGTCTGGTAATGGGCTGCCTTGTCTGTTACATTGATAACAGAATTGGTGTTCTCAAGACACCCATACTGTTAAGAGTTGTGATGGAGCACAAAGTTGATGACTCCATCACTTACCCCAGTAGCCCATGGGTATCATTAGACATATTGGTCTTGTAGAAAATCTTCCTTTCCTCCATCCAGGGTAATATTAGTAATATATCCCATCTGGTTCAAGGGGACGGGGACAACATGGGCCTGTGTGATTTCACATGCCAGGGCTGAATTTCAGCCCCAGTCTGTACCTGCCTCCCATACAATACTTATCACCTGCTTTTTTACTCTATCTATCTATCTATCTATCTATCTATCTATCTATCTATCTATCTATCTATCTATCTATCTATCTGTCTATCAATATATCTATTATCTCTCTATTATCTATCTATTATCTATCTATCTATTATCTATCTATCTTGCTATCTATCTATCTATCTATCTATCTATCTATCTATCTATCTATCTATCTATCTATTATCTCTCTATTATCTATCTATTATCTATCTATCTATTATCTATCTATCTTGCTATCTATCTATCTATCTATCTATCTATCTATCTATCTATCTATCTATATCTATCTATCAATCTATTATCTCTCTATTATCTATCTATTATCTATCTATCTATTATCTATCTATCTTGCTATCTATCTATCTATCTATCTATCTATATCTATCGATCTATCGATCTATCTTGCTATCTGATATACTATAACATAAATTGAAGAGCTCATATACCACAAACTTACTTATGTGTTCTTGGATGCCATTAGCATAGGAGTTATGTATGAAGTAACGATCCGTGAAGCCCCTTATCAGGTAGCCATCTGCACTGTACACGCACCTCCGGCCAGCGGCGTACTGATTGGGTAGGGTAGATTGAAATCCTGTACCGTTACTCTGCAATCTCCGTAATGTGACGACTAGGTCACTGCTGCTGGATGGAAGGACCTCAGGAATAAATGTGTAATCTTTAGCAGCTTGGGATTTAAGGCATGGACATGATGGTATCCCGGCATCCCAGGAAGAACTGTCCGGTTCTGAATAATACCAACTCCAGCACTTGCTGTGGTAGTTGGTTGTGCTGACATTGGCCGGGGTATCCAACCAATAAGCCCAAACGCCAGTTTTATTTGTGTTTCCTAGAACGTTGTGAGGACGATATATCCCTCCTGACCTGTAAGTATTGTTCTTCAGTGCCTGGGGATCATTGAAGTAGATGCCTTCTCCATTGGTGTATCCGATCAATGCCCTGTGATACACTCTTTGTGCCGGACCCCAGGACATGTTGTAATATTTTATCAATGCGAAGGACAATGTCCCATCAGTGGTCAGCACGCACTGGAATGTATTAGTCTACAAGGACAATATGTTTAAGAAAAGACACAAATTAGCAATATTAGCAAGAATACAGTAGAAATATGGATATACTTGCAACACTATTTTTTTAAATTGCAAATTTACCAGTAACAGGAAAATCTCAGAGATATGGACAACTGTTGTAAATTAGGACCCACTGTCGATCAGCTAATTGCTGTGAGGCAGGCAGCTGAAAACCTTGGTGATAGAGCATATGGACAGGGCTTACCGTAATGGAAAACTTTTTTAAAGGGTTGTTCCCCAAAAAACGCAGAGGGAATGAATTACAGATTGTTGGAGTTCTGACCACTGGCACTTTCAGCAAGCCAAATATGAGGTTAAGGAACGGATTGGTGCATGATCAAACTGTGCTCAAATCATTGTCTATGTGACTGTACCCAGATTTCTCCAACAGTCCCATAGACAATGAATGAAGTAGAGGCTTCTCACACCTTTGCACAACATTTTTTTTTGCTGTTCATTTGCTTTTTAAAAATGTTGATGTAGCAGAGTGTCTGTAAAGGATAGATATCATAGAGATATTGTTCTCTCTTAAGGTACCGTCACACATAACGATATCGTTAACGATATCGTTACTTTTTGTGACGTAGCAACGATATCGTTAACAAAATCTTTATGTGTGACAGCGACCAACGATCAGGCCCCTGCTGGGAGATCGTTGGTCGCTGGGGAAAGTCCAGGACTTTATTTCGTCGCTGGATCTCCCGCTGACATCGCTGAATCGGCATGTGTGACACCGATCCAGCGATGTCTTCACTGGTAACCAGGGTAAACATCGGGTTACTAAGCGCAGGGCTGCGCTTAGTAACCCGATGTTTACCCTGGTTACCATTGTAAATGTAAAAAAAAAAAACACCACATACTTACATTCCGGTGTCTGTCCCCTCGCCGTCAGCTTCCCACACTGACTGAGCTCCGGCCGGCCGTAAAGCAAGAGCACAGCGGTGACGTCACTGCTGTGCTTTACGGCCGGCGCTCAGTCAGTGCGGGAAGCTGAAGGCGAGGGACGTGACCAGACACCGGAAGGTAAGTATGTAGTGTTTGTTTTTTTTACATTTACAATGGTAACCAGGGTAAACATCGGGTTACTAAGCACGGCCCTGCGCTTAGTAACCCGATGTTTACCCTGGTTACCCGGGGACTTCGGGATCGTTGGTCCCTGGAGAGCTGTCTGTGTGACAGCCCTCCAGCGACCAAACAGCGACGCTGCAGCGATCGGCATAGTTGTCTAGATCGCTGCAGCGTCGCTAAATGTGACGGTACCTTTACGAGAAAAACTGACCAATTATTTTTATCAGACTTTGATCAGAGTATGGTCCAAGTGTCATCAGTTTTACTCGTAAACTGAGAACAAAAAAAGTTTCTCTTCCATCTCCTTTCTATAAAATCAGACAGTAGTCAGATGTCATCCGAGTGCGGTTTGATTTTTTCACGGACCTAGAGACTTGTATTGCCGATTTTGGTCTAAACTTGCATCAAAATCGGTATGTCTCCGCAATTTTCCACTGACTGCTCGGTCCACGGAAAGTCACGGATATGTGAATGGCTTAATAAATTATCACAGGCACAAGTGCTATCGGCGAAAACAACAGATAGTACTCGTACGAGAACATCGGACGTCTGCTCCGAATGAGTTCTGCGTCCTTTATCTAGATGAGTGATTTGCAAAAATGTTACAAATCCGTCAGCAGCGAGAGTGCCTGGGTATTTGCAGATTGTAGCCATGATACATTAGTCTGCACACGAGCTGCATACACAGAATTATACAACTATTTTTAATCACGGCTATTTGCAGAGTTGCTACATTTTTATTATTTTAGGTGCATTGAACTAATTATAAACCGTTACCTCGTTAAAGTCGATGTTTTGGAACGACACTGGTAACACTTGATCCCACGTTATCTTCAGGATCCATTTTGATGTAAAGTTGGCAGTAAGATTTTTCCTGTAATAATTGTTCACTTCATCGTTGGTTCGGTTAAATACGATTTGTGAGTAGAAATCTTTCTGATTATCCTCAGAATAAACCTTTGTATAAAAGAAATTAAATGTGATATAATGGGCTGTTGATGGCATAATTTAAGCACTCTCCTATCCAAATAACAACATGTAGATATGAGCCTCTTCTCTTTTTTCTTCACACTGATGGATGGGACATTTAAGACGTTAAGGTGAACTGCAGTGGCATAACTGGAGAATGATAGGCCCCGGAGCAAACCTGCAAGTTGGTCAGATGTATAGGCACTCGTAAAGTTCTATATCCTATAAAGACATACATGCCCCCCCTCACCCCCCCCCATCACCACAGACAACCTGGCCTACTTGGGGAGACAGTTCAAGACAGCGTTGTCTCTTCAAGTATCTTGTATATGATGACTAACATTCCAACAAGTTAATTCCGCAAGTAGATATTGACCAATAAGAAATAGATGAGTATATCTGAGTGACTCGATTGTATTCTAAGAGTATAAAAGATCTGAAGGTGTATGAAAGGTCAGACAACGCTTATGACCAATGCCTTGTCCACTTGCTGCAAGATAAGAATAAAGAACTGCCTTGATTGAGACAGGGCTGTGGAGTCTGAGTCATAGAGTCGGAGATGGTGTCCATTTTTGGTGGAGTCAGAGTTAGAGTCAGTATAAAATGAACATATATGATACATTGGGTATAGTAGTACAATGCAGGATGTACTGTAAATGTTTTCATAATAATTTGGGAAAGGTATGAAATATCCTATAAATGTCTGTTCTGTTCCTGATCTAAGGATCTGGGCTTTTAGTTGAGATTAATCTGTGCTGCACTTTATGTACATGCTCAGTAGTGACCAGTGCTGTGGAGTAGGAGATGAGATGAATCTGTGCTTCACTTTATGCACATGCTCAGTAGTGACCAGTGCTGTGGGGTTGTAGATTAGATGAATCTGTGCTGCACTTTATGTACATGCTCAGTAGTGACCAGTGCTGTGGAGTCGTAGATGATATGAATCTGTGCCGCTCTTTATGTACATGCTCAGTAGTGACCAGTGCTGTGGGGTTGTAGATGAGATGAATCTGTGCCGCTCTTTATGTACATGCTCAGTAGTGACCAGTGCTGTGGGGTTGTAGATAAGATGAATCTGTGCTGCACTTTATGTACAGGCTCAGTAGTGACCAGTGCTGTGGGGCTGTAGATGAGATGAATGTGTGCTGCACTTTATGTACATGCTCAGTAGTGACCAGTGCTGTGGGGTTGTAGATAAGATGAATCTGTGCTGCACTTTATGTACATGCTCAGTAGTGACCAGTGCTGTGGGGTTGTAGATGAGATGAATCTGTGCTGCACTTTATGTACATGCTCAGTAGTGACCAGTGCTGTGGGGATGTAGATGAGATGAATCTGTGCTGCACATTATGTACATGCTCAGTAGTGACCAGTGCTGTGGGGTTGTAGATAAGATGAATCTGTGCTGCACTTTATGTACATGCTCAGTAGTGACCAGTGCTGTGGGGTTGTAGATGAGATGAATCTGTGCTGCACTTTATGTACATGCTCAGTAGTGACCAGTGCTGTGGGGCTGTAGATGAGATGAATCTGTGCTGCACATTATGTACATGCTCAGTAGTGACCAGTGCTGTGGGGTTGTAGATGAGATGAATCTGTGCTGCACATTATGTACATGCTCAGTAGTGACTAGTGCTGTGGAGTCGTAGATGAAATGAATCTGTGCCGCTCTTTATGTACATGCTCAGTAGTGACCAGTGCTGTGGGGTTGTAGATGAGATGAATCTGTGCTGCACATTATGTACATGCTCAGTAGTGACCAGTGCTGTGGGGTTGTAGATGAGATGAATCTGTGCTGCACTTTATGTACATGCTCAGTAGTGAGTGACTAGTGCTGTGGAGTCGTAGATGAGATGAATCTGTGCCGCTCTTTATGTACATGCTCAGTAGTGACCAGTGCTGTGGGGCTGTAGATGAGATGAATCTGTGCTGCACTTTATGGACATGCTCAGTAGTGACCAGTGCTGTGGGGTTGTAGATGAGATGAATCTGTGCTGCACTTTATGTATATGATCAGTAGTGACCAGTGCTGTGGGGTTGTAGTTGAGATGAATCTGTGCTGCACTTTATGCACATGCTCAGTAGTGACCAGTGCTGTGGGGTTGTAGATGAGATGAATCTGTGCTGCACTTTATGTACATGCTCAGTAGTGAGTGACTAGTGCTGTGGAGTCGTAGATGAGATGAATCTGTGCCGCTCTTTATGTACATGCTCAGTAGTGACCAGTGCTGTGGGGCTGTAGATGAGATGAATCTGTGCTGCACTTTATGGACATGCTCAGTAGTGACCAGTGCTGTGGGGTTGTAGATGAGATGAATCTGTGCTGCACTTTATGTATATGATCAGTAGTGACCAATGCTGTGGCGTTGTAGATGAGATGAATCTGTGCTGCACTTTATGTACATGCTCAGTAGTGACCAGTGCTGTGGGGTCATAGTTGAGATGAATCTGTGCTGCACTTTATGTACAGGCTCAGTAGTGACCAGTGCTGTGGGGTTGTAGATGAGATGAATCTGTGCTGCACTTTTTGTACATGCTCAGTAGTGACCAGTGATGTGGGGTTGTAGATTAGATGAATCTGTGCTGCACTTTATGTACAGGCTCAGTAGTGACCAGTGCTGTGGGGTCGTAGATGAGATGAAAATGTGCTGCACTTTATGCACATGCTCAGTAGTGACCAGTGCTGTGGGGTTGTAGATGAGATGAATCTGTGCTGCACTTTACAGGCTCAGTAGTGACCAGTGCTGTGGGGTTGTAGATTAGATGAATCTGTGCTGCACTTTATGTACATGCTCAGTAGTGACCAGTGCTGTGGGGTCGTAGATGAGATGAATCTGTGCTGCACTTTATGTACATGCTCAGTAGTGACCAGTGCTGTGGGGTTGTAGATTAGATGAATCTGAGCTGCACTTTATGCACATGCTCAGTACTGACCAGTGCTGTGGGGTCGTAGATGAGATGAATCTGTGCTGCACTTTATGTACATGCTCAGTAGTGACCAGTGCTGCGGGGTTGTAGATGAGATGAATCTGTGCTGCACTTTATGCACATGATCAGTAGTGACCAGTGCTGTGGGGTTGTAGAGGAGATGAATCTGTGCTGCACTTTATGTACATGCTCAGTAGTGACCAGTGCTGCGGGGTTGTAGATGAGATGAATCTGTGCTGCACTTTATGCACATGATCAGTAGTGACCAGTGCTGTGGGGTTGTAGATTAGATGAATCTGTGCTGCACTTTATGTACATGCTCAGTAGTGACCAGTGCTGCGGGGTTGTAGATGAGATGAATCTGAGCTGCACTTTATGCACATGCTCAGTACTGACCAGTGCTGTGGGGTCGTAGATGAGATGAATCTGTGCTGCACTTTATGTACATGCTCAGTAGTGACCAGTGCTGCGGGGTTGTAGATGAGATGAATCTGTGCTGCACTTTATGCACATGATCAGTAGTGACCAGTGCTGTGGGGTAGTAGATGAAATGAATCTGTGCTGCACTTTATGTACATGCTCAGTAGTGACCAGTGCTGTGGGGTTGTAGATGAGATGCATCTGTGCTGCACTTTATGTACATGCTCAGTAGTGACCAGTGCTGTGGGGTCGAAGTTTGTGAGACGGAGAAAATGAGAAGTCAGAGTCGGAGTCATTGGTTTGTCATACCGACTCCACAGCCCTGGATTTGGATAGCACTGTGCCTGTGTGAATACATTTTTCTATGAGAAAATTGCAACTGTTTGCAACTTTTTATCATTTTTTTGTCGCAGTACCTTGTGGGTCGCAAAGCTGCCCTGTTCTTTTTCAGTATGCTGTGATGTCTCAGCAGCAGCCTCTGGCGATATTTGATAGCCGAAAGTTGCCACGCAGCCACAGTTAAACAGGGTAAGCTAAGCTAAAAGACAAAAGTTGTACCAAACCTGGTACCACAGGGCCCCGTTTCCCAGTGTGAGGTCAGCATCATCCCAGAAGACAGCGAGCATGGCCACCTTCTCATCTCCTCGAAATCTCTTTTCAAAGGGATTGGGGAACAAATATTTCTCATTGATGTTCCCAGGCTGAAACTGGACCCATCCATTGTCTGAAAACTGGAGAAAAACAGGTTCACAATTATTTAGTAATTTCTTTTCTCTGACTTTATTGATTTATATGAAAATAATTATTGATGATAGTTTTTTTCTTCTAACATTCTACTAAATAACAGAATGATAGCAATGGAATTTTTAAGGGTGAATTTACCCAAAAGTGCCAGTGACCCAAAAACTTCATTCACAGAATACAAGCTGCTGTAAGCCGAGTATAAAGCCTACTAATGTCCTTCAGGGTAAGGAAAGGGAACTTTAAGGATAGACGTGGTATTTTGGCAGCATTTTTGGTGTATATTTTCACAGCGAATTTGGGGCATAAAACATGTAGCATTTTACAGCACTAGCACAATCAATGAGATTTCTGAATTCTCATGCACGCTCTGCATTTTTTTTTCGAGGCGTATTATGAACCCTACTGCATTTTTACCAAGATGCAATTTTTCAGCCCTTTTCACCCATTCAAATGAATTCACAAGTAAAACGCTGCAAAAACGCACATGAAAATGCAATTAAAACGTAATAAAAACGCCCATATTATATGCAGTGTTTTTCCTTCTGCCACTCTAATTTTTGGCTAAATAGGAAAGGGTTCTTTACAGTAAGAGCAGTCAGACTGTGGAATGCCTGACCACAAGAAGTGGTAATGGCAGACACTATAACGGCAAATATGGCACAAATGGCATTGTGGGCTATAAATAATCCATCAATAGAGAATGTATAATTGGTGGTGAAAAGTTGAACTTGATGGACCTGTGTATTTTTTCAACCTATGTAACAGTGGTTATCATTTCTCACATAATGTCCAAATGCTCAGCATAAAAGCATCAACGTCGACAAAACCAAGGAAAGATAAAACACATATGGGAGATGGGATACTATGGTTTTGATCTCCTTATAGAGTTTCCCCCACAAAGAAAGTACATTATAATTAACAGATCTTGCAGTAATAATAAGTTCCACAATTGGATGTGTTAGAAAAAAAAAATGTTCCTGTGCTGAATAATCTTATAAATGTTCCCTGCTGTGTACTGTGTTACTTGCTGTGTCCAACCATGCAGAGCTGCTCCAGCTCTTGGTCAGCACATACCACATCTCCTGGCCATTGGGGAAAGAAGCAAAAGGTACTTACGATAAAGACACTTTCACACATTCAGTATTTGGTCAGTATTTTACATCAGAATCTTTAAGCCAAAACCAGGAGTTGGTAAAAAGTGCAAACGTTGTGACTTGTTTCTTTTCTTCTGATTGTTCCTCTCCTAGTTGTGACTTACAAAAATATAATTCGAATGTGGCCTTAGTGAGTATACAGCGCTCACAGCAGCTTCTTTCTCAGGGAACAGAAATACCTGCCTGTTTTATCACAGGAGCGAGTGTTTCTGACGCTTCTGTTCCAGGTCATATGAGCCTTTTTTGACTGATGCAAAATGGTGGTGACCATTTCAGGTGGTTGGAAATAGAACAGTAAATCGTATAAATTTGCAGGAATTATCAAATTCCTAAAAATTTTACGCAAATTCGATTTGCATCGAATCGATTAGCTCATCTTTGACAATTATCCATTTGCACAATACAGCACATTTCCACTCATGTAAAGAGCAGTTTTCTTAGGTTGCTCTGCACTTACTCTTGTCAGGACATGCACCATCCTGTCCATTATTGAGCCATAAAACATACTGAAAGAAATGCGAGCAGTTCTCAGCACATTTCCACCCATTACAGAGCGCATTAGCAGTACGGCAATAATGTCACTAATACACGCTACTTAACTCTGATATTGCAACCTTCACTAAATCGCCTCTAATCATCTGCTATTGATATTTTTCCTATGATGAAAACTCTTTCCAGAGATTTCATCTTCTCCAATTTGGTGTTTTTGTATCATTTAAATAGTTTAATACATAAAAGCTGCATTCATAAGAGCAGATCTTTTCCCCATTAGGCTAAGTGCACAGAACCAAGAAGTAAATGGAACTAGAAAACAACAGTAATGGAATTAAGAGGTAAAATCCAATTAGACTGGCAAATTATTATCAAACATGAACTTTTTGCCATGTTAATTCACTTAAAGGGATCAGGACTTATGACTTAAAGGCTTTTTTTTTAGGAATAAGATATTGATAAGGATCAGCTTTGTGGGGTCCAGCACCGATCACCCCCATTGATTAGCTCCCATGGCTGTAGAAAGTACAGTGCCGCACACTGTGTAGTGGCCATTCTTGGGTACTGCAGTGCAAAGATTTATTCATTGATCAGCTGACTACTGGTCCTGCATATTTTGATAAACATAAGCATCTTCACTTCTTCATACTGCCCAATCGCTGGGGGTCCGACTACTAGGACCACCACCGATCCATAAAACATGGGGCTTTTAGAGTCCCTTTGTGAATGGTGCGATGTGTGCAGTGTGCATGATCGGCCGCAGCTCCATTCACAGGGGTCTTTTTGGAGCCTGGGTTATTGGGATCGATGGGGGGGCGGGACTCAGAGGTCAGCCCCCCAGCAGTCGGGAACTTCCAAATTTGAGAATACCTCTTTGTTCATTGTTGATTTATAAGAGCTCCTCTGTCCACTAAATTCATCGTTGTATCTTAGGTCTCGGAGCCTCAGGGACTGTCTATGGCTGGAATTCCTAAAAGTGGTACAACTAGTTATATAGGGCTTAAGGGAACAGTCGCTTTTTTATATGTATCATATGAGTGTTGAATTACTTTGTATTATTTTCTTACTTACGTTCCCTTTTCCTCATATTACAGTTTATTTTAAGATCAGAAATATGCAAGGTAAAGGGCGCAATTTTGTTCCCATGGTATATCCATATCCATATCTAGCAAATCCTACAGCTTTTATAGAGTGAAGAACAGTGGACGATCCGAAAATTATAGACCGCACATTGTAGGTCCATGATGAACACTGAATCGGTCCTGCTGCTTCTCTTCACAATAAAATTCTATTTATCTGCAGCTGCCACTAGGGGGAGCTCACTGCATACATTGCTCAATTTTTGCATCTATTTTTCATTCTTTATTTTTGCAAAATTGGCAATTTATTTTTTTCCTGTAACGATATCTTGAAATAAAATTGAAATCTTGCAATCTTCACATTTTCCACTGAGGCTTTTTTTTTTAAGACTCACATTTTTTGTTCTTCACAAAAGACTTTTCAGAAGTCTCATTATCATCACAGGCAGGATTACGACAGGCAATATTTCTGTACATAGCTAATAACACAAGATACATCAATCACAATAGTTGATGTCACAGTTGCCCCTGCTCCTGCTCTTTTCACAATTATTTTCGTTCATGCTCATTAGATGACAAGATATATTTCTAATAATTGCTAATATACATGTGGATTTGCAGAAAGAACAGGTCAAGATTAGTCTCAATTGTCAATGTGAAAATTGCAATATTTTCATATACATTTTAATACAGATATGAACAATTAAAATAAAAAATACCAAAATATTTACCCTTATTTACCCTTTTTTTTCCTTTCCTGTTATATCATTTACATTTTCTAAATAAAGAATGTATAAAAAAAAAAAAGTAATATAAAAACCTTAATTAAACAGTTGGACATGCTCTTTAAGACAATTATAAATTGACTACCAAAATTAGAAGAATTGTACGACTTGTCAAAGCACGTGGAGGCACCATTACTTAGGTAAGAAATTGGAAATGATAAGGAAATACCGTAATTACAAATTCGAGAACATTTTTAGTAATTATTCCATTTCACAGCTTAACAATTTAAAAACTTAGCCCACGTTCACATGGTCAGTATTTGGTCAGTATTTCACATCAGTATTTGTAAGCCAAAACCAGAACTGGGTGAAAAATACAGAAGTGCTGACGCGTTTCTATTATACTTTTCCTCTCCTGATTTTGACTTAGAAATACTGGTGTAAAATACTGAACGTGTGAACGTGGCCTTGTAGTGAGAGCATTTATAGCATTGTATACCAGTATAAATTAATGGTACTTACATAGATTTTGTTATATGTCTGTCCAAGAAAGGGGAATCCCATAGATGGGGTGATGTATGGAGAATTCACATCTTTGCCGATTGCAACAACCTTTTTGTCACCCACTTCACTTCCAAATGGATATAGTAACATTTCTGTTGAAAAAAAATGAAAATAAAAAAAGATAAAACGTAAAACATGGCTTATAAAGGGCTCAATCGGTCTGAGATGAGTGTTTTTCCATTCTTGTTCGTAGGTTGTGATTTGTATTGCAGCTCAGTCCCATTTAAAGGGAATCTGTCACCTCATTTTTGGCCTATAAGCTAAGGCAACCGCCATTAGGGGCTTATCTACAGCATTCTGTAATGCTGTAGATAAGCCCCCCGATGTATCCTGAAAGATGAGAAAAACAAGTTAGATTATACCCACCCAGGGGCGGTCCCCGTGCGGGACCGATGGGAGTCACAGGTCCGGGTCCGGCGCCTCCCATCTTCATATGATGTCGTCATCCTCCTTGCTTCGTGTTTCGGCTCCTGCACAGGTGTACTGATTTGCCCTGTTGAGGGCAGAGTAAAGTACTGCAGTGCGCAGGCGCTGGGCCTCTCTGAGCTTTTCCGGTGCCTGCGCACTGCAGTACTTTGATCTGCCCTCAACAGGACAAATAAAGTACGCCTGCACATGAGCCGCAACAGAAGCAAGGAAGAGGACGTCATCGCATAAAGATGGGAGGTGCCGGACCCGGACCTGTGACGCCCATCGGTCCTGGACCGGACCGCCCCTGGGTGAGTATAATCTAACTTGTTTTTCTTATCTTTCAGGTTACATTGGGGCTTATCTACAGCATTTCAGAATGCTGTAGATAAGCCCCTAATGGCGGTGGCCGCAGCTTACATGCAAAAAATGAGGTGACAGATTCCCTTTAAGTGAAGACTGCAGTACTTGGCATGGCCTGTGGACCACAGTGGTGCTCTTCATGGATAAAAACCCAAGGGGAGTCCTTTAAAGAGAACCTGTTTTGAAGATTTTACTAATAAATCTAGTAGTACAGCTGTATATTTTAGATGTATCTTAGGAGGAAGAACTGATGCTCTGATGTAAAAAGGGTTGATTTGGTTTAGGCCACCCTTTCAATCACAAGAGCTGAAATGGAAAATTATGTGGCTTTTTTGCTTCTGTGTTTCTTTTACCTTTCTTCTTTCAGCACTGTGCCACATCTGACCAGAACACAATAATCAACACTCCGACATTCCTGGTATAAAAGCAACCAGTCATCACAATATGGTATAAAGGTATGGCCATAATGGTACTGTTATACTGATTTAATAGATACCCGTAGGGAAGAAATCTGTTTCCTTGTTCTTGTGTAATTCACATTAGAAGTTTTGGTGCAATATCCTTTTAGTGCATTGAGGTGGGACTGTAAGTAGGGTTTTCAGCTCTGCCATGGCCCCTCTGAATTTGTATGAGCCTCATTTTTTAATGTTTATGCTAGTGCCGCCCTTGCCGCAGATGGTGCTTGCGCACATTCATCTCTAGGCGGTCTTCAGCAAAATGGCGCCGGTGGCAGCGCATGCGCAGATTGACATCTGTGGGTCTTCAGCAAGAAGGTGACGGTACATGCGGAGATTGACATCCGATGGTCTTCAGCAAAATGGCAATGCAAATTGAGGTCTTGGCTCATAATTAAGCTGAGGTCTGAATCTGCGCATGTACGACAATCGGCACCATTTTGCTGAATACCACTTTGCTTGTATAAACGCAGAGAGGCCACTGTAGAGTCGTCAAACCTACCCACAGTCCCGCTCCACAGTCGCGTCCCAATGCATGAAAAGGATATCGCACCAAAACTTCTTACATGAATTAAACAAGAACCAGGATGCAGATTTCTTTCCTACAGGTATCTATTAAATCAGTATAACAGTGCCATTATGGCCATAACTTTATTTTAACAAACTAAATTGTGATGACAGCTTCCCTTTAAAGTGAATTTATTTTCCAGTTCCAAAAACATCACAGGTGCTTGTATAGTAGTTTAGCAATGTTTCAGGTTTAGACCCTTCATCAGGCTTTAGCTAAACGCTTTCATGTATAAAAAAGTAAAGGTCAAAGCACAGTAGGGTCAGGTGCAATGAGGGCCACATGCGTCACTTCGGGTAGTTGAGGGTCTTGACGGCAAACCACCTCTGATTCTTATTGTAATGTAGGTCTTTTACGTAACTGCAAGTAGCTGATGACTGATGAAGCGTCTTATCTCAAAACTTTGCTAAACTACTTTTTCTTTATCTGGAAAATAAATGTTCTTCAGGGAAATCAAAACACTCCCGAGTGTACGTGTGGACTGATGTTGTGGGTCAGAAGTAACAAGTTCCTCCTGAAAGCACACCCACTGTCACTAAACCCATAGAACCTATGTCATCTGGCTTTTGTAAGGTTTCTAAATATTATTTTTGAATTTGAGAAGTCTGGTTTCTAAATCTAGACTTCCTAAGAACTACAACCTCTTACATGGTTGACAGGCAGCACGTCCATAGTAACCAATCAGTCTATCAGCTGGAACCTTACCTAGGGGTTAGGAAGTACTAAAGTCACACATCTCCTACTGCTCCAGTACCATCACTTTCCTTGTCCCCCACCAGTCTTGTGTTGCCTGACTGTAGTGATGAAATGAAAGCACAATATCGGACTGCTGGAACAAGGCACTATCAAGCAACAGATACAACCAATGACTGGTTACGTTGGGTATGCGTTGACAGTAACACACAACATCATCTCTGAAGCCCAATGGAGGACCAGGGAAGCATCGGCATGACAGTGGCAGGAGAATGGCAAGGTATTACACTCCTTCTACTTTTTTTGTAAACATTTTTTTACTTGACAACCCCTTTTGCTACATATCTGATAGAATATGTGAAAATAGATGGAGAGCTTCTCTAAACGTTACTGATTTGAAATGCTCCTTTGAAATATTATTGGCCCGTCCCTAATATTCTTTATAAAAAATCTCTCAAGAACACATTGTACGAAATATTTAAGGCATTATATAACAGAACTGAGTTTTTGTTAGTAGGGATGAGCTATTCTTTTTTGCGGGACTCGGTCTACCGGAGAGGTCAGTACTCCACGTCGGCAGGATGGGAGTCTTGAGAACTTCATGTTTCCCATCGGGCCACCATGAAATATTGACCTGACAATTGGATCAGGGTCCTACGAATTTATTTTCTCATCTCTAGTTATTAGGCCATCATTGTTATCTACTAACGTCCTCACATTTGTACTTTTTTGCTACCTTCCCCCCATACAAACCACTTCTTATCCCTCAAATGAACATAATCCTTTTGCTTACAATGTTCTCCTTAAGATAAGTTGTTCACTGGTTTTTTTTTTTGCAGTTGGAACTCCCAGCAATCTGCCAGGAAATATTTAACTTCCCTGCAGCACTCCAACAGGAGAAAAGAAGTATTACACAGTGCTCATGTAATCCATTGTGCTGCATGTGTAATGCATATATATGCTGAGTCCTCCAGAGAGAGAAGCACTCCTGAGAGTGCTGAATAGGGGACCACAGCTGTTAATGCAGAATTCTTTAAAAAGGTCAATGATTTAGAATTTGTTGGAATAAGGTTTGTTCCGGTAAAGAATATTTAGGTACAGATATTATGTAAAATTGTGAATACCTAAGACCTTAATCCCAATTTTTTAAAGCAAACTTGTCATCTTATATTGCGTTTTTCTTACAATAGATTCAAAGTGCAAACACGCTATACAATTTATATTCACTATATTATAAAGCACGATGAGCTGAGAAATTTTCAGTTTCATTTTTTCCTTTTATTCATTTAAAGAGAGCCTGTCAGCAGCTTTTAGGGTGGCAACAAGGGGTGGTAAAGTATAGGTCAGTGTTTAACAATTAAAATAATAGCTAGATTGTTACAATCCATTTCTTCATTGAGGATAAATCTGTCCTTTTATGTATAGTTGAATTTAGACTGCAAGTGCATTGTGTTGCAAGTGCACTTGCAGTCCACAGCTTCCCCTTCATTTCTCTCTGCCTTATGATGCTTGTTTGATAGTAGAGACAGAGACTGTTGTCTGTAGACATTGTCATACACAGCAGCCTCTGTCTCCACTGCCAAACAATCAGCACCAGGAGGGGAGGATTGGACTGCAAGTGCACTTTCAACATACCATACACTTGCAGTCTAATTTACATATTGCTAAAAGTATGAATTTTTCTGCAATGAAGCAATATATTGAGACGATATTAAATCTTATACATTACTGCCACTGGTCCCTCCCTTAAATAACTGCTGTCTGGTTCCCTTTAAATCCATGCTTTTTCTATGGTTAGAAGTCCTGTGGGTGGTCTATCTCACTGTGCATACAGCAATATCTATCAGTCCCTGATGAGAACTACCCACTGCATTCCATAAGCCAAAATTGTGAGTTATTTTGATTCTTTTCCCCCAAACTATATTTAATTTAGCTCAGCTCGTCCTGCCTGCAGGTCGGACGCCATGGGCCACATCATAGGTTCCTATTACGTAGGTTAAATCTGAAGTACACACCGTTGTTTATACTGTTCAGACAGCTGCTGCTTTGACATTTGCACTCATATGATCCTGGGAGGTTGATACATGATGGCTTTTCCCCGCAAACATCAGAAACACCACATTCATTAATATCTTCACAAGTTTGTCCTTTACCACGAAATCCAGGTTTGCATTTACAAGTAAAATTTCCAACAGTGTTTTTGCAAACAGCATTTAGATGGCAGCCACCATTGGCCAACATGCATTCGTTAATATCTGTGCAGATGCTTCCAATGGATGCAAAACCTTCGGCACATCTACAGAAGTAGGATCCTGGGGTGTTCACGCAGAGAGCTTGCCTGGGACAAATGCTTGATGCCGTGGTACACTCATCTAGGTCATGGCATGTGTTGGCCTTTTGAATGTACCCTGGGGGACAGGTACAATAATATGATCCGGGAACATTTACACAAATGGCTGAAGAGTCACAATAGGCCGTTTTGTTTAGGCATTCATTGATATCCACACAGGAATCGCCTTGGGATGTGTATCCTTTGTCACAAAGACAATAGAACGAACCTGGTGAGTTACGGCAGACCATATGATGGCGACAAGCTGAGCTATTAAAACATTCGTCAATGTCATCACATATCTCACCATTCCCAAAGAATCCGGGATGACACGCACAACTATATGATCCCAGTGTGTTGGTACAGGAGGCCAAGTTATGACATACAGTAGGGTTGGACAGACATTCATCAATGTCTATACAACTTTCACCATCATTGATGAAGCCTTCTTCACACTGGCAAATGTAAGACCCAACAGTATTAACGCAAATGAAATGTATACTGCAACTCGATATACCCAGAGCACATTCGTCAATGTCTATACAGATATCGTCACTATAGTGAAAACCTACATCACATTGACATAGGTATGAGCCTATTGTGTTAATGCACTGAGAACTATTGTGACATATGACCGTTAGATTCTCCTGCATGCACTCGTCTACATCTTCGCAATATGAGCCATTTCCAGTGTAGCCGTCAATGCAAAGACAGGAATATGAGCCAGGAATATTGATACACAGACTATAAGGAGGGCAACTGGTAGTGTTTAAGCATTCATCTATATCATTGCAGGCACTTCCATTGATTTCATAGCCTTCCCAGCATGCACAATGATAGGAGCCAGCACTGTTAAAGCAAGTCGATGTCTGTGGACAGACAGAGGGTTCTAAGACACACTCATTGATATCGTCACAGGTTGTGCCATCTCCCATAAAACCTGATCTGCACCTGCATAGAAATGAACCATGGATATTAATGCAACTGGCATTTTCATGGCAGACAGTCTGGTTGAGGCACTCATCCACATCTGCACAGATGCCACTTGCAAGTGCAAATCCTTCTTGACAACTGCATATATAAGATCCAAAGGTGTTCTCGCAGTCCGAGTTGTTACCACAAACATGTCCATTTAAACATTCATTTATATCAGTGCAGGTGAGGCCATCCCCCTGAAATCCTTGCATACAGGCACAGTGGTAAGAACCTGCGGTGTTGGCACAGCGTGAATAATTACTGCAGACGTTCATATAGTCCTGGCATTCATCAATGTCCCAGCATTCCTTGCCATCGCCCATGAAACCTTTTAGACATGAGCAGTTGTAGCCTCCAGGCGTATTTGTGCAGGTAGCTTTCTGGTGACATCCTCCATTATGTGTCTGGCATTCATCAATGTCTATAATTTGTTATCAAAATAAGTGTCAGGACATGGTGACATTCTCCTTATGAATATATACTGATCATTAATTAAGTGATGAATTGGAAGAAAATAACACAGAAAAGACAATCCAAATGACTACGGTAACTTATGTTATTAGGTAGGTTTTAGGACATATTAGTAACTGGAATAGCTCTGTGTGATGTTCAAACCATTAGGTACTGCAATGGGCATGGTATAGTACCCTAATCATATTATAGCATTAAGCACTGTACTGGCAGTCTCTTATTCATTAGGCAATAACAGTGATATATTAGGTGTAGCAATAATACAATGTCATTAATAAGAGTATATATTTAGTATGCCTCTAAGCATATTCTAAACCAGGAAATCATTATAACAGATCCAACATATAATCATCAGAGTGAATGAATAAAGCATATAGAAAGGTTCTTGTAAAACTCCAGTGTTTAGATGACCCATAGAACACATCAAAATAGATCCCATTTAGCAAAATATGGAGGATATGTTTGGTCCTGTTCTCACTGGCATTATGGCTTCTGTGTTTACAGAATGCATGATGGATATGACAGATCAACTGAATAGTGGATCTTAGTGGTTCCTGATATCTTATTGTAAGTATAGTGCAACATTGTGTGAGGAGGGTGAACTATATACTTTGCATTTTTGCTGCTCCTTGACTGCAGTTGGGCAGTTGTGTGAAAAATTGTTTGCCCCCTTCCTGATTTTCTATTCTTTTGCATGTTTGTCACATTTAAATGTTTCAAACCACCAAATAAATTTAAATATTAGACAAGGATAACACAAGTAAAAATAAAATGCAGTTTTTAAATGAAGGTCTTTATTATTAAGATAAAAAGAGATCCAAACCTACAGGGTCCTGTGGGAAAAGTGATTGCCCACTAAACTTAATAACTGGTTAGGCCTTCCTTAGCAGCAACAACTGCAATCAAGTGTTTGCAACAACTGGCAAAGAGTCTTTTACAACGCTCTGGAGAAATTTTGTCCCATTCATCTTTGCAGTATGGTTGTTATTCAGCCACATTGGAGCATTTCCAGGCATAAACCACCTTTTTAACGACTTGCCATAGCATGTCAATTGGATTAAGGTTAGGACCCTGACTAGGCCACTCCAAAGTCTTAATTTTGTTTTTCTTAAGCCATTAAGAGGTGGACTTGCTGGTCTGTTTTGGGTCGTTGTCATGCTTCATAACCCTAGTGAGCTTCAGCTTGAGGTCACGCACAGATGGCCGGATATTGGCCTTCAGGATTTTTTTGGTAGACAGCAGAATTCATGATTACATTTACCACAGCAAGTCTTCCAGGTCCTGAAGCAGAAAGTCAGCACCAGACCATCACACTACCACCACTATATTTTACTTTTGGTATGATGTTACTTTTCTGAAATGCTGTGTTACTTCTACACCAGATGTAATGGGACATACACCCTCCAAAAAGTTAAACTTTTGTCTCATCAGTCCATAGAGTATTCTCCTAAAAGTCTTGGGGATCATCAAGGAGTTTTCTGGCAAAACTTAGAAGATACTTTATGTTCATATTGCTCAGAAATGGTTTTCTCAGTCTGTTTCCTATGAAAGAGTCATGAACACTGAACTTAACTGATGGAAGTGAGGCCTGCAGTTCTTTGGATGTTGTTGTGGGATCATTTGTGACCTCTTGGATAAGTCGTTGCTGCACTCTTAGGGTAATTTTGGTTGGCCGGCCACTCCTAGGAGGGCTCACCACTGTTCCCTGTTTTTGCCATTTGTGGATAAAGGCTGTCACTGTGGTTTGCTGGCGTTGCAAAGCTTGAGAAATGGTTTTCTAACTTTTTCCAGATTGATAGATCTCAATTACTTTGTTTCTCATTTTTCTCAGATTTTTTGGGGGGATCGCAACATGATGTCTAGCTTTTGAGGATCTTTTGGTCTAATTCACTTTGTCATGTAGGACCTATTTAAGTGATTTCTTGATTGAGAACAGGTGTGGCAGTAATCAGGCCCGAGTGTGGCTAGGGAATTTAAACTCAGCTTCCCAAAGATATGATGAACCACAGTTCATTTATGGGTTTATTTTTTGGAGGGAGGCAATCACTTTTTCATACAGGGGCCTGTAGGTTTGGATTTCTTTTTCCCTTAATAATAAAGACCTTAATTTAAAAAATGCATTTTGTGATTACTTGTGTTATCTTTGGCTAATATTTAAATTTGTTTGGTGATCTGAAACATTTGGGGTAAGTTCACACAGGACTTCTTTGCTGCGTATTTTTGCTGCTTTTTTATGGTAATTTTCAGCTGCTTTTTACAGTACCAGCAAAGCCTATGAGATTTCAGAAATCTCATGCATACACATTGGTTTTTTGTTTGATCAGTATTTTGTGCTTTGCTGCGTTTTTTTGACATAGCATGTCACTTCTTTCAGCGTTTTTTCACCCATTGACTTCAATGGGTGTTGAAAAAAACGCAGCAAAAACACAGCAAAAACGCAGGTATCATTATTTGCTGCTGAAAATCCGAGGACATTAGCCTGGAAAAAGAGAAAAAAAACGCACCAAAATAACGCACCAAATACGCACCTAAATTAGCATAAAAAAACACAGCAAAAATACGCAGCAAAAAAGTCCTGTGTGAACTTACCCTTAAGTGTAACAAACATGCAAAAGAATAGGAAATCAGGAAGGGGGCAAACACTTTTTCACACAACTGTATACTTTACGAAATTGATTAGTCAACTGAGAGACTGCTCAATAACTTATCTGTTTTAGCACTGTTTTCCACCTTGCTCACATATAATCAAGTATTGTCTATGTCAGTGATAAACTGTCATCACTAGCTAGATCCAGAGACCATAGGAAATATACATATATATATATATATATATATATATATATATATATATATATAAATATATATGTATATATACATGTATATTGATAGATAGATGGATATAGATATGTACAGATATATAGGTTATATATACAGATAAATACGCTAACTTCTTTTACATACCCTGCATATATAGTATACCCTAACATCAAGTAAGGTTTTCTTGTTTTAAATTACATATTTTTAAAACATTTTGACAATAATTTTTTCCACATATCACAATCTTTGTTCAAATAAAAAGGAGAAGTCTTGCAATATTCACATTGGCCACTAGGGATATTTTAGACTCTAACTTCCTATTGTTTCAGGAAATGCACATGCATATTAGTAGCAAAGAACAGACTCTGACTTTTTCTATTGAAGCATCTAATGAATGTGTGCAAAAGTCAATGTGAAAGAAGGGGAAGCAGGGTCTGGTGTGAAATCTCCTAAATTTTTGTTACTTGTCATTGTAATCCTGTTTCATACTGTTTCATACTTGTTAGGGCTCCTTTAATGATGCCTCTCAATGATCCAGAATTCCAAAACAAAGTCCATAAAATGATATACATGTATTGAAGTCAAGTATGTAAATGTAAAAGCTGACTGGCTAGCTATTAGTGCCCATGGGATCCCTTATAGGCATTTGGGGTCGGAAATTAGGTTTACAGTTTATCATAATGAAGTCTAGGCAAAACGTATAATCCCTTATGAAATATATACATGAACATTACTGATAATTACTGATTTTATACAACACACTCAGGACTTCGTATATTAACTCACCTGTACAATTTACTCCATTTCCTTGATATCCAATTTTACACTTGCATTCATAGCCACCAATTGTATTGTAACAGTTGGCCATGGTGTGACAGTCGTGGCCGTTAGCGGTGCATTCATCAATATCTGTGAGATTAGAGGGAAAAACAGGCTGTTACGTGATATTTACATATGAAATGCACAGAATCCATACATGTTAGGTCTACATTTACCTTCACATGTTCACAATCCATACTGGAAAAATCAATAGCAACCTATGTACCAAAAGGCCGAAACGCAGCAGCATTTCTAGCGTGGCGCACGGTGGTGCACGCCAATCAGAAGATGCACAGAATTAATTAAATGGCATGCACCTCTTAACCCTGCTGTTGTCTTCGGTCAAAAACGACCGACCTTGAACTTCAATATTCTTTAAAATATTCAAGATGCGGCTCTGAAACCCGTGGCCGACCGACCCATCCTCATTTAAGTCAATCAACCACAAGTTTCAGAACAGCATCTTGAACACCCCAAAAAATACCAAAGTTCAAAATAGGTCTCCCCAGACCGAAGACAACAGCAGGGTTAATGAATTTGGCACTGTGTTCTGCAGCAAGAGTGGAGTAGCACGAGCGTGCGCTATGGGAGTCTTAAAGGGGTATTCCCATCTCCAAGATTCTATCTCAATATGTAGTGAGTGTAATAATAATAATAATATTAGCAAATACCTCCAATTAGAAATGTAGTATAGTTTTTCTGATTCGCTATGTCTCTTTCCTCATGTGCAGGGAATTGAAAGACCTTAGGTGTCCATGGTTACGAACACTGATATAGTAACAGTTAGCTAGTTCCTAGTGGTCGTAACCATGGATACCTAAGGTCCTGCAATGCATGCGCATGATGAAAGACATAGTGAATCAGAAAAACTGTACCACATTTCTAATTGGAGGTACTTAACAATATTATTATTACACCTACTACATATTGAGTAGGATCTTGGAGATAGGAATACTCCTTTAATGATTGGCCCCAAAGGGTGACAGTATAGCAGTGAAGACGATTAGTATGGGAGGAAAAGAGAATAAAATCATACCGATAGGGAAAGATAGGAGAGTCTGTAAGGCAGGATCAATGGGGGATGCATAGCTGGCAGTGATTCCTTGTCTGATCAGTGTGATTAATCACACATACATGTCTTTTAGGGCAATTGGGGGCTATTTGTAGAAATCGATTCAGTGCAAATCGAATTTCGTGGCCAAATTGAAATTTACTTTAATATGTCCAATATAATTAAGGAGTTGTCACAACTGGCGTCTCCTATCTAACTACTCAGCTGCTGTATAGTCATCCATGTGGCACACGGATTATCTGGATGCACAAGAATAGGAGGTGTTCTCCCTTCAGGATCATAAAAAAATGATTCTAGGCAGACATCCCTCCAAACATATGGCCTGATAGAACATAGGATATCTTTAAGAGACTGACCCTTTAAGAACTACTAGAAACAAAATCACAATAAATGGCAGATAGAAGACTTATCTATATAGGTTTATCTATCTGTATAGTGGAAACCCCCTTTAATTGTTCCTCCGGAAGTCACTAAGTCTTACCTGAACACTGAGAGCCGGTAAGCCTGAAGCCCGACTTGCAGATGCACATATATGACCCCACGGTGTTCACGCAGATGGTTGTGTTATCTCTGCACACATCTTCTAGGCATTCATCGGTGTCTATACAATCTACACCATTGCCTTGAAATCCTACATCACATACACACTTGTATCCAACGGCGGTGCCATGACAAAGAGCCTTAGGGTGGCAAGATGGCTTGCAGGCAGTAGACGGCTGAGAACAGCTGCCATTAAGGACCAGAGTGCCATTCAGACAGGAGCAAACATAGGATCCCGCCGAGTTGATGCATATGGCGCCTTCCATACAGGTACGATTGCTTAATGAACATTCATTGATGTCTTTACATAGAAATCCGTCACCAGTAAACCCCAGTAAACACTGACATCTATAACTTCCAGGGAAGTTGGAACACAACGCGCTTTCATGACAGGTCAACTGGTTCCTGCATTCATCAATATCTGAACAGTTTAAGCCATTTCCTTCAAACCCACTGTTGCATCTGCAGTCATATGAACCAAATGTATTGGTACACGTGGCCTGTCCGTGGCAGGGGCCACTCAGGCACTCATCGATGTCATTGCAGCTAAGTCCATTGTTATTACTAAATCCGGATCGGCATTCGCAGTAGAAAGACCCAAAGGTGTTAAAGCACTGTGCATTGAGTTGGCAGGCCCCAGCCATCGTGCCGCATTCATCCACGTCTTGGCATGACGTATTGTTAACAGCTTGGAAACCGGTGGCACAGAGACACCGATACGAGCCAGGTGAGTTCAGGCATGCGGCTCCATACAGGCAGTTGCCATTGTTCGACGCACATTCATCGATATCCAAGCATTGTTTTACGCCATCACCAGAAAATCCACTTAAGCACGCACAAGATAGAGATCCGGGGAGGTTGGTGCACTTGGCATTGGCATGGCATCCTCCATTGTTTTGCCCACATTCATTTATATCTGTACAGCTTCTTCCGTCTCCTGTAAAACCATTTTTGCAGGAACATCTAAAGCTCCCTGGGAAATTTTGGCATGAAGCATCAGGACTGCAGATCCCAATATTACATTCGTCTATATCAACACACCGGCTCTGATTTATCATGTAGCCTGAAGCACATTCGCACTGGAACGATCCTTCTGTGTTGCGACAGGTGGATTCACTAGGACATGTGTTATCTTGTAGACATTCATTGATATCAGAGCAGGCAAGTCCATTTCCAAAGAAGCCTTGTCTGCACGTACAGTTATAGCTACCCAAAAAATTGCTGCAGATGGCCTGTGCGTGGCATCTGTTGCCCGTCACACATTCATTAATGTCTACACAAGTCAAGCCATTTCCATTAAAACCTTCCTGGCAAATGCAACTATAAGACCCCGGGGAATTGGTACAGGTGGAGAACGGACTGCATATGCGGTTGGCACATTCGTCGATGTCCACACACCTGTTGTCCGTATTCTGATATCCGGTTGAACATGTGCATTGGTATGATCCGGGAAGGTTTTTGCACCCACTGAATCCAAAAGCATGAGCGCAAACTCCAGGGGTATCCGTGCATTCATCTATATCCACACACAGATAGTTACCATTGCCTTTGAACCCAGAATTGCAAGTGCAGAGGAATGACCCCGGACTGTTGATACAAGTGGCATTCCAGTGGCATAAATTGGCTTTCTTGCACTCATCAATATCTGAGCAATTGAGTCCATTCCCTGTGTATCCCGTCCGGCATTGACAAGTCTTGTCTCCAGGTATGTTAGTACAAAGTGCATCGGGGTGGCACCCGCCATTACCACTGGCACATTCATTAATGTCTGTGCAATTTAAACCATTTCCATTATAGCCAGGTTTGCATTGGCACGAGTAGCTTCCAAGTGTGTTTGTACACGTGGCTTGTAGGTGGCACTGGTGAAGTGAGGTGGAGCATTCATCAATGTCAGTACATGCTTGTCCATTACCGGAATATCCATCTTTGCAAACGCAAAAGTAGTCCCCACTAATGGTGCTCATGCAGTCTGCATCTTTGTGACACTGAAGACCCTTTGACGAACACAGGTCGTTTGCTGGAAGAGAATGCAAAATAATTGCTTTAGGCGAGAAGGAAATAAGACAATGTACAGAGGGGTCGTCATCATCATACATGCAAGTCTATAGAACTTAGCAAAGGGGAGATCCAGTAGAGATGAACAATAAGAGTGCAACTACCCTTGTCCGGCATCTAGTCTGGTTCTCCGTGTTAACCGGATCAGGGCTGTGTTCATTTCTGTGACTCAATCCAAATTCCAATCATTTTACTCATCTCTAAAATCCAGTCAAAATGATCTCCTGATATGTGATAGATCATATTGGTGGGTTTCATAAACTTGGACCACCAATGGTTTCCTGAGAAAAGTACATTGGTGAAGAGACAGAAGGTCATGGTTTGGTCAAATTCTCTTGGTGCCCAAGGATTGGGTTTCAAAATGACCTTCAAGGTTTCTTTTTGATGGATACCGAGTCATTTGCTTAATTACATAATTAAATAACTAATTAAAACAAAGCCCAGAATTCCCTCCACTCCTATCCCATCCACATACGTTCAGTTCCCAATCCAGGTCCAGCTGACCAGTCTGTAATGTATCTGTAGAGGGATCTGCTGCTCTTTTCCTGACTCCCTCCATCTTTCACCAATCTTAGGCTAGGTTCACATTGCGTTAGGGCAATCCGTTTAGCGCATATGCTAGCGGATTACGCTAACGCAATGTCCCAAAAGGGATCGCATTCGGCGATCCCACTAGCGCAGATACCCGATCTGCGCTAGCGAGGAACGGACCTCGGACACTGCAAGCAGTGTCCGCGGTCTGTCCGAAACTAACGGGACATCGCTAGCGTGTGCCGAAAATAGCATGCGCTAGCGATGTGCTAGAGATCCGTTAGCACATTGCCGTCAATGGGTGCACTAACGAATCCGTTGCATGGCGCTAATTGCGACAATTTCGACATGTAACGGAGTCCACTAGCATTAACCCATTAACGCAATGTGAACCTAGCCTTAGTTGTTTTTTAAGAGGATCTGTCACCAGATTTCACATTGCATCTATTAGTAAAAGGATCTCATAGAACGTCTAGTCTCGCTATAGAAGGAGAGAGCTCATGAGTCCAGGTGTATTTAGTCTCTGCCCACCCAGCCTGACTGATAGCTGCAGCTTGTACTGAGCAGTGTGAGATCTGATCAGGAACACTCAGGAACTGTCAATGAGGCTAGATGGGCAGAGATTGAACAGCTGCAGGAAGGAAGGACACTGAGGAGCTGTCAATCAGGTTAGATGGTTAAAGATTAAATATTGCAAAAGAATTATACAACCATTCTAATATGGATTTTCAAAGTAAGTACACCAGCCTCATCGGGTGTTAATAGAGCTATTCAATAATGTATTGTGAAATATGGTGACTAATTTTGTCCTTTCTTTTGGTTTGCTACTTTGTCAACCCTTTGTCCCACTCATGAAGTTAGTACAACTGGTCTGAATATTCTGTTCTGTTCTGGTTTCAAATATTAAAACAATGAATTAAATCCAATAATTGCTGCATTTTACAGTCCTAAGAAAATTAAAAAAAACTTCTCCATGTAGTCTGTGGTATAATGGTTAATACCAGTTCACTGTAAATGTATAAGGACTTGATGTTCTGTATTTATACAAATCAATTATATTGCATAAACCAAAGTCCTAGAAATGACCCATGCATCATCAAGGTAGGTGGTCTCTCCACCTGCCGAAATAAAACAATTCCTAGAATGACATTGTGGGGAGGGTTAGTTTTGCAATAGATGGAGATCCACAGGCTAGTAAACATTGATCCAGATAATAAAATGGCCTGTACATAACAACTGATATTTTATGTATCATATCATTGATCTAAAATCACGGTTAATGCAATTAATATTGTTCTTACCGGCTAAGACATAATGTCCAGTCATTGACGTCCAAGTCAGCAGGAACAACGAAACCCTCATAAAAAAGGAAAAGAATAACGATTAAGAATGTTGAGAAATGGAGGACATCAAAGCTGAATATACGGTAGGTTTTCTGATGACAGAGTTGAATGAAAAGTTAGTCAAGCCCCCATTACGCTCGGGCATGGATTTTCATGCAGAGAGCCGGACTGTTCAAATGGAGAAGAAATAATGCAAAATTATACTCGAGTCCAGCAAAAGTCTTAAAATCATGAACACATAAAATATAATGGTGCATCATTGTACACCGCGGTAAATATTTTTCTTGGATTGTAGACCACGTTTAAGACCCATCTAGGCTAGGTGCTGTCTGATTGTCCAATTCACGATGACCCTAAATTTTACCTATTCTAAGAATAGGTCATCATATTTATAGTCCTGGAGAAACCATTTTAGGTTCGGGACAGATTTTTAGGATTTTTGGATCGCTACCAATATGTAGACTAGCACTAAAGCCCAAGACGCTTTAGGTCTCGCACGTATGTACTAAGCCGTAATTGAAGGAGTTATTCAATGGAGGGTTTTTTACATGTGACACAATATGTGTTTTTTAGAAAGGTTTTTGGTCATATTCTGGAGCCAATTCATCAAGCCCTTTTTGCCAGAAAATGAAATTTTTGCACAACATGTAGTTGTACAATATTTTTTGGTGTTTTTATGCCAACTTTTTGAAAAATGACAAAAGCAGAAAGGGAAGTGGTTGGCACAGCTTGACAGATTCCTTATAACTTAAAAGTGGAGCAAATTACAGCAGAAATGTACTCCGGTCCATTAGCGGGATACATTTCTGGCACGCGGACATCTAAAATATTTCCCTCTAAATTAACTTAATCTATCCTACTCCAGCATACCCTAGATCAAGAGTGGTGCATGAAAACGCCAGTTTGATGAATTCCTACCTCTGTGTGCCATGGTGTATAGTGTACAGTATAATAAAACAAGTGTGCCACGGTTAATCATATGCTATACACAGTGGGGAAAATAAGTATTTCATACACTGCAGATTTAACAAATTTTCCCATCCACCTATTGTCCTGTAGCCCTTCCCAGCCTTATGCAGGACTACAATTTTGTCCCTGATGTCCTTAGACGGCTCGTTGGTCTTGGCCATGGTGGAAAGGTTGGAGTGTGACTGATTCATTGTATGGACAGGTGTCTTTTATACAGTTAACAATTTCGAACATGTGCAATTAATACAGGTAATAAGTGCAGAGTAGGAGGCTTCTTTAAAAAAAAAACAGGTCTGTGAGAGCCAAAATTCTTAATGTTTGGTAGGTGATCAAATACTTATTTCACACAATGAAATGCAATTTCATCATACAATGTGATTTTCTGGTTTTTATTCTTGTATTCTGTCTCTCACAGGTGAAGTGTACCTACTAGTGATGAGCGAGTGTACTCGTTGCTCGGGTTTTCCAGAGCACGCTCGGGTGACCGCCGAGTATTTATGACTGCTCGGAGATTTAGTTTTCCTTGCCGCAGCTGCATGATTTAGAGCTAATAGCCAGCTTGATTACATGTGGGATTCCCTAGCAACCAGGCAACCCCCACATGTGCTCAGGCTAGCTAGTAGCTGTAAATTATCTAGCTGCAGCAAGGAAAACTAAATCTCCGAGCAGTCATAAGTACTCGGAGACCACCAGAGCGTGCTCGGGAAAACCCGAGCAACGAGTACACTCGCTCCTCACTAGTAGCTACGATAAAAATTACAGACCTCTCCATTCTTCATGTAGGTGGGAAAAACTTGCAAAATCGGCAGTGTATCAAATACTTATTTTCCGCACTGTAGGTCATACTTTTTACCACATACTATAAGACAATGGATGCTAAAAACTTGGCAATAAATAGTAAATGTAAACCGATAATATACAGATACAACTAAATTGCTGATTTTGAAGCAGAAATTGCATCAATTATTATCTGGAAGTAAATGGGATACCAATCAGCTATAACCGTAAATCCAAAGACAGGTAAGGGTGAATTAGATTTGTTATGTTGCCAGCAAAAAATGGGTAAATGTAAGGATCTGAAAGAAAATATTTTGTGGCTTTCTGACTGGGTGAGAGTATCTCCAAAATAGTAGATAGTGGTCCTAGGAAGGGCAAGTGATGATCCAGCGAGTGGGTGAAGATGCCCAAGGCTCTTTGTGGGGAGTGAAGGCTAGTCCATCTGGTCTGATTGGGGAAAACTACTATTGCTGAAAAATTGACCCTTTTTCACTTCCTACAATTCTACAATAGGCACGTGAACTTCGGAAGTGGACCATGGAGCAATGAAATAAGAGGTCTGGTCTGAAGAACAATGCTTTCTTTGACAACATGAGGAGGGCTGAGTGTGTGTCTATCCCTAACCTGGGAATGCACTATGCAAAAAAAGAAAAAAAGACAAGTCGGCACAGAAAGTGTGGTGCTGAGTAATATTCTGCTGGAAACTTTCAGGTTTTGACATTGACGTGGATGTGATGAGTGGCACCTTCCTAAATATTACACAGTGGTATTCACTAATGTTAGTGATCGCTTCAGAAGGATAAATTTCCTTGACAAACTATAAAAACTGTTCAGGAATAATGATGACTGACCGCAATAATGATACTGACCACAAACCTGAACTTAACACCGCAACTAGAAGTAGCCGTGGAGTGTACCTAACACACCTAGACACCTCGTCACAGCCGGAGGACTAAATACCCCTAAAGATGGAAATCGGAATACTGTCTTGCCTCAGAGAAAATCCCCAAAGGATAGACAGCCCCCCACAAATATTGGCGGTGAGTCGGAGAGGAAAAAACATACACAGGATTTAGCACAGGAGGCCACTCTAGCTAGATAGGACAGGATAGGACAGAGTTCTGTGCGGTCAGTATTAAAACCCTTCAAAAAATCCACAGCAGAATATACAAAAAACTTCCTACATCTAACTAAAGATGTAGGAGCGTATATCTGCAACTCCAGTGAAACCAATCAGACTGAGAAAACACAGACACAGTCTAATCTGGACAAAAGTAAAACAAACGAACAGTACTGAAAATAAGCACACTGCATGTGTGCCACAGGAAAAGAAACAGACACTTATCTTTGCTGAACTGGCAGATAAGCAGGAGAGGCCAGGCAGAGATCCAACACTTCCAGAGAAACATTGACAACTGGCAAGGGCTAAAGGATCCTGCACACCAAAATATCCCAGTCAGAATTGTAATTATCCGATACACCTGGCCAGGACTGCGAGTCAGAGACAACTGCATTCCCACCAACAACTACTGGAGGGAACCCAAGAGCTGAATTCACAACAGTGTTGGAAAAATAATTCTGATCCTCGGAGGCTCCATCTCACGACTTACAGGACTTAAATGTGAAATGGACTTTCAACAAACTCTGTATATATCAAAGAGCAACTGAATTTAAGTAACTTTGTAATATATATTATCAGATATATCTGCTTCTTTCTACACTTATGAGCCACTTCTTCCTATTTTCTTTGCTTCTTAATTTATCA
The DNA here is from genome assembly GCF_032444005.1 of Ranitomeya imitator. Taxonomy (NCBI): domain Eukaryota; kingdom Metazoa; phylum Chordata; class Amphibia; order Anura; family Dendrobatidae; genus Ranitomeya; species Ranitomeya imitator. The sequence goes on from NC_091286.1 coordinate 48,317,805, forward strand.
TCCACGCTGAAAAACAGCTCAAATCTTTCTTGTCAAAGCAGACAGCCAGCAAAGTGAGATGTCAGGTCACACCTCTTGTTATATTTTATGGAGAGGAGAAGGGGAAGGATTGGCGATAAGCGGTGTGTGAAAAAAGGAAAAGGAGATTCAGAAACATAGTCTTAAGTTTTCTAACAAGTCTTTTAACTCACCCCAGAACTGGAACATAGTCTTGAGTTTTCTAACAAGTCTTTTAACTCACCCCAGAACTGGATTCACATCTACCCTGCTCAGAACACCAATATAATCTCCTCTGTGTTGCTCTTGCTTCTGACTGTTCGCTTGCTAAGGAATAAAGATGTTATGAAAGGCAATTCAGTATCACAATGGACATGGAGGTCAGAGCACATACAGTGATCTGACAATAACCCAAAATAATAGAACGAGCTCTGAGACGTGGGAACTCTGCAGACCGCAATCCCTGATCCTCTCCAAACAACACTAGAGGCAGCCGTGGATTGCGCCTAAAGCTCCCTATGCAACTCGGCACAGCCTGAGAAACTAACTAGCCTGAAGATAGAAAAAATAAGCCTACCTTGCCTCAGAGAAATACCCCAAAGGAAAAGGCAGCCCCCCACATATAATGACTGTGAGTAAGATGAAAAGACAAACGTAGGGATGAAATAGATTCAGAAAAGTGAGGCCCGATATTCTAGACAGAACGAGGATAGGAAAGATAACTTTGCGGTCTACACAAAACCCTAAAGAAAACCACGCAAAGGGGCAAAAAGACCCTCCGTACCGAACTAACGGCACGGAGGTACACCCTTTGCGTCCCAGAGCTTCCAGCAAAACAAATAGACAAGCTGGACAGAAAAAATAGCAACAAATAGCAAAGAAGCACTTAGCTATGCAGAGCAGCAGGCCACAGGAATGATCCAGAGAAACACAAGTCCAACACTGGAACATTGACAGGAAGCAAGAATCAAAGCATTAGGTGGGGTTAAGTAGAGAAGCACCTAACGACCTCACCAGATCACCTGAGGAAGGAAACTCAGAAGCAGCAGTACCAGTTTCCTCCACAAACGGAAGCTCCCAGAGAGAATCAGCCGAAGTACCACTTGTGACCACAGGAGGGAGCTCTGCCACAGAATTCACAACAGTACCCCCCCTTGAGGAGGGGTCACCGAATCCTCACCAGAGCCCCCAGGCCGACCAGGATGAGCCACATGAAAGGCACGAACAAGATCGGGAGCATGGACATCAGAGGCAAAAACCCAGGAATTATCCTCCTGAGCATAACCCTTCCATTTAACCAGATACTGGAGTTTCCGTCTTGAAACACGAGAATCCAAAATCTTCTCCACAATATACTCCAATTCCCCCTCCACCAAAACCGGGGCAGGAGGGTCAACAGATGGAACTATAGGTGCCACGTATCTCCGCAACAATGACCTATGGAAGACGTTATGTATGAAAAAAGAATCTGGGAGGGTCAGACGAAAAGACACAGGATTAATAACCTCAGAAATCCTATAAGGACCAATGAAACAAGGTTTAAACTTCGGAGAGGAAACCTTCATAGGAATATGACGAGAAGATAACCAAACCAGATCCCCAACACGAAGTCGGGGACCCACACGGCGTCTGCGATTAGCGAAAAGTTGAGCCTTCTCCTGGGACAAGGTCAAATTGTCCACTACATGAGTCCAAATCTGCTGCAACCTGTCCACCACAGCATCCACACCAGGACAGTCCGAAGACTCAACCTGTCCCGAAGAGAAACGAGGATGGAACCCAGAATTGCAGAAAAATGGCGAAACCAAGGTAGCCGAGCTGGCCCGATTATTAAGTGCGAACTCAGCCAAAGGCAAAAAGGACACCCAGTCATCCTGATCGGCAGAAACAAAGCATCTCAGATAGGTTTCCAAGGTCTGATTGGTTCGTTCGGTCTGGCCATTAGTCTGAGGATGAAAAGCTGAGGAAAAAGACAAGTCAATGCCCATCCTACCACAAAAGGCTCGCCAAAACCTCGAAACAAACTGGGAACCTCTGTCAGAAACGATATTCTCTGGAATGCCATGCAAACGAACCACATGCTGGAAGAACAATGGCACCAAATCAGAGGAGGAAGGCAACTTGGACAAGGGTACCAGATGGACCATCTTAGAAAAGCAATCACAGACCACCCAAATGACTGACATCTTTTGAGAGACGGGAAGATCTGAATTAAAATCCATAGAGATATGTGTCCAAGGTCTCTTCGGGACCGGCAAGGGCAAAAGCAACCCACTGGCACGAGAACAGCAGGGCTTAGCCCGAGCACAAATCCCACAGGACTGCACAAAAGAACGCACATCCCGCGACAGAGATGGCCACCAAAAGGATCTAGCCACTAACTCTCTGGTACCAAAGATTCCAGGATGACCAGCCAACACCGAACAATGAACCTCAGAGATCACTTTATTTGTCCACCTATCCGGGACAAACAGTTTCTCCGCTGGACAACGATCAGGTTTATTAGCCTGAAATTTTTGCAGCACCCGCCGCAAATCAGGGGAGATGGCAGACACAATTACTCCTTCCTTGAGGATACCCGCCGGCTCAGATAAACCCGGAGAGTCGGGCACAAAACTCCTAGACAGAGCATCCGCCTTCACATTTTTAGAGCCCGGAAGGTACGAAATCGCAAAGTCAAAACGGGCGAAAAACAGCGACCAACGAGCCTGTCTAGGATTCAAACGCTTAGCAGACTCGAGATAAGTCAGGTTCTTATGATCAGTCAATACCACCACGCGATGCTTAGCTCCTTCAAGCCAATGACGCCACTCCTCGAATGCCCACTTCATGGCCAGCAACTCTCGGTTGCCCACATCATAATTCCGCTCAGCAGGCGAAAACTTCCTGGAAAAAAAAGCGCATGGTTTCATCACTGAACAATCAGAACCTCTCTGCGACAAAACAGCCCCTGCTCCAATCTCAGAAGCATCAACCTCGACCTGGAACGGAAGAGAAACATCAGGTTGACACAACACAGGGGCAGAAGAAAAACGACGCTTCAACTCTTGAAAAGCTTCCACAGCAGCAGAAGACCAATTGACCAAATCAGCACCCTTCTTGGTCAAATCGTTCAATGGTTTGGCAATACTAGAAAAATTGCAGATGAAGCGACGATAAAAATTAGCAAAGCCCAGGAACTTTTGCAGACTTTTCAGAGATGTCGGCTGAGTCCAGTCATGGATGGCTTGGACCTTAACAGGATCCATCTCGATAGTAGAAGGGGAAAAGATGAACCCCAAAAATGAAACCTTCTGCACACCAAAGAGACACTTTGATCCCTTCACAAACAAAGAATTAGCACGCAGGACCTGAAAAACCGTTCTGACCTGTTTCACATGAGACTCCCAATCATCCGAGAAGATCAAAATGTCATCCAAGTACACAATCAGGAATTTATCCAGGTACTCTCGGAAGATGTCATGCATAAAGGACTGAAACACTGATGGAGCATTGGCAAGTCCGAATGGCATCACTAGATACTCAAAATGACCCTCGGGCGTATTAAATTGTTGTGAATTCTGTGGCTGAGTTCACTTCTGTGGTCACAAGTGGTATTGCAGTCTCTGGGCTTCCTCCCTCAGGTGTTTTGGTGAGCTCGTTGGCTGCCTTGCTATTTAGCTCCACCTGAGTCTGTCTTCCTTGCTCCTTGTCAATGTTCCAGTGTTGGATCTGAGCTACTGCATCTTTCCTTGGGCCTGCTGCTCTGCTAGATAAGTGCTTCTAGTTTGTTTTCTGTTTTTTCTGTCCAGCTTGCTATTAACTTTTGCTGGAAGCTCTGAGAAGCAAAGGGGTGCACCGCCGTGCTGTTAGTTCGGCACGGTGGGTCTTTTTGCCCCTTTGCGTGGTTTTCGTTTTAGGGTTTTTTGTAGACTGCATAGTTCTCTTTGCTATCCTCGCTCTGTCTAGAATATCGGGCCTCACTTTGCTGAATCTATTTCATTCCTACGTTTGTCTTTTCATCTTGCTAACAGTCATTATATGTGGGGGCTGCCTATTCCTTTGGGGTATTTCTCTGAGGTAAGTCAGGCTTGTATTTCTATCTTCAGGCTAGTCAGCTCCTCAGGCAGTGCCGAGTTGCATAGGTAGTGGATAGGCGCAATCCACTGCTGCTTACAGTTGTGTGAGGATAGATCAGGTACTGCAGTCTACAGAGATTCCACGTCTCAGAGCTCGTCCTATTGTTTTGGGTTGTTGCCAGATCTCTGTATGTGCGCTGATTACTGCACGCTGTGTTGCCTGATTGCCAGCCATAACAGTACAAGGAGCCCTTCAATGATTTCCAATAGAGGGAAAAAAGAAATCCTGACATCATTTTTTTTTCTTAGCTCTGTCTTCAGTCTTTTTTTTCCCCTAGACATTAGAGTGCTTCAGGACACAGCTGTGGACATGGATATTCAGGCTCTGTGCTCCTCAATGGATAATCTCGTTGTAAATGTACAAAAGATTCAAGATACTATTGATCAGAAATCGATGCTAGAACCAAGAATTCCGATTCCTGATTTGTTTTTTGGTGACAGAACTAAGTTCCTGAGCTTCAGAAATAATTGTAAGCTATTTTTGGCCTTGAAACCTCATTCTTCTGGTAATCCTATTCAACAGGTTTTGATTATTATTTCTTTTTTGCGCGGCGACCCACAGGACTGGGCGTTTTCTCTTGCACCAGGAGATTCTGCATTGAGTAATGTTGATGCATTTTTCCAGGCGCTGGGATTGCTTTACGATGAGCCTAATTCAGTGGATCAAGCTGAGAAAAATCTGCTGGCTTTATGCCAGGGTCAGGATGATGTAGAAGTATATTGTCAGAAATTTAGAAAATGGTCAGTACTCACTCTGTGGAATGAATCTGCACTAGCGGCTTTGTTCAGAAAGGGTCTCTCTGAAGCTCTTAAGGATGTAATGGTGGGATTTCCTATGCCTGCTGGTTTGAATGAGTCTATGTCCTTGGCCATTCAGATCGGTCGTCGCTTGCGCGAGCGTAAATCTGTGCACCATCTGGCGGTATTGTCTGAGAGTAAGCCTGAGCCTATGCAGTGCGACAGGACTATGACTAAAGTAGAACGGCACGAACACAGACGTCTGAACAGACTGTGTTTCTATTGTGGTGATTCTACTCATGCTATTTCTAATTGTCCTAAACGCACTAGGCGGTTCGATAGCTCTGCCGTTATTGGTACTGTACAGTCCAAATTCCTTTTGTCCATTACCTTAATGTGCTCTTTGTCATCATATTCTGTCATGGCGTTTGTGGATTCAGGCGCTGCCCTGAATCTGATGGATTTGGATTATGCTAAACGTTGTGGATTTTTCTTGGAGCCTTTGCGGTGTCCTATTCCGTTGAGAGGAATTGATGCTACACCTTTGGCCAAGAATAAGCCTCAGTACTGGGCCCAGCTGACCATGTGCATGGCTCCTGCACATCAGGAAGTTATTCGCTTTCTGGTACTGCATAATCTGCATGATGTGGTCGTGTTGGGGTTGCCATGGCTACAAACCCATAATCCAGTATTGGATTGGAACTCTATGTCGGTAACCAGCTGGGGTTGTCAGGGAGTACATGGTGATGTTCCATTTTTGTCTATTTCGTCATCCATTCCTTCTGACATCCCAGAGTTCTTGTCGGACTTTCAGGATGTATTTGAAGAGTCCAAGTCTGATGCCCTACCTCCGCATAGGAATTGTGATTGTGCTATCGATTTGATTCCTGGTAGTAAATTCCCTAAGGGTCGTTTATTTAATTTGTCCGTACCTGAACACACCGCTATGCGCAGTTATGTGAAGGAGTCCCTGGAGAAGGGACATATTCGCCCATCGTCGTCACCATTGGGAGCAGGGTTCTTTTTTGTAGCCAAGAAGGATGGTTCGCTAAGACCGTGTATTGATTACCGCCTTCTTAATAAGATCACTGTTAAGTTTCAGTATCCCTTGCCATTGATTTCTGACTTGTTTGCTCGGATTAAGGGGGCTAGTTGGTTTACTAAGATTGATCTTCGTGGTGCGTATAATCTGGTGAGAATCAGGCAGGGAGATGAATGGAAAACGGCATTTAATACGCCCGAGGGTCATTTTGAGTATCTGGTGATGCCGTTCGGACTTGCCAATGCTCCATCTGTTTTTCAGTCTTTTATGCATGACATTTTCCGTGAGTATCTGGATAAATTCTTGATTGTTTACTTGGATGACATTTTGATCTTCTCAGATGATTGGGAGTCTCATGTGAAGCAAGTCAGAATGGTTTTCCAGGTACTGCGTGCTAATTCCTTGTTCGTGAAGGGATCAAAGTGTCTCTTCGGTGTGCAGAAAGTTTCATTTTTGGGGTTCATCTTTTCCCCTTCTACTATCGAGATGGATCCGGTTAAGGTTCAGGCCATCCAGGATTGGACTCAGCCGACATCTCTAAAAAGTTTGCAGAAATTCCTGGGCTTTGCTAATTTTTATCGTCGCTTCATCTGTAATTTTTCTAGCATTGCCAGACCATTGACCGATTTGACCAAGAAGGGTGCTGATTTGGTTAATTGGTCTTCTGCTGCCGTGGAAGCTTTTCAGGAGTTGAAGCGTCGTTTTTGCTGTGCCCCTGTGTTGTGTCAACCTGATGTTTCTCTTCCGTTCCAGGTCGAGGTTGATGCTTCTGAGATTGGTGCAGGGGCGGTTTTGTCACAGAGAGGTTCTGGTTGCTCAGTGTTCAAACCATGTGCTTTCTTTTCCAGGAAATTTTCTGCTGCTGAGCGTAATTATGATGTGGGCAACCGAGAGTTGCTGGCCATGAAGTGGGCATTCGAGGAGTGGCGTCATTGGCTTGAGGGTGCTAAGCATCGCGTGGTGGTTTTGACTGATCATAAGAACCTTACTTATCTTGAGTCTGCCAAGCGCTTGAATCCTAGACAGGCCCGTTGGTCGTTATTTTTTGCTCGTTTTGATTTTGTGATTTCATACCTTCCGGGCTCTAAAAATGTGAAGGCGGATGCTCTGTCTAGGAGTTTTGTGCCCGACTCTCCGGGGTTATCTGAGCCGGCGAGTATCCTCAAGGAAGGAGTCATTGTGTCTGCCATCTCCCCTGATTTGCGGAGAGTGTTGCAGAAATTTCAGGCTAATAAACCTGATCGTTGTCCGGCCGAGAAACTGTTCGTCCCTGATAGGTGGACTAGTAAAGTTATCTCTGAACTTCATTGTTCGGTGCTGGCCGGTCATCCAGGAATCTTTGGTACCAGGGAGTTGGTTGCTAGATCCTTCTGGTGGCCATCTCTGTCACGGGATGTGCGTGCTTTTGTGCAGTCCTGTGGAATTTGTGCTAGGGCTAAGCCCTGCTGTTCACGTGCCAGTGGGTTGCTTTTGCCCTTGCCGGTCCCGAAGAGGCCTTGGACACATATTTCGATGGATTTCATTTCTGACCTTCCCGTTTCTCAAAAAATGTCTGTCATTTGGGTGGTCTGTGATCGCTTTTCTAAAATGGTCCATCTGGTGCCCTTGGTTAAATTGCCTTCCTCCTCTGATTTGGTGCCTTTGTTCTTCCAGCATGTGGTTCGTTTACATGGCATTCCTGAGAATATTGTTTCTGACAGAGGTTCCCAGTTTGTCTCGAGGTTCTGGCGAGCCTTTTGTGGTAGGATGGGCATTGACCTATCTTTTTCCTCGGCCTTCCATCCTCAGACTAATGGCCAGACCGAACGAACCAATCAGACCTTGGAAACATATCTGAGATGTTTTGTTTCCGCTGACCAGGATGATTGGGTGTCATTTTTGCCGTTGGCTGAGTTCGCCCTTAATAATCGGGCCAGCTCGGCTACCTTGGTCTCTCCATTTTTCTGCAATTCTGGGTTCCATCCTCGTTTCTCTTCAGGACAGGTTGAGTCTTCGGACTGTCCTGGTGTGGATTATGTGGTGGACAGGTTGCAGCAGATCTGGACTCAGGTAGTGGACAATTTGACCTTGTCCCAGGAGAAGGCTCAGCTTTTCGCTAATCGCAGATGCCGTGTGGGACCCCGACTTCGTGTTGGGGATCTGGTTTGGTTATCTTCTCGTCATATACCTATGAAGGTTTCCTCTCCTAAATTTAAACCTCGTTTTATTGGTCCGTATAGGATTTCTGAGATTCTCAATCCGGTGTCTTTTCGTCTGACCCTCCCAGACTCCTTTTCCATACATAATGTATTCCATAGGTCGTTGTTGAGGAGATACGTGGCACCTATGGTTCCATCTGTGGAGCCTCCTGCCCCTGTTTTGGTGGAGGGGGAATTGGAGTATATTGTGGAGAAGATTTTGGATTCTCGTGTCTCTAGACGGAAACTCCAGTATCTGGTCAAATGGAAGGGTTATGCTCAGGAAGATAATTCCTGGGTTTTTGCCTCTGATGTCCATGCCCCAGATCTTGTTCGTGCCTTTCATGTGGCTCATCCTGGTCGGCCTGGGGGTTCTGGTGAGGGTTCGGTGACCCCTCCTCAAGGGGGGGGTACTGTTGTGAATTCTGTGGCTGAGTTCACTTCTGTGGTCACAAGTGGTATTGCAGTCTCTGGGCTTCCTCCCTCAGGTGTTTTGGTGAGCTCGTTGGCTGCCTTGCTATTTAGCTCCACCTGAGTCTGTCTTCCTTGCTCCTTGTCAATGTTCCAGTGTTGGATCTGAGCTACTGCATCTTTCCTTGGGCCTGCTGCTCTGCTAGATAAGTGCTTCTAGTTTGTTTTCTGTTTTTTCTGTCCAGCTTGCTATTAACTTTTGCTGGAAGCTCTGAGAAGCAAAGGGGTGCACCGCCGTGCTGTTAGTTCGGCACGGTGGGTCTTTTTGCCCCTTTGCGTGGTTTTCGTTTTAGGGTTTTTTGTAGACTGCATAGTTCTCTTTGCTATCCTCGCTCTGTCTAGAATATCGGGCCTCACTTTGCTGAATCTATTTCATTCCTACGTTTGTCTTTTCATCTTGCTAACAGTCATTATATGTGGGGGCTGCCTATTCCTTTGGGGTATTTCTCTGAGGTAAGTCAGGCTTGTATTTCTATCTTCAGGCTAGTCAGCTCCTCAGGCAGTGCCGAGTTGCATAGGTAGTGGATAGGCGCAATCCACTGCTGCTTACAGTTGTGTGAGGATAGATCAGGTACTGCAGTCTACAGAGATTCCACGTCTCAGAGCTCGTCCTATTGTTTTGGGTTGTTGCCAGATCTCTGTATGTGCGCTGATTACTGCACGCTGTGTTGCCTGATTGCCAGCCATAACATTAAATGCAGTTTTCCATTCATCGCCTCGCCTGATTCGCACCAGATTATACGCACCACGAAGATCAATCTTGGTGAACCAACTAGCCCCCTTAATCCGAGCAAACAAATCAGATAACAAAGGCAAGGGGTACTGAAATTTAACAGTGATCTTATTAAGAAGACGATAATCTATACAAGGTCTCAGCGAAACATCCTTTTTGGCTACAAAAAAAAATCCTGCTCCTAATGGCGACGATGACGGGCGAATATGCCCCTTCTCCAGGGATTCCTTCACATAACTGCGCATAGCGGTGTGCTCAGGCACGGATAAATTAAACAGTCGACCTTTTGGGAATTTACCACCAGGAATCAAATTGATAGCACAATCACAATCCCTATGCGGAGGTAGGGCATCGGACTTGGGCTCATCAAATACATCCCGGTAATCAGACAAGAACTCTGGAACCTCAGAAGGGGTGAATGACGAAATTGACAAAAATGGAACATCACCATGTACCCCCTGACAACCCCAGCTGGACACCGACATGGATTTCCAATCCAATACTGGATTATGGGCTTGTAGCCATGGCAACCCCAACACGACCACATCATGCAGATTATGCAACACCAGAAAGCGAATATCCTCCTGATGTGCAGGAGCCATGCACATGGTCAGCTGGGTCCAGTATTGAGGCTTATTCTTGGCCAAAGGCGTAGCATCAATAACTCTCAATGGAATAGGACACTGCAAGGGCTCCAAGAAAAACCCACAACGCTTAGCATATTCCAAGTCCATCAAATTCAGAGCAGCGCCTGAATCCACAAACGCCATGACAGAATGTGATGACAAAGAGCAGATCAAGGTAACAGACAGAAGAAATTTTGACTGTACCGTACCAATGGTGGCAGACCTAGCGAACCGCTTAGTGCGCTTAGGACAATCAGAGATAGCATGAGTGGAATCACCACAGTAGAAACACAGCCCATTCAGACGTCTGTGTTCTTGCCGTTCAACTCTGGTCAAAGTCCTATCGCACTGCATAGGCTCAGGTTTAAGCTCAGGTAATACCGCCAAATGGTGCACAGATTTACGCTCACGCAAGCGTCGACCGATCTGAATAGCCAAAGACATAGACTCATTCAAACCAGCAGGCATAGGAAATCCCACCATGACATCCTTAAGGGCTTCAGAGAGACCCTTTCTGAACATAGCTGCCAGCGCAGATTCATTCCATTGAGTGAGCACTGACCATTTTCTAAATTTCTGGCAATATACCTCTATCTCATCCTGACCCTGACAAAGAGCCAGCAAATTCTTTTCTGCCTGATCCACTGAATTAGGCTCATCGTACAGCAATCCGAGCGCCAGGAAAAACGCATTGATATTACTTAATGCAGGATCTCCTGGCGCAAGAGAAAATGCCCAGTCCTGAGGATCGCCACGCAAAAAAGAAATAATAATCAAAACCTGTTGAACTGGATCACCAGAGGAACGAGGTTTCAAGGCCAGAAATAACTTACAATTATTTTTGAAACTCAGAAACTTAGTTCTATCTCCAAAAAACAAATCAGAAATAGGAATTCTTGGTTCTAACATAGATTTCTGATCAATAGTGTCTTGAATCTTTTGTACTCTTGCCGAGAGCTGATCCACAAATGAAGACAGACTTCTAATGTCCATCGCTACACCTGTGTACTGAACCACCCAAATGTCTAGGGGAAAAAAAAAGACAAAACACAAAGCCAAGAAAAAAAAATGGTCTCAGAACTTCTTTTTTCCCTCTATTGAGAATCATTAGTACTTTTGGCTTCCTGTACTGTTATGAAAGGCAATTCAGTATCACAATGGACATGGAGGTCAGAGCACATACAGTGATCTGACAATAACCCAAAATAATAGAACGAGCTCTGAGACGTGGGAACTCTGCAGACCGCAATCCCTGATCCTCTCCAAACAACACTAGAGGCAGCCGTGGATTGCGCCTAAAGCTCCCTATGCAACTCGGCACAGCCTGAGAAACTAACTAGCCTGAAGATAGAAAAAATAAGCCTACCTTGCCTCAGAGAAATACCCCAAAGGAAAAGGCAGCCCCCCACATATAATGACTGTGAGTAAGATGAAAAGACAAACGTAGGGATGAAATAGATTCAGCAAAGTGAGGCCCGATATTCTAGACAGAACGAGGATAGGAAAGATAACTTTGCGGTCTACACAAAACCCTAAAGAAAACCACGGAAAGGGGCAAAAAGACCCTCCGTACCGAACTAACGGCACGGAGGTACACCCTTTGCGTCCCAGAGCTTCCAGCAAAACAAATAGACAAGCTGGACAGAAAAAATAGCAACAAATAGCAAAGAAGCACTTAGCTATGCAGAGCAGCAGGCCACAGGAATGATCCAGAGAAACACAAGTCCAACACTGGAACATTGACAGGAAGCAAGAATCAAAGCATTAGGTGGGGTTAAGTAGAGAAGCACCTAACGACCTCACCAGATCACCTGAGGAAGGAAACTCAGAAGCAGCAGTACCAGTTTCCTCCACAAACGGAAGCTCCCAGAGAGAATCAGCCGAAGTACCACTTGTGACCACAGGAGGGAGCTCTGCCACAGAATTCACAACAAAAGAGCAGGAATCTCTCATTTCTTTGTGTGATATATATGGGAAACATCACAGCAGCTAGTCTTGTCCACCAGCTCAGAGACAACTGCAAATTTAGAGCTAGAGCCTGATAAGAAAACTGGTGAAAATGCCGGATACAAGTCATATAATGGCCAGTGTGATTTTTCCTGTTTGCACACACTATTCTGAAAAGTTACTTGAAAGTAAAGTGAAAGGATCGGCTACTAACATGTTGGTGACAGATACCACGTCACTTCTAAGGTCTTGTTGAGTCCATACCTCAACTCGACAGACTTGTTTTACTATCACAAGATAAATCTACACTGTATTAGGTAAGTGGTTTCAGGTTGTGGCTGATCGATATACATGCTAAATTTCAGTAGCACCATGTGGAAACATGGTAAGAAAAAAATAGTACGGATAGCACGGTATGCTACAGACTTTCCTCATGGTCATGTGCATAAGGACCCTATCTATGGAGGATATGGCCTGATCCTCTATAGAGAGGTTTTATGAAGTTTTGCTGCCTACGTCCATCTGTAACTACTAGGAACCCGCAGGTAATAAATGGCAAATGGCAAATGATAAACTTCACTTTTGAAGAGCTTCCAATATTATACACATCTGTCATCCCGAGCAATGGACAGTAAAGATGATCTTGATGATATCCATGACAGATGCTCCAAATAAAAAAGCACACATGGAGATATTTCACCAGGGCAGACTTACCAACACATCATGCTTGACAGGAATAATAACTGGCAGCTTTAGTTCTGTGTTATAGGAAGATCTCCTGGCTTCAATAAAAACTTGATGAGACTTTTGATTTTATAGAAGTTTCAAGAATATTTATCCAGGGGTCGAGCACTAAATATCCTCCCTAAACCTGTAATTTTTTGAAAAAAAAAAGAAAGAATATAATTTTTTTTTATTCTCAATCCAGTACATTGAGCACTTTTATATGTGTTTGAAAGGGTTTCCAGCCTATAAAAATATAACAAATTAATTTTAAGATAACTTATTCGTATTTTCCTATTAGCTCCGATGCCCTGATCCTGCTGTGTCTGAGTTCTGTGCTTGACCCAGAACAACACTTGACCAATGGAATAAGCGATAGGGGCTGACTGGCGGCTCATTTCAAGGCCAAAGCCAGCCTCCTTCTCTGTTTATGTACCAGACAGGAGGTTTACCAGCAGTTCTGCATTATTTGGGCTCATACACAAGACAGTGTTACTGCTCCATACCAGCTTTATGGTATATGGAGCACAGGGATGGACACGGACAGCAGGGATCCCCTGTACAAGAGCGATATACGGGCTCCTTGCTCTCTAACAACTGATCCTCATGGATATTTAAGGTTGGATATTTCATATTAAGCCATTGAGGGATGCGACTCACAGCTCATTTTTTTTGTTAGTGTCTGATAAGGCCCCATTCACATGTTCTATTTTCACATACATGGTTTTTATAGTCAATGGTCTCATTCACATGCACTGTCCAATTTCTGTTGAATTTGCAAAGTAAAGGGATCTCCCAGTAGGATCAACCCTCCTAAGCCATCTATATGGGAATGTAAGTCATAAAAAGTTAAACAAAATGATACCTTGATATATGTGATCCGATGTCATATTTCAGAGAAATCAACATTTTTCATAATATGTAAATGAATTGTTAATATCTAAGGGCCGGACTTAGATCTCCCTAAGAATCTGCCTCCAGCTCTTATTATAAGTGAAAGGTGGCGTTACCAGAGTAAGACATGTAATGACTGACTGCTCTCCTTATTTCACTGCAGAGCTGTGTGTGATTACAACTAACACAGTACAGCAGAGATGAGCTTTGTCTCATTACAAACACATTTCACACATTTCCAGCAGCCATTGTCCTCTTACATTTTTGTCTGCCTTTGGCTACGTTCAGACTAGCGTTGTGCGCCGCTGCATCGGCGACGCGACGCACAACGCACCGAAAAACGCGGCAAAACGCACGCAAAAACGCTGCGTTTTGCGACGCGTGCGTCGTTTTTTGCCGAAAATCGGACGCAAGAAAAATGCAACTTGTTGCGTTTTCTTGGTCCGACGCTTGCGGCAAAAAAGACGCATTTGTCGCAAAAGGAAACAAGCAAAAACGCATGCGTCCCCCATGTTAAACATAGGGGCGCATGATGCGTGCGTCGCCGCTGCGTTGCCCGACGCGGCGCCGACGCACACTAGCACAACGCTAGTCTGAACGTACCCTTTCTGTGCTGCCCTTTCTGTACCCTAGCTTTCTGTGAGATGGAAGCTGAAGCACCATAAGAGGACAACTGCAGCTGGAAAAAGTTAAACTCTGCTGTACTGTGTTGGTTATTATCAGACACAGCTCTGCAGTGAGATCTGGAGATCAGACTGTCAGTCATTTCATGTCTCTTACTTTTAAAATATGCTCTGGAGGCAGATTCTCAGGGAGAAGATAAACTTGGATTTCTCTGGAACAAAACTTCGGTTCACAGAAAACAAGGTATCATTTTATTCAGCTTCCAATGACCTACATGCACAGATAGACGGCCTAGAAGGGTTGATCCTACTGGCACTTTCCCTTTATACTTGCTCTTTAAATTGAATGGGTCCATGTGAAAATAGAAGGCAGAGGGATGCCGTCCAAGTTGCATCTGTTTGTTATTTTTCACTAGTTTTTATTTCCCATAAACTAAAAAATGGAACAAATTTCATCAGTACCCCAGATCCGAATTTCAATCGTTTTTGTTCTATATGTCCATTTTTATCTTCCATGTCTCATCTTTGCTTTTTCCATGGAAGATTGATGGACCAGACACACTGACTAAAAATGGATGAAAGCCAGGTCCAGCACACTGATAAAAATCTTCTTTTTTTTTTTTTTTGCTTGTTTTGTTTTTATGTATATAAAAAATCACGTGACTTAATAAAGGCTAAGGACATCTTTGAGGACTTTTTTTTTTAATTTAAAGGCAAATGTTTTTGACGAAAAAATAGTTTTTGAAACTATGTTTCATTAAAAAATTGGCTTTTATAGACTCCTTTTTTCCTGCCGATTGTTGGCTGCACATACAGAATAATGAGTTTTTCAAACTGAAACATCTTCAGGAGACTTTCTTTTTAGGGGAGTATTGGTATGAATTTTGGTATGAGTCTGTGGCATCTTTTAGACTAGGTTCCCACTTTAAGTATTTGGTCTATTTTTGAGTGCATTTTTTTTTACAAGCAGTTTTATCTCATTTTTTCAGCTGTTTTTTTGTCATGCTTTAAATAAAACTACTTTGTTTTGGATACTTTCTGATATTCCTGTTATTTTATAGCCATGTGTAGATTACATGTGCATTTAGTGCATTTCTAAAAGCTGTAAAAACACATGTTGGTTTTATTATCTTTTTGAGCATTTTTCAAAACCACAATTGAAAAAAATGCTAAAAAAATTCCTCATATGACTATCTAAGTGGATTTCCCATAAAAACCTATTAAAAGAGTTTTCTTTTTAAAGTAGTTTTTAAAGATTTTGGAGAGGATTCACTCTAAAAAAAAACAACAAAAAATGTAAAAAAAAACCCTTAGTGTGAACATACCCTTAGAGGAGTAACATTGAAATGAATAGTAAAAGTCTTTCAAGTGTTTTTAAGTTCACGCAACATTTTTTTCATGTGGGTTTAAATGGGGTCCGGTCAGAAACCTGCCTAAAAAGCACAAAAAGCACAAAATGCAAAAAAAATGCTTAAAAGATTGGACGTATTCAAGTCTATGTAAAAAAGATTTTAAAAAACCCTTTGGAACGTCTTTTAACTGCTTCAGGTTTCCAAAGATGCAAAGTGGTTAAAAGAATGACCGATTTATTTTTCGACTACAAGTCAATAGAAAGACTCAAAAGACGCCTCTAAGTTTCCCAAGTGTCTTTCAGAACATTTTGTCAGCATTATTACCCTTAAGAACAGCTAGAAATTTGTCATTGTTGGATTAAGTAAAAAAAATGTTTGGAAAACGCTGGCACGTTAGTTTCCTCAAAAATGCTGGAGAAAACGGAAAAAAAAAACTGCCAGTGGTCAAAAACGTTGAAAAAGCGCTCAGAGAATTACCAAAAAATCCTATAGCTCTTCTGCTTGAAAAAGACATTGTGTGCACATACACAAAGATGTTTTTTTTTGTAGACCAGCTAAAAGAAACCCTAAAATTTTTTGCCTGTACATAGTCTAACCAGGACCAATTCCAGATTGTACTGATCTGTACAGCAACCTTTTTATTGTCTCCATCAATCAGAAAATTTGAAGCCTTTTCCTATAAGTATTAATTAATGGAAAAAATGCATAATTTTACTAACTGACTTTATAAACCAAAGATTTGGGGGGGGGAACTTTGTTTGTTGTAATTTACTTAACCTTGTGGATAAAACCCTCTCCTGGTCCTGTAATAATAGACATCACATAAGTCCAATCCACTCACCATTCTCCTTTAGTTGAGCGCAGTGTCGAGAAGCGTTTTGGCAGCGGAGGACAGAGGGTCTGTAATGGGTTCATGTCTCATCCCAGACTGGAGAGGGACTCCGTCTTGTGACCTTTTAGGGAGGTTTCATTGTCATTTACGATACTGAATATCTTTAAATCTGAGAATCCAGTCTATTGTATAATTGTTATTCTAGCCGGGTCCCTAAGGACATCGCAACTCCAATATCATCTTTGTTTTCTGGTTCTCACAGTAAAGCGAGAGCAGTTAACATCACATATTGGGAGGAAGAGAGGGAGAGCAAAAGTGTAGGTTCATTTTTGGAGCTGCTTTGTAGGACATTACACAACAATCATTAGAAGTCATAGTCTTCTCTGGATCTTTAGGAGAACCACGAGGAGTTTTGACTGTCATTGGACTTTCAGATGACTTGCTCTTATTGTGTACATAATGTAATAAATCGACAATCTGCAAATATTTTTTTCCTATTTAATTGACTTACCGATCCAAAAAAATAAAACTTCAAAGTGCCAGCCACTAGGTGTCTCTCTTCTGTATAACTTGCCGTCCCCTGCCTGTTGTCAGGTGTAATCCATCTCTTGTGGCAGAAAAGCTGAGTTTGAAGGAAGTATGAAATTGTAAGGTAATCTATAATGTCAATAGAACAACTGGTTAATATCCATCCACATATTGCCTTCACACAAAGGAAACAGCATCTGTCTGCTCTTAGGGTATGTGCACATGTTGCAGATTTGCCTGTGGAATTTTCTGCGCAGATTCTGCATCTCTTAGCAGAAAACGCAGTTAAAAACCCGCATGTTTTTTATGCGGATTTTCATGGGGTTTTTTTTCATGCGGATTTGTATGAGCTTTTGTAAGCTAAATAAAGATATATTATTTAACAAAAAAAAGGAAAGAATTGTGATGTAATTTCCTTGTCCAACCTCTTCTTTTACATACTCCATTAAAAAATAATGTTTACACACACAGATAGATAGATCTATAGACAGATAAATAGATCTATAGATAGATAGATAAATAGGTCTATAGATAGATAGATAGATCTATAGATAGATAGATATAGCTATTGATAGATAATACCTACCAAGCCCGATGTTTAGTAATAAACGTAATAAAATGGTACATAAATATTTAAATAAATACGCACACACAAAATCTGCGTTAAGACGGGGTCACACTTGCGAGAATCTCGCACAAGTCTTGCACCTCAGTACCCGGCACTGCCGCCGGCACGCGGACCAGAGCGTTCAGCTGCATAGAAATACATGCAGCCTCACACTCTGGTCCCGAGTGCCGGCAGCAGTGCCAGGTACTGAGGTGCGAGACTCGTGCAAGTTTCTCACAACTGTGACCCCGGCCATAAACACAATATCTGTTTAATTTTTTAAAAAGCTGAAAAAAATGGAGTGGACTCCTGCGTAATTTTCTGTGCCAGAGAGGGAAAGCCAGTGACTGGGGGCCCATGTTTATAGCCTAGAAAGGGGTTAATACCCATGGATCTTCCCAGGCTATGAATATCAGCCTACAGCTGTATATTTAGCCTTTACTGGTTATTAAAATAGGGTGACCCCCTCAAAAAAATGACGTGGGGTCCCCCTATAATAATAGCCAGAAAAGGCTATGCATACAGCTGCGGGCTGATATTAATAGCCTAGGAAGGGTCCATGGATATTGCCCCCCAGGCTACAAACACCAGCTCACAGACGCCCCAGAAATGGTGCATCTCTAAAACGTGCCAATTCTGGCACTTAGCCTCTCTCTTCCTACTGCCCTGTAGTGGTTGTATATGGGGTAATATTTGTGGGGTTGATGTCACCTTTGTATTGTAAGGTGACATCAAGCCGACTTAGTAATGGAGAGGCGTCAATAAGATACCTATCCATTACTAATCCTATAGTTGCTAAGCGGTTAATTAAACACACAGCCAGAATAAAGTATTTTAATGAAATGCAGCTAATCCATGCGATGCCCTCGATCTCCTGTAATAAAAATAAAATAATAAACCAACGCAAATACTCCATGTTCCAACATAATCCATTTAATAAAGACTGTCCCACGATGATCTTCCCTATAGAGCTGTCACATCAGCTGACATACGGGAGATCGTCATGGGACACTCGTTATTAAATGGATTATGTCGGAACAGGGAGTATACTGTTGGTTTATTATTTTATTTTTTTTTACCGGTGATCGAGGGCGTCGGGGATTAGCTGTATGGTGAGTATCTGTACTGTATGTGTGTGTGTGTTTTTTTTACACTTGAACACAGTAGCCGGATGGGACTACTGTCCCATCATTGGTTAGCCGTCACTGTAGCAGGTATAGCCGGATGGGACTAGTAGTCCCATCGGACGATGCCTGCCTACATACAGACCCGCACACACACACACACAGCCCCGCAGACCCCTGCAGACACCCACACACACACACACACACATACACACAGACACCAGCACATATTCACTGCACACACATAGTCTCCGCCCACACACTCTTCCTCCTCCCGATCTGCAGTGTATCTCGCACGCAACTCCACCGCAAAACCGCAGATCTTTTTAAACCTGCAGTTTTGCTGTGGATTTGCCTGACTCAATTAAGTTAATGGGTGCAGAAACGCTTCAGATCCGCGAAAGGAATTGACATGCTGTGGAAAACGCTACAAATCCGCGCATATTTTTCCGCAGCATGTGCACACCAATTCTCAATTTCCCATTGACTAACATTGGTTGTGCACTACACTACAGATGGATCTAGATAAGTTGGAAACTTGGGCTGAGAGGTGGCAGATGCGGTTTAACAATGATAAATGTAAGGTTACACACATGGGAAGAAGGAATCAATATCACTATTACACACTGAATGGGAAACCACTGGGTAAATCTGACATGGAGAAGGACTTGGGGATCCTAGTTAATGATAAACTTACCTGAAGCAGCCAGTGCCAGGCAGCAGCTGCCAAGGCAAACATGATCATGGGATGCATTAAAGAGGTCTGGATAAACATGATGAGAGCATTATACTGCCTCTGCACAAATCCCTGGTTAGACCGCACATGGAGTTCTGTGTCCAGTTTTGGGCACCGATGCTCAGGAAGGATATAATGGAACTAGAGTAAGTACAAAAAAGGGCAACAAAATTAATAAAGGGGATGGGGGAACTAAAATACCCAGAGAGATTAGCAAAATTAGGATTATTTAGTCTAGAAAAAAGATGACTGAGGGGCGATCTAATAACCATGTATAGGTATATAAAGGGACAATACAAATATCACTCTGAGGATCTGTTTATACCAAAGAAGATGATGGTCACAAGGGGGCATTCTCTGCGTCTGAAGGAGATAAGGTTTTTCCACCAATATAGAAGAGGATTCTTTACTGTTTGGGCAGCGAAAATCTGGAATTCCTTGACTGAGGAGGTGGTGATGGCGAAGTCTGTCAAGGGGTTCAAGAGAGGCCTGGATGTCTTCCTTGAGCGTAACAATATTGTATGTTACAGTTATTAGGTTCTTTAGAAGGACGTAGATCTAGGGATTTATTCTGATGGAATATAGGCTGAACTGGATGGACAAATGTATTTTTTCGGCCTTGCTAACTATGTTACTATGTTACACCGCTGATTTGATGCAATTCCGAATGTCCAAAAATGCTGCGGAAACGCATCAAAATCTGCAACGTGTGCACATAGCCTTATGTAGGGCAGCAGTGAGGAATCTCCATGTAAAGGTGTCAAAAATGGCAACTTTACAGAGCTAGCAGATGGTTGTAACTAGAAGGAATATTTCCTATTGTTTGTATACAGAGAGGAAGGAAGGGGGGAAGACACAGGGTATTTGAAATTCCACATCTTGGCTCATTGTTCATTCAAAGACATCAAAGTTTGAAGGAGACAATCTAAGTCATCCTGGAAATATGATCAGGACTATAAAAAGCTGAGTGACACAAAGAGAAGTTTTCACATGTGGACGCTGCCTAAGGGCTAATGCGATCAATGAATCATATCTTCCCTCAGGAAACAGACAATAACTGTAGACGGAAACGTTTAGGCATTTCTTCCTTTTTATTTTATAACTGTTTTGAATATTTGTTTATAGTTTTATTTTACTTTTTTATATATTTATTGTAAGCATTGTATTTTTTATATTAAAGCTTAAAATCATAGAATCATAGAATGTAAGAGTTGTAAGGGACATCAAGGGTCATCGTGTCCAACCCCGTGCTCAATGAAGGATTCACTAAATAATCCAGCCTCTGTATGAAGACTTCCATTGAAAGAGAACTCACCACCTCTCATGGCAGCCTGTTCCACTCATTCATCACCCTCACTGTCAAATTTTTTTCTAATATCTAACCTGTATCTTCTCCCTTTCAGTTTCATCATTGCTTCTCGTGTTTCCATGTGCAAATGAGAATAAGGATGATCCCTCTACACTGTGACATCCCTTCAGGTATTTGAAGACAGCTATTAAGTCTCCTCTTTGCCTTTTTTTGCAAGCTAAACATTCACAGGTCCTTTCATAGTTCCCTGTAGGACATACTTTGCAGTCCGCTTACCATCCTGGTAGCTCTTCTCTGCTCCAGTTTTTCAATGTCTTTTTTAAAATGTGGCGCCCAGGACTGGACACAATATTCCAGATGAGGCCTGACCAAGGAGGAGTAGAGGGGAATAATTAATTCCCATGAACTAGACTCTATGCTTCTCTTTATACATCCTAGAACTATGTTTGCCTTTTTTGCTGCTGCATCACACTGTTGACTCATGTGCAGTCTGTGATCTATTAGTATACCCAAGCATTTTTCACTCAAGCTGTTGCTTAGTTTTATTCCTCCCATTCTGTCATTTTTATTTATCTTGCCCAGAAGTAGAATTTTGCATTTCTCCCTGTTAAATACCATTCTATTAGTTGCTACCCATTGTTCAATATTATCTAGATCCTTCTGAATCCTTTCTCTGTCTTCTCTAGTGTTAGCTATCCCTTCTAGCTTTGCATCATCTGCAAATTTTATTAGTTTTCTTTCAATCCCTTATCTATATCATTTATAACAATGTTGAACAACACTGGGGCCAGGACAGAGCCTTGTGGTACCCCACTTGAAGCACTCTTCCAATTGAATGTGCAACCATTTATTACCACTCTTTGAGTATGATCACTGAGCCAGTTATGAATCCACCTAACCGTAGCCTTGTCAATCCCATACTTAGTCATTTTTTTCAATAAGGATAGTATGAGATACTTATTCAAAAGCTTTGCTGGAGTCAAGATATACTATATCTACGGCATTTTCCTAATCCACCCAGTCAGTGATTCCATTATAGAAGGAAATTAGAATAGTCTGGTATGACTTGTTTACTAAAAACCCATGCTGGCTCTGGTTACTGTATTCTTATCCAAGTACTTACATACACGCTGCTTAATAATTTGTTCAAACAACTTTCCTGGTATAGAAGTAAGGCTCACTGGCCTGTAATTTCCTGGCTCTGTCTTCTTTCCTTTTTTGAAGATAGGGACAAAATTTGTTCTTCTCTAATCTTCTGGGACTTATCCTGTCCTCCAGGATTTTTCAAACATTCTGGCTAGTGGTTCTGCAATTTCCTCTGCTAACTCATTCAGTACCCTAGGATGTAATTAATCTGGACCAAGAGATTTAAATTCATTTAAATTAGCTAAGTATTCCCTCATCTTTAATAAGTTAAACCTTGAATGCTATCAAAGAATCCAATAGCCTTTAAGAGAATGTGTGACCTTTTGATTGTCTCGCAGTAACATGGGGACTCATCACCCTGTGTGTTTGATGAGTAATAGCAGCATTATGTAATCAGGGTATGCTGAATGTATTGGGTGTGATTTATGCTCACTTTATAATGTAAAACAGGGGTTGAGAGCTGGAATGAGTAAGAGGATATACATTAACCCTTGCAGGCACACTTCAGGTCACATGCTGAGAAGTGTGAACATGACACTGAGACTGAATGCATGAAGTGAGCACAGGTCTTTTCCCCTTTGCACATTCTCTCCTGTCTCCCAAACTGCATAACACAGAGGTGGGCCTTTAGCAGGCAATCCATTGGTTAAAGGAAGATGCAATGCATGCTGGTAAGTGTTGAAAATTAAGTTTTAGCACCTATAATACTGGTAGAATGCTAACATAGGGGGACTCTTCACATTTAAATAGGGCAGATGGCAAGGTACAGAGAATGACAATTGAAACTCATCCTGGACATATAAGACTTGTATGAGCAACAAAGGCAACTTTAAAGAACACCTGTGACCAGGTGAAAAGTGTCAAGTTTTTGCTCGTGTTTTATTCACACTGCTCCCTTGAGTACTCCAGTTTTTTGTTTCTCTTAAATCTGTCATGCGGTTCTAGAGATATGGGCCTTTTTATTTAGTCCTAATGTTTATGGTCTTCACAAGAGGGTGTGTTTCATATGGTAATTATGCAGAGCAGCCTTAAGTAATGCCCCAGAGGATCTTGTGAGCCACGCCTCCTTTGTTAAAGACATAAACACTAGAACTAAATAAGAAGGCCCACATCTCTGGAACCGTATGGCAGATTTAAAAAAAACAACAAAGAATGGAAAACTCAGGGGAGCTGCAGGAATAAAGTAAGAGCAAAAACTGAACATTAGGGGAAAAGGACAGGTGCGCTTTAAGCTCACTATAAATCTAAAGACCCTTTTCCCAGATTTATGGAGCATTTCTTGTAATGATATTGTGGTGCCCCTGAGGATTCAGTCGCCACAGAGGTACTGCACCTCATCCAGAGGTGTGGTATCCCACTCTCAGGTAAGGAGGGGTCACTACCCAGAACTCTATCACACCAGTTCAGTCAGGGCACCTGGGTGTACCCTTAGGGAGGATGGCCTCATCCCAGGCTGGATAGGACTGGGTGGTGGGAGTGGGTGGGGTAGGTAGAAAAAGGGGAGGAGCTTGGAAGGCAGGAGAACAGTGTAAAAGAGCAGTTGGTCTGAGGAGACCAAAGGGAGCGGAGTGAAGAATGTGGCTGAGAAGTGAGAGAGAGACAGAAGGAAGCTCCTGGGATAATAGAAGGGGTCCTAGGGGCATGGGAAGTGCAGAAGCCACCCATGGGACCCGCATCCAGGCTGACCAGGTCGCAGTCAGGGGACCGGCCCCAACTTAGTGGAAATCTTCAAAGTTCAGCTAAGAAACAGGAGGCTGTGGCATCTGTAAGTGTCACAGCCATATCTCCCCATAATTTGCCAAAAAGGCAGCCGGATAGAATCCAGGGGACTCAGAGGATGTCGCCTGACCAGGTTCGTTGCTGCTGGCTTGGGACACTGTGGGTGAGACGCTGGGCAGGAGAAGTGGAAGCCAGCGTAGTGAGACGACCAGATAAAGACAAAAGAAAGGAGTCCTTAAAAAGTGCATTCCAATTTACCTGGGAGTTTGTTGGGCCGCTGACCTGGAGAACACAGCATCCGGATGGCATATGTGGACTGGAGAACTGTAAGTAATAAAGTGGAAACTGCACCTTGCTGTGTCCTTCTAGTTATTACTGTGTCACCTGCCTGGAACAACCACAACCGTAATCTTAACACTTAACTCTACATCTGCCCTGTGGCTAGCTCTACCCGTGTCAAGCTGCACCATCTTTGCCCCAGAGCATCTGACTGCAGCGCCGGCTATTGTAGCCGAACACCACGGGTGGCGTCACAAACATTTTCCCCATAACCTTTATACCACAAAACAGCAATTTATTTATGGGCGCCCAGGGCCATGGACCGGGTCACTGCTGCCGTGACCTTCCCATTTAAGAACTGTGTCGGACCCGGTACCTAGTACCCCACAGCCCTATGGGGCGCTCCAACATTATATTAGGAGTCATTTGAAACATTACAATATGTATTAGGTTGGGGCTCCATGGCTACCTAACAGTAGTGATTATCACACGATGCAGCCATACATGGCTGATAAATGGCAGCTCAAGTAGCAGTTCTCCTTTATGGATCAAAAAGAGAGTTTAAAGTGAGACTCAACTCTGACAACTGTTTTCCTTAACTGGAGCTATGCCCTTAAGGAAATAGGTAGTCCATAAACTACCGTATCTATGCTTTCCTTATTTGCAACAGATCAACGGCTGCAAATATCTTCATTCTGCAATACTACCAGCAGATGTCACTGCTGAGCTGCAGATGATGCTGAACATAGACATTTCCAAGGAGCAGCACTCGGCAGATGTCAGGACAATATGTAATGCCAAGGCAAGGCGATGCCATAACCACTCTTAGGACATAGCTGATAGAACTTTATAGTGAAAAAAGCAATAACTTATATAGCTTAGTATCAGCTTTCACTATTTTTCATTGTTGTATGAATGGAATAGTGTAGTCAAAGGTAGTCTGTTAGATGGCTTTTGCTATGTAATCTGAGAGCAGCATGATGTAGGCGCAGAGACCCTGATTCCATATATATATATATATATATATATATATATATATATATATATATATATATATATAAAACTTACTGGGTACTGGGTTGCTTGGTGCAGTCTTGCAGTCCCTGTATTCTCTGCAGCAAATCTAGCAGTGCTCACAAGGCTAGAAAACTGCCAATCAGTGGTGGGGACATGGTGAACCAAGAGACACAAAACAACAAATTATTCGAGCACGCCAAAGCCATGCGGTTAGCACACGAGCATACTCGGATAACAACTTACCTGAGCATGCTCGCTCATCACTACTGCCTGCCTTTTGCCCAGTACTGTACATACAGAACATATAACCAGTCCTGCATTTAATTAAATCTTATACTGCAACAAAACCCAAGATAGAAACCTAACGAACAAATACCTTTCAGTAAATAAACAGCAATAGTATATAAAAATAATATAGGGTACTTGGTCAACATAATTTTGATTTAAAAAAAATGCAAAAGCCATCCCACCACGTCACGGTGAAACTAATTGGGACAGTCCTAACCTCAAATATTAAAACCTTATCATTTGTCAAGTGACCGCCCAGTTTATTTCTTTACTTTTTGGTCAGTTTGTTTGCACCCTGTGCACGTATGTGGCCTGCGCTTTTTTTGAGCTGGACATTATATTCATGTCGTTCCCCATGGCTTTGTGTCTACTCGCCGGGTTCAGTCCTTCTCAGCCCTAATTCACATGCATGTCACTTGACAAACGGTAAGGTTTAAATATTTGAGGTTAGGACTGTCCTGATTAGGGTCACCTTGACGTGGTGGGATGGCTTGTGCATTTTTTTAAATTACAATTATGTTAACTAAGTACCCTATATTATTTTCATGCAATATTGCTGTTTGTTTATTTATTTACTGCAGGGTTTTTACTTATTATGTCTCTATCTTGGGTGTTGTCTGTTTAGTGGCCAGTGTGAACATGCTCGGGTTTTCCAGAGCATGCTCGGGTGATCTCCGAGTATTTGTTAGTGCTCGGAGGTTTAGTTTTCCTTGCTGCAGCTGAATGATTTACAGCTACTAGTCAGCCTGATTACATGTGGGAAGTCCCTAGCAACAAGGCAACCCCCACATGTACTCAGGCTGGCTAGTAGCTGTAAATCATTCAGCTGTGGCGATGAAAACTAAATCTCTAAGCACTAAGGCTACGTTCACATTAGCGTTGTGTGGGGCAGCGTCGGCGACGCAACGCACAACGCATGCAAAAACGCATGCACAACGCAGCTTTTTGTGACGCATGCGTTCATTTTTGCATGATTTGTGGCGCAGAAAAAACTGCATCATGCAGCATCCTCTGCGTCCTGACAGTTGCGCCAAAATGACGCATGCGTCACAAAAAGCAAGACTACGCATGTCCATGCGCCCCCCATGTTAAATATAGGGGCGCATGACGCATGCGTCGCCGCGGCTGCGCCCGACGCTGCCCTGCACAACGCTAATGTGAACGTAGCCTAACAAATACTCGGAGATCATCCGTGCAACGAGCATACTCGCTCATCACTAGTACACATATTATTGGTCATACATTAATTAAATTGGGAGTAATTTTAGGTAAATTCTGTAGTTGTATGAAAAAGCAAAGTTATTTCTCTGACAGAAAGGAATTTATAGTTCACACCTCCTCTTATCGTAAAAGTCATAAAGATAAAGCAGGACCTGGGCGAGACAAATGTCCTCTCAATGCACAGTAAATCACAGTCTGTTAGTACTTTTAGTGCACTTCCATCAGGAGAAAACCTTTTAAATGAAACCATCCATGAATTTCTTGATGTCTCGTATGGCAGATCACTACTAATTACTCAAAGAAGCACTCCTCCTCCTCCCATCAAAGTTTTCCTCTTAATATATTGCAGTCATCATATTGTATATCACTGTGTACTTACAATTGCTCACTTTGCCTTTCTACCCAGTTAATTCTTCTCTTTTCCATTAGGTCTATGACATCACATAATTAAATGCTGACTAGCTGGAGCCTTCTAAGCTCTATGTAGAAACAGGAGGTCTCTTTTCCCTTCCTGAGTCATGACTGCAAAAGTCCCTGGCAGGAGGGAGGAGAGAGCAGCTGGGTCAGTCTCTACAAAGTTCCCTTCAAATAGCCTGCTGCAGTATCTGCAATGCACCACCAGGTGGCCTATCATTACAAAAAAAAAAAAAGAGACGTAAAGTCATGGTCAAAAGTTTTGAGACTGACACAAAGTTTTAGTTTTCACAAAGTTTGCTGCTGTTAGTGCTCATTTAGTCAGATGTTTCTATGGTCTCTGAAATACAATTATAAGTATTTCATAAGTTTTTAGACTTTTATTGATAAATACCGTACATCAAGTTTATGCAGAAACTCATTAATTACTATTATTGAAAACGTACGAAATGCTGATAATTGGACTTCAGTAACCACAAACTTTTCGCGTACAAAAATACTGAAGCAGCAAACTTTGCAAAAATCAAAGTTTGTGTCAGTTTCAAAACTTTTGGCCATAACTGTAGAATGGATTTCAGAAACCGCTAACAGCAACAACAAAAAAAAAAAAATAGCCACAATTTTATCTACACTCTGAGATGATTGCAGGTGAATGCATGTTATAGATTTAATTATTCAGGTACATCGCCTTAGAGCAAATCTGTCAGCAGATTTCACAATGCAAACTGCATACATGGGGATTGGTTCCCCTCCAAACTGTTTAAAATATGTGTCAATCCCTACAGTCCCAGAAATAGAGGCCTATTAATGATCAATTAATGCAGGAGTAGAGTATAAAATAAGAAGTGGAAACTCCCCTGTATAATTGAGGTGAGTGCACGCTATTTGGGATCTACTAATTGAAAAAACTACTAATCCAAATTCGGTCGAACCTAACAAAACAGCCGAAATGAAGCGATCCAGAGTAGCAATAAAATATATGAAAGCTTTATTGTAAACAATTATTATCACACTAGATGGTGGCCCGATTTTGACGCATCGGGTATTCTAGAATATGTATTTATGTATGTATATAGCAGCCACATAGTATATAGTACACGCCACATAGTATATAGGAGCCATGTAGTATAGAGCAGACAAATACTACGTGGCCTGTGCTATATACTATGTGGCTGCTATATACATACATATTGTAGAATACCGGATGCGTTAATACAGGCCACGCAATATATAACAGTGGCCACGCAGTATATAACACAGCCACGTAGTATATAACACAGCCCATGCAGTTTATAGCAGCCATGCAGTATATAACACAGGCAATGTAGTATATAACACAGCCCACGCAGTATATAACAGCCACGCAGTATATAACACAGGCGACGTAGTATATAACAGGCCACGCAGTATATAACACTGGCCACGTAATATATAGCACAGCCCATGCAGTATATAGCAGCCACGTAGAATATAACACTGCCCATGCAGTATATAGCAGCCATGTAGTATATAACACTGCCCACTGCCTTGTGCAGGCATGTACTACAGAGGACATAGAATGAACTTCAGTCCAATATTGCGGCCAGCATGCAGCCAGCGGGTAAGGAAAGGGTGAATCAAACACCCAAAAACTCCGCCCATGTGACCGAAAACCGATCCTGCCAACTTCAGGTGACAGGTTCCCTTTAATATATTTTATTGCTACTCTGGATCGCTTCATTTCGGCTGTTTTGTTAGGTTAGACCGAATTTGGATTAGTATGCATTGAGAAGTGTCAGTCATTATATCTGGACATTGGTGACTTAATTGAAAAAACTGCCAATAATCCTTTCCTGTCGGACCTAATTTTTGTTTTTGCACTTTAGTTTTGTCTTTCCCTTCTGGTTAGGGCTCATGTTTTTCGCATACAAGTTCTCTCCGTGTTCTTCACAGATAGCACTCACACCTAGTATGGTCTATAGGACTGTTCACATGTCTGATTTATTTTTGTGGACTAAGCGGTCAGCGCAAAATCACAGAGACATGTCCGATATTAATCTGGATATTGGATGAAAACAGAGTGATCAATTTCAAGTGTTTATTTCTGTTAATGTTGATGATTGTGGCTCACAGCCAATGAAAACCCAAAAGTCATTATCTCAGTAAATTAGAATACTTTATAACACCAGCTTGAAAAATGATTTTAAAACTCGAAATGTTGGCCTACTGAAATGTATGTTCAGTAAATGCACTCAATACTTGGTCGGGGCTCCTTTTGTATCAATTACTGCATCAATGCGGCGTGGAATGGAGGTGATCAGCCTGTGGCACTGCTGAGGGGTTATGGAAGCCCAGGTTGCTGTGATAGCAGCCTTCAGCTCGTCTGCATTGTAGGGCCTGGTGTCTCTTATTTTTATTCTAATTTTGTGATAAAAACCTTTACAGTGGGGAAAATAAGTATTTGATACACTGATGATTTTGAAAGTTTTACCACCTACAAAAAATGGAGACGTCTGTAATTTTTATCGTATGTACACTTCAAAAGTGAGAGACAGAATCTTAAAAAAAAATCCAGAAAATCACATTGTTACATAATTAATATGCATTTTATTGCAAGAAATAATAAGTATATGATACAATAGAAAAATAGAACTTAATTTTTCGTACAGAAACCATTGTTTAAAGTGGACACAGGAGTAAAACCAGGTATTACATATAAAGGAATAGCCAATGTATCAATAGTCCACCCATAAATAAATATCAAATAGTAAACCCGGCCACCACCTGTGTCAAAGTAGTATAGTGGAACCACTAAAAGAACAGAGAAAACATGCACTGAACATGAATCAAGCCAGAACAGAAGAAGGATCTCAGGGAATATTTAAATATATCACTTTTATTTTTGTATAGTAACAGACAGTAACCAATAAAATATTAAAATAAAATAGTTATGTATATGTATAATTATAACATATGTTTTTCTTATGTGCACATATTAAAGAGGTATATATATATATATATATATATATATATATATATATATATATAGTGCAATTTCCAATTTGCACCAGGCAGGTCAAAAATTATTTTGTTTAGATAAACTGGATACCCCGGTAAATAAAATTGTAAGTATAAAAGTAGGGATCATATGTAAAAAATATATAAAAAAGTTTATATATAAGAAAATACAAAGCAGAACCTGAATGTATAAAAAATGTGTAAGTAAAAAACTAAAAAAATATTATAGAGGTGTATATTACCCCACAGGTGAAGTGATTTTATTTGTGTTAGATATAACATATAACATGCAGAGAATGCAAAAAAGAAAGTGCTACGTGCAAATTGTATAAGGAATGAGTTGCTATGCAAATTCTATGTGTATAGAGTATGCAAGAAATGCAAACCAGAAGGTGCAATGTGCAGGTTATATAGGATACGGTTTGCTATGTATGCCATACATAATCTCCATAGAAGAAATCTCCATAGAAGAAGTACTAAACGAACATATGATCCAATGCTACTTACTTATAAAGCTGGGGAAGATATTTCCAGGACCGCCAATGTGAGACTATGTGCACCCCGAAGTGCGTTTCGGACCCAAAAAGTTCCTTCGTCAGGGGGTGATGTTTTCTCAGAAACCATTGTTTGCAGTTACAGAGATCAGACGTTTCCTGTAGATCGTGACCAAGTTTGCACACACTGCAGCAGGGATTTTGGGCTACTAAGGGGTCAGTATATTGAACGGGGGTACATTACAGTGAGGAGGCATCATGTTATGTATAAGAGAGCATCATACTGTGTATAGAGGAGCTGTACAGGGCGGAGACTCGGGACATTGGTATTGGTAAATGTAAAGTGGGCACTTATTGTTATAAGGGAACTCAGGTTACTGTGACTATCAAAGGGGCACACAGGGCATTATTACTTTATAGGGAGCAAAATGTGGGCACTATTTCCTAGGGCACTTGCACCCGGCATTACTATACTATAGAGGGGTGCTTTAGAATTTAGAAGGCACAGAGAACCACACAATAGGTGCAGTAATAGGGTCACATACGGCAGTAGCATTGGGGTACTCGTAGGATGAGGAGTTTGTGGAGGTTGGGAATAGATGGTGACGGGCTGAAAATATGAGAAGTGAAATGTGTCTTTGTTGTATTCTCTGCAGACGAGTCCTGGGTGGAAGAGGTTGTGTCGGTCTGGGCCAGATGGAAAAGACCGGAAAAGTGAACGATTCCATCAAAGAGAACGTCAGCGGTAAGTCACCATCTGTAACTGTGCAGTGATCTGTTATATGTTCTGCAGGACTGGTATCTACCACTGACCATATGGAGGTAATATCAGTGTTGGTCTTTATATAGAGATTATCTTCAGTAATATCGCTGTCATCTGCTGAGGTTCTCCTCCACTATTAGGGTGCGTCACCCAGTTGTAATCAAGGTTACCTGGTTAGGGGCCCACTCAGAAGCTTCGTCCCCCCATGAACCAAAACCCTAGCTACGCCTCTGCCTCCAGCCAAGGGACAGCAGCAGTGGATTTTCAGGTGTTGGGCCTTGACATGACACCAACAGGTGAGTGCACCCACCCCCTCAGTGGTCTATTTTTCCAAACAGTACTGCCCTATTATGTGTGCTTTTGCCCTTTAGAGTATTTCAAAGATTTTAAACATGTATTTCTTATCTGTGAGTCTCGAAAAATGCTATAGATGGACTTCTAGATGCTTCAAAGTATTGACCGATTGGATGCTTACAGCAGGGCAGGGGAAGTGAGCTCAGAGCTAGCACTTACTTCATTGGGATCAACTCTATACGTAATCTAAAGTTGCGCTGTAAATATTTTTTATTTATTTATTTTTTTGGATTGTAATTATGGTTTTCAATACTTTTCTAATCCACTAATGCCTAAGGCTGGGTTCATACTGCGTTCTGGCAGTCCGTTAGACAGACCACATTACACCGCGGCACAACGCGACGTTACGCAGTCCGTTAACGCTGCCATTAACTCCTATTTTGGGCGTATCGCCAACGCATGCCATAATGGGCGTGCGCTAGCAATGTGCCGTCATTGCGCGGGCTGCAGTGTTAACAGGTCCGTCACCGCTAGCGCAGATAGAGCATCTGCTAGCTCTATCAGCGCTAGCGCGATCGCTTTTCGGCACTTGCGTTAACGCAGCCCATTTAACGCATGTGTTGAATGAGCTGCTTTAACACAATGTGAGCCTAGCCTAAAGCAAAAGGAAAACAAAAAAAAGAATTCTGAAGATTTAGGGTTACCAAAGAACACACAGTGTGGGAACTGAAATACCAGTTACCCAGTTGCAGCAAAGTTGTTTGGTTAAAACAGCATGTCAGAAGTTGTAGTAAATCCACAAATCTGCCTGTTTCAAAGTGCAACCTGCAACATTTTGCAAGCAGTTCTGTTTATGAATGGAGAAAGCAACGTACAACAAAGCACAACAACAGGAAAGAAGCAAAGCAAACACCGTACACTACTTTTTAGGAAAATGCCATTGATATGATACCTAGAAGGAGATCAGTGATCTCACGCACTGTAACTTAATATTGGTCTTAAAGTATTACTATCATTGTGCAAAGTCAGAGAGTGAAACTATATTTTTGTGAAATTATAGCAAATATGCCTGAGGCTGATTTTAGCTGCAGGGTATGTTTCAGTAATGCAGGTACATCTTTGTTCTCTCATGAATAATTTCTTAAGAAGCTGAAATGCTTTTGGTTTGGAGATTAAGTTCTGATATTTTCTTGGGACATGACTCCAGAGACGTTTTAGCTCAGTCTTATATATGGTATTCGATAAGGTGCTGTCGTCACGTTCTCTGAAAATCCTGGGTCTGCCAGGAGCATAAAATAATCAGTATTTTATTTTATAATAGCAATAGAAATAGAAAAATAGGATACGTGCTATAGAAAGAAATAAAGTTCTGATCACACCTAGGTCTTGATTCATCATGATTGGGGTTCAAAACGGGAGTGGGCTGGAGTAAGATGTCCTAAATTCATTGAGACGGTTGTGCCTCCACAAGGTATGTACTTCATTCAGGGCCTGGAGTCCATTTCTGTCGTAGTTTACACCACTCGTTTTGCGGAAATTACGTAGAATTTGTCGTCCATGCTTGGACACATGGCTTAGCTGCTCCCACTTTCCATTTTGGTGGACACGGTGTGAAGACGTCAAAAGTTGCAAAATGACAAGTTTTACAACACAAAACTGCATGATGAATCAGGGCAAAGTTTTCTTTGCAGGTATACGTCTTGGAAAGAACATTTTTGGGCATATGTTAGGTGCATAGGGATCTACGAACTCATTCAGCTTCTGTATAGGGAGCCTTGGCGACTCACACATGCCAAAAACAAAGGGCAATGCATATTCATAGACTTACGTAATAATGAAAACAATGGGGTGAGCCATCGGGAAGCCGCCTGCTCCAGAAGAATTCTCAGTCTAGAATGTCTTTGTATTCTTCAGGGTGTGGGCCCAAGAACCTGTATACATCACGTCGGACATTCTTATATAAGTAGCCATGCATGGCCTCATTTAGCTATCAGAACATATCGACAATAAACTAGACTTGCTGATAATTATTAACCACCATTAGCCACCCATCCTAGTACAACCTGGGGCAAATTTTATTACTTGCCCACTAGCACTAGAACTGGTTACCAAGTCTGATGGCTTCTATGTCCAGTTGTTATGTTTAGTGTATTCTTTTTTTAAATGTTTGATGCATTTTACATTTTTCAGTAATTTTTACACTGGCCATTAGGCCTTATAATAGAACCACACTTCTTGTTCTTCACAGAAGATTTTTCAGCAGTCTCATTGTCATCACAGACAGGATTACAATGACATGCACCACTTCTATAAACAGTAGATAAAACAGGATTCATCATTCACAATAGGTGATGTTACAAGGGGAGCATACCCAGTTTATACTTCTATAGAAGCAAATTGGGTCTGAGTCAGTCCATGTGAAGAACAAGGAGTATCAGTCTAATATTAGGCCTATTACCCAAACACTTTTTAGTGGAAAGATCTTACCAGTTTTGGCTCAATTGTGCATTGCGCTTGGGTGTGTTCGGGTTAAACCTTGTTAAATGTCAACACGTTTGGTTCTCCGCAGGAGATAAATGACCACAACATGGGTCAAGTAGCTAATTTTTCCTTTTTCCTTTAAAACCACATTCAAGATTGTTGAATCAGGCGTACATCTTTGTCAGGGGAGTCAGGAGGAACAGTTATTTAAGGTTCATGACAATCTTAAAGCCTCCATGACTTTAAAAATGGGAAGGTGCTCAGAATCCTGGTCCGCCTGCCATGGAGTACCAATGTGGGCACCCAGGATTCTGGAATTCAAGATATTTGACGACATTCTGTACTTATAAGCTGCTATTGTTCTCGATGGCACATACTGGTTATACAGGATGATCTGCTGTTGATAACAATGATCTTTAAGCAAGCTTAAAAATAATTTCACCCAACAAACAAATGTTTTGCTCATTCTTCGGGTGATCGGCAATCTGTTTACACTGAACAGTTATTGAGAAAGGAGCTTTACTTGGAACACCGTTTTGCTACAATTGGCCAGTGTAAATTTACTCGTAGGGCTCCTTCACTCATTAGGTTATCTTATACGAGGGCTATCCATGTCTGTGACAGATAGCACTCGTACCTATAATAGTCTATGGCGTAGTTCACATCTGATTTTTACCTCTGAGTGATCCTCACAAAAGCAAGTAGACTTGTCCAATATAGATCCAAGTGTTGGCTCAAAATTGCCCATGCAAGTCTATAGATGTCATGATCCATTCCAGGGTTTAATCCTGTCTGCCCTTTTTCCGGGCAGATCATGTCAAGCGTTACCTTTGCTCTCCCTCATTCTGGGTTCAGGTTTGCTATTTAGCTCCGATGCACCCTGCTGGCGGTGTCAGCTATAGTTCTGCCTTCTGCATGTGTACCTGACTCTGGTAGCTCTTGATTTATCCTACTGTTATCCCTGACTTGCCCCATGTCTGTTGACTCCCTGTCTGCCCTTTTCCCAGTGTTTCCCTGTTTGATGGTTTGATTCTCTTGTTTTTGACTTGGTTTGTATTCGGACTCGCTTCTGGCTTCTGTCTTTGTCTTATCCGCTTCTGACCATTGCTGAACCCCCTGGCTTGATCCTGACCAGGTGTACTGCTGCAACCTCTGGTGCATCTGCTTCTGACTGTTTTTTGACTCAGCTTGTCTGACCCCTCTCTCGCCACTTGGTGGCACCTGTGCTGCTGCTCTGTGGTGCTACTGCTGCAACCTCTGGTACTTCTACTTCTGACTGTTTTTTGACTCAGCTTGTCTGACCACTCTCTCGCCACTTGGTGGCACCTGTGCTGCTGCTCTGTGGTGCTACTCTGTGTGCGCAGTCTCACGTCCCTCTCAAGCTCCCCCTGGTTGAGGTTGTGCTATACCGCACTGCAGCAGCATGACAATAGATCTGTGAAAACAAAAGAACAGCACTTGAATGCCATCCACGTGTTGTCCGTTTTTCAATGACTGCCTAAAATATGTCTCCCACACTGTCCCTCTTATGATAAATGGCCTCCACATTGTCCTCTCCTATGAAATATTCCAACTATATGAAATATAAAACACCATCACTCCTTATGATCTATAACCACCACACTATCTGTCCTTATGACCTATAACCTCCACCCTTTCCCTCCTTAGGAATTATAACCTCCACACTGCTCGCCCTTATTAACTAAACTCTCCACAACATCCACCCTTATGAACTATAACCTCCATGCTTTCATATTTTAGTACCTGAGAGACTCCTACCCAAAAAGACTAAATGCTGTCATACATTCAAAGGGTCCTTCAACATAGTATTAACCCCTTTACCCCCAAGGGTGGTTTGCACGTTAATGACCAGGCCAATTTTTACAATTCTGACCACTGTCCCTTTATGAGGTTATAACTCCGAAACGCTTCAACGGATCCTGGTGATTCTGACATTGTTTTCTCGTGACATATTGTACTTCATGATAGTGGTAAAATTTCTTTGATAGTACCTGCGTTTATTTGTGAAAAAAACGGAAATTTGGCGAAAATTTTGAAAATTTCGCAATTTTCAAACTTTGAATTTTTATGCAATTAAATCACAGAGATATGTCACACAAAATACTTAATAAGTAACATTTCCCACATGTCTCCTTTACATCAGCATAATTTTGGAACCAATTTTTTTTTTGTTAGGGAGTTATAAGGGTTAAAAGTTGACCAGCAATTTCTCATTTTTACAACACCATTTTTTTTAGGGACCACGTCTCATTTGAAGTCATTTTGAGGGGTCTATATGATAGAAAATGCCCAAGTGTGACACCATTCTAAAAACTGCACCCCTCAAGGTGCTCAAAACCACATTCAAGAAGTTTATTAACCCTTCAGGTGTTTAATAGGAATTTTTGGAATGTTTAAATAAAAATGAACATTTAACTTTTTTACACAAAAAATTTACTTCAGCTCCAATTTGTTTTATTTTACCAAGGGTAACAGGAGAAATTGGACCCAAAAAGTTGTTGTCCAATTTGTCCTGAGTACGCTGATACCCCATATGTGGCAGTAAACCACTGTTTGGGCGCATGGGAGAGCTCGGAAGGGAAGGAGCGCTATTTGACTTTTCAATGCAAAATTGACAGGAATTGAGATGGGACGCCATGTTGCGTTTGGAGAGCCACTGATGTGCCTAAACATTGAAACCCCCCACAAGTGACACCATTTTGGAAAGTAGACCCCCTAAGGAACTTATCTGGATGTGTGGTGAGCACTTTGACCCACCAAGTGCTTCACAGAAGTTTATAATGCAGAACCGTAAAAATAAAAAATCATATTTTTTCACAAAAATTATATTTTTGCCCCCAATTTTTTATTTTTCCAAGGGTAAGAGAAGAAATTGGACCTCAAAAGTTGTTGTCCAATTTGTCCTGAGTACGCTGATACCCCATATGTGGCAGTAAACCACTGTTTGGGCGCATGGGAGAGCTCGGAAGGGAAGGAGCGCAGTTTGACTTTTCAATGCAAAATTGACAGAAATTGAGATGGGACGCCATGTTGCGTTTGGAGAGCCACTGATGTGCCTAAACATTGAAACCCCCCACAAGTGACACCATTTTGGAAAGTAGACCCCCTAAGGAACTTATCTAGAGGTGTGGTGAGCACTTTGACCCACCAAGTGCTTCACAGAAGTTTATAATGCAGAACCGTAAAAATAAAAAATCATATTTTTTCACAAAAATTATATTTTTGCCCCCAATTTTTTATTTTTCCAAGGGTAAGAGAAGAAATTGGACCTCAAAAGTTGTTGTCCAATTTGTCCCGAGTACGCTGATACCCCATATGTGGCAGTAAACCACTGTTTGGGCGCATGGGAGAGCTCGGAAGGGAAGGAGCGCCGTTTGACTTTTCAATGCAAAATTGACAGGAATTGAGATGGGACGCCATGTTGCGTTTGGAGAGCCACTGATGTGCCTAAACATTGAAACCCCCCACAAGTGACACCATTTTGGAAAGTAGACCCCCTAAGGAACTTATCTAGAGGTGTGGTGAGCACTTTGA
This sequence comes from Ranitomeya imitator, assembly GCF_032444005.1. Lineage (NCBI taxonomy): Eukaryota > Metazoa > Chordata > Amphibia > Anura > Dendrobatidae > Ranitomeya > Ranitomeya imitator. Next base: position 48,355,050 of record NC_091286.1, read on the forward strand.
CCCACCAAGGGCTTCACAGAAGTTTATAATGCAGAGCCATAAAAATAAAACAAAATTTTTTTCCCACAAAAATTATTTTTTAGCCCCCAGTTTTGTATTTTCCCTAGGGTAACAGGAGAAATTGGACCCTAAAAGTTGTTGTCCAATTTGTCCTGAGTACGCTGATACCCCATATGTGGGGGGGAACCACCGTTTGGGCGCATGGGAGGGTTCGGAAGGGAAGGAGCGCCATTTGGAATGCAGACTTAGATGGAATGGTCTGCAGGCGTCACATTGCGTTTGCAGAGCCCCTAATGTACCTAAACAGTAGAAACCCCCCACAAGTGACACCTTTTTGGAAAGTAGACCCCCTAAGGAACTCATCTTGATGTGTTGTGAGAGCTTTGAACCCCCAAGTATTTCACTACAGTTTATAACGCAGAGCCATGCAAATAAAAAATATTTTTTTTTCCACAAAAATTATATTTTAGCCCCCAGTTTTGTATTTTTCCAAGGTTAGCAGGAGAAATTGGACCCTAAATGTTGTTGTCCAATTTGTCCTGAGTACGCTGATACCCGATATGTGGGGGGGAACCACCGTTTGGGCGCATGGGAGGGCTCAGAAGGGAAGGAGCATCATTTGGAATGCAGACTTAGATGGATTGGTCTGCAGGCGTCACATTGCGTTTGCAGAGCCCCTAATGTACCTAAACAGTAGAAACCCCCCACAAGTGACCCCATATTGGAAACTAGACCCCTCAATGAACTTATCTAGATGTGTTGTGAGAACTTTGAACCCCCAAGTGTTTCACTACACTTTATAACGCAGAGCCGTGAAAATAAAAAATCTTTTTGTTTTCCCACAAAAATTATTTTTTAGCCCCCAGTTTTGTATTTTCCCAAGGGTAACAGGAGAAATTGGTCCACAAAAGTTGTTGTCCAATTTGTCCTGAGTACGCTGATACCCCATATGTTGGGGTAAACCCCTGTTTGGGCACACAGGAGAGCTCGGAAGGGAAGGAGCACTGTTTTACTTTTTCAACACAGAATTGGCTGGAATTGAGATCGGACGCCATGTCGTGTTTGGAGAGCCCCTGATGTGCCGAAACAGTGGAAACCCCCCAATTATAACTGAAACCCTAATCTAAACACACCCCTAACCCTAATTCCAACGGTAACCCTAACCACACCTCTAACCCTGACACACCCCTAACCCTAATCCCAACCCTATTCCCAACTGTAAATGTAATCTAAACCCTAACCCTAACTTTAGCCCCAACCCTAACTGTAGCCCCAACCCTAACCCTAACCCTAGCCCTAACCCTAGCCCTAACCCTAGCCCTAACCCTAACCCTAGCCCTAACCCTAGCCCTAACCCTAGCCCTAACCCTAGCCCTAACCCTAACCCTAACCCTAGCCCTAACCCTAGCCCTAACCCTAGCCCTAGCCCTAGCCCTAACCCTAGCCCTAACCCTAGCCCTAACCCTAGCCCTAACCCTAGCCCTAACCCTAGCCCTAGCCCTAACCCTAATGGGAAAATGGAAATAAATACATTTTTTTTTATTTTTCCCTAACTAAGGGGGTGATGAAGGGGGGTTTGATTTACTTTTATAGCGAGTTTTTTAGTGGATTTTTATGATTGGCAGCCGTCACACACTGAAAGACCCTTTTTATTGCAAAAAATATTTTTTGCAATACCACATTTTGAGAGCTATAATTTTTCCATATTTTGGTCCACAGAGTCATGTGAGGTCTTGTTTTTTGCGGGACGAGTTGACGTTTTTATTGAAAACATTTTTGGGCACGTGACATTTTTTTATCGCTTTTTATTCCGATTTTTGTGAGGAAGAATGACCAAAAGCCAGCTATTCATTAATTTCTATTGGGGGAGGCGTTTATACCGTTCCGCGTTTGGTAAAATTGATAAATCAGTTTTATTCTTCGGGTCAGTACGATTACAGCGATACCTCATTTATATCATTTTTTTATGGTTTGGTGCTTTTATACGATAAAAACTATTTTACAGAAAAAATAATTATTTTTGCATCGCTTTATTCTCAGGACTATAACTTTTTTATTTTTTTGCTGATGATGCTGTATGGCGGCTCTTTTTTTGCGGGACAATATGACGCTTTCAGCGGTACCATGGTTATTTATATCTGTCCTTTTGATCGCGTGTTATTCCACTTTTTGTTCGGCGGTATGATAATAAAGCGTTGTTTTTTGCCTCGTTTTTTTTTTTTTTTCTTACGGTGTTTACTGAAGGGGTTAACTAGTGGGACAGTTTTATAGTTCGGGTCGTTACGGACGCGGCGATACTAAATATGTGTACTTTTATTGGTTTTTTTTTTTTATTTAGATGAAGAAATGTATTTATGGGAATAATATTTTTTTTTTTTTTTCATTATTTTGGAATATTTTTTTTTATTTTTTTTACACATTTGGAAAAATTTTTTTTTACTTTTTTACTTTGTCCCAGGGGGGGACATCACAGATCAGTGATCTGACAGTTTGCACAGCACTCTGTCAGATCACTGATCTGACATGCAGCGCTGCAGCCTTCACAGTGCCTGCTCTAAGCAGGCTCTGTGAAGCCACCTCCCTCCCTGCAGGACCCGGATCCGCGGCCATCTTGGATCCGGGGCTCGAGCAGGGAGGGAGGTGAGGAGACCCTCGCAGCAACGCGATCACATCGCGTTGCTGCGGGGGGCTCAGGGAAGCCCGCAGGGAGCCCCCTCCCTGCGCGGTGCTTCCCTGCACCGCCGGCACATCGCAATCATCTTTGATCGCGGTGTGCCAGGGGTTAATGTGCCGGGGGCGGTCCGTGACCGCTCCTGGCACATAGTGCCGGATGTCAGCTGCGATAAGCAGCTGACACCCGGCCGCGATCGGCCGCGCTCCCCCCGTGAGCGCGGCCGATCGGCTATGACGTACTATCCCGTCCAGGGTCAGATAAGCCCAGGGCACCTCGACGGGATAGTACGTCTAAGGTCACAGAGGGGTTAATTAAAGAGTGTGCATATTTATGCAACCGCATTATTTTAGTTCTATATTTTTCTTTTTCCACTGAAAATATTTCAGTCTATTTTTCAATTGAATTGTACAGATTATACGTGACATTATATGTGAAAAAAGGTTCTGAAATTATTCTTTTTGCTATGATATTTTGAAATGACAAAAAAATGGCATTTTACCGGGGGTGTGTAGTCTTTTTATATTCACTGTATATACAGTATGATTGCCTCCACATCTCCCTATATTAAATATGACTTCCCCTACAGCTCTCTATATACAGTATGTTGGCCCCTATGTACAGTATGATGGCCACACAGCTCATTATATACAGTTTGATGGCCTCAAAGTTCTCCGGTATACAGAATGATGTTCCCACAGCTCATTATATAAAGTATGTTAGCCTCCTATATACAGTAAGATGTCCCCTACATCTCTCTATGTACAGCATGATGTCTCCACAGTTCCCTATTTAGCGTATGATGCCCCTCTATATATACAGTATGATGGCCCTACAACTCTTTATATAGTTGAAGCCCGCAAAGTTCTCTGATAAGCAGAATGATGTCCCCACAGCACCCTATATACAGTATGATGCCTCCTATATACAGTATGATGTCCCTTACAGCTTTCTATACACACACTATGATGGTCTCCAGCTCTCTATAAACAGTATAATGCCCCCAAAGTCCACTATATATAGTATGATGCCCTCAGAAGTCCTATATACAGTACAAGTTCTTCATAGCCCCCTATAGACAGTATGATGCTTCCATAGCTCCTTATATACTGTGGGGGAAATAAGTATTTGATCCCTTGCTGATTTTGTAAGTTCTCCCACTGACAAAGACATGAACAGTCTATAATTTTAAGGGTAGGTTAATTTTAAAATTGAGAGATAGAATATCAAAAATAAAATCCAGAAAATCACATTGTGTAAATTACTGTATATACATTTATTTGCATTTTGCATTTAGAAATAAGTACCTCATTTCATCCCCTACCAACCATTAAGAGTTCTGGCTCCTACAGACCAGTTAGACGCTCCTAATCAACTCGTTACCTGCATTAAAGACAGCTGTCTTACATAGTCACCTTTATAAAATTATAAAAGACTCCTAGCCACAGACTCAATCAGTCAGACTCTAACCTCTACAACATGGGCAAGACCAAAGAGCTTTCTATGGATGTCAGGGACAAGGATTATAGACCTGCACACAGCTGGAATGGGCTACAAAACCATAAGTAAGATACTGGGTGAGAAGGAGACAACTGTTGGTGCAACAGTAAGAAAATGGAAGAAATACAAAATGACTGTCAGTAAACATCGATCTGGGTCACTATGCAAAATATCACCTCATCGGGTATCCTTGATCATGAGGAAGGTGAGAAATCAGCCTAAAACTACACAACTACACAGGGGGAACTAGTTAATGATCTCAAGGCAGCTGTGACCACAGTCACAAAGAAAACCATTGGTAACACATTACGCCGTAAAGGTTTAAAATCCTGCAGTGCCCACAAGGTCCCCCTGATAAAGAAGACACATATGCAGGCCCATCTGAAGTTTGCCAATGAACACCTGGATGATTCTGTGAGTGATTAGGAGAAGGTGCTGTGGTCAGATGAGCCAAAAATTGAGGTATTTGGCATTAACTCAACTCGCTGTGTTTTGAGGAAGAGAAATGCTGTCTATGACCCAAACAACACCGTCCCCACTGTCAAGCATGGAGGTGGAAATATTATGTTTTGGGGGTGTTTCTCTGCTAAGGGCACAAGACTACTTCACCGCATCAATGGGAGAATGGATGGAGCCTTGTACCATAAAATTCTGAGTGACAACCTCCTTCCCTCTGCCAGGACATTAAAAATGGGTATTAAGTCTTGTTTGCCAGAGGGATCAAATACTTACTGTATATACTCGAGTATAATCCGACCTGAGTATAAGCCGACCCCCCTAATTTTGCCACAAAAAAAAAGTGAAAACTCAATGACTTGAGTATAAGCCTAGGGTGGGAAATGCAGCAGCTACTGGTAAATGTCAAAAGTAAAAATAGATACCAATAAAAGTAAAATTAATTGAGACATCAGTAGGTTAAGTGTTTTTGAATATCCATATTGAATCAGGAGCCCCAAATAATGCTCCATACAGTTTATGATGGCCCCATAAGATGCTCCATATTAAAATATGCCCCATATAATCCTGCATAAAGGTTAATCATGGCCCCATAAGATGCTCCATAGACATATTTGCCCAATATAATGCTGCACAAACGTTAATTATGGCCCCATAAGATGCTCCATAAAGATATTTGCCCCATATATTGCTGCACAAACGTTGAATATGGCCCCATAAGATGCTCCATACAGACACTTGCCCCATATAATCCTGCACAAACGTTGATTATGGCCACATACAGACACTTGCCCCATATAGTGCTGCACAAATGTTATGGCCCCATAAGATGCTCCATACAGACATTTGCCCCATATAATGCTGCACAAACATTGATTATGGCCCCATAAGATGCTCCATACAGACACTTGCCCCATATAGTGCTGCACAAACATTGATTATGGCCCCATACAGACACTTGCCCCATATAGTGCTGCACAAACGTTATGGCCCCATAAGATGCTCCATACAGACACTTGCCCCATTTGCTGTTGCTGCGATAAAAAAAAAAATCACATACTCACCTCTCTGTCGCTCAGGCCCCCAGCACTTTCAATATTCACCTGCTCCTCGTTCCGGCGCCACTCCATCTTCAGCGTCTTCTGCACTGACGTTCAGGCAGAGGGCGTGCACCAACCACGTCACCGCGCCCTCTGACCTGTGCGTCACTGCAGAAGATGCTGAAGACGGAGCGGCGCCGGAACGGGGAGCAGGTGAATATCGCGCAGCGCTGTGCTCCCCTCCCCGTTATACTCACCTGCTCCTGGCGCTGTGCAGTCCCTGTTTCCCCGGTGCTGCAGCTTCTTCCTGTACTGAGCGGTCACCGTTACTGCTCATTAGAGTAATGAATTTGCGGCTCCACCCCTATGAGAGGTGGAGCAGCATATTCATTACTGTAATGAGCGATACCATGTGACCGCACAGTACAGGAAGAAGCTGGGGAGCCAGGGACCTGCAGGGACCACGCCAGGAGAAGGTGAGTATAATTAGACAGCCCCCACTCCCCTGCCGACCCCTGGGTATGACTCGAGTATAAGCCAAGAAGGGGACTTTCAGCCCAAAAAAATGGGCTGAAAATCTCAGCTTATACTCGAGTATATACAGTATTTCTCACTGGAAAATGTAAATAAATTTATATAATTTATACAATGTGATTTTCTGGATTTTATTTTTGATATTCTATTTCTCAATGTTAAAAATAACCTACCCTTAAAATTATAGACTGTTCATGTTTTTGTCAGTGGGCGAACTTACAAAATCAGCAAGGGATCAAATACTTATTTCCTCCACTGCACAGTATAATTCCTTCACAGCTCCCTACAGACACTATAAGGCCCACATAGCCCCGATATACTGTACAATGAACTCCCCACAGCTCCCTTTACACAGAATAATGCCCCCATAGCTCGCCTATTCACAGTATGATGGCCCCACAGCTCTTTATATAGTTTGATGGCCCAAAAGTTCTCCGATATACAGAATTATGTCCCACAGCTTCCTATATACAGTATAATGCCCCCACAGCTCCCTATATACAGTATAATGCCCCCACAGCTTCCTATATACAGTATAATGCCCCCACAGCTCCCTATATACAGTATAATGCCCCCACAGCTTCCTATATACAGTATAATGCCCCCACAGCTCCCTATATACAGTATAATGCCCCCACAGCTTCCTATATACAGTATAATGCCCCAACAGCTCCCTATATACAGTATGATGTCCCTCACAGCTTTCTATACACGCTATGATGGTCCCCAGCTCTCTATATACTGCATAATGCCTCCATAGACTACTACAAATAGTATGATGCCCTCAGGGGTCCTATATACAGTACAAGTTCTTCATAGCCCCCTATAAACAGTATGATGCTCTCCACAGACCCTATATACAGTATAATGCCCCTACAGCTCCTTATATACAGTATGATACTTTCACAGCTCTCTACAGACACTATAAGAGCTCTATAGCCCTGATATACAGTGTGATCCCAACCGCTCCCTTTACACAGTATAATGCCCCCATAGCTCGCCTATTCACAGTGTGATGGCCCCACAGTACAATCCCCCATATGATGTCACTACAGCCCGCCAAATAATAATAAAGAAAAAACCTTATACTCACCTCATCCTCAGTTCCCCATTCTCAACACCGTCTCATTTTACGGTTTGTCTTGCAGTGGATGTAATGCAGTGATCTCATCAGACAGCCCGTTGTCCTCCGTGTGGCGGAGCAGACAGCCATTGGCCTGAGGATGCTAATACTGTATAGCAAACCTATGTGGTTATCCCAGATGGTCGGCTAATGCTTATCGTCAAGCTTTTTATCATTACAGGTCACAATGACAGGTAACACCTCCCTACACCATCACAATAGGCTATACATCACTGCGGACCCTGTTCCCCCTCTCTTTACAATGACCTTTTCACACGCTTATGAGATGCTTCAATTTAAAACACAGGGTCAGCCTTGGGTCTATTGCAGCTAATGCGCATGTGTATTTCCTGGAAAAAAAGAGAAAGTTAGAGACTAAAAACACCCAACTGACCAATGTGAAAATTGTAAAATATCTATATCTTATTATTAATACAGATTGTGATATAAAAAAAACTGAAATGTGTAAAAAAATAAATAAATTTAACACAAAAACCTGATTAAAAGAATAGATCATTTCCTGATAATGGCTTCCCTTTAGTGACATTGTGCTGCATCATTCGTACTACATCACTTTGGAAACTTCCCCAAGTCTCTTGCACTGAAAAACAGACATATAGAAACTTAAGAAGTGATTGTGCTATAAACCTTTTCATCCCCAAAGCCGCGCTCTAACATGTAGTGACAAATCTTTACACAGATCGTACGGCTCGCTTGTGTGAAGAGGTCTCGGGACCATCAGCGCCCAACATGACTCCACTATATGGCCAGTCAGTAACGCCGGACGGATGGCTGTGATCGCTTTATACTGAGACCCGGTGAAGGGTTATCAAGTAACTAAAATGGGAGTATCCATAGCTATAAGTAATGATTAACCCTATAAAAATGCATTCAGTCAGCAAAATGGAAGAATGAATGCTCAATTTGACGACTGCAGGGACAATTTTCTGACTTATGTATTATATACAACGTCCGGGAAGTTTTCATAACATTTTATCCCTGAACCAGTCAAACTTTGTATAGAAACATGATTATAGTGCAGGAATCATTGTTTTTCTAAATACACTGTATAGCAGGTTCTGCTTCCAAGCAGCACAGACCGGCCGCCGGGTACACACATGGAGAAAAAGCGTCCTGCTCTGTTTCCTAGGCTCGAGTATCCAATAAAGCAGTCAGTTCTGTGCTGTGCTGGCTCCACTCCCTTACTGAAGCCTATGAACTTCAATAGGAGCTGAGCTGCAGTACCTGAGAATGGCCACTACACTGTGAACTGAGCTCTGGTCCTTTGGCTCCTTATGCTGCTTCTACTGCCTGAGGTGCAAAAAGCTACCGTAATCATGACTCTCACCCATCTGATGCCTACACTCAGGGGCGTAACGACCGAGGTCGCAAAGTGTGCGCCCGGGCCCAGAGGTGGAGGGGGGCCTCTGACGATAGCGCAAATTTCAGCTGGATGTGCGTCCAAGGTCACACATTCAGCTGAAATGCATTGCGGTTCAAAGACCCACCGAATACCAAGGATGGGCTTATATACCAGGATGGGCCCATAATGAGGGACATATATGCCAGGATGGGCGCATAATGAGGGACATATATGCCAGGATGGGCCCAGGATGAGGAACATATAAACCAAGCTGGAAGACATACGGTATATACCAGTATGGGCATCATATATACTGGGATGGGGGTCATTTTTACCAACATGGGTCCAGGATGAGGAACATACAGGATAGAGGACTTATAGATCAGGATGGGGGTCATATGTCAGGATGGGCCCAGGAGGAGGATCATATATACCGGGATGGGGAACATATATATCAGGATGGGGCACATTTATACTAGAACAGGGAGCATAAATACCAGGATGGGCATCATTTATTCCGGGATGGAGGTCATATTTACCAGGAAGAGGAACATACAGTATATACCAGGATAAGCCGAGGAAGAGGAACATACAGTATATACCAGGATAAGCCGAGGAAGAGGAACATACAGTATATACCAGGATGGGCCCAGGATGAGGATCATATATACCAGGATGGGGAACATATATATCAGGATGGGGCACATTTATACTAGAACAGGGAGCATAAATACCAGGATGGGCATCATTTATTCCGGGATGGAGGTCATATTTACCAGGAAGAGGAACCTACAGTATACACCAGGATAAGCCGAGGAAGAGGAACATACAGTATATACCAGGATATGCCGAGGAAGAAGAACATACAGTATATACCAGGATAAGCCGAGGAAGAGGAACATACAGTATATACCAGGATAAGCCGAGGAAGAGGAACATACAGTATATACCAGGATAAGCCGAGGAAGAGGAACATACAGTATATACCAGGATAAGCCGAGGAAGAGGAACATACAGTATATACCAGGATAAGCCGAGGAAGAGGAACATACAGTATATACCAGGATAAGCCGAGGAAGAGGAACATACAGTATATACCAGGATGGGCCCAGGATGAGGATCATATATACCAGGATGGGGAACATATATATCAGGATGGGGCACATTTATACTAGAACAGGGAGCATAAATACCAGGATGGGCATCATATATTCTGGGATTGAGGTTATATTTACCAGGAAGAGGAACATACAGTATATACCAGGATAAGCCGAGGAAGAGGAACATACAGTATATACCAGGATGAGCCGAGGAAGAGGAACATACAGTGGGGCAAAAAAGTATTTAGTCAGTCAGCAATAGTGCAAGTTCCACCACTTAAAAAGATGAGAGGCGTCTGTAATTTACATCATAGGTAGACCTCAACTATGGGAGACAAACTGAGAAAAAAAAATCCAGAAAATCACATTGTCTGTTTTTTTTAACATTTTATTTGCATATTATGGTGGAAAATAAGTATTTGGTCAGAAACAAAATTTCATCTCAATACTTTGTAATATATCCTTTGTTGGCAATGACAGAGGTCAAACGTTTTCTGTAAGTCTTCACAAGGTTGCCACACACTGTTGTTGGTATGTTGGCCCATTCCTCCATGCAGATCTCCTCTAGAGCAGTGATGTTTTTGGCTTTTCGCTTGGCAACACGGACTTTCAACTCCCTCCAAAGGTTTTCTATAGGGTTGAGATCTGGAGACTGGCTAGGCCACTCCAGGACCTTGAAATGCTTCTTACGAAGCCACTCCTTCGTTGCCCTGGCGGTGTGCTTTGGATCATTGTCATGTTGAAAGACCCAGCCACGTTTCATCTTCAATGCCCTTGCTGATGGAAGGAGGTTTGCACTCAAAATCTCACGATACATGGCCCCATTCATTCTTTCATGTACCCGGATCAGTCGTCCTGGCCCCTTTGCAGAGAAACAGCCCCAAAGCATGATGTTTCCACCACCATGCTTTACAGTAGGTATGGTGTTTGATGGATGCAACTCAGTATTCTTTTTCCTCCAAACACGACAAGTTGTGTTTCTACCAAACAGTTCCAGTTTGGTTTCATCAGACCATAGGACATTCTCCCAAAACTCCTCTGGATCATCCAAATGCTCTCTAGCAAACTTCAGACGGGCCCGGACATGTACTGGGTTAAGCAGTGGGACACGTCTGGCACTGCAGGATCTGAGTCCATGGTGGCGTAGTGTGTTACTTATGGTAGGCCTTGTTACATTGGTCCCAGCTCTCTGCAGTTCATTCACTAGGTCCCCCCGTGTGGTTCTGGGATTTTGCTCACTGTTCTTGTGATCATTCTGACCCCACGGGGTGGGATTTTGCGTGGAGCCCCAGATCGAGGGAGATTATCAGTGGTCTTCTATATCTTCCATTTTCTAATTATTGCTCCCACTGTTGATTTCTTCACTCCAAGCTGGTTGGCTATTGCAGATTCAGTCTTCCCAGCCTGGTGCAGGGCTACAATTTGGTTTCTGGTGTCCATTGACAGCTCTTTGGTCTTCACCATAGTGGAGTTTGGAGTCAGACTGTTTGAGGGTGTGCACAGGTGTCTTTTTATACTGATAACAAGTTTAAACAGGTGCCATTACTACAGGTAAGGAGTGGAGGAAAGAGGAGACTCTTAAAGAAGAAGTTACAGGTCTGTGAGAGCCAGAAATCTTTATTGTTTGTTTCTGACCAAATACTTATTTTCCACCATAAAATGCAAAAAAAATGATAAAAAAACAGACAATGTGATTTTCTGGATTTTTTTTTCTCAGTTTGTCTCCCATAGTTGAGGTCTACCTATGATGTAAATTACAGACGCCTCTCATCTTTTTAAGTGGTGGAACTTGCACTATTGCTGACTGACTAAATACTTTTTTGCCCCACTGTATATACCAGGATGGAAGTCATATATACCAGAAAGGGAACCAGGATGGGGAACATATATACTAGGGTACGGTACATATATACGCGGATGAAATATATACCAAGAAGGGTCCCATTATGGACATTACTACATAATAGGGGAAGGGAGGCAACATGTATGTCTTTATATGACTTAGAACGCTACAAGGGCCCATACATCTGACCAACATGAAGGGAGGGGGCCAAGTCCAAATATTCCACTGGGGCCCATAGGACTCTATTTACGCCACTGCCTACACTAGATCATCAATATATCTGCAAAGTCCCTTTAAGGATGCAGCTATTTTTTTCTTTCTGGTAGCAGCATGTTGATTTTTTAACACATAACCAGAAATGCATACAAATGGTACAATCACGGTAGAACCACAATTGTTTCTATTTTGGAAAATCTCAGAGAAAACATGACTTTTTTTCCAATGGAAAATAGTCCCAATGTGTGAACGCAGCGTAAATGAAAGGCAGCTTCTTCTCTCTTTCATATCTATTGTGTTTTGCTCAAACGACCACAGTAAAAACTAATTTGATTATTGTCCAACCACATTCTGGAAGCTCTGCCATTCTTGTCATTCTTGTCATTTCAGTTCTTGGCTTTAGAGTGTTTGTTTATTATTTTGTGGTAGAAGTAAAAGAAAAAATGTACAAAAAAAAACAAACAAAAATATTTTGGTCCTACTTTTTGTGTATAACAGACTGGCTGTAACGATATGTGTTTTATATGCTTTATTACTTTCAATATGTAATTGAAAACTTACTGATATTTACATATTCTTAATGTGCCCTTTTTTTACTTTGTTCATATCATTATTTGCATTACCTCTGTATTGCTATGCATTACATTCTGCACAAGTTAAATATACAGGCAGATTTCAGGGCAGTCTTTTTTGTACTCAGAACTGCCTCAATACCAATTTCCCCTGCCCCCAAAAGCGGTTGTGACCAATTGACTACAACCTTGTAACAGTGTCCAGTCTGCTACCCTTTGGTGATGGGCAGACCGGGTCTTTTTGGTGATACGGCTCTCTCGGCCCCGCTCACCAAGAAGAGCCGGCTCTTTAGGATCCTAAATGGGTCCTGTTGTGAATTCTGTGGCAGAGCTCCCTCCTGTGGTCACAAGTGGTACTTCGCCTGATTCTCTCTGTGAGCTTCCGTTGGTGGAGGAAAGTGGTACTGCGGCTTCTGAGTTTCCTTCCTCAGGTGATGTGGTGAAGTCGTTAGGTGCTGCTCTATTTAACTCCACCTAGTGCTTTGATCCTGGCCTCCAGTCAATGTTCTAGTATTGGACCTGTTTTTCTGTCCAGCTTGTCTATTTGTTTTTTCCTGCTTGCTGGAAGCTCTGGGACGCAGAGGGTGTACCTCCGTGCCGTTAGTTCGGTACGGAGGGTCTTTTTGCCCCCTTTGCGTGGTTTTTGTAGGGTTTTGTGTTGACCGCAAAGTTACCTTTCCTATCCTCGCTCTGTTCAGAAAGTCGGGCCTCACTTTGCTAAATCTATTTCATCTCTACGTTTGTCTTTTCATCTTAACTCACAGTCATTATATGTGGGGGCTGCCTTTTCCTTTGGGGTATTTCTCTGAGGCAAGGTAGGCTTATTTTCTATCTTCAGGCTAGGTAGTTTCTCAGGCTGTGCCGAGTTGCATAGGGAGCGTTAGGCGCAATCCACGGCTGCCTCTAGTGTAGGTTGGAGAGGATTAGGGATTGCGGTCAGCAGAGTTCCCACGTCTCAGAGCTCGTTCTATGTTTTTGGGTTATTGTCAGGTCACTGTATGTGCTCTGACCTCTATGTCCATTGTGGTACTGAATTACCTTATCATAACAGTACTGGAGGCCAAAGGTACTAATGATTCTCAATAGAGGGAAAAAAGGAGTTCTGAGACCATTTTTTTTTCTCTGCACTGTGTTTTGCCTTTTTTTTCCCCCTAGACATTTGGGTGGTTCAGGACACAGGTGTAGCGATGGACATTAAAGGTCTGTCTTCATGTGTGGATCAGCTCACGGCAAGAGTACAAAATATTCAAGACTTTGTGGTTCAGAATTCTATGTTAGAACCGAGAATTCCTATTCCTGATTTGTTTTTTGGAGATAGAACTAAATTTCTGAGTTTCAAAAATAATTGTAAACTATTTCTGGCTTTGAAACCTCGCTCCTCTGGTGACCCAGTTCAACAAGTTAGGATCATTATTTCTTTTTTACGTGGCGACCCTCAGGACTGGGCATTTTCTCTTGCGTCAGGAGATCCTGCATTAAGTAATATCGATGCATTTTTCCTGGCGCTCGGATTGCTGTACGATGAGCCTAATTCAGTGGATCAGGCAGAGAAGAATTTGCTGGCTCTGTGTCAGGGTCAGGATGAGATGGAGGTATATTGTCAGAAATTTAGAAAGTGGTCCGTACTCACTCAGTGGAATGAAAGTGCGCTCGCAGCTATTTTCAGAAAAGGTCTCTCCGAAGTCCTTAAGGATGTCATGGTGGGATTTCCTATGCCTGCTGGTCTGAATGAGTCTATGTCTTTGGCCATTCAGATCGGTCGACGCTTGCGTGAGCATAAATCTGTGCACCATTTGGCGGTATTACCTGAGCTTAATCCTGAGCCTATGCAGTGCAATAGGACTTTGACCAGAGTTGAACGGCAAGAACACAGATGTCTGAATGGGCTGTGTTTCTACTGTGGTGATTCCACTCATGCTATCTCTGATTGTCCTAAGCGCACTAAGCGGTTCGCTAGGTCTGCCACCATTGGTACGGTACAGTCAAAATTTCTTCTGTCCGTTACCTTGATCTGCTCTTTGTCATCGTATTCTGTCATGGCATTTGTGGATTCAGGCGCTGCCCTGAATTTGATGGACTTGGAGTATGCTAGGCGTTGTGGGTTTTTCTTGGAGCCCTTGCAGTGTCCTATTCCATTGAGAGGAATTGATGCTACGCCTTTGGCCAAGAATAAGCCTCAGTACTGGACCCAGCTGACCATGTGCATGGCTCCTGCACATCAGGAGGTTATTCGCTTTCTGGTGTTGCATAATCTGCATGATGTGGTCGTGTTGGGGTTGCCATGGCTACAAGTCCATAATCCAGTATTAGATTGGAAATCCATGTCTGTGTTCAGCTGGGGTTGTCAGGGGTACATGGTGATGTCCCATTTCTGACTATTTCGTCATCCACCCCTTCTGAGGTTCCAGAGTTCTTGTCTGATTACCGGGATGTATTTGATGAGCCCAAGTCCGATACCCTACCTCCGCATAGGGATTGTGATTGTGCTATCGATTTGATTCCTGGTAGTAAATTCCCAAAAGGTCGACTGTTTAATTTATCTGTGCCTGAGCACGCCGCTATGCGGAGTTAAGTGAAGGAGTCCTTGGAGAAGGGGCATATTCGCCCGTCATCGTCGCCATTAGGAGCAGGGTTCTTTTTTGTGGCCAAGAAGGATGGTTCACTGAGACCTTGTATAGATTACCGCCTTCTAAATAAGATCACGGTTAAATTTCAGTACCCCTTGCCGTTGTTATCTGATTTGTTTGCTCGGATTAAGGGGGCTAGTTGGTTCACCAAGATAGATCTTCGTGGTGCGTATAATCTTGTGCGTATTAAGCGAGGCGATGAATGGAAAACTGCATTTAATACGCCCGAGGGCCATTTTGAGTATCTAGTAATGCCATTCGGACTTGCCAATGCTCCATCAGTGTTTCAGTCCTTTATGCATGACATCTTCCGAGAGTACCTGGATAAATTCCTGATTGTGTACTTGGATGACATTTTGATCTTCTCGGATGATTGGGAGTCTCATGTGAAGCAGGTCAGAACGGTGTTTCAGGTCCTGCGTGCTAATTCTTTGTTTGTGAAGGGATCAAAGTGTCTCTTTGGTGTTCAGAAGGTTTCATTTTTGGGGTTCATCTTTTCCCCTTCTACTATCGAGATGGACCCTGTTAAGGTCCAAGCCATCCATAATTGGACTCAGCCGACATCTCTGAAAAGTCTGCAAAAGTTCCTGGGCTTTGCTAATTTTTATCGTCGCTTCATCTGCAATTTTTCTAGTATTGCTAAACCATTGACCGATTTGACCAAGAAGGGTGCTGATGTGGTCAATTGGTCTTCTGCTGCTGTGGAAGCTTTTCAAGAGTTGAAGCGTCATTTTTCTTCTGCCCCTGTGTTGTGTCAACCAGATGTTTCGCTTCCGTTCCAGGTCGAGGTTGATGCTTCTGAGATTGGAGCAGGGGCTGTTTTGTCGCAGAGAAGTTCTGATTGCTCGGTGATGAAACCATGCGACTTCTTTTCCAGGAAGTTTTCGCCTGCTGAGCGAAATTATGATGTGGGCAATCGAGAGTTGCTGGCCATGAAGCGGGCATTCGAGGAGTGGCGTCATTGGCTTGAAGGAGCTAAGCATCGCGTGGTGGTCTTGACTGATCATAAGAACTTGACTTATCTCGAGTCCGCCAAGCGGTTGAATCCTAGACAGGCTCGTTGGTCGTTGTTTTTTGCCCGTTTTGACTTTGTGATTTCGTACCTTCCGGGCTCTAAAAATGTGAAGGCGGATGCTCTGTCTAGGAGTTTTGTGCCCGACTCTCCGGGTTTATCTGAGCTGGCGGGTATCCTCAAAGAGGGAGTAATTGTGTCTGCCATCTCCCCTGATTTGCGGCGGGTGCTGCAAAAATTTCAGGCTAATAAACCTGATCGTTGCCCAGCGGAGAAACTGTTTGTCCCTGATAGGTGGACGAATAAAGTTATCTCTGAGGTTCATTGTTCGGTTTTGGCTGGTCATCCTGGAATCTTTGGTACCAGAGAGTTAGTGGCTAGATCCTTTTGGTGGCCATCTCTGTCGCGGGATGTGCGTACTTTTGTGCAGTCCTGTGGGATTTGTGCTCGGGCTAAGCCCTGCTGTTCTCATGCCAGTGGGTTGCTTTTGCCCTTGCCGGTCCCGAAGAGACCTTGGACACATATCTCTATGGATTTTATTTCAGATCTTCCCGTCTCTCAAAATATGTCAGTCAATTGGGTGGTCTGTGATCGCTTCTCTAAGATGGTCCATTTGGTACCCTTGTCTAAATTACCTTCCTCCTCTGATCTGGTGCCATTGTTCTTCCAGCATGTGGTTCGTTTACATGGCATTCCAGAGAATATCGTTTCTGACAGAGGTTCCCAGTTTGTTTCGAGGTTTTGGAGAGCCTTTTGTGGTAGGATGGGCATTGACTTGTCTTTTTCCTCGGCTTTCCATCCTCAGACTAATGGCCAGACCGAACGAACCAATCAGACCTTGGAAACATATCTGAGATGCTTTGTTTCTGCTGATCAGGATGACTGGGTGTCCTTTTTGCCTTTGGCTGAGTTCGCCCTTAATAATCGGGCCAGCTCGGCTACCTTGGTTTCGCCGTTTTTCTGCAACTCTGGGTTCCATCCTCGTTTCTCTTCAGGGCAGGTTGAGTCTTCGGACTGTCCTGGTGTGGATACTGTGGTGGACAGGTTGCAGCAGATTTGGACTCATGTAGTGGACAATTTGACCTTGTCCCAGGAGAAGGCTCAACGTTTCGCTAATCGCAGACGCTGTGTGGGTCCCCGACTTCGTGTTGGGGATTTGGTTTGGTTATCTTCTCGTCATATTCCTATGAAGGTTTCCTCTCCTAAGTTTAAACCTCGTTTCATTGGTCCGTATAGGATTTCTGAGGTTCTTAATCCTGTGTCTTTTCGTCTGACCCTCCCAGATTCTTTTTCCATACATAACGTATTTCATAGGTCATTGTTGCGGAGATATGTGGCACCTATGGTTCCATCTGTTGACCCTCCTGCCGCGGTTTTGGTGGAGGGGGAGTTGGAGTATATTGTGGAGAAGATTTTGGATTCTCGTGTTTCAAGACGGAAACTCCAGTATCTGATTAAGTGGAAGGGTTATGCTCAGGAAGATAATTCCTGGGTCTTTGCCTCTGATGTCCATGCTCCCGATCTTGTTCGTGCCTTTCATATGGCTCATCCTGGTCGTCCTGGGGGCTCTGGTGAGGGTTCGGTGACCCCTCCTCAAGGGGGGGTACTGTTGTGAATTCTGTGGCAGAGCTCCCTCCTGTGGTCACAAGTGGTACTTCGCCTGATTCTCTCTGTGAGCTTCCGTTGGTGGAGGAAAGTGGTACTGCGGCTTCTGAGTTTCCTTCCTCAGGTGATGTGGTGAAGTCGTTAGGTGCTGCTCTATTTAACTCCACCTAGTGCTTTGATCCTGGCCTCCAGTCAATGTTCTAGTATTGGACCTGTTTCCTCCTGGATCGTTCCTGTGGCCTGCTGCTCTGCATAGCTAAGTTCTGCTTTGCTATTTTGTTTGCTGTTTTTTTCTGTCCAGCTTGTCTATTTGTTTTTTCCTGCTTGCTGGAAGCTCTGGGACGCACAGGGTGTACCTCCGTGCCGTTAGTTCGGTACGGAGGGTCTTTTTGCCCCCTTTGCGTGGTTTTTGTAGGGTTTTGTGTTGACCGCAAAGTTACCTTTCCTATCCTCGCTCTGTTCAGAAAGTCGGGCCTCACTTTGCTAAATCTATTTCATCTCTACGTTTGTCTTTTCATCTTAACTCACAGTCATTATATGTGGGGGCTGCCTTTTCCTTTGGGGTATTTCTCTGAGGCAAGGTAGGCTTATTTTCTATCTTCAGGCTAGCTAGTTTCTCAGGCTGTGCCGAGTTGCATAGGGAGCGTTAGGCGCAATCCACGGCTGCCTCTAGTGTGGTTGGAGAGGATTAGGGATTGCGGTCAGCAGAGTTCCCACGTCTCAGAGCTCGTTCTATGTTTTTGGGTTATTGTCAGGTCACTGTATGTGCTCTGATCTCTATGTCCATTGTGGTACTGAATTACCTTATCATAACAGGGTCCCTCTTAAATATGTATTTAAAAAAAATGAATGTGGCCGAAACGCCGTCTACCCATTGCTGAAACCCGCCCACTTGCAGGTGGCCAATTTAATTAATGAATGGGGGGAGTTTGGGTCAGGTGTTCTGCAGAACACTGGAATTTTACGCCCAGTGAGAGCTATTCAGAGAATTCAGTGGCTCTCACTGGGGTGCCGGATCCCATCGTTCACAGCAGGCAGCCGGCTCTTTGTACCGGATCGTTCACTGACGACCCATCATTAAAGACAACAGTAAAGACATTGTTATTCATCTCTCCTGGATCCCGCAGCTAGTGTTACACCATCCAATGTGGCCACTAGCTTTTTCAGCACTTTTGCGCACCAGATTGCCATTGCAACCCAATGTGCTTCTGTAATGTCACTCTCCCTGACCATAGAGAATTCAGGTTCTTGGCATCCATGCCAGTACTGTGGACTATTACTGCTGAGCCAGCTCTGCAATAGGACTCTCTGTCATACTCAGCTCTGCTGCGTCAACTCTGCTTAACTGCTCTGACAGGTCTGTATTAGGACTCTCTGACAAGCTTAGCTCTGTCACCAAGTCAATTCTGCTATGCTGCTCTGCCAATTCTGCATTAGGACTCATTGGCGAATTCATTTCTGATGCTTTTATACCGTTGAGCCAGTTCTGCCTGGACTTTGTGACAAACTCAGCACTGCTACTGAATTCTGAGATACAACTTTATTAGGTCCGCTTTGTATTTTTCTGAAAACTCTCTGCGCTGCCCAACGGATGCTCATCTGGATGCAATGGCTTAGAGGATCCATCTGACCTGATGAGACATAAATGCCTCGTACTAAAGCTGAGATGTCCGATAAGCATTATATGCACTATGTCAGTGCTACAACAATTCAGAACTTTAAAGAAGCACTCCTCCTCATCCCATCAACATTTTTATCCTCTTTAATATACTACAGTCATCATATAATAAAGAACTGTGTACTTACAATTGCTCATTTTGCCTTTCTACCCAGTTAATTCTTCTTTTTTCCATTAGGTCTATAACATTATGTGATTAAAAACTGACTAGCTCTACATAGAGCTGAATCCTCCTAAGCTCTATGTAGGAACAGGACATCGCTTTTTTCCTGTATGAGTCATGAGTCACTGCAAAAGTCCCTGGCAGGGGGAAGAGGGAGCAGCTGAGTTAGAAGTTGAAGAGGGGAATGACTCATGCAAGGACAAGTGACTTCCTGTTTCTACATGGAGCAAAGAACAGAAAAAAGAAGAGTTAAATGTGTAGGAAGGCAAAATTAGCAATTATAAGTACACCGTGCTATATAATATAATGATTGCAATATATTAAGAGGATAACATTTTGATTAGAGTGCTTTTTTAATAATTGGCTGCCCACATTCACTGTGTGCACAATTATTAGGCAAGTGAGATTTAGGCTGGGGTCACACTGCGTTATGGCAGTCCATTAGACAGACTGCATTACACCGCAGCATAACGCAGTGTAACGCAGTCCGTTAACGCTTGTATTAACCCCTATTATCGGGTGCATCGCCAACGCATGCCATAATCGGCATGCGCTAGCGATGTGCCGTCATTCAGTGACGGAGCCTCGGACGTGGGCTGCAGCGTCTGAGGCTCCGTCACCGCTAGCGCAGATGAATCATCTGCGCTAGCGGTATAGCATAACGTGATGGCGTGTATGCTACAGCGTTAACACAGCCCATCAACGCTATGCTTTAAATGGGCTGCTTTAATGCAGTATGAACCTGGCCTTAACTGACTCTGAAAAGCCAAAAATTGTAATAGTGGGAAGCAGAACACTTGAAATTGTTAACATATTGACGAGCACCAGTTTTGTTGAAAATAGTCAACATGGTGGCAAAAAAAAACGTGTTGAGAAAAAAAGATGCCCATTAACTGCTAAAGATATGAGAAAAATCAAACGTGAAGCGGACAGGAAGCCATTATCCTCCACTGTTGTCATATTCCAGAAAAGCAACCTCCCTGGAGGCCAAGAAGTACGAGGTCTCCAGTGCTCAGAGACATGGCCGAGCTGAGGAAGGCTGAGCCCGACCACTGCTGAGCAAGATTCAGAAGGAGAAGCATCAAGACTGGACCAAGAAATACCTGAAGACGGATTGTTTAAAGGATTGACTGATGAGATGAGAGTGACTCTTGATGGACCAGATGGATGGGCCCATTGCTCTTTCAGTAATGGGCACAGACCTCAACTTCAACTCAGACGCAAGCAAGGTGGAGGTGGGGTTCTGATATGGGCTGATGTTATTAAAGATGAGCTGGTTGGACCTTTTTCGAGTTGAAGATGGACTCAAAATCAACTCCCAGACCTACTATCAGTTTTTCAAAGACCCTTTCTTCAAGCAGTGGTACAGTAAAAAAATCTGCATCTATCAAGAAAAGCAGGATTTTATTCAGGACAATGCTCGCAGCATTGAACTTTCCACTGTTTGGTTGCCAGTAAAGGCCTTAAAAGGTTTGTCCGGCCTTGGGGTACAAGACCACAGTCACTCTACGTGCATGGTGCGCGTGCTGAGAGGATTCCCCACTGCTGGCGCCAAGATCAGCATGCGCGTGACCGCAAGTAAGTACTTTTGCATACTTCCGGCTACATAACGACTAGACATGTCCAACCTCATTCAATACTCTTGCACTGAGTGAGGCCGTGCACACCTAATCGGCATGACTCCGCATGTATGCAAATTGCATACTTGCAGTCATGCTCCCACCGCTCCCGATACCAGAAAATAGAGTGACTGCAGACACCCTTTTAAAGATGAAAGAATAATGAATATTAGTATATTGGTCACTGATATATATTTTTAAATGTATTTTTGTACATTTTTAGTTGTTTGGTTATTACTTTCACATTTTAGCAGATGAAAATATTCAACTGAGATGGAAAATTTACGGTAAGTTTTTTAAGTTAGTTGCCCAATAATTCTGCACACATAGATATTCTCCCAAGAAAGACAAAACCTTACTTTACTTTCTTAAATATTCAAGATACAGGTTTATTAAACACTGGAGTTGTCCAATAATAAAATTAATAATCAAAAATATAAATTGCCTAACAATTGCGAACACAGTGTACAGCAATCGGGATGGATAGCACTACTGACCACTTAGCCAATATGTAATTTGTTTCAGCCCAGGTCTCATTCCTCCCGACCTCCGCCCTGGATATGTACAGATAAAATAGAATTAATTTAATTTAAAATAATTCTATCATTATAACCTCTGCCAACAAGGAAAATCCCAGCATATCTTTACAGGAATTTTATCATATTGTGCATGACAACACTTGTACGGAAAGGAAGGGCCAAAACAGTGAGTGAAAACATCTGACATCACAGTGTTGTACACACACCTCATAGTCTACCACTACATAGTTTACTTTTTTTTTTCACTGACTTAAAAATGAGCCCCAGGCAGAAGTTTGTACTCTCTGTATCTGATGATTAGCTGTAAGGAATGGATGACTAATATGGTTATGAATAAGTGGTACTTTTAGGTTTTAAGCTAGTGACATTTTTTTGTGCTTCTGACTTACCTGTTTAATTGATCTATTCTCCAATCAACTTCTTCCTGTCCAGGCTGTAAAATATGTCGCAAATCGTTATACTACCGTTTTAGTGCGGGCACAGGAGCTTTCACTTGCTTATGTGATGGACAGGATCAAAATCAACTTTGGCAATGAAATTTCAGCCTCTTGAATGTTGTGCTTAATAGGAACAATGGTGTCTATGGAGTTTGGGGAGAGGGCTCCTGTAAGGGGGTCTGCCGTGCTGGAGTACCTCTTTCAGTACCACCTCGTGTTTCAGGAGGTCCACTCTGCTTTGGCTGGAGTCGGAGTGAAGGACGCTGGCTGGAATTCCTTGATTACATGGGCGCATATAAAAGATCACTGCGTCTCCACATATTTCCAGTATGACAACACTTTACTCACAGGATACAGAATATATATCAGACAGATACAGAGGGCGGGCCAATTGAAAAGCGGCAGGCCAGACATGCATTACCATAGCCGCAGGTGGCTGCAGCCTGCCGATATTTACTGTGGGAATTACAAAGGTGGGGAAGGTCAAAAGGGGAATATCTTGTCCTCTCTGCCCAGGGGCGCAGCCTGTGGGCTGATGCATTAGGAACATGCATCTGACCTGGAACCTATTATACATACATATAACTGCACAACATATTCTTGGTGCGGTGGGGTTCCATAACAGCTCCTTTTGTCACCCATCACTGTCCCCGAGGGTCTAATAAACTGCATATCAATATGTATCATCATTGTCCCCATTGGGGCTCACAATCTAAATTCCCCATCAGTATGTCTTTGAAGTTTGGGAGAACATACAAACTCCCTGCAGATGTTGTCCTTAGTGGGGTTTAAACCCCAAACCACAGCGCTGCAAAGCAGCAGAACTAACCACTGAGCCACTGTGCTGCTATAACACTACCCGTAATAAAAGTTTTTATTTATATAAATAATATCTTTTTATTGAGAAAAATAAGCAAAGGAAAAGAGAAACCGTGGAGCAATAAAAACTGCGGCCAGGAAAACAAAGGAATAACAGTAAATATTACAGTATAAGAGTAATCAAACACTTCTCGGCATATTTAATGGAAAGCTTATGCAAAAAGAGAATGGCATAACTGTTTACTTTTTTGAATAAAGAATGAGGGAGCTAACAAGAAAAAATAGGATAAAAGGGAGATAAGAAACAGAACAGAAAGAAACCTAATGAAGGCAGTAGTGGGAAAAAAAGGTAAAAGGAGAATCTGCAGTCCATGCCTTCATCATCTCCCGCCTTGACTACTGCGACCTCCTGCTCTGTGGCCTCCCTGTAACAAGATGGCACGGGGTGGTAGTCATGGGCGAGTTCACTAAATAACTGTCAGTGAGCACTCTGGCCCCTTGCACATAGAAAGACAGATAAAGTCCCGTTCTTGCAGCACAGTCAGTTACCTCTATCACAGGGTTGTTCTCCACGCTAGAAACACTTCCTCAGATACACCACAGGTCACGTTCAAACGTTAGAAACTTTTAATGAACAAGAGGTAACATGAGGAACATAAAGTAATGCTTCCTGTGCTTTCCCTGCATCTTCACAAATTGTACAGTATCAAAGACTCCCAACAGGATTCTGGCAACCAACAGTCCTGCTGCAGCCGCTCCTGCAGCACCGATGCTCGTCCACACTGCCCAGCAGTTCCTGGCAGTTCTTTATTCCCCCTCCTGGGGTGTCCTCTGCTCCTGGTAGTGGAGTACGTTTTGCCTCGGGCAAGAATGCCCGGGACCTGCTCGAGACAGGTACTTCCTGCCTCTGTTAGGCTGTTAATCCAGCCCCCTGGATTACCTCCTTCTTTCCTAATCGCAACATATTCAATGCAGTACAGTTTATACAATACAAAGACATACAATTACATGGAATAAAGGGAACATCACACAGTACACTTAAACATGGCATAGCAATATAAACACCTGGGAACTATTGGGGTGCCCCAAGGGACACATGTGCCCAATATATAGGATGGAGAAGGCAGTTTAGGGTCTCCGCCACCTCCTTACATACCCTCTAACACTCTCGCACCCCTCCAATCTATTCTAAACTCTGCTGCTCGACTAATCCACCTGTCCCCCCGCAATTCCCCGGCCTCTCCCCTCTGTCAATCCCTGCACTGGCTCCCCATTACTCATAGACTCCAGTTTAAAAATCTAACCAAGGCATACAAAGCCATTCACAACCTATGTCCTCCATACATCTGTGACCTCGTCTCACGGTAGTTACCTGCACGCAACCTCCGATCCTCACAAGATCTCCTTCTCTACTCTTATCTCCTCTTCTCACAATCGCATACAAGATTTCTCTCGCACGTCACCCCTACTCTGGAACCCTCTACCACAACATATCAGACTCTCACCTACCATCGAAACCTTCAAAAAGAACCTGAAGACCTACCTCTTCCGGCAACCTACAACCTGCAGTAACCACCGATTGACCAAACCGCTGCATGACCAGCTCTATCCTCACCTACTGTATTCTCACCCATCCCTTGTAGATTGTGAGCCCTCGCGGGCAGGGTCCTCTCTCCTCATGTACTAGTCGTGACTTGAATTGTTTAAGATTACTGTACTCGTTTTTATTATGTATACCCCTCCTCACATGTAAAGCGCCATGGAATAAATGGTGCTATAATAATAAATAATAATAATACTTAGGTTATTTGTGTTTTTTAATAGCATTTGTCAGTTCATTCTTTAACATGCCTTTTTCCTGCTGTGGTTTTTGTCACTTTTTGTGTTTTATTATGTTTTGAATAATGCTGCTTTGTTTTTGACACTTCCTGGTATTTGGCTTTGACAATGATTGATACAGTCATGTATGTGTGGCACCCCTAGAGGTATTTGCCACAAATATAGTTACTGACACTGAATACAAATACTAAAATAGCAAGACTGCACTACCTCCTCCGGCCAGAAGGGGGAGCTCCAGATACTCCCCTTGATCCATTCTGGTCTGAGAGAAGAACTGGCAGTTGGGCAGTTGGGCTAAGGAGCTGAAAGTGAGAGGTCATACAGCTGAATTTCTAACAGCCCTATGACGGTTTCCAGGCCCAAATCACCGGCCTGAGGAGAAGAGGGATAGAGAAAAAGGACATTGTGAGAACCGGGTAGCATTAATCACTACCCAGAACAGGCGCAAAGACGGATACCGGATCCGTGGCTGTATTCATTACATATAATACAGCAACCGGAAAAACGTGAGGTGATATCAGCTTCACTAGGGTCGGACGCAGCAACAGACACAGAGTTCAGCGGTACTCCCGGAGGGGGTAAGCCGATAAAAGGACTCGGGTTGCCCGTCGAACCAGGACCCGGAGGGGACAGATTGGGCCGGCAGCCAGTTCACATACAGCAGCAGGGCCACACAGATATTGCGTACAATAAGAGGCGAAGACCCCGGCAGGGTCAAAGTAACTCAGAGTTCCCATACAGACTCCGGTGACAGGACTGGTTGTAAATCCTTTTTTGTTAAAGTAAACTGGTTAAACGTTTCAGTGCCTCAGTCTTTCATTTGGACAATAGCCATCTATCCAGGATTGGGATCATCACCGCTGGGAGAACCTGCTGCTGATCAAGTAAGTGCCTGTTCCCTCACGATACTCTTTACACTGTGCATTGCCTGAGGCCACAGCACCGGGTCAAGCCACCCGTGACATCCCCCTCCCTCAAGAGACAGACTCCATTGGTCCGGTGCTGGGTACCCCGGTCTCTCGGGCGTCACAATTGGCGTCACGAACAGGATAGAGCCAGCCCATATACCGGGTATTGTGTGCAGTGATTGGAGCCCAAAACTTTGAAAACTTGGATGAAAAATCGTGAAAATTGACTTTATTAAAGAAAATTCCATTTCCCATTAAAAACTATTGAAAGTGACTTTTCCCCATTGGTTATAATGGAGTAAAGATGGCCGCCATCACCTCATAACCGTTAGGGGCGAGACTGTTAATTGAGCTACGCCATTACCTGAGCCCCAGTCTAACTGAAAAACTTCAGAATCCGCCATTACAGAGCGCGCGGCGGGTGGGAGCAGCAGGGGGCGTGTCATTGTGGCACCAAGCTGAGCGCTCTGACGTCAGAGCAAGGGGAAAACCAATCCTGCTGCACAGCGGAACGAATCTACACTATCCCGACGGAAGCGGAGGACCGGAAGGGTCCGGATTAACTAAGGGGGCACAGTATGTCGCAGCACGGAGACGCCGCAGCACCCGGCGGCGCTAATGCAGCTGAAAGACAGAGTGTCGATAGAGCGTCTGGTAGCGCAGCGGTGCAAGGAGTGGCGCCCATCATGCCAGTGCTGATGCCATATACCCCGGGTGGCCCGTGGCTTCCAATGTATGAAGGTGAGCCTAATACCCTTGATGATTTCAGAGAAAAGATGCGGTGACTCACCGCTGTGGCTGTGCTGTGCTTTCACTTTACGGCCAGCAGTCAGTGCAGGAAGCAGACGGCAAGGGACAGACAGCTGAATGTAAGTATGTACTGTTTGTTTTTTTACGCTGGTAACCAGGGTAAACATCGGGTTACTAAGCGCGGCCCTGCGCTTAGTTACCCGATGTTTACCCTGGTTACCAGGGACCTCGGGATCGTTGGTCGCTGGAGAGCGGTCTGTGTGACAGCTCTCCAGCGACCAAACAGCGACGCTGCAGCGATCCGGATCGTTGTCGGTATCGCTGCAGCGTCGCTAAGTGTGACGGTACCTGCAGGAAGCCCTTAAATCACTTACACTGGCTGAACCCATTTTTAACACCGGAGCGGATAAACTGCTAAGAGATCAATTTATGGAGGGACTCTACACCCCTTCTCACCGGGGGCATGTGAGCATGCTTGTTTTTAAGAACCCTGAATTGACATTTGCCCAATTAAAGGAGAGCGCTATACGTCTCCAGCTGGCAGAAGCACCTCGGGATCAGGATCCTGCGCAACCTATGGCAGAGGCACCTCAACAACAGGGAGTGCCAGTGACATCAGCTATGTCCGGGGCCATTGCTAAGCCCCTGGGGCCCAGTACTAATGAGGCTCTTCAACAAAAGCTTGACTCTTTAACTGATGTTTTTGCTTCAATGGCTAAAACCATGCAGGAGATGAGAGGACCCAAGATAGAGTTCGCAAACCGTAGAGAGGATGTTCCATGGATGAGACCCCGGAGATACCCGACATGGAGAGGACGACCCCGCGACCGCTACCAACCGGATGGACAGCCCATTTGTTGCCAGCAGCCAGGCCACTTTGCACGAGATTGTGATTTAAACGGGAATCGCCTGTGAATGCGGGCCGCTTTGCAGGAATGAACTTTCAAGGCCCAACACCCTGGCACGACAGGTACATCGGAGGACGACCCATTATCCCTATCGTGCTGGACGGAATTCCCCTCAACGCTTTGCTGGACACAGGTTCCCAGATTTCATCTATACCGTATATCCTTTATAAGAGGTACTGGGCTGATGCAGATATTGATAAAGGGCCCTCTGATGTTGAACTAGATATATGGGCCAGTAATGGTAAGTTGGTACCGAAACTAGGATTCAGGGAGATGACCATAAAGATTGGTAAAGTAGAATTGAAGAAACAGGGTATAATTGTTGTTGATGTTGACCGGCGGAACTGTGAACCAACTGTATTGATAGGAATGAATGTGTTAGAGAACTGTTTTTCCGAAGTTATTTCTGTCTTACAGCAAATTGCTGAAACTGCCCAATCCTGCCAGCAGAGAGTTCTCCAAAGGGAAATAAAAGTATTGATGTTAAGGCAACAGGTAGAAGTTGCAGGTGGAGAAATCGGCAGTGTGAGGGTAAGTGATCCAACATCTATTGTAATCCCACCAAAAACAGAAATGCTGGTATGGTGTAGAGCAGCCATTGGTACTAAGGGACGAGATTATCAAGCCTTAATAGAACCAGTGTACACCGACAGCAGGCCCACTATACTCACAGCACGAGGGGTAGTCGAGGTACACCGGGGACGAGTGCCGGTACGACTTTTGAACTGTGGAGAGGAAGAGGTCACTTTGCCAAGGTATGCTACAGTGGCAAAGCTATATACTGTTGACAACAATGCCATCACAACCATTGAGCCCTTAGAACCAACCTGTCAGGTGGAAGGCAACGGCTCAGACGGAGAATTGGAGGATTGGTGTCAACAGCTACACGTGGGCATAAATTCAACACCTACCCATCAAAAACAAGGGGTGTATAGGCTAGTGACGGAATATGAACAAGTCTTCAGTAAACACCCATTGGACTTCGGACGGATAGAGGGGGTAGAACACACAATCCCCACCAGTGACCATCCCCCAATAAAAGAAAGATATAGACCCATACCGCCCGCTCACTATCAATGTGCAAAAGATATGCTGAGGGAGATGAAACAGGCCGGGGTAATAAGAGACAGCTGTAGCCCCTGGGCGGCCCCTCTAGTGCTTGTCAAAAAAAAGGACGGAACCATGAGAATGTGCGTAGACTACCGGCGGATTAATAACATCACCCATAAAGACGCCCACCCCTTGCCTAGGATAGAAGAGTCCTTGACTGCTTTGAAATCTGCTAATTATTTTTCCACCTTAGACTTAACAAGTGGGTATTGGCAAGTCCCTGTGGCTGAGAGAGATAAGGAAAAGACGGCATTCACCACACCAATGGGTCTATGTGAATTTAATCGCATGCCATTCGGACTCTGCAACGCATCCGGTACCTTCCAGCGGCTGATGGAATGCTGCCTCGGACACAAGAACTTCGAGACCGTCCTCCTGTACCTAGATGATGTGATCGTCTACTCAAAGACTTACGAACAACACTTAATAGACCTGGCAGAAGTGTTCGAAGCCTTATCCAGGTATGGCATGAAAATCAAGCCATCCAAATGTCACCTTCTCAAGCCAAAGGTACAGTACCTGGGACACATCGTGAGTTCGGAGGGAGTAGCACCGGATCCCGAGAAAATAAGCGCCATAAGGGATTGGCCAAGACCTACCAACGCAAAAGAAGTGAGGCAATTCCTGGGATTGGTGGGTTACTATCGCAGATTTATAAAAGGATTTACCAAATTGGCAGCACCCTTGCAAGACGCCTTGGTAGGGCAGACGAAGAAACCTTCAAACCGAAACCCTCCTTTTCAGTGGAACGATGAAAGGGAAGACTCCTTTGAACAACTAAATAAGGCACTAACCGGAGAAGAGGTTCTGGCATACCCAGATTACCATCAACCTTTCATCCTCTACACCGATGCCAGTAATGTGGGACTAGGAGCGGTGCTGTCACAAAAGCAAGAAGGTCGGGAGAACTCATCGCCTTTGCAAGTAGAAAGCTCCGGCCTACTGAAAGAAATCCAGAAAATTATAGCTCCTTCAAATTGGAACTACTGGCAGTAGTTTGGGCTGTGACTGAACGTTTCAAACACTATCTGGCTGCTGCAGAATTTATTGTCTATACTGACAACAATCCGTTGACCCACCTGGACACAGCCAAATTAGGTGTGTTAGAACAGCGATGGATAGCCCGGTTATCTAATTACAACTTCAAGATCAAGTATCGAGCAGGTCGCAAGAATGGAAATGCCGATGCCCTATCCCGGATGCCACACTTGAGAGATGTAGAAGAAGAAACGGGGGAGCTTGAAGAAATTGAACTGCCAGCCTTCCATCATCCCAAGGCAAAACATCATCAGTCAAGTACCTATCAGAAACAACAAGAGGTGAATTTTAATCCGTTAGCACACCATAGATGGGCTGACACCCAAGACAGCAATCCGGCTGTGAAGTTGGTGAAGGAACTGTTAACTGAGCAAAGTGCATATCCCGATGAGGATGCCCCAGAAGAGACGCATCAACTCTGGAAAGAGAGAGGCAAAATGTTCCTGTATCAAGGGAAGCTCTGTAGAAGGTACACCAATCCGAAAACACATGAATTGGTTTGGCAGATTATCGTGCCTAAACAAGATGTCAAGATGGTCCTCGAAGCTTACCATAATGGTGCTGGTCACTTCGGTTGGAAAAAGTTAGAAGTACTTCTAAGAGAAAGATTTTATTGGGTCGGGATGAGAAAATCAATCGAACAGTGGTGCAGAAATTGTGGCCCGTGCAACCTCAGAAGAAACGATCAAAAGAACCAAAGAGCACCACTGCAGCCCATAATCACCAAACAACCACTTGAACTTGTAGCCATGGACCACGTGAAGTTGACACCAAGCCGGTCCGGCTATGTCTATGCCTTGACCATCGTGGACCATTATTCACGCTTCTTGGTAGTAGTACCCGTAAAAGATCTGACAGCAAAAACAGCAGCCAAAGCGTTCCAAACGTACTTTTGTAGACCCCATGGATATCCGGAACAGGTTCTCACCGACCAAGGTACAGCCTTTGAATCAGAGATCTTCAGAGAATTCTGTAATATGTATGGTTGCAAAAAGATCCGGACGGCGGCCTATCATCCACAAACAAACGGCTTATGCGAGAAGATGAACCATATTGTAATAGAACTACTAAAGACTTTACCTGAGGCAGAAAGGAATCAATGGCCAGAGAAATTGCCTGACTTGGTGGATCTGTATAATCATGTCCCGGTGAGTTCCACCAATTGCACCCCAGCTTACCTTATGCGTGCAAGACCCGGCCAATTACCAATCGATCTAGAAATGGGAATTCTGAAACCAGACGCAGAAGTCCAAGACTCCAATTGGGATATCATACGGCAAAAGCAGTATCGCCAAGTGCAAGAGAGTGTGGAAAGAAGCCTTCAGCAAACTAGAGAAAGACAAGAGCGAACTTTCTACCAGAATGCTCTAGCGACCCCATTAAGACCGGGTGACCAAGTGCTCAAGAGAAATCGTCGAATCAATAAACTAGACAATCAGTGGGAAGCCGTACCCTACACAGTTTTACCAACAAGAATGGATAATCCTAAAATGTGTCTCATTAGCAAAAACGGGGGCTTATCATCTGTACTAGTGTCAAGAGACAATCTTAAATTATGTCCGGAAGCATTGAAAGAGACAGAAGTTGTCCAGCCAGAACCAGAAGTTATTCAACCCATGCAGGTCCAACCAGTAAAGGAAAAAGAAGAGGAAATGTATCACACCTGTATAGGAGACTTTCCCAAAACCCTACTAACATACCATGGTGCAGTAGTGGTTCCCATGGTGGCCTTTTACCCAACACCGAACCCAATACCAGAAGTCCCAAGACAGGAAGAGGCTGACCCCGTACTACAGGAGATTCCAGGCCAGGAAGAACAGATTCCTGATCAGAGTGATCCCATTCACGGTGGACTTGCCAACTCCATAGTCGTGGAATTATCTTTAGCAGAGCGGGCAGATACTACATCCGCAGTAGACAGTAGTACACCACATGGAGAGATACCGCTGTTACGTAGATCACAGCGTAGTACCCAGGGTCAATTACCGGCCAGGTATGCAGATTACCAACTATAAAACTATAGTCATTGTTATCATTCTGCAACGTTTAAGCCCAGTACCTACAGAGACTTGTCTGTATGAACTTCTTGCATATTCTTGAACTTTTTATCAGCCCGGAGGCACTAAATCAAATCTCCGGAAAGACTGCTTTTTGAACTTTGCTTTTTGCTCTTTTTGAACTTTCTTTAGACGTTATATTGATAACTCCGTTAGAAAAATGGAACTAAATTCTTGGACACAAAGTGCAGTGCCTTTCCTAGTACCTTCAAGGATAGAACTGTATTAATGGACGCTATTTGAAGTGACTTTTACAGAACTCTATTTTTGTTTCCTTGAGTGGTTTTTGTAACTTTTCATTTTTAAGACTCTGTACATATTAATTGTTATTTCAAAATGTTATCGTCCCACAGTCCCGGAGTACTGTTCTTAACTAAGGGGGAATGTGGCACCCCTAGAGGTATTTGCCACAAATATAGTTACTGACACTGAATACAAATACTAAAATAGCAAGACTGCACTACCTCCTCCGGCCAGAAGGGGGAGCTCCAGATACTCCCCTTGATCCATTCTGGTCTGAGAGAAGAACTGGCAGTTGGGCAGTTGGGCTAAGGAGCTGAAAGTGAGAGGTCATACAGCTGAATTTCTAACAGCCCTATGACGGTTTCCAGGCCCAAATCACCGGCCTGAGGAGAAGAGGGATAGAGAAAAAGGACATTGTGAGAACCGGGTAGCATTAATCACTACCCAGAACAGGCGCAAAGACGGATACCGGATCCGTGGCTGTATTCATTACATATAATACAGCAACCGGAAAAACGTGAGGTGATATCAGCTTCACTAGGGTCAGACGCAGCAACAGAGTTCACAGAGTTCAGCGGTACTCCCAGAGGGGGTAAGCCGATAAAAGGACTCGGGTTGCCCGTCGAACCAGGACCCGGAGGGGACAGATTGGGCCGGCAGCCAGTTCACATACAGCAGCAGGGCCACACAGATATTGCGTACAATAAGAGGCGAAGACCCCGGCAGGGTCAAAGTAACTCAGAGTTCCCATACAGACTCCGGTGACAGGACTGGTTGTAAATCCTTTTTTGTTAAAGTAAACTGGTTAAACGTTTCAGTGCCTCAGTCTTTCATTTGGACAATAGCCATCTATCCAGGATTGGGATCATCACCGCTGGGAGAACCTGCTGCTGATCAAGTAAGTGCCTGTTCCCTCACAATGCCCTTTACACTGTGCATTGCCTGAGGCCACAGCACCGGGTCAAGCCACCCGTGACATCCCCCTCCCTCAAGAGACAGACTCCATTGGTCCGGTGCTGGGTACCCCGGTCTCTCGGGCGTCACATATGGAATACAAGCACTTTTGATGCATTTCTGTGATGGAAACACACTCAAAACACATTCATTTTTTGCCTGCAGATTTTCCACATCTAATACAAGACTATAGAGAAAATCTGCACAAAAATCTCCACGCAAGAGAAGTTTCCGCGCATAAAAAAAGCACAGTGGCAGGAGGGTTCTATAAGGCTACTTTCACACTAGCGTCGTTTTGCCTACGTCGCAATGCGTCGTGTTGTGAATTCTGTTATCGAACTCCCTCCTGTGGTCATGAATGGTACTTCGGCGAGTTCTGTCCATGGACTCCCTCTGGTGACTGTGAGTGGAGCTGCTGCTTCTGAGGTTCCTTCCACAGGTGACGTAGTTTATTCTTTGGCTGGCTGTTCTATTTAACTCCACTCAGATCGTTACTCCATGCCAGCTGTCAATGTTCTTGTACTGGTTCAGTTCGCTCTTGGATCTTTCTGGTGACCTGTCTACTCCAGCAGAAGCTAAGTCCCTGCTAGTTATTCATTTGTTCATTGTTTCCTTGTCCAGCTGGCTATCATGATCTTGCCCTGCTAGCTGGAAGCTCTGGGATGCAGAGTGGCACCTCCGCACCGTGAGTCGGTGCGGAGGTCTTTTTGCACACTCTGCGTGGTCTTTTTGTAGGGTTTTGTGTTGACCGCAAAGATACCTTTCCTATCCTCAGTCTGTTTAGTAAGTCTGGCCTCCCTTTGCTAAAACCTGTTTCATTTGTGTGTTTGTGACTTCATCTTAACTCACAGTCAATGTATGTGGGGGCTGCCTTTTCCTTTGGGGAATTTCTCTGAGGCAAGGTAGGCTTTATTTTCTATCTTTAGGGCTAGTTAGCTCTTAGGCTGTGAAGAGGCGTCTAGGTCGTGTTAGGTACGCTCCATGGCTATTTCTAGTTGTGTGATAGGATTAGGGGTTGCGGTCAGCAGAGCTCCCACTTCCCAGAGCTTGTCCTGTGTGAATTTAACCATCAGGTCGTTCCGGGTGCTCCCAACCACCAGGTCCATAACAGTACAGCTGGCCCAAAGTATTAATGCATCTCAATAGAGGGATAAGAGAAGTTCTAAGACCATTTTTTTTTCTCTGCAGTGTTTTTTGTCTTTCTTTTCCCCTAAACCTTCGGGTGGTTCAGGACACAGGTGTAGATATGGACATTCAAGGTCTGTCCTCTTGTGTGGATCATCTCACTGCAAGGGTACAAAACATTCAAGATTTTGTGGTTCAGAATCCGATGTTAGAGCCTAGAATTCCAATTCCTGATTTGTTTTCTGGGGATAGATCTAAGTTCCTGAATTTCAAAAATAATTGTAAACTGTTTCTAGCTTTGAAACCCCGCTCCTCAGGTGACCCCGTTCAACAAGTAAAAATCATTATTTCTTTGTTGCGTGGTGACCCTCAAGACTTGCGCCAGGAGATCCTGCATTGCGTGATGTAGATGCGTTTTTTCTGGCGCTTGGATTGCTTTATGATGAACCAAATTCAGTGGATCAGGCAGAGAAAATCTTGCTGGCTTTGTGTCAGGGTCAGGATGAAGCGGAGGTGTACTGTCAGAAGTTTAGAAAGTGGTCTGTGCTTACTCAGTGGAATGAGTGTGCCCTGGCGGCAATTTTTAGAAAGGGTCTTTCTGAAGCCCTTAAGGATGCCATGGTGGGATTTCCCACGCCTGCTGGTCTGAATGAGTCTATGTCCTTGGCCATTCAGATCGATCGGCGCTTGCGTGAGCGCAAAGCTGTGCACCATTTGGCGGTATTTTCTGAGCATAGGCCTGAGCCTATGCAGTGTGATAGGACTTTGACTAGAGCTGAACGGCAAGAACACAGACGTCGGAATGGGCTGTGTTTTTACTGTGGTGATTCCACTTATGCTATCTCCGATTGTCCTAAGCGCACTAAGCGGTTCGCTAGGTCTGCCACCATTAGAACGGTACAGTCTAAATTTCTTTTGTCCATTACTCTGATTTGCTCTTTGTCGTCCTATTCTGTTATGGCATTTGTGGATTCAGGCGCTGCCCTGAATTTGATGGACTTGGAGTTTGCTAGGCGCTGTGGTTTTTTCTTGGAGCCCTTGCAGTATCCTATTCCATTGAGAGGAATTGATGCTACGCCTTTGGCCAAGAATAAGCCTCAGTACTGGACTCAATTGACCATGTGCATGGCTCCTGCACATCAGGAGGATATTCGCTTTTTGGTGTTGCATAATCTGCATGATGTGGTCGTTTTGGGGTTGCCATGGCTACAAGTCCATAATCCAGTATTGGATTGGAAATCTATGTCTGTGTCCGGCTGGGGTTGTCAGGGTTACATGGTGATGTTCCATTGCTGTCAATTTCGCCTTCCACTCCTTCTGAAGTCCCTGAGTTTTTGTCAGATTACCGGGATGTATTTGAAGAGCCCAAATCCGGTGCCTTACTTCCTCATAGGGATTGCGACTGTGCTATTAATTTGATTCCTGGTAGTAAGTTTCCTAAGGGCCGACTGTTTAATTTATCTGTGCCAGAGCACGCCGCTATGCGGAGTTATATAAAGGAATCCTTGGAGAAAGGTCATATTCGCCCGTCGTCATCACCATTGGGAGCAGGGTTCTTTTTTGTGGCCAAGAAGGATGGCTCTTTGAGACCTTGTATTGATTACCGCCTTCTTAATAAGATCACAGTCAAATTTCAGTACCCTTTGCCGCTGCTGTCTGATTTGTTTGCTCGGATTAAGGGGGCTAGTTGGTTCAGCAAGATAGATCTTCGAGGGGCGTATAATCTTGTGCGAATTAAACAGGGCGATGAATGGAAAACAGCATTTAAGCATTTAATACGCCTGAGGGCCATTTTGAGTACCTGGTTATGCCATTCGGGCTTTCTAATGCTCCATCTGTGTTTCAGTCCTTTATGCATGACATCTTCCGAGAGTACCTGGATAGATTCATGATTGTATATTTGGATGATATTTTGGTCTTTTCGGATGATTGGGAGTCTCATGTGAAGCAGGTCAGAATGGTGTTCCAGGTCCTTCGTGCGAATTCCTTGTTTGTGAAGGGGTCGAAATGTCTCTTTGGGGTTCAGAAGGTTTCATTTTTGGGTTTCATTTTTTCCCCTTCTACTATCGAGATGGACCCTGTTAAAGTTCAGGCCATTTATGATTGGACTCAGCCAACATCTGTGAAGAGCCTGCAGAAGTTCCTGGGCTTTGCTAATTTTTACCGTCGCTTCATCGCTAATTTTTCTAGTGTTGCTAAACCATTGACTGATTTGACCAAGAAAGGTGCTGATGTGGTCAATTGGTCCTCTGCGGCTGTAGAGGCTTTTCAGGAGTTGAAGCGTCGTTTTTCTTCTGCCCCTGTGTTGTGCCAGCCAGATGTTTCGCTCCCGTTCCAGGTCGAGGTTGATGCTTCTGAGATTGGAGCAGGGGCTGTTTTGTCGCAAAGAAGTTCTGATGGCTCGGTGATGAAACCATGTGCCTTCTTTTCTAGAAAATTCTCGCCTGCTAAGCGCAATTATGATGTTGGTAATCGAGAGTTGTTGGCGATGAAGTAGGCATTCGAGGAGTGGCGACATTGGCTTGAGGGAGCCAAGCATCGCGTGGTGGTCTTGACGGATCACAAGAATTTGACTTATCTCGAGTCTGCCAAACGGTTGAATCCTAGACAGGCTCGATGGTCGCTGTTTTTCTCCCGTTTTGATTTTGTGGTTTCGTACCTTCCGGGCTCTAAGAATGTGAAGGCTGATGCCCTGTCAAGGAGTTTTGTACCTGACTCTCCGGGTGTTCCTGAGCCGGCGGGTATTCTCAAAGAGGGGGTAATTTTGTCTGCCATCTCCCCTGATTTGCGGCGCGTGCTGCAGAAGTTTCAGGCTGATAGACCTGACCGTTGTCCAGCGGAGAAACTGTTTGTCCCTGATAGATGGACTAGTAGAGTTATCTCTGAGGTTCATTGTTCGGTGTTGGCGGGTCATCCTGGAATCTTTGGTACCAGAGATTTGGTGGCTAGATCCTTTTGGTGGCCTTCTTTGTCACGGGATGTGCGTTCTTTTGTGCAGTCCTGTGGGACTTGTGCTCGGGCTAAGCCCTGCTGTTCTCGTGCCAGTGGGTTGCTTTTGCCCTTGCCGGTCCCGAAGAGGCCCCGGACGCATATTTCCATGGATTTTATTTCAGATCTCCCTGTCTCTCAAAGAATGTCGGTCATTTGGGTGGTTTGTGATCGCTTCTCTAAGATGGTCCATTTGGTACCCTTGTCTAAATTGCCTTCCTCCTCTGATTTGGTGCCATTGTTTTTCCAGCATGTGGTTCGTTTGCATGGCATTCCGGAGAACATCGTCTCGGACAGAGGTTCCCAGTTTGTTTCGAGGTTTTGGCGGTCCTTTTGTGCTAAGATGGGCATTGATTTGTCTTTTTCTTCGGCTTTCCATCCTCAGACAAATGGCCAAACTGAACGAACTAATCAGACTTTGGAAACATATCTGAGATACTTTGTTTCTGCTGATCAGGATGATTTGGTGTCCTTCTTGCCTTTGGCTGAGTTCGCCCTGTAAGACTCATGTCGGTGTGGTAGTTGGGGGCAGGTATATCTCGCCCAGGTATTTGTCCTATGTGAATTAGGCCACTCAGTATCTTCAGGATGCTAATGGGTTAACAAGTGCAGGAATAAAGGATGACCAGCTGGGGGTTTCCAGCGTCAGCCTGGGGCACACAGAT
Source organism: Ranitomeya imitator (assembly GCF_032444005.1). Classification (NCBI taxonomy): domain Eukaryota; kingdom Metazoa; phylum Chordata; class Amphibia; order Anura; family Dendrobatidae; genus Ranitomeya; species Ranitomeya imitator. The sequence continues at coordinate 48,392,552 of NC_091286.1, forward strand.
TGCCTGTCTGTGTGAGACAAACGTGAGTGAGAGCTGTGCTCAAGAATTGTGTGATGTTAGCTGGGTGGGAGAAGCCCCCCCAGTTGTTGAGATAGCAACGTGTTGGTTTAGTTAGCGCCGGACAGGCTAGGATTTCTTTTTATGTTTTGTTTTTTCTATGTTGCTTTCACGTTAATAAATCTGACCTGAGGTCAGCCTGCTCAGAAAACCTGCTGTACGCCTCAGATTCAATGCACAAACCACGTGGCCTTTGACCCCAGCAAAGGCGATCCCGGAGTGTTGTGTCACATTGTGGTGGAGAACGCGGGCATACCGTGGCACAGGCGACAGCATGGAAGACGTGGTGAAAGCTTTAGTACAGTCCACTGCCGTACAGCAGCAGGCCACTGCCGCACAGCACGAAGCTAATCGCTTGATGGCCGCACAGCTGAAGGAGTTAGTGGACATGACGGTTGCAGACCGCCAACTTCTCCAACAGGTGGCGCAGCGCCTGGTGAGCATACCTGACGCTGACCCGGAAGCAGAGTCCAGAAGGATCCATGTGAGTCGATACTGGCAAAAGCTGACTGCAGAAGATGACGTCGAGGCATACCTGACAACGTTTGAGCGGACGGCATTGAGAGAGAAGTGGCCGAAGGCACGATGGGCCGATTTGATTGCCCCGTTTCTCTCCGGCGAGGCCCAAAAAGCTTACCATGATTTGGACCCGGAGGTCGCTCAGGACTTTGAGAAGCTGAAAGCTGAGATCCTGGCCCGGCTGGGTGTGACGACGGCTGTCCGGGCACAGAGGGTACATCAGTGGACATTCCAGCAAGATAAACCGGCGCGGTCTCAGATGTTCGACCTGATCTACTTGACAAAGAAATGGCTGCAACCCGAGGTACTGACAATACCCGAAATAATCCAGCGGGTTGTCCTGGACAAGTACCTGAGAGTACTACCACCAGCGCTGAAAAGGTGGGTAAGCCAAGGAAATCCCACGACAGCGGATCAACTTGTGGAGTTTGTCGAGCGTTATTCCGTGGCAGAAGGACTTCCCGACGACACCGCCAGCCCCCGGTCTGTGCCTCCTCCTTGTGGAACCGGTAAGACTGTTCCAGGGACCACGGGTGAAGGAAAATCGCTTAAAACTGTGGGGGAGGAACGCGGGACTGCTCGCACTCCGAGACCGAGAGTATTGGACGGTGGTCTCAGTAGGGGACCTGTTAGGTGTTTCCGCTGCCATGAGAAGGGCCATGTTTCTGCGAACTGTCCTGTTACCGCTGAACCCATGCAGTGCGACATTATAGACTCTAAAAAACACATGTCTTTGGTTACACGGCTAGTGAGTGTGAATGCGGGTCAAAATGATACAGCGAAACACCTGTGTGAATTATCTGTTGATGGGAAAAATGTTGTGGCATTACTAGACTCTGGAAGTGTGGTGACTCTGGTGAAAGCTAGTCTGGTGGCACTTCCATCTGGTCCGTCTGACAAGTTTTCTGTAACGTGTGTGCATGGTGACACCTGCTCGTACTTAACAGCGGTCATATGGATTTCCACTCCCTATGGGTCAGTGCAGCACAAAGTGGGACTCGTTCCCGCATTGTTACAGGATGTAATCCTGGGCAGGGATTTTCCCTATTTCTGGCAGTTGTGGGAGAATCAGTTGCTCCTTCACGGTAGCTGTACCCGTGAATCTTCTCCCATGCCATCTGGAGGTCCTGAGTCCCTAGAGGAGACCCCACAGGAAGATGTTGCTGGGGAGGTTAGTGAATCTAACCTTCAGTACCCCTTCTCCGTCATGGCGGGGGAAATGGAGGAAACTGAGGAACCTCAGCGAGAGGCGGAGGCAGACAGCCATCCAGCACCCTGCCTGCTAGATTTGGGGGTCCAGTTGGATGACTTCCACAGCGAGCAAATGAAAGATCCTACCCTGACTCCGGCTAGGACAAATGTAAAAATGATAGATGGGGTACCCGTAGAACCTGACACTAAGCTAGCGTACCCGTATATGGTTCTTGAAAATGATTTGCTCTACCAGGTAGAAAAAAAAGGGGAAGACACAGTGCAACGGTTAGTGGTACCCCTTCCTATCATTGGAGTCCCTTTTGAGAGAATTGGAATGGATTTGGTTGGGCCCCTTCCCCGATCCGCACCTGGGCACCAACATATCCTCGTCATCGTGGACTATGCCACTCGTTACCCGGAAGCCATCCCTTTGCGTAACACAGCTACCAAGACGATCGCCAAGGAATTGGTACAAGTGTTTAGTCGGGTGGGAATTCCAAAACAGATACTCACCGACCAGGGGACTCCCTTTATGTCGAGGGTAATGAAGGAGCTCTGCAGACTCTTACAAATAGACCCGTTGCGTACGTCTGTCTATCACCCTCAAACAGATGGCCTGGTTGAGCGGTTCAACAAAACCTTAAAACAGATGCTCCGGAAGGCGATAGACAAAGATGGGAAGAACTGGGATTACTTGTTACCCGATTTGCTGTTTGCCATTAGGGAAGTTCCCCAGTCTTCCACAGGGTTTTCGCCTTTCGAACTGTTGTACGCCCGTCGTCCCCGGGGACTGTTGGACGTCGCAAAAGAAACCTGGGAAGGTCAAGTCACTCCCTTTAAAACGGTGATCGACCATGTAACACAAATGCAGGATCGTATTGCCGCTGTCATGCCCATTGTTAGGGACCATAAGTTACAGGCCCAGGGAGCCCAGAGGCAAAGTTATGATAGAGGCGCTAAGGTCCGTACATTTGCATCCGGGGATAGGGTTTTGGTCCTAATCCCTACGGTGGATAGTAAGTTTCTGGCGAAATGGCAGGGCCCATTTGAGGTCCTGGAAAGAGTTGGTGAAGTGAACTATAAAGTGTACAAGCCTGGTAAGAGAAAACCAGAACAGATTTATCATGTGAATCTGATAAAACCCTGGAAAGACCGCTCTGCCCTAACGGCGGATCTGCCCCGTCCGGTTTGTTCACCTACCGTACCGGAGGTGCAGGTTGCCGAGACCCTCTCGGAACGACAAAAATCTGAGGTTAAGCAGTTTTTGTTACAGAACCGACAGATTTTCTCGGAAAAACCTGGCCGGACTAAGCTAGTGAAACATGAGATTGTCACAGAGCCTGGCGTCACCGTTCATGTGAAGCCCTACCGGATTCCAGAAGCACGCCGTGAAGCCGTCTCCCGGGAAGTGATGGCAATGTTGGACTTAGGAGTCATTGAGGAGTCGCACAGCGCCTGGTCCAGTCCAATCGTGTTGATACAGTACCTAAACCGGATGGCTCCATACGGTTTTGTAATGACTTTAGGAAACTGAATGCGGTTTCTAAATTTGATGCGTACCCTATGCCCCGGGTCGATGAGTTGATCGACCGGCTTGGTAAAGCCTGATACATTACGACCCTGGATTTAACAAAGGGGTACTGGCAGATCCCTCTGGCCGAGGCGGCCAGAGAGAAGACGGCATTTGCTACACCGGAAGGTCTGTTCCAGTATGTCTACATGCCGTTTGGACTTCACGGAGCTCCCGCAACGTTCCAGAGATTGATGGATCGAGTCTTGAGGCCCCACAGACAGTACGCTTCTGCCTAACTGGATGACATCGTAATTTACAGCATGGACTTGGAAACTCACCTCCGGAAGGTACAAGCGGTGATTGATGACCTGCGAGATGCAGGCTTAACGGCAAACCCCAAGAAATGCCACATCGGGCTTGAAGAAGCCTGATACTTGGGCTACGTGATTGGCAGAGGAGTGGTTAAACCCCAGATCGACAAAATACAGGCAATTCAGGGCTGGCCACAACCAGTGAACAAAAAACAAGTACAAGCTTTCCTGGGGATTGCCGGCTATTATCGCCGGTTCATACCCAATTTTGCAGCCATGGCTACCCCCTTGACGGATCTTACCAAAGGGAAGGGTTCCGTCATGGTAAAATGGACCTCAGCTGCTGAAGAGGCCTTCCACAGCCTGAAACGGGCTTTGTGCTCTCAGCCCGTACTAGTGACTCCTGATTTCAGCAGCGAGTTTGTGGTACAAACTGATGCCTCTGATACTGGTGTCGGAGCTGTACTTTCCCAGGTGAGGGACGGAGTCGAACACCCGGTCCTCTACCTCAGTCGGAAACTGAATGTACATGAGCAGAGGTATGCGGTGGTTGAAAAAGAGTGCCTAGCCATTAAATGGGCTCTCGACTCCCTCAAGTATTACCTGGCCGGTAGGAAGTTTAGGCTGGTCACGGACCATGCCCCTCTCAAGTGGATGCACCTCCACAAGGACCGTAATAGTCGGGTAACCAGGTGGTTTCTTGCCCTGCAGGCTTACTCTTTTACGGTGGAGCACCGACCTGGGGTGCAGATGGGGAATGCCGATGCCCTGTCCCGAGTGCACTGTTTCAAGAGTGTTCTTGCTCGACCGGAGTGGTCTGAGCAAGGGGGGGGATATGTAAGACTCATGTCGGTGTGGTAGTTGGGGGCAGGTATATCTCGCCCAGGTATTTGTCCTATGTGAATTAGGCCACTCAGTATCTTCAGGATGCTAATGGGTTAACAAGTGCAGGAATAAAGGATGACCAGCTGGGGGTTTCCAGTGTCAGCCTGGGGCACACAGATTGCCTGTCTGTGTGAGACAAACGTGAGTGAGAGCTGTGCTCAAGAATTGTGTGATGTTAGCTGGGTGGGAGAAGCCCCCCCAGTTGTTGAGATAGCAACGTGTTGGTTTAGTTAGCGCCGGACAGGCTAGGATTTATTTTTATGTTTTGTTTTTTCTATGTTGCTTTCACGTTAATAAATCTGACCTGAGGTCAGCCTGCTCAGAAAACCTGCTGTACGCCTCAGATTCAATGCACAAACCACGTGGCCTTTGACCCCAGCAAAGGCGAGGTGTTGTGTCACAGCCCTTAATAATCGGGCCAGCTCGGCTACTTTGGTTTTGCCTTTTTTCTGTAATTCTGGTTTCCATCCTCGTTTCTCTTTAGGGCAGGTTGAGCCTTCGGACTGTCCTGGTGTGGATACGGTGGTGGACAGGTTGCAGCAGATTTGGACTCATGTGGTGGACAATTTGACATTGTCCCAGGAGAAGGCTCAACGTTTCGCTAACCGCCGGCGCTGTGTTGGTCCCCGACTTCGTGTTGGGGATTTGGTTTGGTTGTCATCTCGTCATGTTCCTATGAAGGTTTCCTCTCCTAAGTTTAAGCCTTGTTTCATTGGTCCGTATAAGATTTCTGAAGTTCTCAATCCTGTGTCATTTCGTTTGGCCCTTCCAGCTTCTTTTGCCATCCATAATGTGTTCCATAGGTCGTTATTGCGGAGATACGTGGCGCCTATGGTTCCCTCCGTTGATCCTCCTGCCCCGGTGTTGGTCGAGGGGGAGTTGGAGTATGTGGTGGAGAAGATTTTGGATTCTCGTATTTCGAGACGGAAACTCCAGTACCTGGTCAAGTGGAAGGGTTATGGTCAGGAAGATAATTCCTGGGTTTTTGCCTCTGATGTTCATGCTGCCGATCTAGTTCGTGCCTTTCATTTGGCTCGTCCTGATCGGCCTGGGGGCTCTGGTGAGGGTTCGGTGACCCCTCCTCAAGGGGGGGGGTACTGTTGTGAATTCTGTTATCGAACTCCCTCCTGTGGTCATGAATGGTACTTCGGCGAGTTCTGTCCATGGACTCCCTCTGGTGGCTGTGAGTGGAGCTGCTGCTTCTGAGGTTCCTTCCACAGGTGACGTAGTTTATTCTTTGGCTGGCTGTTCTATTTAACTCCACTCAGATCGTTACTCCATGCCAGCTGTCAATGTTCTTGTACTGGTTCAGTTCGCTCTTGGATCTTTCTGGTGACCTGTCTACTCCAGCAGAAGCTAAGTCCCTGCTAGTTATTTATTTGTTCATTGTTTCCTTGTCCAGCTGGCTATCATGATCTTGCCCTGCTAGCTGGAAGCTCTGGGATGCAGAGTGGCACCTCCGCACCGTGAGTCGGTGCGGAGGTCTTTTTGCACACTCTGCGTGGTCTTTTTGTAGGGTTTTGTGTTGACCGCAAAGATACCTTTCCTATCCTCAGTCTGTTTAGTAAGTCTGGCCTCCCTTTGCTAAAACCTGTTTCATTTCTGTGTTTGTGACTTCATCTTAACTCACAGTCAATATATGTGGGGGCTGCCTTTTCCTTTGGGGAATTTCTCTGAGGCAAGGTAGGCTTTATTTTCTATCTTTAGGGCTAGTTAGCTCTTAGGCTGTGAAGAGGCGTCTAGGTCGTGTTAGGTACGCTCCACGGCTATTTCTAGTTGTGTGATAGGATTAGGAGTTGCGGTCAGCAGAGCTCCCACTTCCCAGAGCTTGTCCTGTGTGAGTTTAACCATCAGGTCGTTCCGGGTGCTCCTAACCACCAGGTCCATAACAGCGTCGTTTAGGAGAAAAAACGCATCCTGCAAAGTTGTCTGCAGGATGTGGTTTTTCCCCATAGACTAACATTACCAACGCAGTGCGACGTATTGCCTCACGTCGCAACCGTCGTGCGACGGTTGCGCCGTGTTGTGGCGGACCGTTGGCACAAAAAAATGTTCAATGTACCTTTTTTTGTGCATTGTGTCCACCCCCTCCTCCTCGCAACTCACAATGGGGCAGCGGATGCGCGGAAAAAATGCATCCGCTGCCCCCGCTGTGCGGCGCTTCCACAGTATGCGTCGGTACCTCGGCCCGACGCACTGCGATGGGCCGAGCCCGACGTTAATGTGAAAGTAGCTTTAGATGCTGTGTTTTTGACGAAGAAAAAATACACAGCATAAAAAACTCATCAACAATTATATATTTTCCAAAGCCATTTCCATGGCAACCATATTTTAGTCGTATATATGTTATCTTCCTGAGCTGGTCCCTGATGCTGTAAGGTCATCCCACTAGCTCAAATAATTTTATGATCCATGTTGGCCTGCAAACTTGTTTGTTTGTCGGGATCTGTGGAAGCGCCGTGTGCGCGAAACAGCTGTCATCCTGTGGTCAACATGATCTCCTTGTCCATTTGGCACACGTCCTAATAAAGACTTCATTGTTTTACCGGGCTGGGTGAGTGCAAACCTTTTTTTTCTCTTTTTTTTCTGGATTTCATGCACTTTTTTGGTTATGATCCCAGAGCGCCCGTATGTGGAGTAGTTGGTATTGGTACTGGCATAGCAGCATAGGACACGCTGATAGATGATCGCGTAAGGCAGCAGTGCGGGTATTCTTTTATTTTTTTCACTGGACATTGTTTGTTTACCTCTACATTTATTGTCTCTTGCTGTCTTAACCCCTTCACGACATGCGCCGACCCTTTGGTGCGGGCTCCGGCACTGAACCCACATCTTTTCCGGCACATGACAACTGATTTCAATAACTGACACATGCCCCTAACACACACGGGTGGACAGCTCTACATGGCGGCCGGCAATATACTGACAGGAGGTAATCACTCCCACAGTGTTTCACTAAGCTGCCGTGATAGAGTTCACTGGAGTTCATCAGCTCCGGTGCTCTCACTTACGGCACTGCTGTGTGAGAACTTTCTCATACAGTAGTGGTGCTGTAAGGGAGATCCCTGGAGCTGATCTGCTGATGAACTCCGGTGAACTCTCTCATGGCAGCTCAGTTATACACTGCGGGAGCGATTATCTAATGTCAGTGTATCGCCAGCTGTCTTTGAGAGCAGTCACATCACTGATGTAACTGCTCTCAAAGTGATCAGGATCATCATGGGACATTATGGATTATCTTCTCTGTGGACAAGTGAGGAGTATTGTGGTTTATTATTTTATTTTTGTTGGAGGAAACGTTGGTTTTGGTGGTTAAGGCGTTCGGTAACTAGGTTTAATTAAGAGTTAATAAAGGAGTTGGTATCATTATTTCAAATAAAGGACTTTATTCTGGGTGTCTATTTTTAGACAATATCACTATGGGGTTAATAATGGATAGGTGTCTTATAGACGCCTCTCCATTACTAACCTGTGGGCTTGATGTCACCTGACAATACAAATGTGACCTCAACCCCACAAATATGAACCCCACTTGCCACTGCAGGGCAAGTTGAAAGAGCAAGGCTAAGCGCCAGATTTGGGTCATTTTACAAATGCGCCTTTTCTGGGGCAGTTGAGCTGATGTTCTTAGTCTGGGAGGGGCCAATGTCCATATCCCCTTCTAGGCTATTAATATCAGCCCGCAGCTGTCTGCATAGCCTTTGCTGGTTATTAGTTATAGGGGTTCACCACAACATTTTTTTAGGGGGGTCCCCATTTTAATAGCCAGTAAAGTCTAAGTATACAGCTGTGAGGTGATTTTAATAGCCTAGGAAGCTCTATGGGTATTACCCCTTTCCCAGGCTATAAACATCTGCCCCCAGCTGTAGGCTTTCCATCTGCTTGTTATTACAATTACGCAGGAGCCCATACAATTTTTTTTCTTTAAAATTAACAGTTACTGTCTGGTTACAGTCTATATACTTTCGTTCTGTTAACGCTCCTACATACTATAGGCTGGTGACAATGTGTGTTTGTGTGTGTGTTTGTGTTTACTTATCGGCTTAGTAATGAGGGTGTCCGGCTTACACCTTTTCATTACTAAAGGTACCGTCACACTCAGCAACTTTGCAACGAGAACGACAACGATCCGTGACGTTGCAGCGTCCTGGATAGCGATCTCGTGTTTGACACGCAGCAGCAATCTGGATCCCGCTGTGCCGTCGCTGGTCGGAGCTAGAAGTCCAGAACTTTATTTCGTCGTCAGGTCGGCGTGTATCGTCACGTTTGACATCAAAAGCAACGATGCCAGCAACGTTTTACATGGAGCTAACAACCAGCGAGAACGATAAGTGAGTCACCGTTACATCACTGGATCGCTCCTGCATCGTTCTGGAGCTGCTGTGTTTGACGTCTCTACAGCGACCTAAACAGCGACGCTCCAGCGATCGGCTCGTTGTCTATATCGCTGCAGCGTCGCTGAGTGTGACGGTACCTTAAGCCTAGTGCTAGGTGTCAATGTCAGCTGCAGACATGAAGCCCTAATCCCATTACTCTGATGACACTGCATCAGCATGAAAAAGGTGGTGTTGAACTAAGAAATGACATCACAAAACTTTTTTTTTAATCTCTTTATTTAGCTTAAAAAAGCCTTCATTGCTGTACAAAAACACATTCAAAACGCATACAAAAACACACCAAAATGCAACAAAACCGTATTTTTGCCACAGCATTGTTCCTGCCAAGAGATGCAGATATTTGTGCAAGAAAATATTCAACGTGTGCATATAGATTTAACCTTCTGGCTGTTACTGAAACCTTGATCCAGTAGTCAGACACCACCGCTGCTGCTGCTCTCTCATATGGTGGCTTACATTTCTCTCGTACCCAAGATCTGACATATACTTTTCAGGTTATCCCCAAGTACCTTCACTTATTATATTCCCTTCTTTTGAGGTCCAGATCTACAGTCCCTTCTCCCTTCGAGTGGCAGTTGTGTGTCATCCTCCGGACCCCTCCCGTCAAGTACTTGATCACTTTTCCACCTGACTTCCACATTTTCTATCCTGTGACATCCCCACCATCATCATGGGAAACTTTAACATTCCCATTGCTGATCCCCTCTTACCATGTGCCACTCACCTTTTATCTCTAACCTTCTCCTTCAACCTTTCACAGCTTACTAACTCTCCTATCCACTAAGACAGAAATACGCTGGACCTGGTCTTCTCCCGACTCTGCTCATTGTATGATTTGACCAACTCCCCTCTCCAGCTCTCTGACTGCAACATTCTTTTACTCTCTGTCAAGAACTGCCACCCTGCTCAGGACACCCCCAATTTACACAGTAATAGAAATATACGTGCCATTACCACCCAGGGACTTAAGAAGAATTTGGATTCTTAATTGGCCCAAATATTTTCCATTTCATGTCCTGACTCTACACTGAAACATTATAATAAAACACTGCAAAGTGCCCTGGATGAAGCTGCACTTCCTACAAATAGAACAAATCGGCATAGACGGCAACAACCCTGGCACGCGCTGCAAACAGGTTTCCTACAGCGGTGCTCCAGGGGTGTCGAATGTCTGTAGAGAAAATCCAATATTTCATTCATTATAAGTTTATATTTAAAACATACAACTCTGCCTTTCAACTCTCCAAACAAACATATTTCAACACCCTCATTACTTCGTTATCCAAGAATCCTAAATGTCTCTTTGGTGCTTTTCATTCCCTCCTTATTCCAAGAGTACAGGCCCCAAACCACCGATCTCAGCGCTGACGATCGGGCCAATTATTTAAAAGAACAAATGACCATATCAGACAGGAAATTTCCCCCAATCCCTTCATACCATGCACTGTCCTTCCTCCCCCACTGCATCTAGCTCACTCTCTGTCTTTGAACCAGTCATGGAAGAAGAAATGACCAGTCTCCTTGCATCTTCTCACCCCTCTTTTTGCACCAGTGACCCTATTCCCTCACATCTCCTTCAGTCTATTTCTCCAGCTGTCACCACTCACCTAACAAAAATATTCAGCCTCTCTCTCTCTTTTCCGGTATCTTTCCCTCCTTATTTAAACACGCCAGCATACATCCATTACTTTAAAAAAATCCCTCGATCAAAACTGTGCTGCAAACTATAGACCTGTTTCTAATGTTCCCTACATCTCTAAAGGGAACCATTAATAACCTAATTGATGACAGCCAAGATTGCAAGTGCTGGGATTTCTGCAGGTGGTGCCCATACTCATTATTGAACAAAGGGAGAGGTTTCTAAAATGTTGCTTCCATTTTTTTTTCATTTGCATAGCATTAACCTGTTTATCTGTCCTGTGATTTCCAGAATTCCACAACATTTCCATCTTGATGTTACAATTTCAACATTGAGGAGTGTATGTTTTAGGCCGGAGTCACACTACTGTACAATACGACCGAATGCTATGCGAGAAAACATTGCATAGCACTTGGCCCAGTATTACTCTGTGGAGCAATCCAGATCAACTTTTATTTCTCAGGCGTATTCGGCTAGCTTGTAAAATCGCAGCAGGCTGCGATTGTACGAGTATATCGTCCGAGACTCGCCAATGCAAGCCTATGGGTGCGAGAAAAAAAATCTCACAGCATTTGGACCATGTGAGGGCTGTCCAATTTTTACACACAGATGCCCATTGAAAAGCCGGCAATTCAGCAGCCTCGTACAGTAAAATCACAGCGAGACCCAAGAGGAAAGAATAGATAGAATAGATGTATACACATAGAACAGATATATATATATATATATATATATATATATATATATATATATATATATATATATATATATAGTACAGACCAAAAGTTTGGACACACCTTCTCATTTAAAGATTTTTCTGTATTTTCATGACTATGAAAATTGTACATTCACACTGAAGGCAACCAAACTATGAAATAACACTTGTGGAATTATATTCTTAACAAAAAAAGTTTGAAACAACTGAAATTATGTCTTATATTCTAGGTTCTTCAAAGTAGCCACCTTTTGCTTTTATGACTGCTTTGCACATTCTTGACATTCTCTTGATGAGCTTCAAGAGGTAGTCACCGGGAATGGTTTTCAATTCACAGGTGTGCCCTGTCAGGTTTAATATGTGGGATTTCTTGCCTTATAAATGGGGTTGTGACCATCAGTTGTGTTGAGCAGAAGGCTGGTGGATACACAGCTGATAGTCCTACTGAATGGACTGTTAGAATTTGTATTATGGCAAGACAAAAGCAGCTAAGTAAAGAAAAACAAGTGGCCATCATTACTTTAAGAAATGAAGGTCAGTCAGTCCAAAAAATTGGGCAAACTTTGAAAGTTTCCTCAAGTGCAGTGGAAAAAACCATCAAGCGCTACAAAGAAACTAGCTAACATGAGGACTGCCCCAGGAAAGGAAGACCAAGAGTCACCTCTGCTTCTGAGGATAAGTTTATCTGAGTCACCAGCCTCAGATATCGCAGGGTAACAGCAGCTCTAATTAGAGACCAGGTCAATGCCGCACAGAGTTCTAGCATCAGACACAGCTCTACAACAACTGTTCAGAGGAGACTTTCTGCAGCAGACCTTCATGGTAAAATAGCTGCTAGGAAACCACTGCTAAGGACAGGCAACAAGCAGAAGAGACTTGTTTGGGCTAAAGAACACAAGGAATGGACATTAGACCAGTGGAAATCTGTGCTTTGGTCTGATGAGTACAAATTTGAGATCTTTGGTTCCAATCACCGTGTCTTTGTGCAGCGCAGAAAAGGTGAACGGATGGACTCTACATGCCTGGTTCCCACCGTGAAGCATGGAGGAGGAGGAGGTGTGATTGTGTGGGGGTGCTTTGCTGGTGACACTGTTGGGGATTTATTCAAAATTGAAGGCATACTGAACCAGCATGGCTACCACAGCATCTTGTAGCGGCATGCTGTTCCATCCGGTTTGCGTTTAGTTGGACCATCATTTATTTTTCAACAGGACAATGACCCCAAACACATCTCCAGGCTGTGTAAGGGCTATTTGACCAAGAAGGAGAGTGATGTGGTGCTACACCAGATGACCTGGCCTCCAGTCACCACCAGACCTGAACCCAATCGAGATGGTTTGGGGTGAGCTGGACCGCAGAGTGAAGGCAAAAGGGCCAACAAGTACTAAGCACCTCTGAGAACTCCTTCAAGATTGTTGGAAGACCATTCCCGGTGACTACCTCTTGAAGCTCATCAAGAGAATGCCAAGAGTGTGCAAAGCAGTCATCAAAGCAAAAGGTGGCTACTTTGAAGAACCTAGAATATAAGACATATTTTCAGCTGTTTCACACTTTTTTAAGTATATAATTCCACATGTGTTAATTCGTAGTTTTGATGTCTCTAGTATGAATGTACAATTTTCATAGTCACGAAAATACAGAAAAATCTTTAAATGAGAAGGTGTGTCCAAACTTTTGATCGGTACTGTAATATGTGTGTGTGGGTCTGTGTGTTTATTTACAGCTATATATTTCTCTATAATATATATCCTTTTTATGCAAAGTATTTCTTATTTTATTTTTTCATTTTAACTTACACTTAGTATAAATTCAGACTTTTTGAGACTTGAGACTTTTCAGAGTTACAGAAACACAGCAGCATTTTTTTTTTTTGCAACACACAAACCACAGAAACCTTTGCAGTTTATTTAGTCATTTGGGACAGAGACTTGTGGAGGTGAGTAATGAGTTTCAGCAGGCCGTGGGCAGAATGCAGAGCGTTTCCCTGTGGGCAGAGGGTCACTGATGACACAGAGCAGGTAGTGCTGGAGACTTCCCTCCTTCCTGCCCAGGTGAGTCACCACTCCTAGTTTCAGCCAGGTGACCTGTGACGTCACTGCCCTCTTCTATATAACTCACCTGCAGGAGCTCCTGGGGTTTGCATTCTTCATTTTTGGAGATCTGGTCCTTCTTTTGCTGCTGTGGCTGACATCTGGATCCCAGGCTCAGAGCTTCCTCCTGCTGCTCCAGTTCTAAGGATCTGCACAGAACCCCCCAGGGCACTGGTTTCGGTGGGGGAGGGGACCAGCAGAGTATCCAGGTGTAACTAGAGAACAGCAAGTTTCGTCCTTGTTTGTGATTCAGGGAGGGACCTGTCGGACCGGTCTGTCCTGGTATAAGGAGGAGGAGGAGGAGGAGGAGGAGGAGGAAGCCACTGCAGGTGAAGGCTCAGACCCCAAAGGACATAATCAAGGCAGAGGAGTCCAGAAGGATGAAGACCTCCGCTATGTTAGGGCTTGGAGCTGCCCTGCTCTGCTGTATCCTCATCACACAGGCTCAGAGCCAAGGTGAGTCCCTGCACTGGCCCCTGTGGGGTGTGTAATCTGTAATGGTGGCCAATAATCCAGCCCTGGACCCTGATCCCCTTCCCCAGGATCAGGTGTATGCAGTGGAGGCAGATTTTAATGGCCCTAGATCGCTGGAGTCATGCAATGCAACAAGAAACTATGGGCAAGCCTGCTGGGTGTTGTAGTGTCTAAATGTGGTGTGCTAGGGGTTCTCCCATCCTGGTTGGTTTAATTGATTTTTTTTTTTTTCTGATCTGTAACCTTTGCCAGACTATAGAATAAAATGGCCACTATACTTTGCCAATAGAGATCACTTAGGTGGAAATTGCACTGAGCCCCCAATGTGAGATGTCCACCAGGCTCCCTACTGTTATAGGTAGTTTAATAGTGGTGGTCTTCTTCTCTTATGGGCCTCCCTAGACTACAATCCCCTGCTGTAGTTCTGCTGGTTTCTATGGAAGTAGTCTATAACGCCTCGTCTTGTAACCTGTGACTTCTCTGCTGCTGGGTTAACCACAACTCCCAGCAAACCCTCCGCAGGAATATGTGGGTCACAGGTTGCAAACCATTAGAGTAAATTTATACTTTTTTTTTTTTTTTTTTTTTTTTTTTCCAGTTTTCTAAAACCTCCTTAAAATTGCTGCACTTTTAATGTGATTATTCAGAATTGTGGCCTAATAAAGCGATGTGAACAGCCTTACTGATGCTCCCCTGGCCCCTTTTAGCTTTGGTGTGTTGGTCCAAGTTCATATTGGCAGAATTTGTCTTTCTTGGGTTTATATGGCCTGTATAATCAGTGATAAGATAGGAAGGTGACAGGGAGGTGTATGTGTGACTAGTGTTATCTGGTGCTGATAAGATAGCGCCTCTGAACCGTTATCTTCTCCATGTCTGCTCTGTGCTTCTATAACAGGAGCAGGTCTCATGCCTAGATGGTCTCATGGCTCAGTCTGGCATGAGGGCAGCTTCCCGCCCAGGCTGCGCTGCATGAGGTGTGGCTCCATAACAAAATGGCGCCGGGTTGTGCTCCCTCAGGGGGAGGGAGGCAGGTGGCCCTATTTATCCCTGCTTACTCCTGTGACGTTACAGGGAGTGGCAGTGACTGTACCTGGGGCTGTATTTGTATCCCATAGACTTGTCTATTATGACTCTGTATGGAGAATAGGGTCTGTGGGGGAGGGGAGCTTTCCGTGTGGATGGTAATGCCGTCAGCCCAGCTAGAACTAAGTTTAGCCTACTTCTCTGTAATTATCAACTTGGCTCAATAGTCTGCTTAAGTTTGGCTTCTAATACCTTATGCAAGACTACGCTCACATTTTAGACTTGAGGCAGCGCAAAACTTGGCGTGCAAGGGGGAACTCCCCCCAAACCAGTAATTTTACTCCTATCCACTATGGCATCCTGGTTGGTAAGGGTATGTCTCAAATATTTGATGATTTTAGGGTTTTTAAACTTCTCTGTAGTGAGAGTAAGTGTACCCCTCTTTTCTGGGTGATTACCCTTTCACTCCTCCATACACAATGGATGGCTGTTGGGTGACCAATTTTTATTTTGGATGATCGTTTGGCTGACGGCTATAGCTCCTAAAATTCCCCATACACAAATGCTTGGTTCCTCCGACCACTCGTGTCCTAGCCAATGCCAGACTCCTCTCGTGGCAGCTTATCCTCCTGGAGGACAAAAGGGGTCAGCCATCGGAAATCTGCCATTTGAATTGGAGAAGGACCTGGCTCCTAGATCAAGGGAGAGTTGGGCGGCCTCCATACACATTACCGTCTGCCGATGTTGGTCTGTATGGTGGCTTTTAGACTTTAGAGTGTGATCACACCTTCACTAACTGTTTTTCAGGCTTGATATTGTTGCACTACAGGAAATGGTACCTGTATTAACCTCTTCATGACCTTGGGATTTTCCGTGTTCGTTTTTCACTCCCCTCCTTCAGAGCCACAACTTCTTTTTTTTTTTTTTCTGTCAATATGGCCATGTGAGGGCTTATATTTTTGCGGGACGAGTTGTACTTTTCAATGACTTCATTGGTTTTACCATGACTTGTACTAGAAAATGGGGGGGGGAAAATTCCAAGTGCGGTGAAATTGCAAAAAAGTGCAATCCATGCGTGTTTTTTGTTTGGCTGTTTTGCTAGGTTCACTAAATGCTAAAACTGACCTGCCATTAGGATTCTCCAGGTCAGTACGAGTTCATAGACGCCAAACATGTCTAGGTTTTTATCTACCGTAAGTGGTGAAGAAAAATTCCAAACTTTGCAAAAAAAAAAAAAAATCTGCGTCATTTTCCGATACCTGTAGCGTCTCCATTTTTCGTGATCTGGGGTCGGGTGAGGGCTTATTTTTTGCGTGTCGAGATGACGTTTTTAGTGTTATTACTTTGGTGTAGATACGTTCTTTTGATCGCCTGTTATTGCATTTTAATGCAATGTCACAGTGATCAAAAAAATGTAATTTTGGCGTTACAATTTTTTTCTCGCTATGCTGTTTAGCGATCAGGTTAATCATTTTTTTTTTTTTTTAAATTGATCGGGCGATTCTGAATGCGGCGATATCAAATGTGTAGGTTTGATTTTATTTTGAACGGGGCAAATGGGGGTGACTTAAAAAAAAAATAAAAATAAATCTATATCTATATCTCTTCAGTAGCCTCAATGGGAGTCTAGAAGCTGGCATAGCCTGATCGGCTCTGCCTCATAGCAACGATCATCAGGTCGCTCCTATGTAGCTGACTTACAGGCTTGCTATGAGCGCTGACCACAGGGTGGTGCTCACAGCAAACCGGCATCAGTAACCATAGACGTCTCGAGGACCTCTGTTACTATCCTGATGCATCGCTGACCCCCGATCATGTGACAGGGGTCGGTGATGAGCGCATTTCCGGCCACGCGGCCGGAAGCGGTAGTTAAATACCGCTGTCAGCGTTTAACGGCATTTAACTAGTTAATAGCAGCGGGCGGATGGCGATTCCACTCGCCGCTATTGTGCACACATGTCAGCTGTTCAGAACAGCTGACATGTCCCGGCTTTGATGCGGGCTCACTGCCGGAGTCCACATCAAAGCAGGGGATCTGACCTCGGATGTACTATCCTGTCCGAGGGCAGAAAGGGTTAAATATTTTACAAGCATACAAAACTGCAAAAATGTAACGGTGATGGCTTGCCTCTAAATCGTGTAATGGCTTTCATATAACAGACCAGTTGTACGGCCTTTCCATTAATTCAGAGTACCTGGGACATATTGGACTGCTCTGTACACTTAGACTTGGACTGGCCATTTGATGGCTGTTGACCACTTTTGTCAAAATTAATATTCTTTTGTGTTCTTTGATATGAAGGAAGTAAAGGCTACAATACCACTGATTGCGTTGGCATTGGCCAACCATCTAGTACAGGGGTCCCCAACTCCAGGCCTCGAGGGCCGCCAACAGTGCAGGTTTTCAGGATTTCTTTAGTATTGCGTAGGTGGTAATGTGATTATCTGCACAGGTGATGATTCCAACACCTGTGCAATACTAAGGAAATCCTGAAAACCTGCACTGTTTGCAGCCCTCGAGGCCTGGAGTTGGGGACCACTGATCTAGTATGTATGGTCCCATTTCTTTTGTGCTGTGGTCAGACATGGAGGCTGAACTCCAATTGCCTGATCTCTCCAACTTCTCATCCTGCCTTCAAATAAGCTGCTGCCAGACAATTCTGGCAGTGGCTTTTGCCTCTACTCAAAACCCTGGAACGTTGGACAGAACATTCCAGTGTATTGGGGAGGGCAGTGGTGGACACAGACAGAAAAACAATATATGGGGCCTTTGCAGCCCAAGATGTCAAAAAATGCAACATTGCATGTGCTATGGAGGTAGGATGGGACCCCTGTGCGACCATAGGTTGCACCAATGATATGTCTGCCCCTGGGGGAGGGGAGAAGTTGGGCAAGAGTCATTCGACCAACAGGTTTGTTGTATGGTGGTTTGTTTTTTATCTATTTTTTTGCTTGACCGCTCTAGCGGTTGACTTCCTTGGGAACAAAATATTGACATCTGTTATTTGGTGACTGTTGGGAGGCCCCATAGACCTTGTCTGAACCTGCCATGACTATCTAATAATATTTGGCCTTCATCCTTATATCCTCGTCTTGCTCCCCTGCATAGTTTGTCCTCTTTAGTGCAATGTACCATCTATTTTCAATCTTTCTACACAAGGTCATGGTCTTTGAAATAATGACGCCATTACTTAAAGGGAGTCTGTCACCACACTTGACCTATGTAAAACTATATTACTATGGCCATACAGGATACAGAATGCTGGAAAAAGCTTTACCTGTGTCTCATATCGGATGCCTTGTTGTTGAGTTCATTATCACTTCATATACACAACCTCTTCCAGGCTCTGGGAGGATGGTTCCTGGAATATAACTCTGCCTCCAGAGCTTCTGTCACATGAAGGGAGAGTTACCAATGTGAGACTTGTAACTAACACAGAACAGGAGAAATTCAATCTGTCATCTTGCAAACACATTTTTTGCTTCTCGGCTCTGCGGTATTGTAACACTATTGCAGCCCTGTCTACCTGTGAGATTGAAGCTGGGAGAAACCTCCATAGGTGTCAGGTATAATCACACACAGCTCTACAGTGAGACCAGGAGAGCACACTCTGGAATAGCGCTGCATTCTAGATTACAAGCACAGTGGATGGGATTTATAGAAATCACATGCCAACTGTGCTTCTATTTGACGCAGCGTAAACTCGCCCACAGTGTGTTTTCAAGCCGTGGCATGTCCATTTCTGTTGAGGAGACTTTAGTCTCCACAACAGAAATTTCCACAATAGTTATGTATTTGATGCGGATTTACCTGCATGATTAGAACGCAGCGAAAATACGCTGTGTCCAAAGCGCAGGTTCCTTATCGTGGGCACAAAACCTCACACTGGTAACTCTGCCTCCAGAGCTGGCTTTACATGAAGGAGAGTTATTTTAACGGCACCATCCGCCCCAGAGCTTGAAAGAGGTCATTTATATAAAATGATAAAAGATGATTTATCAGCAAGCAGAGATCTTATGAGGTACAGGGAGGACTGTTCTAGGCAATCTATAACCTATATGCCCATATTAATAATTTAGAGGTCAAATGTGGTGAGATTACCTTTAACACGTAATGGCGAGTCGTGCTGCAGCCTCTCTGGTCATGAACAGCTTCACATGGGACTATAGGACTTGTCGTGCTTCGCTGCACTGTATGTAGTCAGAGGATGCAATCAGTCTGCAAAGCAGGAGATTGGAAGCCGGACTGATCACTCTTCTCCGGTGGCTCCTTCTTGGCCTTGCTGACCTGTGCTGCATTTAGTTTTATTTTGGGGAAAAAAAACCTTAAAGTGCCACATGTGGGTAGTAGAAAAACCCAATTAAAAATGGTCTCATCAAGATATGAGTTTTTAAACGGGGCACTATACCTGTAATGACATCAATCATGTGTTTGACGAATGTGATCTAACAGGGCAGTTCTGTAAAGTTCCAGAATAATTTCATGAGCGATTGTTGCAAAGCTTGTGCAGTCAGTCTGCTGTTGCATTCCTATATTTTTGGAGGTCTATGGCTATGGTCACAAATATACCTGTAATATCTGTATAAAATATTCCTTATGTATTGTGTATGGGGAAGGGTAAATGATCTAAACACTCTAGTTTATAAGTGAAGCTCATTCATTGCAAAAAAAATAGGATTGGGAGACTTCAATACAATATACATAATTCGGATTCATTAAGATTTTTAATGCACACTGCAGCAGCAGCATGGCACTGCCAGTGGGGTCTTGTAGACTTTTGCAAGGATTTCTCTGCATTCAGAAGATCTGCGATGGTTGGTGAATTCTTATACTATGCACCAATTTGAGCAGCGTTGACTCCATATTGATCTCCATTACGGCACTCACTGGATCGTTACTTGAGCTGTGAGCTGCACTTGAGCAATCTTCTGTGTGCCTGTAATTCCAAGCAGATTTGGTATACGATTTGTAGTATGAATCTCTATTACTGATGTGGATTTATAGTACGATGTCTTTTCCTCTACAGACTGCAAATGCGACACACACTTCGATGGTAAATGTGCTGCTGGAGGCGGCGGTGCTGCGAACTGCGCGTGTACACTCTCTATAGGGCCTGATTTGAAGGAGGTCAACTGCAATAAATGTAAGTATTAATGTATCCTGCAAAGCAGATGTTGGGGCACATTTATGTTGTGAGCTGTATGAGCAATGCTGAATTTACAGGCTTGGTTTTTTTCTTCCTCCTAAATGCGAAGTTATGCAACTTTCTAAGAAGTCGAAGAAATTTTGACCAGCCCCAGCAGAGAATCTGTTTGTCTTTCTAGATGAGTGATCTTCCCAAAAAAATTACAAATCTGTAAGAGGTCTTGGTTTTGAAGGCTCTGCTCCACCTACCTTCGGTGTTAAAGATGGCAACAGCAGAGGAAGTTGGGTGGATTTGTACAGCATTATGGGGGGAGGGGGGGGAAGAAGCTACAAAAGAAATGGCATTAAAATAAAAGTTGTGCCAATATGGGCTAATGGGAGGTGCAACATCTTGTATAAATTCCTCACATCCAACCTATGCTACTGGGAGACACTTCTACGAGAAAAATCTGAATCTTTGATTTGGTTGCAAGCTGCATATCAGTGGGTCTGAAAGATGCACAGAACATTCAAACCTTAAAGGATAAGTGATGTTATACCATTCTACATACTGATTTATTTTTTTTTCTTTACAGTGATTCCAAAATGCCTGCTAATGAAGAAGGAAAGCCTTGGTACAAAAGCCGGGAGAAGACCGAGACCTCCAAATGCCCTTATTGACAACGATGGCCTCTACAATCCCGATTGTGAAGCAGATGGTACCTTTAAAGCAAGGCAATGCAATGGCACACAGACCTGCTGGTGCGTCAACTCAGCTGGAGTCAGAAGAACTGAAAAGGAAGACATGCAAACTAAGAAGTGTCCCGAGCTTGTTAGGACTTTGTAAGTGTCAACCTGTTGGTGTTCAGGATTTTTCAGGAGTCTTTTCACTAAATCCAGACCATAATATGAAATCACTGACCAAAATGTCCACTGGTCATCTCAGCCACGAAGGCTGTCTTTATTTTTACTGTGTAAACTTAGTCCAAGCAGTCTGATATTGTGCCCAAGTTATTATAGTGGTGCTCTGTGCCATGTTACTTTCTCTTATGCAGCCTTCCACTTAAGTGATGACTGAAAAACCCTTTTAAGAGCAATCGGCTTGCTCATATTAAAAAAACAAAAACACAATCTGCACTACCTTCTCCAATAACACCACAGGAGTGTCGCCATAACTACAGTGTATGTGACCGCTGCAGCCGATCACTGGGCTCAGTTGTGATGCCAATGCACTTGGCTTACTCTATTTGCCCGAAATGTGGCATTAACTTCTGGCACCGTGCTGCATATTGGGCCACATAACCTTCAAGTGAAGTTTTGCCCCATTATCGGACAAAAAAAAATGCAGAAAGTGTTTGAAACGCCAAGTAAATATGGCACAAATCCTGAAATTTGTAATCCACTAGTGGCTCTGCTGAACCTTAAAAAAATAAATATTTAAATAAATAAAATGGACCACACATCCAAAAAGACACGAATGTTTCCCTAGCAGCATTAGGTCAATGTGTGGTCCATGCCTCTTTTCTGCAGTTACACACCTTGTGTCAGATCGACTAGTGTGTATGTGGATGGATAGATGCTACATAACTATTTTTTTTTCCCTATTTTTACAGTTGGGTAATTGTTGAAATGAAGCGTAATGACTCAGACAGTGTGAACATTGCAGATGTGCAGGCGTAAGTTACCTTTTTATGGACTCCTGACATATATATATTGTTGAATGCTAAATTAACACTTTCCTTCACCCAACAGGGCACTAAAGAACTTGACCACAACCCGTTACAAGCTGCCTGAGAAATACTTTAAAGGCGTTGAGGTGAGACTTCCCATTGACACTACATGGTGGGTCTTGCTGGTGGAACCAGACTGTTGTCAGACACTGACAAAATGGCTGACAGTCCGGGGTCCCCAAATACCCTTTTAAGCGCTGGTCAAACATGCACATTGCTGCTTCATTGTCTGAGTAATTTTGGCTCTCACATTGATCCCGCAATCAGTCCCATAGACATTGAACAGATCCACACACATGCTTGACTGAACATGTAAATGGCACAAAGGACTCTTATTTCAGCAGTCAGTGGGTGGTGGGATCCGACCTTTGGTTACATATGTTATCAGCAGGATACTTAAAGAAAATGCCATTGGCAGACAATGTGATCTTTATTTTTTGTATAGCGCTAACATATTCCGCATCGCCTTAGTTTTGCACATTATCATCGCTGTCCCTGTTGGGGCTCCCAATCTAAACTCCCTATCAGTATGTCTTTGGGTATTCCGGTTTCCTCCCACACTCCGGAGGAAACCCATGCAAACACAGAGAACATACAAACTCTTTGCAGATGTTGTCCTTGCTGCAAGGCTGCAGTGCTATCCACTGCACCACCGTGCTGCCTTTTACAACTCTACACACTTTCTTCTCTACAGATGGAAGAATCTTACATCTATGTTAATTTGCAACAAAATTCCAGCGAAAAGGCTGCCGGTGAAGTTGACATTGCCGATGTTGGCTACTACATGGAAAAAGATGTAAGTGTTTCCATATTCTGTAATGCTGTTTTCAGTGAACCCAAATTTCTGATGTCATGGTGGTGTTGGATGGAACTGCGATGGAGTTTATGGTATGAGCTGTTAAATGTGAAATTCTTTCTCTTCCAGATTAAGGGAGACAGCCTCGTGAATCCTGACAATAAGTTTCAAATCCTTGTCAATGGCAGAAACTTAGCGGTTAAAGAGCCTGTTATCATGTTCATCGATGAGAAGCCTCATGAGCTGAAAATGAAACGCCTGACCGCTGGCGTGATTGCAGTCATCGTGGTGGTGGTTGTGGCTATTGTGGCAGGAATAGTGGTCTTGATCATCACACGAAGGAAGAGGGGCAAATATGAGAAGGCTGAGGTAAGCAATTGACACTTTGCCCCACGTTTCTATAATGTAATTGGTCTTTACGCATACAAGCTGGCATCGGACTGTCCAAGGGCTGAACAATGATACCAAGGTCTAACTAAAAGTGCCTAAAGGCCTGCCCTAATGGGTAGAATATATTAAGTGATCAGTCACATAGTGGGGCTGAAGTGAGACATTAATGTAGGAAAGAAACTTAATTGGAAATGTAAGCACTAACAAATTATCACTGGAACCATAATACATACAATCTTCACTATTAAATTCCCTATTAATGAACTAAAGAAATTTCATTTTTGAGGTGTCTGCCGCAGTGATTTACTACATCGTAATTTTCTTTCCAGATGAAAGAGATGAATGAAATGCAGAAAGAACTCAACTCGTAAATGACGCACAAGGAGCTAGGAAAAAACCTGCGAATGCCCTTTGTCAAACTTTGATAAGTTTGTGTCAATACCTGTGTACACGATCCACCATGAAGCTGAATGACTGGAGCGAGTGACGTTCTCCAAGCCTATTATGCAGAATAACAGATATTTATCTTGGCGATTCCTCCACAGAACTTTCGTACCTGACATTTATGTATTGTCTTTCATCTTTTGAGACTTTGCATTAGTGGATTTTTTTTTTTTTTTTTTTTTTAATTAAACTTTGTAGATCCTAAATTGCCCTTAGGGACATTTTGGATGGACTCAGATTTTATGGTCAAACTACTTGGTAGGAATGATATGGCCCAAGTTTTTGTAGGGGAAAGGGGGGTGGGGTGGGAGGGTGTATGGTTTTTCCTGAAAACTAAATACGAATTTTTTCTTGAGTTACTACTTGTAAATATTCTTGAGTTACTTTTTTTTTTTTTAATGTAAATTGGATTAATAAACAATGGAAGTGTTTCTTTTACATTGTCATATTCTTAATAGAAGTAGCAAACATTCAAAATAAAGTACATGGAGGAAAGTATTGGACACATGCATGTTACAACTAAGGGGTCTTTATGACATCCAGTCTAAATCCAAAGGCATTATCATGGAGTCTGTACGTCCTATGCTGCAATAATGGCTTCACTCATCAGGGAGAGTTTCTAAAAGATTTTGGAGGGGTCTATGGGGATTTCTGTTCGATGCAATATAGCATGTGAGGTCACGACAGGTCCTCATCGATTAGTGTCTTGCCTCCATTCCAGTTCATAACAAAAGTGTTTGGATGTACAGATTGGACCCCTATCTAGCGCCTGTCTTAACCTCTTCACTATTGAAGACATTATTATTATTTTTTTTTTTTTTCCTTCATGAACTAGCAGACTTGAACAGATTCCTAAAAAATAATATACCTATATATACCCACAGTTTGAACAATGGAGTCAGGTGGGCAACAATCTCATGGCAATCCCAAAATCCAGCCTCATCCCACAGATGCTAGAGAAGCATGATCCGTCACTCCACAGAACACATATCGCCAACTCTAGAGTCCAATGGTGGCAGCTTCACACCACTCCAGCATTGTGCTTTGACTTTATGCTGCATGCAGTTGCACAGCTATGGAAACCCATGTCATGAAGCTTCCCGCAGGGCAAAGGTTGTGCTGATAACTGCAGAGTCCAAATTTCCATTGTTAGTCAGAGATTTTCGGTCCCTGCTCTAATTCTGTGGTCTCCACTTCATGGCAGAGCTGCTGTAGTTCCCAAATGCTTCTATCTTTTGGGAAGACTTCGGCTACATGGCCATTTTCGCCTGGACATTGGTTGCAGTGCTAAAGATTAATGTGCCGCTGCTACCCTGCTAGTGAATGGAGTCTCAATGCAAACCATAGGGGACAGCAACCAAGTCACAAAAAGTCAGACCCAGCCAGATTGAAACATGCTTGTTGTGGTACCCTAGGGGGGTCAGTTAAAAACCAAAGTAGTAAATGTAAATCTAAAAAAAATAAATGGGTAACTACAGCCCTATTAAATAAAGTAGCAAATAAATCCCATAAACAAACTGGCCATACTAATTAGGCAGCAACAATAATTAAATCTGTCCAGCTATGAGCGGAACAGGAAGAAAAGTTTGAACACTCGTGAATTGATCTCTAAATTATCTGACCGCAAAAACGATGTATAATTATATTGACAGAGCTGGTCACAAATCGTACACTGTAGTAAAGGCTTTCATGAAGACTAGTTATGGACAAATCAAATAGGCGATCACTCTAAATCAATATTTTCTATTCGCCACGACAGCACCCACTAGAGAGAGGGGATCCGCCCCTAGGAACAGGAAACCTACAGAGAGATAAAAGGGGCGGCCCCCCCTCGCTCCTCAGTTGGTTTCCTGTTCCCAAGGAGGGAACCCTCAGAGAGAATCTCTGCAGCTAAGAAGAGGAAAAGCTCGCCTGGAACACAGCCTGTACGTCTCTGCTGAGCGACAGGGGCCCCAGAGCGAGCATCAGAGACGGGGGTTCCTGTTGGTTCCCCCCTCATCTGGATAC
This sequence comes from Ranitomeya imitator, assembly GCF_032444005.1. NCBI lineage: Eukaryota > Metazoa > Chordata > Amphibia > Anura > Dendrobatidae > Ranitomeya > Ranitomeya imitator. Next base: position 48,417,861 of record NC_091286.1, read on the forward strand.
ATCAGCATGCCGGGATCACAACAGTCTCCCTGTTGGGAGACCGTTGGTTTTTGCTCCACCGCCTAAAGAATCCCCGTCAGCACACCAAGTAAGTGTCGCTATGGAAAGCGCTTACCCTCCGGCCACAGTGGGGCATGAACGGCCGCGGTAGCAGGAGCTTCTCTTCCTCTGCAGAGAAGGAAGACGCGCGAGCGCATGCAGGCGCTGTATGGTCGGCGTACCCGGATGTAAAGAGCAACTTCCGGGTATGCGGGGTCAGCTGAGCATGCTGGCGTGGACGCCTTGGCGCTCAACAGCGGTGGAGAGGACCAATAAAGTTGGTCAGGTAAAAAAAAAAAAAAAAAAAAAAAAGGGGGGAGGAAACATGGGGGCGTGTATCCCTTGTAAGAACGGCTCTATATAAGGCTGAAGACACATGGCACTGTGCGCACCATGTCGTCTCAGGAAGATATTGAGCGCCCACTGGAGGTTGTAATCCTGCCTAGTGGTGATGCTAATAAGAAAATCAGCGGACACTCAAAAATGAGTGATTCCACGGATAAATCAGGGAAAAAATCGTCCCGTTCCAAACCCCAGGCCGACCAGACAACTCTACAGCCGGTATATATTTTATTTTCCGGATAAGTGTATATATAGCTTCATATCTCTTACAGTAGTCTCCTCTGCTTGTGTCTTTTTTATAGGCTAAGCGGACTTCAAAATCTAAACTTCCATATTCGATAAAGTGTCCTTAGCGATCAGAAAGCGTAGTATGTCATTAAGGAATGTCATGTCACTACTAGGTTCTTTAACATCGTGCATTCCTGCGGTCCAGTGGGCGCAGTTCCATACTAGACATCTACAAAAATTTGTATTGGATGAGGATATTAAAAATAGAGGATGTCTGGATAGAACAGTTTTCCTAACGTCAGAAGTAGTACACTCCCTTATGTGGTGGTTGAATCGGAAAAATCTTTCGAGAGGGGTTCTATGGGTAATCACCCCTTCTAGTATAGTGACCACAGACGCTAGTCCTGAAGGCTGGGGGGCACATTTTCAGGATCAATGGGTCCAGGGTCTTTGGTCCAGTTCAGAACTTAATAATTCCTCAAATGTCAAAGAGTTGAGGGCTATATACTACTCCCTACTTCACTTTCTTCCTCAGCTCAGCGGCTCACACACAAGAGTATTCTCCGACAACACCACTGCGGTGGCGTATCTGAACCATCAAGGAGGTACAAGGTCGGACAAACTCAGAGAAGTGGCTTCAGACATCATGGAGTTGGCCGAAGGTCATCTGCTATCCTTGTCAGCAGTGCACATGAGGGGCATAGACAATCTTCATGCCGATTTCCTCAGCCGTCACACTCTTCATCAGGGAGAATGGATGCTGAACAGGAAGATTTTCAGATTAATAACAGCTCGATGGGGTGTTCCTCAAATAGACTTGTTTTCCACAAGAGCCAACCGTCAGGTCAGGAGGTTTGCCTCTCTATGCAGGGAGGACAAGCCGGACATACTCGATGCCCTCCAGGTACCATGGACATTCGACCTGGCCTATGCTTTCCCCCCATGGAATCTATTACCTGTAGTAATAAGAAAAATAAGGGAGGAAGGCGCAAGAGTTCTGTTAATAGCCCCATTCTGGCCCAAAAGGCCATGGTTCTCATGGCTGAGGGCGATGTCAGTGTCAGACCCGTGGATTCTGCCTCAGTCCAAGGACTTGCTCTCTCAGGGACCATTCCTTCATCCTCAGGCAAAGGGCATGAACCTGACTGCCTGGAGTTTGAGAGGCAGTTACTAAGTATAAGGGGGTTTTCTAGTGGGTTAATTAACACTCTTATGAAGAGTAGAAAACCTTCAACTACTAGAATTTATGTTAGAATTTGGAGAAAATTTCTTCAATTCCATACTGCACAACTTTCATCTGAGGTTCCTATATTTCCAGTGTTGGAATTTCTACAAAGAGGTTTGGAATTAGGACTCTCCGTAAGCACTCTGAAGGTCCAGGTTTCAGCTTTAGGAGCTCTTTTTAATTATGATGTTGCGGGTAATAGGTGGATATCCCGATTCATATCTGCCTGTGAGCGTTCAAGACCAATTAGCATACCGCAGGTGCCTCAGTGGGATTTATCCATAGTCCTGGAAGCATTGACACAGCCACCGTTTGAGCCTCTCCATACAGCCTCACTAAAAAATATTTCTTTGAAAACGGTATTGTTAGTGGCATTAGTTTCTGCTAGAAGAGTGAGTGATCTCCAGGCATTATCTATAGATCCTCCCTTTTTATCTGTAACATCAGATAGGATAATTTTGAAAACAGACCCTTGTTATCTTCCTAAAGTAGCCACTACTTTTCATAGAACCCAGGAGATCTTGTTACCTACCTTTTATGAGAACCACTCAACTCCAGAAGAAGTAAAACTTCATACTCTAGATGTAAAAAGAATTGTGCTAGCCTATTTAGAGAGAACCAGGGACTGGAGGAAGAGTAGGGCTCTCTTTGTGTCTTTCCAGGGTAAAACCAAAGGTACCAGAGTGACAAAGAACACATTATCTCGCTGGATCAGAGAGGCCATAATCCTGGCGTATAAAGCTGGAGATAGAGATCCTCCAATGCATATAGGAGCACACTCTACAAGAGCCTTGTCGACTTCCTGGGCAGAAAGGGCGAATGTGCCAATAGACCTTATATGTAAGGCTGCAACTTGGTCTTCACCCAATACCTTCTATAAACATTATAGATTAGATCTATCCTCTGCTTCTGATCTGACTTTTGGGGTATCGGTCCTTGACTCAGTAAACCCACCCAGTCTATAGTCTCTGAAATTCTCTCTAGTGGGTGCTGTCGTGGCGAATAGAAAATACCGGATTACGTACCGGTAATGCTCTTTTATAGAGCCCACGACAGCACCCTTTCACATCCCTCCCTTTTCTGTATATAGTCGCACGTGGTGCTTCTTTGGTGAGGTGTAAATATTAGAAGAAAGTAGCATAAGGTTGTAAATATGTATATATATATATGGATATACCTGAACCTGTTAACTAAAACCTGGCGGCGGTTCCTCCTATTCTCTGTAAAACAACTGAGGAGCGAGGGGGGGCCGCCCCTTTTATCTCTCTGTAGGTTTCCTGTTCCTAGGGGCGGATCCCCTCTCTCTAGTGGGTGCTGTCGTGGGCTCTATAAAAGAGCATTACCGGTACGTAATCCGGTATATTGTCACCAGTAAACCTTACGATGAAAGTGTCATCCTTGCCGAACAGCGGAGGTTGGTGCGCTATATACAGTGATGACAGTGGATGTTCCTACACCCTGGGTGAACCTACGCTAGAAGTGATGAAAAATTACAAGCTTTGATACCACGAGGGGGCTCATCAGTGTCCACTTGTACATAACAAAAACAGATATAAATTGTACTTGTAGAGTACCTCAATCTCGAGGGCATGTCTGACTGCTACTCCATCACTTGCACCATAGGCCTTACGCATTTCCCTTAAACAATCAAGTTCATCTAGAAACTTTAACATTAGAAACAAAAATGTAATTTCTGATTCATCACCTGAGGAGCTTTAGTGAGGGGATGCATATGTTGTTTCCGACCCTAGGTACTGCTTGCAACTAACTAGCCTAAAATTCAACTATGAGTTTCTCTAAATTTCCAAAACCTTTTTGTAAAGATTCAATCTGTATTAAAGCATCTTTAGGGCTCTTTCAGACGTCGGAGATCATCGGTCCAATCGTGGATCACAATATGTGGGCTGACTGTGCATCTCCTGAACCAAACGTGAGGTCCTCAGAAATAAATGAAGCTGTCATGCTCAGGTCGTGTGTGTGTATGTATGTATGTATGTATATATATATATATATATATATTTTTTTTCCTCAAAAAAATAAAGGAAACACTAAAATCCCACATCCTAGAGATCACTAAATGAAATATTCCAGTTGTAAATCTTTATTACATAGTGGAATGCGTTGAGAACGATAAAATCTAAAAATGATCAACGTAAACTAATATCCCATGGAGGTCTGGAGTTGGAATGATGCTCAAAATCAAAGTGAAAATGAAGTTACAGGCTGATCCAACTTCAGTGGAAATGCCTCAAGACAAGGAAATGATGCTCAGTACTGTGTGGGGCCACCACGTGCCTGTATGATCTCCCTACAACACCTGGGCATGCTCCTGATGATCCGGTGTGGCCTCCTGAGGGAGCTACTCTCAGACCTGGATTAAAGCATCTGCCAACTCATGACCAGTCTGTAGTGCAATGTGATGGTGGATAGTGTGAGACATGATGTCCCAGATGTGTTCAACCAGATTCAGGTCTGGGGAACGGGCGGGCCAGTCCATAGCTTCAATGCCTTCATCTTACAGAAACTGCTGACACACTCCAGCCACATGAGGTCTGGCATTGTCCTGCATTAGGAGGAACCCAGGGCCAACCGCACCAGCATATGGTCTCACAAGGGGTTTGAGGGTCTGGGACTTAATGGCAGTCAGGCTACCTCTGGCGAGCACATGGAGGTCTTTGCAGCCCTCCAAAGAAATGCCACCCCTTGCCATTACTCACCCACTGCCAAACCGGTCATGCTGAAGGATGTTGCAGGCAGCAGATCGCTCTCAACGGTGTCTCCAGACTCTGTCACATGTGCTCAGTGTGAACCTGCTTTCATCTGTGAAGAGCACAGGGTGCCAGTGGCGAATTTGCCAATCCTGGTGTTCTGTGGCAAATGCCAAGCGTCCTGCACGATGTTGGGCTGTGAGCACAACCCCCATCTGTGGACGTCGGGCCCTCAGACCATCCTCATGGAGTCTGTTTCTAACCGTTTGTGCAGACACATGCACATTTGTGGCCTGCTGGAGGTCATTTTGCAGGGCTCTGGCAGTGCTCCTCCTGTTCCTCCTTGCACAAAGGCGGAGGTAGTGGTCCTGCTGCTGGGTTGTTTCCCTCCTACGGCCCCCTCCACATCTCCTGGTGTACTGGCCTGTCTCCTGGGAGCGCCTTCAGCCTCTGGACACTACGCTGACAGACACAGCAAACCTTCTTGCCACAGCTTGCAATGATGTGCCATCCTGATGTGAAGAAATTATTGAAGAACTTACTTAAAATGAGTAGGATTCATCTGAGGTCATTTTGGTGGCAAGCACATGGATTACTGCTACTCACATTCATACAAATAGATTAGTTTTATAAATTATATTAGTAAAACAGGATGATACCGCGCTAAAGGGAAATGTCTGTGCTGAGGAAACTATATATATATATAGTTTCCTCAGCATAGACATTTCCCTTTAGCGCGGTATCATCCTGTTTTACTAATATTGTTTACTTTCATTGACAGCCCTGGCATCTGGCTGTTTTGATACCAGCAGCAAAGGGTATCTTTTCTATTGGTAGCGCTGGTGTTTTCCTTTGTTGTATACAGTTTTATAAATTTGTGTAGCAAATCTGTGAGTGATACTATTGTTGGTGCCAAATTGATCCACACAACCTGGTCCGTCGGCCATGACCGCAATCTGTGGGGGATGGATGGGAGCTGTGAGATGCACTTCTTACCTGACAACATCCATGGCTCTAACCAGTGCTTGGCTTGACATTACATGTGCGTCATATCTGATATCGTGCCAGGCCAGCTAGCCAGAATAAAAGCCAGGGATGTCAGGTAAGAGGCGGTCTTCAAGATTACTGGACGAGGCTGTTGGACTGAGTCCTGCGAATCAATTTGCATCAATTGTATTCTTTCCTAGAATAAGAGGGCTAAATTAATAATATTAAAAAAGTTTAAGAACCTCTTTAACGACCTGTGTTAGCCATGTTCTGTCTACTAAGTAAATTAAAATGTAAATTAAAATTTGGCGGTTTGGATTTTTTATGACAAGTAGTGTTATATCATAGGCGCAATGTCAGGTAAGTCAAAAATACTGATGTATTCAAATGGTATCCATTCATACTGAACCTGGAAGGGCACCGACAGGATTACTAGGAACTTTGTAAAGTTGTTGGAAACTGTGACTTAATCATATTGATAGACCTATTTTATAACATATCTGCACTGTGTGAACAGACCCCAAAATGCAGTTATAATTGTTCCTTCAAACTGGTCTTTAAATGGTTGTAAATGGGCAACGCCTGGCATGCCTACTGGTGTCTGCATTTTCACAATAGCTAGAGTCAAAGGGATTGGTCAGAAATATGTTGATTGTGGAACCAGCACCATTTTCCCCTTTATTTGTTTAGTCAAGATACAGATCAATTTGAAAATGTGATGGAGCTTTGGAGTCATCGGGTCTGTTCCTCGTCATTCTACCTCGTAGACCACTGCAGCCTACAGGAGGGCACAACTTCAGCATAGACATGTACAATTTCATCACTCCGGTCTACAGACTGTGCCTGATGTGGCCACTTTGACAGTACAACCCCGAAGGACTAAGCCCATGACCTCCCTCCGTCACTGACTATAGCATACGGTCCCTGAAGATATGGAGTGGTCCCTATGCACAGATATATAAAAGCAGGACTTCAATCTCATCCACAACTTATAAGACGTGTACAGGGGAAGGAGAGGCTGGAGTTGTGCCACGAAAAGCACAATCACTTTAACTGCAGCTTCACAGAAAACGTGGTGTACAAAGGTGACCGATCTGCAAGAGACACTGTCGGTCCTCAAAATCCAGGGCTGGATTGGTGCCACTAATTGCATTCTCTGACCCTAGCATTGTACTTACCAGCCACCATCCTCAGCTGTCCCTGCACTGGCCATGGTCACATGCCACCATCTTGTGACCGCAACTTCTAACTGACCGGAAGTTCTCAATTAATCTTTAAATCTTTATTTTTTTTTTTCAATTAGACATGAGCAAATATCGTTAGCTCCCTCCTTATTCGGCTTGCTAATAGAGCTTACCGAATAGCTGCAGCGAGAACCTGGATCGCTCCCGATAATCACGTGTCCGGCGCTACAACTGCATGTGTTACAGCTGTGTGACAATCAGGGTATGTGCACACGTTCAGGTTTTTCCACGTTTTTCGTGATAAAACGCATAAAAAAGCCTACATATGCATCCTATCATTTAGAATGCATTCTGCAATTTTTGTGCACATGATGCGGTTTTTTCCGCAAAAAAATGCATCGTGGTAAAAAAAGCAGCATGTTCATTAATTTTGCAGATTTTTCGCCTTTTTTCCCGCTATATAATGCATTGGGAAAAACGCAAAAAAAAGTGCAAAAAACTTGTCAAAAACACATAAAAACCGCAAAAAAAAAACGCATGCGGATTTCTGGAAGAAATGTCCGTTTTTTGTCAGGAAATTTCTGCTAGAAAATACTGACGTGTGCACATACCCTCATAATACACATGCTCTCCATGTCAGTCTGTGAGCGCCTTGTTCTGGCCCTCATGGACTTTCACAAAGTTGTGACTATCATATTGCCCAGCAAACACTGGGGAACTGTCAGATTACAACCTGCAGAAAACAGATGAAGACGGCGACTGGTAAGTATGAAAAATAGGGACAGGATACTTACCGTAGATTAGATGCACCACTCCAGCCCTGCAATAAAGAACCCAGCAGGAATGGCGCTTATATACAGTATCAGCTAAGTATATGAGATTCAACAAATCTTGTCCAAATGCAGATTTCAGCCTTTGCAATAAAAATATTTCTTAGGCCGGTTTCACACTAGCGAAGAATACGGACGAGTGCTATGCGAGAAAACATCGCATAGCACTCAGACTAGTGTTATTCTATGGGGAAACTCACATCACCGTTTTTTTCTCGGGTGTATTCAGCGTGCAAGTGAAATCACGTACACGTACACGTATATCACCCGAAACTCGCCAATGCAAGTCTATGGGTGCAAGAAAAAAATCAGACACCACACGGACCATCAGTGTGACTTGCGAGAAATACGCACACATTTTCTCATTTCAGCCCATTGAGCCGTTAAATTAAATGAGAAAAAGCAGTGAGAAATATAAAGTCATACGGATACATAGATGCAAGGAAATCGCATCATCGCACTGGAAATGGATTACACACGGATGACCATACGGAGAACACTTGTGGACCCTCGGCAGGGAGACTCGGACAGAGTTTCCATACGTTTAATGTGACCCCGGCCTTAAGGCCCCTTCACATTTTAAGCGACGCTGCAGCGATACCGACAACGATCCGGATCGCTGCAGCGTCGCTGTTTGGTCGCTGGAGAGCTGTCACACAGACCGCTCTCCAGCGACCAACGATGCCGGTAACCAGGGTAAACATCGGGTTACTAAGCGCAGGGCCGCGCTTAGTAACCCGATGTTTACCCTGGTTACCAGCGTAAAAGTAAAAAAAAACAAACACTACATACTTACCTACCGCTGTCTGTCCCCGGCGCTCAGCTTCTCTGCACTCCTCCTGTACTGTCTGTGAGCACAGCGGCCGGAGAGCAGAGCGGTGACGTCACCGCTCTGCTTTCCGGCTGACCGACGCTCACAGCCAGTACAGGAGGAGTGCAGAGAAGCAGAGCGCCGGGGACAGACAGCGGTAGGTAAGTATGTAGTGTTTGTTTTTTTTTACTTTTACGCTGGTAACCAGGGTAAACATCGGGTTACTAAGCGCGGCCCTGCGCTTAGTTACCCGATGTTTACCCTGGTTACCAGTGAAGACATCGCTGGATCGGTGTCACACACGCCGATCCAGCGATGTCCACGGGAGATCCAGCGACGAAATAAAGTTCTGGACTTTGTTCAGCGACCAACGATCTCCCAGCAGGGGCCTGATCGTTGGTCGCTGTCACACATAGCGATTTAATTAACGATATCGTTGCTACGTCACAAAAAGCAACGATATCGTTAACGATATCGTTATATGTGAAGGTACCTTTAGGCTACTTTCACACTAGCGTTGTTTTCAATACGTCGCAATGCGTCGTTTAGGGGAAAAAACGCATCCTGCAAAGTTGTTTGCAGGATGCGTTTTTGCCCCATAGATTAACATTAGCGATGCATTGACACACGTCGCAACCGTCGTGCGACGGTTGCGCCAGACTGCCGGGAGCAAAAAATGTTACATGTAACGTTTTTTGCTGCCGACAGACCACTTTTTCCGATTGCGCATGCGCGGCCGGAACTCCGCCCCCACCTCCCCGCACCTCACAATGGGGCAGCGGATGCGATGAACATCTGCATCCGCTGCACCCGTTGTGCGGCGCAAACAACGCTAGTGTGAAAGTAGCCTTAGTCTTCATATAAAATCTTCACTAAAATCCGCAGAAAGGTCCCCGACATTTACCTATTTAATGCAAAGAGTCCAATCTGGGATTACGCAGCATAAACTAATGTTTTGTGTTTTCCGCATACACGGCGCCGGCTAATTTTCATGTCGGATTTTCTCTGCACTAACTTTAGGCTACGTGCAAATGTTCAGTGTCTGTAGCAGAAAGATCCTGCAAAAACTTATGTATCAGCAGGAAGAATGATATATAAAATACATGTGTATTTGTTTCCCCACTCATTAATACAGGTGAAATCTGCAGCAAAATAATGAAAGAATTGACATAAGCGTGGGCACGAAACGTCAGGAATCTCAATTGTGCCAAAACTGAACAGAAAAATGCGACAAAAATGCAAAGTGTGCACAGACCCTAAAAAATGCACCAAACGCTCATCGTGGGAACGTAGACGTAATCTGACTCCGCTCTCATTCTCGCCACTGCTGTTATAACACTTCAGATTTTCCGTGGAGCATATCCTGAGGAAAATTCATGGCTTAGTTGCCCTGTGGGAATCTACCCATAGACAATATTTGTTTTAGTAAATCTTCCCCATTAAATCCTTCCAGACTTTTGCATATGGAAGTACCAGGTAAATGAGCAAGAACCGCCACGAACATGCGCAGTGCGTGCGTGTGACAGCTCTTCGAGGAAATTCGCCCTCATCCAAGATGGCGCGCAGAATCCAATGACGTGTGACGTATGACGCCGTTGCCGGGCGACGCGGCTCTCTCTACGTCTTGTTGTTGTCATCCTGTGCTTCTGCTGTTCAGTGTTGGCGGGAGATTCCAGCATGGCCGTGCAGCCGAAGGAGAAGCTGTGTATGGACAGCGGGGCGGAGAGCGGCTTCCTCAGCTTCTATCACGCCATGCCGGAGAAGCCGGACACCACGGTGCGGGTGTTTGATCGGAACGACTACTACACGGTGCACGGCGGAGACGCGCTGTTTGCCGCCAAGGAAGTGTTCAAGACCAGTGGGGTCATCAAGTGTCTGGGATCAGGTGGGGGCTGTGTCCTGGTACTGGGGGTCCCTGGGGCGCCTTGTGTCCTGGTACTGGGGGTCCCTGGGGCGCCTTGTGTCCTGGGGGTCCCTGGGGCGCCTTGTGTCCTGGTACTGGGGGTCCCTGGGGCGCCTTGTGTCCTGGTACTGGGGGTCCCTGGGGCGCCTTGTGTCCTGGTACTGGGGGTCCCTGGGGCGCCTTGTGTCCTGGGGGTCCCTGGGGCGCCTTGTGTCCTGGTACTGGGGGTCCCTGGGGCGCCTTGTGTCCTGGTACTGGGGGTCCCTGGGGCGCCTTGTGTCCTGGTACTGGGGGTCCCTGGGGCGCCTTGTGTCCTGGTACTGGGGGTCCCTGGGGCGCCTTGTGTCCTGGTACTGGGGGTCCCTGGGGCGCCTTGTGTCCTGGTACTGGGGGTCCCTGGGGCGCCTTGTGTCCTGGTACTGGGGGTCCCTGGGGCGCCTTGTGTCCTGGTACTGGGGGTCCCTGGGGCGCCTTGTGTCCTGTTACTGGGGGTCCCTGAGGCGCCTTGTGTCCTGTTACTGGGGGTCCCTGGGGCGCCTTGTGTCCTGGTACTGGGGGTCCCTGGGGCGCCTTGTGTCCTGGTACTGGGGGTCCCTGGGGCGCCTTGTGTCCTGGTACTGGGGGTCCCTGGGGCGCCTTGTGTCAGGGGTCTGCAGACCACTGTAGCATATAATGGCCATTAACCCCTTGTTTCCCCCCCACGTCTGACCATGATTCGCTTTCATTGCGGCATACACAGGGTTACACAGGAGTTGTCGGGATGGCGACTCCCGGGTTACAGTAGTGAGGGTCGCCGTTCTGTGGCAGCAAGCAGAGATCCTGAACGTTGGGGTGTAAGCGGGAGACTGCGAAGACAGTCAGATTCGTGAGGAGTTTCTTAAACATTTAGGGTTTTTGTTACACGAATCGGGAAGGAGTTAAAAGCAATCAAACAAAATAAAGCACATTATTCTCCCCTGTCCTCGGCCCTCACCTGAGTCTTTTTGCTCCGCACAGATCTTCGGTTCCTCTACTGCCGGTCAGTAGTGCGCATCCTTCCCCCATGTGACTGCATCGGCCTCAGTTTAGGCAGAACCTAAGGTCTTCACGGAGGAGAACGGGGCCGAGGACAGGAGAGTATAAGGTGTTAGACCATTCCGTACCCTGTGTGCATTATGCTTTGTTGTCTGCACAATAAACAGCGATGGAGGCATTGTAGATTTAGGCCGAATTGAATCTTCCTGTGAGGGTATGTGCCCACGATCCGGAGTGGCCGCGGACGCTGCCTATTTATGCGGCACCAAACCTGCAGCGTCCAGCTGTTACAGCTTAGTGGATGGGATTCCAAGAAATCCCATGCCCACTATGCATCCACACACACCCACGGAGACGGACATGCGGCGCGTCTCTCCAGACCGCAACATGTCAGTTTCTCTCGCAGAGAATCTAGCTCCCGCAAGAGAAATTACATCAATAGAATGCAAAAAAAAAAAAAAACACCTGGAAAAGCAATGACGCTCCCCAAAAAGTATATAGTGCAAAGCAATATCAAAACAACAGGTGCACATGTTCTGTCATTTCTATTTATGGGGTGGTCCAAAGGCAAAGCATTCTTTCTCCTAACTCTCTACTGAGTCCCATAATTGTGAGCTATATATATATATATAATTTTTTTTTTTTTTTTTAAATATATTCGCTTTAAAAATTCCCTACCGTTGCCAAACTACACTAACTGCTTTTTTCCTTTTTTTTTTTTGCTATAGATGTGTTAACATTGCTAGATATTTTATGTATCTATGCTCCTTTCCCATACAGGAGGGAATCAGTCTGTGGCCACATGATATAATATGATAAATTATTATTCATTCCAAAGACATACTGATAGGGGATTTAGATTGTGAGCCCCATCGGGGACAGTGATGATAATGTGTGCAAAACTGTAAAGCGCTGCGGAATATGTTAGTGCTATATAAAAATACAATTATTATTATCATCATTTTAGGCAGTAAGAAGTTGGAGAGCGTGGTGCTCAGTAAGATGAACTTTGAGTCATTCGTCCGGGATCTTCTTCTCGTTCGTCAGTATCGTGTAGAAGTTTATAAAAACAAGTCCGGAGGTAAAGCCTCCAAAGACAACGAGTGGCACTTGGCTTTTAAGGTACTGACATCAACTTTTCACTTTATGGCGGGGTCTGTGTGCTTTAGGCTTCTTTCACACTAGCGTCGGAATCTCCCCGTCGCAATGCGTCGGGGAGAGATTCCGACGCTAGCGTTTGCTGCATTGCACAATGGGTGCAGCGGATGCATTTTTCCGGCGCATCCGCTGCCCCATTGTAAGGTGCGGGGAGGTGGGGGCGGATTCCAGCCGCGCATGCGCGGTCGGAAAAAGCAGTCCGTCAGGAGAAAAAAACGTTACATGTAGCGTTTTTTTCTCCCGACGGTCCGCAAAAGCACGACGCATCCGTCGCTCGACGGATGCGACGTGTGGCAATCCGTCGCAAATGCGTCGTCAATGTAAGTCTATGGGGAAAAAACGCATCCTGCAAGCACTTTTGCAGGATGCGTTTTTTTCTGCAAAACGACGCATTGTGACGGATTGCAGAAAACGCTAGTGTGAAAGTAGCCTTACCTGGTGACCTAATAAAGCTGTGAACCAAATGCTCGTTTGGCTGACCTCTGTTTCTCGGCCACGCTTCCATCTCCCTGTTACAAAGAGATGGAAGTAAACTGTAGTAAATTATTTTTGACAGCAGATTAAAGGGTTGTTCTAAGCTTGTCTTCAGGAGCGCAGCACTCCTCAGCGTCTTGGCATCCTGCTTACCAGGGGATGGTGGGCTCCTCAATGATTGACAGGTCGGAGAAAGCTGCTGCCTGATCTGTGCTTTTTCCATTACTGCAAACAGGCAGCTTTGCCTCTGCAACATCGGCGAGGTGCAAGTGCACTGCACATGGCACATGGCTGGATTAACCTCCAGAGCTGCACTCCTTGCCTACGGTGGCTGGTAATGTAGGCCAGAGGTCCCCAACTCCAGTCCTCAAGGCCCACCAACAGGTCATGTTTTCAGGATTTCCTTAGTCTTGCCCAGGTAATAATTGCATCACCTGTGCTATACAAAGGAAATCCTGAAAACATGACCTGTTGGTGGGCCTTGAGGACTGGAGTTGGGGACCTCTGATGTAGGCAATGAGCTGTACACTGTAAAAGCGAAAATCCCTCTCCTTTTGAGAATGAAGATCAATTTTAATAACAAGTAGATTGTAAAGTTGCTTGATTTTATAAGCACTTTGCAATTTTACCCATTTTTTTTGAAGATGAGAAGCCGCTTTGTCTCCTGGAGAAGCAAGATAATTTGATGTTTGAATCCAGCATGCCCGATCCTTTTTTCTGACAGCACCTGCCCTGTGAGAGTCGATATACTTCCATTCATATTAGAGGGTAGTTCAGGTTTGTCATGAAAATCTGCAGTCATGTTGAGTTCCCACAGTGTGTGCATCGTGTTGTCAGGGTTCTCCGGTGGCGAGAGCAGGCGGTCATTTGACTGCAATATGCATACTTCCGGCCACATTCTGACTAGTGAAGAGTGAGTGTACTCGTTGCTCGGGTTCTCCGGAGCACGCTCGGGTAACCTCCAAGTATTTGTTAGTGTTAGGAGATTTAGTTTTCCTCACCGCAGCTGAATGATTTACAGCTACTAGACAGCTTGATTACATGTGGGGATTCCCTAGCAACCAGGCAACCCCCACATGTACTCAGCCTGGCTAATAGCTGTAAATCATTCAGCTCCCGCGATGAAAACGAAATCTCCGAGCAGTAATAAATACTCGGAGGTCACCTGAGCGTGCTCGAGAAAACCCGAGCAACAAGTACACTCACTCATCACTAATTCTGACTAGACGTGCACAGCCTCACTCAAGGCGAGTGAATTGAGCAAGGCCTCGCATGTCTAGCTGGGAGTATGCTTTTCACAAACTTGCGGACACATGACCACCTGCCATCGCCACTGGCATTGGTGAACCCTGACACGCTGCAGAGTTTCATGACAAGAATCGAAATCCACTGAAAGATGCTATGAATCCATATAGACTGGCCCAATGCCAAACTAAAAGGCCAGCATACAATATCAATGGACATTCCGTATATAATAGCTCCTACAAGAAACACGGATTTAAAGTCCAAAAAGTAATAATTCAACAAATTTATTAAATAATGAGACATAAAATATATCACGAGAAATGTAGACAATACAAGTCACAGAAACCGCAAAGGCTCAGGTGTATAGGACATAATCATACCACATATTGTAAACAGGGTCAGCTGTACAACACATTGAAAGATGTATCATGATTTTATTACTTCTGCTGGAATCACTTTGTGTCCGTGGGCGGTAAAATACTGCTAGTTTGGATAGTGTGGGTTTAATATTTAGAGTGTCTAGCACCTTAATTTTGTCCTTTGGACATGCTTGAATTATAATCAAATGGCTGCAAAAACACATGCCAAAAATGCTTAGAAAATCAAGTTGGAAATGAAAACTTCCATGTTTGAATTTTTCACCTCAAATATTTCCTTGTGAACGAGCACTAAGAGAGTCCAGGCTCTACAGTCGTCGCATTGAGGTTTCTAATTGCACCTTCTGCTTTTTGTTTTTCAGGCATCCCCAGGAAACCTGACCCAGTTTGAGGAGATTCTGTTTGGGAACAATGATATGTCCTCTGCCGTCGGGGTTGTTGGTGTACGGTTGGTCAGCTCCGAGGGTCAGAGATTGGTTGGAGTTGGCTTTGTAGATTCCACTTTCAGGAGGCTTGGAGTGTGTGAATTTCCAGATAATGATCAGTTTTCTAATCTAGAAGCTTTACTGGTTCAGATTGGACCAAAGGAGTGTGTGATGCCTGGAGGAGATGCTGGCGGAGACATGGGGAAAATACGACAGGTAAGGCTACTTTCACACTAGCGTCGTGCACTGCACGTCGCAATGCGTCGTTTTTGAGAAAAAACGCATCCTGCAAAATTGCTTGCAGGATGCGTTTTTTCTCCATTGACTACCATTAGCGACGCATTGATACACGTCGCAACCGTCATGCGACGGTTGCGTCGTGTTGTGGCGGACCATCGGCAGCAAAAAACGTTACATGTAACGTTTTTTGCTGCGTTGTCTTCCATTTCCGACCGCGCATGCGCGGCCGGAACTCCGCCCCCAGCTCCCCGCAACTCACAATGGGGCAGCGTATGCGCTGGAAAAATGCATCTGCTGTCCCCGTTGTGCGGCGCTTGCACAGTATGCGTCGGTACGTCGGGCCGAGCCAGCGCGACCGCCCCGTACTGACGCTAATGTGAAAGTAACCTAAGTCACAAATGTCTGCGGTGACCTGTGCGCTGCTGAGCTACAGCCACACTGTACTAAGTTTTGGGATTCACTGTTGTTGTTTTTTTTTTTTTTTTTTTTCCTCAGACCCTTGTGAACATTAGGCTAGGTTCACATTGCGTTAGGGCAATCCGTTAAGCGCATAGCACTAGTGGATTGCGCTAACGCAATGTTTGTTTAGGGTCCGCGTTCGGCGTCCCCGGGATCTGCGCTAGCGAGGGGCGGACCTCGGACGCTGCAAGCAGCGTCCGAGTTCCGTCACAAAAGAACGGCACTTCGCTAGCGCGTGCCAAAAATGGCATGCGTTAGTGATGCGCTACAGCAAAAAATAACATTGCGGTCAATGGGTGCGCTAACGGACCCGCTGCACGGTGTTAATTGCGACATTTTCGCCGTGCAACGCAATGTGAACCTAGCCTTAGATGCACCTTCACAACATATGACGTAAAATTGCATCATATGTCGTGTCCCTGACTTTGATGTTGGCTCTGGCGCTGAGCGAGCATCTTTCCTTGTACAGGACAACTGATTTAGTTAGCTGTCATGTGCCATTAACAGCTGCGGGTGGATCGGAGCTCATCATAAATCCGGCTAATTGGCAACCCGGTCACGTGATCTGTTATCATGACAGCCCGGGGTCTGCGGTAGAATCCCTTTCCTGGAGTAAAAGCTCACCGACACAAAAAGAGGACTTAGAAATCCTCCAAAAAATTGAAAAAAAGTCAGAGAAAAATGCAGAGATGTTTACCTGCTGAAGCCTCCAACTGAATGCACTGGCTGGGTGCAGCGGACCCAATTTATGATGGCAAAAACACAGGTGCAAAAAATACCGATGAAACAACCACTTTCAATCCAGTGTTGGCTGTTTGGCATTAGTGCACAAAAAGATAAGCGATAATAGTCTGTATATGGCGTTATTCACACAGGCAATGCAGAGCATCTGGTTTACAGCCTATTACTAACGCACATATATACGGGCCGCCCAGTGCCACAAAATGCATGCTATGTGAATAGAGGCCAACAGTTTACAGAGCCATCTTGGTCCGGCCGCACCCTTTTTGGCACCTGTGTTTTTGCCATCATAAATCGTGTCCGCCGCACCCTGCCAGTGCATTCAGTTGGAGGTTTCAGCAGGTAAACATCTCTGCATTTTTCTCTGTGACTTTTTTTCAATCCCTTTCCTGTCATTACAATACTCCTGTGAACGATGGCATTCATAGGAGATTGTGATTTTTCTATACATAAGTGCTGAAGACCTACTATGTGTAGCACAGGCGATTGGACGATCGCAGCTTGAAGTCAAACAAAACAAACAATTTTAAATCACTCACCTTTTGCCCCATTGAAAATAAAACAAATAAAAAATGCACCTATAAATGTCCACTCTGTCAAAACATAAAGTATATTAATCAGATCAGTAAACGGCATAACAAAAAAACAATTGAGATGGCAGAGTTTTTTTTTTTTTTCTGCTGCCACAACGTTGCAATAAGAAGCAATCAACAAATCATATCTACCCCAAAATGTTATCCATAAAAACGTCAGGTCAGGGCCCCAAAAAATAAGCCCTCACACAGCTCCAGATGCCGAAAACAATGAAAACGTTACGGGTCTCACAAAATGGCGTCAAATGCAAAAAATATTTTTCATACAAGTTTTAGATTTTATTTTTTACTACTTGGATAAAAAAAATAAACCAATACTTGTCTGGTGTCTGCGCACTCATACTGATTTGGGGAATCAAATTTGCCGGTCAATCTATCTATCTATCTATCTATCTATCTATCTATCTATCTATCTATCTATCTATCTATCTATCTATCTATCTATCTATCTATCTATCTATCTATCTATCTATCTATCTATCTATCTATCTATCTATAGATCCCCATTTTTCAGTACACTACGTGGTAAAATCTGCACTGTGCCATTCAAAAGTGCAAAAAATAAGCCCTGACATGGCTATATTGCCGAAAAAAAAATGAAGTTATTGCTTAGTAAAAGGGTAGGAAAAAATAATGGAAAACCGCCATGGCACGAAGGGGTTAACTTCCAACACCGAAGTATGGTGGCGGTCAGGCATTTCCACTGCAGATGTATTACACAGCTGCTGTTTAGATGAATTTCTGTCTTTGCACTAGAAAAGACGTCTTAAGTTCTCCAGAATGGGAAGTTGCTTGCTCTGAGCGGCTCTGTGTTGAGTCACAGTAGGGGGTCCCAGCAGTTTGTGGTGCGAGTTTGGTGTTATGTCTTTTCTTTGGGATCTAATTTTTAGTTCTCATCTTTATTTTTCTATAATTTCTTTTCAGATTGTTCACCGAGGTGGGATTCTCATCACTGATAGGAAAAAGGCCGAATTTACCACCAAGGATTGCGTGCAAGATCTTAACCGGCTTCTAAAAGCTAAAAAAGGAGAACAGATCACTAGCGTGGCATTACCAGAGATGGAGAAGCAGGTACGCCTATACTTCAGTGACTGCAGCTGCGGAGCTACACAGCGACGTGCCTCGCGACTGTTATAGAGCAGAAGTAGTGCTGTAAAAATCGCAGTCGGATATGATGTGTTTAAGCCTATTATGAGTCACATGCGACTTGCAACCAACGACAAAATATCAATGATATTTGGAAACATTTGTGATTCCATCACAATAAATTGACGACCTTTCGTTTTCAGTGTTGTTCAACATGTCGCCTATGAACCTGTCCTAAGTGACATAGAGCCGAGTGCCATAGTCTTAATCACAGCACAGCAGCCCCATGTAATTCTTTACTATCCAGCTGTCTAATGTCCCATCCAATGTTGTTAGTAGAAGTTATTGTTCAAATTGCCTCTAATACAACATCTATTGGTGCTTTCTCTGACTTATTTTTTTCTTCATATGAAATATAGCTGCTATGAGGCCTTTTACATCTATCTGGGTGCTCTATAATGACCTCGTATATGAGGCCTACGACTTATGCTGTTAAATATCTGTGCATTGTAAGATTACTGTATATATATATCGGTATTATATACTGCAGGAGTAGTTTTCTTTTAATATTTGCTCTGTTATTTGATAAAAGACCTGTAAAAATGTTCACTAAAATATGTATAAACCCCATAATAGTATATGGTTTCAAAGGTAATGCGTCATGAGAAAATGATGTTTTCTTTTTTAAACAAGCGCTTGTTACATTTTTATTTTAATTTTGGCTATATGTATTATTTTATTTTAGTTTATTCTAATATCAGGATTTAAAATCTTGTTAATTTTCGCAATAGCCACTGGGGTGATTCTAGACTCATATTTCCTGTTTCAGAAACACGTACATTCGCATCAATGAACAGACTTCAATCTTGTGAATTCAAGCATCTAATGAGTGTGTGTAAAAGTGAATGTGAAAGGAAGATGAGCAGGGTCAACTGTGATATTATTGAGGCATCCGTTATTATTAGGGCTCTGTTTGTGTCTATTCGGATAAAATACTAGTTTTGGTTAACAACCCCCTTTCTGTACTCCTAGATTGCAATGTCAGCCCTGTCTGCAGTCATGAAGTATCTTGAACTGTTATCAGATGAGTCTAACTTCGGACAGTTCCAGATAACCAGCTTTGACCTGAATCAATACATGAGATTGGATAATGCTGCTGTTGGTGCATTGAACCTCTTTCCCGTAAGTTTCGAATACCGGAATGTGATTTAGACTTGGGTTCAGTCTACATCTTGCTTCTTTTTTTTTTTTAATATATAAATGTACAGTTCCTGTTGGCCATCAGTGTATTCCAGAAGTGTGTCCTTTTGGCATATACTGAGCTGGTATGGGTATTCAAAGTCTGCTACTCTTTCCTATGATGAAGAGCTTAGTAAGAGGTATACTTTGCTTTACACTCTTATTTATATATTTATATACAGTGTGTGTGTGTGTGTGTGTGTATATATATAGGGCCCCTTGTAGTTTAACATACTCACCATTCTGGTCGCTGCTCCTCAGCGTCCTGTCTCCGCCGCGGCTGCCGCCATCTTCTGTTCCCAGGATGCTTTGCGTAATTACCCAGATGACTTAGCGGTCTCGCAAGACCGCTAGGTCTTCTGGGTAATTTTGCAAATCATCGCTGGGAAAGGAAGATGGCGGCAGGCGCGAGCGCCTCAGCGGACAACGGAGGGTGAGTATAGCAGGTTTTTTGTTTTTTTAACATTACTTTTTTTTGCTATTGATGCCGCATAGGCAGCATCAATAGTAAAAGGTTGGGGACACACAGGGTTAATAGCGGCGGTAACGGAGTGCGTTACCCGCGGCATAACACGGTCCGTTACCGCCGGCATTAACCCTGTGTTAGCGGTGACCGGAGGGGAGTATGGAGCGGGCGCTGGGGAGAGTGACTGCGGGGAGCATGGAGCGGAGCACCGGGGACACTGACTGCGGGGAGTATGGAGCGGGCGCCGGGGACACTGTAGGGAGCGGGGAGTATGGAGCGGGCGCCGGGGACACTGTGGGGAGCGGGGAGTATGGAGCGGGCGCCGGCCACTGACTGCGGGGAGTAAGGAGCTGCCATTTTCTTCCGGACTGTGCCCGTCGCTGATTGGTCGTGGCTGTTTTGCGGCGACCAATCAGCGACTTGGATTTCCATGATAGACAGAGGCCACGACCAATGAATATCCGTGACAGACAGACGGAAGTACCCCTTAGACAATTATATAGTAGAGATATATATAGAGAGATATATATATATATATATATAGAGATATATAGATAGATAGATTTTATATATATATATAGATATAGATATAGATATAGATATAGATATAGATAGATAGATAGATAGATTATAGATAGATATATATATATATATCTATCTATAATCTCTCTATCTATATATATATCTATCTAATCTATAGAGAGAGAGATCGAGATCCAAAAAAGAGGCAGCACTCCATAGTTTAAGTGAAAAATGTGGAAGGTATAATCGACAGCGCGGAGGGGGCGGCGACCATCGCCCCAGAAGAGATGAGTGACGGCAGTTGGGCGCTTCACAGAGGAGGCTTCAGACCCGCCTCCGTGGACAAAGACAGGTATTTCTGCAAAGTTTCAAACTGCTTTATTTTAGTAATACCTGAACACAAAACTAAAAGAGCCACCTTGTTAGAATGCAGCATTACTGCTGCACATGGTGGCTCTTTTAGTTTATAACGGCTGCAGGGGGGTGACAGTGGCCCTTAAGAAATGAAGGTCAGTCAGTCCGAAAATTTGGGCAAACTTTGAAAGTGTCCCCAAGTGCAGTGGCAAAAACCATCAAGCGCTACAAAGAAATCAGCTCACATGAGGACCGCCCCAGGAAAGGAAGACCAAGAGTCACCTCTGCTTCTGAGGATAAGTTTATCCGAGTCACCAGCCTCAGAAATCGCAGGTTAACAGCAGCTCTGATTAGAGACCAGGTCAATGCTACACAGAGTTCTAGCAGCAGACTCATCTGTACAACAACTGTTAAGAGGAGACTTTGTGCAGCAGGCCTTCATGGTAAAATAGCTACTAGGAAACCACTGCTAAGGACAGGCAACAAGCAGGAGAGACTTGTTTGGGCTAAAGAACACAAGGAATGGACATTAGACCAGTGGAAATCTGTGCTTTGGTCTGATGAGTCCAAATTTGAGATCTTTGGTTCCAACCACCGTGTCTTTGTGCAATGCAGAAAAGGTGAACGGATGGACTCTACATGCCTGGTTCCCACTGTGAAGCATGGAGGAGGAGGAGGTGTGATGGTGCGGGGGTGCTTTGCTGGTGACACTGTTGGGGATTTATTCAAAATTGAAGGCATACTGAACCAGCATGGCTACCACAGCATGTTGCAGCGGCATGCTGTTCCATCCGGTTTGCGTTTAGTTGGACCATCATTTATTTTTTCAACAGGACAATGACCCCAAACACACCTCCAGGCTGTGTAAGGGCTATTTGACCAAGAAGGAGAGTGATGGGGTGCTACGCCAGATGACCTGGCCTCCACAGACACCAGACCTGAACCCAATCGAGATGGTTTGGGGTGAGGTGGACCGCAGAGTGAAGGCAAAAGGGCCAACAAGTGCTAAGTATCTCTGGGAACACCTTCAAGATTGTTGGAAGACCAATCCCGGTGACTACCTCTTGAAGCTCATCAAGAGAATGCCAAGAGTGTGCAAAGCAGTCATCAAAGCAAAAGGTGGCTACTTTGCAGAACCTAGAATATAAGACATGTTTTCAGTTGTTTCACACTTTTTGTTAAGTATATAATTCCACATGTGTTAATTCATAGTTTTGAATGTAGCAAAAACTGATATGTGAACTGAGTCACACAGTGTTTGAAAGACTGGCATGGTACAATCACACTGCTTCCTTTCTTTTAGGGATCAGTCAGACGACCATGTAAATCGTACCAAGATCAGACTGCAATTGCTGGATTGGCTGGTGGCTCTCCTGATTCGAGTGTGAAAGCTGCATAGAAATATATGGACCTGTCACGCTCGGGTCAGGAGAGCCGCTAGTCCGTTCAGACATTGCGGTCTGATCTCTGTCCGATTTAGATGGCCGTCTGACTGCGCTATTAGAGCACATTAAATTCCTGTAAAGTTCGATCTCCGACTTTAGGAGCAGAAATGTTGCTGCCAATTGTGCTATTAACTTCTACCTAACAGAATAACCCTTTATCACATGTGTGAAAGATAGGTGCTAACTTCTAGATTGGTGGCTTCTGACTGCTGGACTCCCCACCAATTGTCAGAACAGGACACTGTTATTCCTGTTAGAATGAGACGTCATTCTGACAGTCAGTCGGAATCTTGGCCGTCAAACTTCCACCTAACATCTATCATGGAGAAGGGTTCTGCCAACAGGTTTTAGTGACCTAATCTGAGAGCAGCATGATGTACAAGTAAGAGATCCTGATTCCAGCGCTGTCACTTACTGGGCTGCTTGCTGTAGTATTTATAAAATCATTGTTTTATTAGCAAGAGATTATCACTACAGGACTAGTAAACCTGCTGCCTGTTAGTCCAACCCCGTCCTCCCCACTTATTGGCAGCTTCCATCTGCACAGTGTACACAGAAAGCTGCCAACCAGTGGTGTGGGTGGGGGTATACAGAGCTGTGCATTCAGAGAACTGCTAGATCCTCAGCATTTAAGTTTTTAATTAAAACTGTAGCAAGCAGCTCAGTAAGGGACACATCACCAGAATCGGGGTTTTTGTCTCTACATTGTGCTGCTTTTTAGATGGGGTAGTAAACACCTTGTGATTGATTCCCTTTAAAGATTGTTTTTTTATGACTGTTATTTAAGAGAGGGAGGATTAAAGGCTATTATTCTGCAGATAGGGGATAATTTCCGACTGGCAGTGTGTCTACTCAACCTCTGCTCCATTTAATCCCTATGAGACTGCCGGGAAAATCTGAGAACAGCGCAGTAATAACTTTTATTTCTATAGCGCCAACATATTCCACATCACTTTACATTTCTGTACTAGGGGACTTGTACAGACAATAAAGACATTATAGAATAACAAATAATTCAACAGCTGCCAAGAGGAGTGAGGGCCCTGCTGCTCCAAGCTCACAATCTATGAGGAAATAGGGGAGACACTAAATGTAAATGGTAAAATGTGCTTATATTGTACGGTTCAGCCATCAATATAATAAATGGGGTGTTCACATAATGCGGCATGAACCGGTCACCAACCAGTATGTGTACCGTGTTCAGTACAGATACTAAGTGCATGGAGGCTATGTGAACAGATGCTACAAGGGTCCTGGTTTGGAAGAAAATTTTGGCAGGGTAAAACTGGAATAGTTACATATGTGAGTTTAGGTGGTAGACCAGTCTAAAGAAATGCGTTTTTAGGAAACGCTTAAAACTGTTTGCATTGGGGATCAATCTAATTGTCCTGGGTAGTGCATTCCAGAGAAGTGGCGCAGCACTTGAGAAGTCTTGAAGACTGGCAAGGGACGTTTAGATTGTTGAGAATGTTAATCTTCGGAAATTAGCAGAACAGAGGGCACGGGTAGGGTGATAGAGATGAGGGAAGACATGTAGGGTGCTGCTGAACCGTGGAAAAGCTTGGTGGGTGACAGTAATAATTGGTCCTTGTAGCGGAAGGGCAACCAGTGCAATGACTGGCAGAGGGTGGAAGCATCGATGTAGCTGTTAGAGAGGGATATGATCCCGGGTGCAGCATTCAGGGCGTATTGGAGAGAGGACAGTTTGGTAAGAGGGAGACCAAGATTAGTAAAGAGTTGCAGTGGTCCAGACGATAATGAGTAAGCGACGGTAAGTTTTTGCCTAGTTAGAGGTAAGAAAAATTTGAATTCTAGAGATGTTGTTGATGTGTAGGTGACAGCAGTTTCATAAGGAATGAATGGAGCAGAGGTGGTTAAGGCACGCTCCCACTTTTTTCTAGCCGGGTTCAAAGTTCTGCCGATCTGTAGGGCTCTCAGCAGTCGGACCCCCACAAATAATAATAATAATATCTAGACGTTATAATCTATCCTGTGGATAGGCACGTACTGCTCCTTACCAGAATATAATTTTATAGTGTTTTTTTTTTTTTTTTTGATGAATACGCCATGTAGAGGAGTAATAGTGGCAATTATTTGGTATTCTGCTGTTTGGATGGTAATGAAGAAAAAATAATAAGAATATGTTGGGCTTGTCTTATGTTCATTTGCCAAATGTACCCTTGGGACGACCGTCACCTAATGGAGGCTGCAGAGCGTCATTTTAACTTTTGTCTGGCTGGTTTGCATTTGCATACACTTCAACTAATTGTGTAGGAAAACGCAGAAGATTGGAATTTTTCTGAACAGGAGTTTTCACCATTCTTTACACCAATACCACATTTATTTTTTATTTTTTTTATTAATACGATGGCCATATGATATAAGTATGAATCAGGGTGTTATCCCAGCGAACAGCAAAGTTTTGTAGTAGACTATCAAAAAGATTCGCAGAACCATGGTCCAGCGGCCACCAAACCAGAGCCATGAGATCTGCCCTCCTACCTGCCGCCATCCTCCGCAACTTTTTTAACTAGTAGCTGCAACGCAATGTGATGAGTGTGTTTTGCCACAGCAAAGACATTGTGGCAGCCTACTAATCAGGATAGACACTTGGGATGTCTGCAGGTTGGAGGATGGTCTCATGGTTCTGGTCCGGGGCCAGCCAAAGACTACCAATGTCACTGCTGGACCAGGATCTTAAGAATCTTTTTGATCACCACTAGAGATTGGTGAAACCGAACAGCAAAGTTCGGCGTTCTTACCGAACACCTACTGTTCGGGCACGGACACCGAACATGGACTTCACCAGCAAGTCTGTGTTACTGTTTGGGTTCAGCCCCCCAAATAACTGGGTGTTTGCCGTGCTGTCATGTGCATGACAGCACGGCAAACGCTGCTTCTGATTGTCGGTAAAATCATCACCCTGCCTAAAACTGACAGCTGAGGGTTGCAGCTCCCAGCTGTGAGTTTTGCCTGGCTGGTTATCAAAAATGAAGGGGAACCCACACTGTTGTTGTTGTTGTTTTTTTTTTGCTTTTTTTCCCCCCCCAATTATTTACAGTGCAGGCGCTGGCTGATGAATACTCCCATCAGCCACTCCTGCTCTTGCTGTTATTAGCGGCAGCAGGTGATGGCTGATGGGAGCAGTAGTCTCATCAGCCGACACCAATGTCCAGAGGTAAACGTTATGCCTCCGATCGCTTGCTGTCTTTTGACAATGTGGGAGCTGCAGCTGTCTAACCAGCGGTGATGGTTTTAGCACCGATCAGAAGCGGTGTTTGCCACGCTGTCATGCACATGACAGCGTGGCAAACACTGGATGTTCATAAGGGTACTTTTCTGGTATCCAACCCCGAACTTCTTGTAACTGGTCAGCCGAACCCGCCTGATCTGAACATCCAGGTGTCTTCCCATCTCTAGTCATTACTCTTGCATAGGCATGGTGTAACCAGAGCCAAAGCTGTACAGGAAATAATTCTAAATACTTGCTTGATCCTCTGTAAATATAAGCACCCGTTCTGCGGAGGCAGCAGTTTACTCCTTTTATGAGACTCTGTCCTAGTAGCAGTTTATTACCAGGGAGTGGCATTATGTCTCACTAGGCTTTCTTGTAGACCTGTGTGAGCTTGCCATTACATGTACAGTTGGTTTAGGTTGATGAGGCCAATAATTTTTGTGGATTTTACAGGTTTTATGTAAGTAAAGCACATATATTGTATCTATACATTTCTGCAAATCTAATATATAAAGCTGAATATGTGTGTGTGTGTGTGTATGTATGTATGTATGTATGCATGTATGTGTGTATGTCCGGTATTGGCATCTGCACCGTCGCAGCTACAGCCACAAAATTTTGCACACTCGCACGTCTGGACCCTGAGAGCGTCATAGGCTATGTTGTGAGGCGGAATTTTAACACCGCGCGTTCCAATTCCCCATACAATTTTGCCCCTATCTACATAATGGGGAAAAAGTGAAAGGAAAAGTGTTGGAGGCAAATTGACAGCTGCCAGATGTGAACAAGGGGGACTTAAAGAGTGAGAGTGATGGCACCAAAGAGTATATACCGTACAGTTGCTAAGGTGGGGCCCCGACATGGGATACTCACCACACACGGGGATATGAACACACACACAAAATGCGCCACACACTACCACGAGCTTGAACACATATACCACCCTCTGCACACATTTCACCACACATGCACCAACCTCGCCACATAAAAGTCGAAACACAAAAGTCGCCGCTCAAAACTCACCACGCGCAAAACTCGCCACATGCAAAAAATAGGCTCACGCAAAACTCGCCACGAGTGCAAAACTCACCTCATGGAAAACTCGCCACACGCAAAACTTGCACATGCGGAAAAATTGCCACATGCACAAAATTTGCAACACATGCAAAAGTTGCCTCACACAAAACTTGCACATACTCAAAAGGCACCAGACATAAAACTCACCACGTGCAAAACTCGCCATGCGCAAAACTTGCTGCACACAACTTGCTACACTAACCTGTCACATGAAACTCGACACACAAAAAGTTGCTACACGCATGTCACCACACAAAACTCCTCTCACAAAAGTCGCTACATGCATGTCGCCACACGCAACTCAACACACACAACTTGACACATGAAACTCGCCCTAAAACACTCGCTCACAAGTCTGGTATTATCCTTCAAAAATAAAAATCTGATTAATAAGCAGACAAACTACAAGAGCAACAAATGTACCATATAGGAAATACGGCAGCTGTCAGTCACATGACCTGTCTATTATGTGTATGTGTGAGCTAATATATACTGCCAGGGGGAGGGCTTCCTGTTGGCTGGGGATATAGCAGGCTGCGAATAGCAACCAATCACCACTCAGCTTCTATTTTGCTAAAGTTAATTAATCTGAGCTCTGATTGGTTAATATAGGCAACAAAGGACATTCTCCGTATAAGAAAGCTTGTGTGAGGTAATAGCATGTCAGTTAGGGTGTGTTGGTGGAAAGGCTGATGTCAGTCACATTACCTCTATGTGAGAGGATATAGAAACTGCCAGTTACAGACTATTTTTACCACAATAATACCTCATAAGAAAAAAAGGAATTCCATGGCACGAATGTCAGCTGATGCGAAAAGAAAAGCTGCATTACGGGCCAATGAAAAATGTGAAGACCGAGAAACAAGGCTGACACACATGAGAACAGCAGCTGCTTCCTCAAGAGCCAATGAACTTTGAGGAGAGGGAAGCGAAGCTAAGCCAGCTGTTGAGTATTGGAGATGCAAGGCACCAGTAAACTCAACCACTGGACAGATCACCTTCCCAAGCAACTTTTGTTGCATTGTGACTTCCATTGAGGAGTTGAAAGCAAAGGTTTTTCCAAACATTCAACTCCACTTCAAAAATTCTGGCTGGCTGTGTGAAAGGACTATTCTAGCTCCCAAAAATAACAGTGTCAACAAGATCAATGTTCAAATTCTAAATCTCCTTCCAGTTGTGTGCACAACCTACAAGTCAGTGGATCCAGTAATAGACCCTGCTCAGGCATTATTTTATCCAATTGAGTTCCACAATTCCTTGGAGCCACAAGGACTTCCTCCTCGCAACCTCTTCCTAAAACCTGGAGCACCTATTCTGCTATTGAGAAATTTAGATCCACCAAAGCTGTGTAATAGAACAAGACTCTTGATTAAGAACCTGTTTCCACATGTAATTGAGGCAACCATTTTGACAGGATGTGCCACAGGAGAAGATGTTTTCATTCCAACTATTCCTCTCATTCCATCTGATTTGCCTTTTGATTTTAAACGCCTCCAGTTTCCTGTTCGACTGACATTTGCTATGTCCATCAGCAAGGCTCAGGGACAGTCCTTGAAAGTAGTTGGAATCGATTTACAGTCTCCATGCTTTTCTCATGGTCAATTTTATGTGGCCTGTTCAAGAGTTGGAACAGCTAAAAATCTATTCGTCTTTGCACCTGGAGGAAAAACTAAGAATGTTGTTTATCAAAAGGCTCTTGAATAAGTTCTAGAAGATTACTTCACATTACTTGGCCAATTTACCGTAGTTAAATCTGTGTGGAATATCTCTGGTGTTGAAATATATGTTGTGAAATTTTTCTATTAGCTTAGTTTTTGCCTTTTAATAGTTACATTTCTATCTATTTGTTTTGTGGTTTTTGTATGCAGAATAAATTTTTGCTAACACATTCTATTTTGCTAACAGCAGTTATTAACCCGGGTGAAGCCGGGTAGTACAGCTAGTTTATTATAAATTTAGTGTTAATTCCTCACTATCTTCAAAAGGTTCCGGTCATATTGTACTGCACTCTGATCTAAGGACAACATGGTATAAAGAAGGCGCAACTAGTAGAATATTTTATAGGTTTGTTGGAAAAGATTTAGTATAACTTGTATTTTATTCATTAAAATCCCAGCTTTTTGTATGTGGATGGTCCTAGTCAGTGATTGACGGTAGAGATTTTTCCCAGGAGGTTTGATTTGAGGATAATAACTTAATTTAATGTCCCTTATTCTGTTCTGGGGTTTCTAAAGACCCCAGAGCATAATAAACGTGAAATGAAAGAAAATCCTTACACTCTTACTTACTCCTCCCCGTCGTACATCCAGTCCTTTCTCATATCTCCTTATCACCTCCATGAGAGCTGATGTGACCTGAGAGGAATACGTCAGGTTATGGCATCACGAGATTCTAGCGCGCGCATGCGCAGAAGCCCATCGGTGATCAGAAGACGCAAGGTTTTGAAGATGCAGGAGGGACCAGAGAGCTGAGTGGCAAGGAGAGTGTAAGGATCTTTTTTTAGCTTTTTTTTTTTAAAAACCTTTTCATGGTCTTTTTATTCTACAGGAAAATGGTGGTTATCGTCTTGCTGAATCCATGTGCAAGCAAACTATGGCAAATGTGGATTTTTGTAAAATTTGAGTAGCGTTTCGGTCTGTTAGCTGCAGATTTAAGGTTATAGCAATATGAAGGTGCCCGGACGCAGTACTGAGAAAGTTTCACCATGAAGAAAATGAGCTTTATTCCTCACGGGCGCCGCTGGCAGTTGTAGTCCCTGCTCACTGCACTGATAGCGGCGGCGGTAAGCGTGCCCCACCACTGACTGACAACGCCGCTGCAGGTGATTGACAGGTCTCTTCCTCGTGTGTGTATAGGGATCGCCTTATCAATCATCTGCACAGTGCTGGGGAGTGCCCGGCCAGTGCCGCTGACCCAGTCTTCACAGTATACATTCTCCGTGCCTGGTGGCCATAGTGCAGCCAGCATCAATCGTCTGTCAGTTTCCCTTTATGTACGCCCGAGCTCCACGGATTCTGCCGCTCTTTTGGTTTTGCGCGGTGCCGCTCTTCTGCAGGGATTTGTTGCTTTTGGAGCATAGTTTGTGTAGGCAGCACCCAGATACAAGGCGGCTTTCATCTCACACCAGTCTCCAACACAAGTCCTGTCAGGCCTGACTATTATGTGGGAGGTATTGAGGCAAAGGTGTATTCTTACATCAGGAATGCCGGCCCTTCTCTTCCTCTCGCACAAGGCAAGATCTTACAGGAAGGGTCTATTCTTTTTGAGTTGTTTTTTTTTTTTTCTTTTTACCGTTGCACCAGGTTTGAATCTTGCAACAGAAGCATTGAATGAGTTCTCGTTCTGCCCCCACCTTTATTTGTCAGGTGATGTGTAATACTGCGCTCTTTAATGTGGTGTAACCAGGTTTCAGGGCATGGAATAACGCCATGTTGCCTGCAGATAAGGAAAATTTATCCTGTAGTCAGAAATGGAATTAAGTAGCAAAACCTGAAGCTGCGCAAACTCCTCCGCGAGGTGTCATCACTGACGATCCAATATTACCCGGCCGGTGCATGGAAGAGGAGATCAGCAGCTCCTAGACGCCTCCGCTTATCTCCACGGCTTGTCTGGGACTTTTCTCTGAATGTGCAGTTTTTTATCTACAGTTCTTGATGATTTATTTTTTGTTTATCCGGTGTGTAATTGCACACATGTTCAGACATGGCTCCAGCCCCTCCTAAATGATAAGAGCAGGAGAGGGATAATTGTAAAATAAGGCATTCACCTTCCTTGGAGATCACACTCCTCCATGGTTATAGGAGGGAATGCAGAAACCAGAGCGGACGTGTGAGGTCTACTGTCAGGATCTCTGACCTGAGCTAAAAAGCTGGAAAAAATTAGAAAACGAATTCAATGGAAAAGTGGAAGTGTCACCAGTGGCAGCAAATCTGACACCAGCTTTTATTCTTAAGAGAGGTGACCACCAGTTCTGCGGACCTCACCCCCTTCTCTAGCACTTCACTCTTTATCATATAAAGTCACTGTGAGGTATACTGATAGTACCGTATATTACAGAGGGCTCCTTTATTAGGACAGCCGTCATCACTATCTGCTGATCACGATGAATTCATCCAGCAAAACTTCCAGGAATATACATTCATCCGGGGGGTCAATGAAAATCATTCCCAGCTCAAGTCTGTCAGTGAGAGCTGGTGATTTTCTGGGCAAAAGAGAGCGGTGCAATAATGGTGGAGCTCTTCTATAACCATCCAGCGCACCGCTGCTCTGTCTCGGCATGCTGCTGAATGGTTGACATGACTGATTGAAATTCTGGTCTGAGCCGAGTGGTTTCCAATTATTTGCCTCTGTGGCTTTTCCAGTGTCTGAAAAAGGTCATTTATATAAAGTGATAATAGATGATTTCTCACAACAAGGCATCTGATATGATACGCACAGGGATGACTTTTTTTCAGCATTCTTTAGCGTGTTTGCCAATTTTAAAGGGAACCTGTCACCCCGGTTTTTCAGTCCGAGATAAAAATACTGTTAAATAGGGCCTGAGCTGTGCGTTACAATAGTGTATTTTGTGTACCCTGATTCCCCACCTAAGCTGCCGAAATAACTTACCAAAGTCTCCGTTTTCGCCTGTCAATCAGGCTGGTCAGGTCAGATGGGCGTGGCGACATCGTTGTATCTTCCCCCAGATCTTGCATGTATTTCCGTTGGTGGCGTAGTGGTTTGCGCATGCCCATCTTCTGAATCCATTGGGCAGGAGAAGAAAAAACGCGCGATCGGCGCGATTTCCCTGGTGATCTGTGGGGGCGGCAGTCTTCCTGAGGCCACGCGTGCGCATATGGAGTCATCTGCTGCCCGGGGCTTCAGGAAAATGGCCGCGGTATGCCGCGCGTGCGCAGATGGAGATCGCGGCGGCCATTTTCCTGAAGCCGAGTTCGCATCTCAACTTCAGGAAAATGGCCACCGCGATCTCCATCTGCGCACGCGCAGCATCCCGTGGCCATTTTCCTGAAGCCCCGGGCAGCAGAGGACTCCATATGCGCACGCACGGCCTCAGGAAGATGGCCGCCCCCACAGATCACCAAGGAAATAGCGCCGATTGCGCGTTTTTTCTTCTCCTGCCCAGTGGATTCAGAAGATGGGCATGCGCAAACCACTACGCCACCAACGGAAATACATGCAAGATCTGGGGGAAGAAACAGCGATGTCGCCACGCCCATATGACCTGACCAGCCTGATTGACAGGCGAAAACGGCGACTTTGGTAAGTTATTTCGGCAGCATAGGTGGGGAATCAGGGTACACAAAATACACTATAGTAACGCACAGCTCAGGCCCTATTTAACAGTATTTTTATCTCGTACTGAAAAACCGGGGTGACAGGTTCCCTTTAATAGTTTAGATCAAATGTGGTGACAGATTCCTTTTAAACCTGAACTCTGTAACGCTTTAGTATTCAACCATGGAATATATGTAATTGGAATTGCATTCCTGCTCTAGGAAATAGGTTAAAATCACGATACTTAGCGCATGAATTGGCCAATTCATGTGTGCCCAGCAGCCATCGACAAGGCGACCTTCTTTGCTGGGGACCCAACCTAATATGGTACCTCTCCTGGGCAAGGACAAGGTGGCTTTGTCGATGGCTGTTGGGCATACATGAATTGATGTGCTCAGTATGCTCATTTTAACTTATTTTTCAAGAACAGGAATACAATTCCAATTTCATGTATCCCATGTTTGCATACTATAGGGTTAGAGTGCAGCTTTAATTTTTCGGATCCAGGTACATGTCTGCTTCAGAGCAGGGCTTGCATTGCGAGCTCCGTTGCAAAGTTTTTTTTTTTTTTTTCGCATTGCATTTTTTTGTTAAAATGCAATTTACAGTTGTGTGAAAACCCCTTTATGGATTGTATCGCTCTGCATGATACCCAACATGAATGTCTGTCTAGTTAGCCTAGCTCTGGAAAGATACTCTCACACTTTTATTTGCTGAAGACACTCAAACTCAGTATTTTTCTTCAAACTGGGTCGCAGAGTGCTTTTCAGGGGTGTACCCTGAGCGAGCCTGGCTGGTCTATAGTCATAATCCTGTTTTTACATATTGCTTCGCTTATTTTACTTGCACCCTTTGCCACATAAATGCTCATAAAGCCTCTCGTCCCTGTTTTTTAGCAGTGATCAGATGATGATTATAGGCTGAACACACTATTTATATCGTCGGCAGCACCTCTCCCAAAGTAAGCAGAGGATGAGCTGCCGACAATATGCAAATTGCTTGTGACCGAATGACTGATTTCATATGTTTGCTCCGTGTTGCATAAACTCTCCATAAAATATTCATAGTTCTTCATCTGTTGTGTAAGTTCCCCCTGGCACTCAGTACAGTACAGAGACTTCAGTAGGTAATAAAGGGAAACTCCATTTCTGAAAGGTACACAATGTCTAGAAATAAAGTGGACAGGAGAAGACGGTGTCCATGGGTTTTGTGCCCATTATGTCTTTAAATGGACTTTAGTTGCTCTTTAGAGGACACATGGGGTGATGGGTGGGGTCCTAGTGGTCGGACCCTCATCGATCTAGCAGTTAGGACCTAGACTGACTGGCTATAACTGGATAACTTGATGATTTTTCCTGGTGATCTGTTTCGCTTTCAGCTGAGCGCTGGAGCTTATCCAACGTTGGAGGGGGATGTAAGTATGTGTTCCCTCACAGCGATTTTACACTGTAGATTTGCATATACAAAATCTGCCTTGTATTGCAGTAGCGGTGTTATAAATGAGATTTGCAGAAATCTCAAGCACATTCCACGAAAAGAAAAAATCCACAGTGTAAATTAACCCGCCCTTCCTAATGTCAACCTATGTGTGACTAAAAGAAGCACTCCTCCTCCTCCTCCTCCCATCATCGTTTTCATACTCTTAATACATTGCAATCATCATATTATATAGCACGGTGTACTTACAATTGCTTATTTTGCCTTTCTACCCAGCTAATTCATCTCTTTTCTTTGCTCTATGTAAAAGCAAGAAGTATCTGTGGCTTGCATGAATCATTCCCCTCTTCAACACCCCCCCATGTACTTTTGCAGTGACTCACACAAAGAAAATTGACCTCCTGTTTCTACATATAGCAAGGATTCAGCTAGTCAGCTTTTATATCATAGACCCAATGGAAAAGAGAAGAATTAGCTGGTTAGAAAGGCAAATGAGCAATTGTAAGTACACAGTGCTGTATAATGTGATGACTGCAGTATACTATGAGGATAAAATCTTTGACAGGAGCGCTTTTTAATTGCACCTGTCTGCAGCAATATGCAGTTTTACTGCCGTCCTCAGCATTTTTATTGCGGTAGGTCCCCAGCAGGTCATGTACAAGTCCTATAAGGATGTTTTTGACTTGCTGCAGAGAGAACGATGATCTGTGCAGCGCAAAATCCTTATGCTCCTTTGTCGGATTTACAGTGCAAGATTGTAGTGAAACGAGCGAGTATGGACATTAATCCTTTTGTCAGTTGGACTTGTGGCCATTGTCTTACAGTCCTAAAGTGATCGAGAATCAGCCGACTAGACGAGAAGTTGATTAAAGATTTTTTTAATACGATGCCACTCGCAGACTTCATCTCCCATAGCCTTCAGTGATGGGTCATCTGTAGTTATATTTTCTTCCATTTCTCTCAGGGTTCGGCTGAAGACACTACTGGAACGCAGTCACTGTCCGGATTGTTAAATAAGTGTAAAACTGCTCAGGGGCAAAGGTTGGTGAACCAGTGGATTAAACAGCCCCTAATGGACAAGAACAGGATCGAAGAGAGGTAAACGGGAACATAAGTGCTTTGTGCCTGGCATCAGCCACTTGCTTTTTTCCTTCTTTTATTTCCTATTAAAAAGTGTATCAAAGACGAAAGAAAAATTTAATTTTTCAACCTGCCCAAGTTCCTCTAAATGTTTTTTTATCATTATTTCTAAGGCTACTTTCACACTAGCGTCGGAATCTCCCCGTCGCAATGCGTCGGGGAGAGATTCCGACGCTAGCGTTTGCTGCATTGCACAATGGGTGCAGCGGATGCATTTTTCCGGCGCATCCGCTGCCCCATTGTAAGGTGCGGGGAGGTGGGGGCGGAGTATGCGCGGCCGGAAAAAAGCGGTCCGTCGGGAGAAAAAAACGTTACATGTAGGGTTTTTTTCTCCCGACGGTCCGCCAAAGCACGACGCATCCGTCGCAAGACGGATGCGAAGTGTGCCAATCCGTCGCAAATGCGTCGTCAATAGAAGTCTATGGGGAAAAAACGCATCCTGCAAGCACTTTTGCAGGATGCGTTTTTTCTGCAAAACGACGCATTGTGACGGATTTAAAAAAACGCTAGTGTGAAAGTACCCTAACTTAAGCCTCTTTCACATTTCCGTGTTTTTTGTTTCCGTCAAAATCCGTCGTTTAGTGAAAAAATACAGATCCAGCAAATGTTTCTGCTGTATCCGTTTTTTTTCTCATAGACTTGTATTAGAGACGGATTGTGACGGAAGGCCTCACGTTTCATCCGTCATGCGCTGGATCCGTCGTAAAATTGCTGTCCGTCGGGCGGAGACAACGCACAGAGGAACGTTTTTTGTGTACATCGGAAAATTACCCAGCGACGGATCCTGCGCTGTCGTCTTTGGCTATAATGGAAGCCTATGGACGAGACCGCAGGTCATCACAGTTCATTGTCTCGCAAGGCATCACTGGGAACGGGAGCATCGGGAAGGCTGCGGGGGACGCCGGAAGGTAAGAATATCACGATTTGTTATTTTTAAAATTATTTTTAACATGGGTTGTGTTGTGTATGCGTTTTCGCGGAGAAGACACATACACAACATGTGCACATAGCCTCGACGAATCCGTCAAAAAACGGACCCAGTGCCTCCGTTTTTTGCAATCTGCACAGGATCCGTCTTTTCAACATTTTGACGGATTGTGACAGATTGTAAAAAAACGGAAGTGTGAAAGAGGCCTTACATTCCCATAAAGTGTATTGTTTTCAGAAATGCTCCTCAGGTCACTTGTCCATCTCTGATGCCGTCCCCTTCTGATGATGATCCATTCAAATAGCCATGATACTTTTTACAAGATCGAATGTAGTGTCATCCCTGGCGTCCTGCTTACGGGCCGGTCTTGTATTCCTCTTGTACCGCGCATGTACCTATTCCAGCGTTATTGATGTCAGGTGACCTAATTGGCGAATATCCCCTCTGATCATGGGTTCTGCAGCTTCTTTTATGGCTTTGAGCTCGGCACAAAAGAGCGTTTTCTGGGTTGGCATGTGAACAAAGCTGCGTGTATAGGGGTCTGCAAATCTCTGCAGCTGTCGTAACTCTGTGAGTGGGGTCCATGAATAGTAGTGTCTCGCCCACCATAACCTACCTCACTGTTAGTGGCTTGTCCAACGATGCTGTGAGGCCTTACAGCAGATAAAGGAGGTAAATGCTGCAGGAATATCCATGTCTGTCTTTTGTATGTTATGTAAATCCTCAGTAAATACACTGTTATTTCCTGTTTTAACTTGTAACCCCACGGATATCTTATTGCTGTGGCATGATGCCAGCGGATGGCATGAATCAGCAAGGACTACCGGTGCTACCTGCGTGACCTAATGAGATGTAGCTTAGGTTGTTATTTTGCTACTCGCTGAGCATTTACCTACTTTATAATCTCTGGCTTGTGTCCTGTTTGCATACAGCACCACTATATAATGCTAGTAAAAGGATTTCTTTAACAGGGACAAACCAACTGCTGCAAAGAAAAAAAGTACTGGCATACCCTGAAAATGAAATGCCAGCTTGATGTTCTAGCTGAAAACCTGAGGCTTGGAGGTCATCTTTATTATTATTAGCCTTCAAGGGATTTTCCAGGCTTCTGGTATTGATGATCTATTCTTAAAGGGAACCTGTCACCTGAATTTGGCGGGACTGGTTTTGGGTCATATGGGCGGAGTTTTCGGGTGTTTGATTCACCCTTTCCTTACCCGCTGGCTGCATGCTGACTGCAATATTGGATTGAAGTTCATTCTCTGTCCTCCATAGTACACGCCTGCACAAGGCAAGATTGCTTTGCGCAGGCGTGTACTATGGAGGACAGAGAATGAACTTCAATCCAATATTGCAGCCAGCATGCAGCCAGCGGGTAAGGAAAGGGTGAATCAAACACCCAAAAACTCCGCCCATATGACCCAAAACCAGTCCCGCCAAATTCAGGTGACAGAGTCCCTTTAAAGGGAATCTGCTAGCAGGATTTTGCTATGTAATCTGTGAATAGCATGAGGTAGGGGTTAAAAAAAAAACCCTCAAAAAACATCATGTCACATGTTCGGCTGTGTGCTATTGCTTATTTACACTGAAGGTTTTATCGCCTGGTGATTATCATTGCTGTGACAATCTGGAATTTGCTTGGAAGTCCAACTCCGCCTCCTTCTGTGATGGGCAACTCACTGTCTATAGATATACATGGAGAGCCTGGTGGGGGCAGCTTTCTCAACTCTGCTGCATTGCAAAATCTAAAAACTGTGTTAGAACGACTGCCCCCATTAAGCTAAGTGATTCATCTTTGGATTCAGTGTCTCTTTGCCTACATCATGCCACTCTCAGACGAGTTGGCAAAAACCTGCTGACAAATTCCCTTTAAGGGGCATTTACACTGCATGATTATTGTAAATGAGTGCTGTTAAACCGCTTGTTTCACTATTATCTTGCCACTTAAACAGTCTGCCGATCACGCGATGAGCAAGCAAAACTCCCATTCAGCAAGTGAAATGATCTTTTGTGATCATCGTTTTCGGCAGCACATTGTCCTGTGTAAACAAGATTTGCGCTGCCGAGACCTACGGCATCCTATGTGTACTGAACAGTCTCTATTACAGATCGCTCAGAGCGCATTGTTTGCTTGTGTAATTCAATTGATTGCCGAACGTTAAGTTTACCAATTGCAGTTGTATCATGCCACTGGTTGGCTCGTGTAAACAAACTCTATGAATAGGTAATCAAAATCTGTTTCTTGGAGGGGGATCATACACCTTGTAGTTGGGGGTCATACACCTGGTACCCCAGCTGGGCAGGTGTGGGCTTGGGCGGGTGTTGGGCTTGGGCGGGTGTTGGGCTTGGGCGGGTGTTGGGCTTGGGCGGGTGTTGGGTTTGGCGGGTGTTGGGCTTGGGCGGGTGTTGGGCTTGGGCGGGTGTTGGGCTTGGGCGGGTGTTGGGCTTGGGCGGGTGTTGGGCTTGGGCGGATGTGGGCTTTGCAATTTGTTTAATTTACAATAGGGCTCTGATTTATTTGCTCTCGGCTTCCCAGCCATCTTGTTTGCCTTCACACCCTGTGTCTGAACCTGTACAGGAATTACCTGACCTCTGTTGTGATCCTTCATGGAGCTTTGAAGTTCAGCCGGGTCATGGCTTTGGTTTGCATGTTATCATCCTGCAAGAACCTTTTAGTGTCCGCGTCAGCCTGACCATTACTCCAGCTTTACTTTTCCCTTTTTTAGAGGTCCCATAATCGATCTTGAGGTGTGATACCTCCACCACATGAGGAGCCGCCGCGTCTTAGCGACTCTGTAGGGGACTTCTCCTCTATGACTCCCATATACCCTAACTTCTGGAGACAGATTCACAGGTCTGACTGTCACCATCCTAGCGGGGATCACCATGTCCGGACTGGGCAGACTGGTTCAGTCACAGGGTCCTCAACCAGCAGCCATGTTCCTGGGAGGGGGCCGGAATATTGAAAAAAAGGCAAACCTCACTGCTCAAGTGATTATGTTCTGTTAGTGCATTATATTAGTATCTAATACCTATGTATATGTGTCTGACCTTTTATAACCAATTTGCCACAGTTTAAAAAAAAAAAAAAAATCAAGCAAAAAAACAAACAAAAAAACAAAAACTTAGAAGAAATTACAAATGACTCTGGCGGTGAAATGGTTAGACTGGTATTGTGAAGCACCAGCAGCCTGGTAATCGTGCGCGATTCCAGCAGACAGATGCAATCTTTAAAAGAAAAAAAAAAAGTGATTTTGGCCTTAGTTTTGTTTTTGATGCTAATTTGAACTTATTTCATCAAGGAGCAGAATCCGCAGTCGTCCATTACAGGGAAGTTCACACATTTCAATCCCTGATGGTGCAGTTTATATATTAGTCGTCCATCGCCCTCTAGTGGTATGTAGTCAGGTTACAGGAGTTCAGTTTTCAAAGAAATGTCATCAGAAAATGACTTATTGTTTTTTATATGACACGATCTCCTTTTTTTAAGCACATAATCAAATTTAAGTTTAATCTTAAGAGGAGGAAAAAACAGAAATCTTACATTTTTCACCCAGGCTATATAAGACTCCCGTTTCCTGTTTTGTCCAGATTTATTTTCAGCAGTCTCATTATCATCACAGACAAGATTGCAATGGCAGGTAACATCTCTGTATACAAGAGATGGCACAGCTCACCTCCTCCTCCTTACTGCACAATTACCTTTGCCTGAATGACAGCATTCTCAATAAATATATCAATACAATTCAGTAAGGTCGGGATCAGTCCATTGCTGCTAATGTCCATGTGCCCAACAGGAGGGTGGGTGTCTAATAATAGGCCTAGTGGACTGGGTGAAAATTGAAAAAATAAATAAAAATTATATATATACAAATTATATATTTATGCAAATATATATTTGTAAAAGTGTCAAAATGTTATTCTAACCTGTATTGAAACAGTATTAAAAATCTGGTATTTTTCTTATGTCCCATTCCCTTTAACCCCTTCCCGACCCATGACGCCACATAGGCGTCATGAAAGTCGGTGCCAATCCGACCCATGACGCCTATGTCATGGAAAGATCGCGTCCCTGCAGATCGGGTGAAAGGGTTAACTCCCATTTCACCCGATCTGCAGGGACAGGGGGAGTGGTAGTTTAGCCCAGGGGGGGGTGGCTTCACCCCCCCGTGGCTACGATCGCTCTGATTGGCAGTTTCACTTTCAACAGCCAATCAGAGCAATTTGTAATATTTCACCTATTATAACTGGTGAAATATTACAATCCAGCCATGGCCGATGCTGCAATATCATCGGCCATGGCTGGAAACACTAATGTGCCCCCACCCCACCGATCGCCCCCCCCAGTCTCCCCGTGCTCTTGTCCGCTCCCCCCGTGCTCCGATCCAACCCCCCGTGCTCCGATCCAACCCCCCTGCACTCCGATCCACCCCCCGTGCATCATCCACCCCGCCGTGCTCCGTTCCACCCCCCCGTGCTCCGTTCCACCCCCGCGCTCCGATCCCCCCCTCCATGCTCCGATTCCCCCCCCCCACCCCATCATACTTACCGATCCTGCCGGGGTCCGTCCGTCTTCTCCCTGGGCGCCGCCATCTTCCAAAATGGTGGGCGCATGCGCAGTGCGCCCGCCGAATCTGCCGACTGGCAGATTCGTTCCAAAGTGCATTTTGATCACTGAGATATCATCTATCACAGTGATCAAAATAAAAAAAATAATAAATGACCCCCTCCCTTTGTCACCCCCATAGGTAGGGACAATAAAAAAATAAGGAATTTTTTTTTTTCCACTAAGGTTACAATAGGGCTAGGGTTAGGGTTAGGGCTAGGGGTAGGAGTAGGGTTAGGGCTAGGGGTAGGGTTACGGTTAGGGTTAGGGTTACGGTATGTGCACACATATTCTGTTCCTCTGCGGATTTTTCCGCTGCGGATTTGATAAATCCGCAGTGCTAAACCGCTGCGGATTTATCGCGGATTTACCGCGGTTTTTCTGCGCATTTCACTTCGGTTTTACAACTGCGATTTTCTATTGGAGCAGTTGTAAAACCGCTGCGGAATCCGCAGAAAGAAGTGACATGCTGCAGAATGTAAACCGCTGCGTTTGCGTGCAGTTTTTCTGCAGCATGTGTACAGCGATTTTTGTTTCCCATAGGTTTACATTGAACTGTAAACTCATGGGAAACTGCTGCGGATCCGCAGAGTTTTCCGCAGTGTGCACATACCTTTAGAATTAGGCTATGTGCACACGGTGCGGATTTGGCTGCGGATTCGCAGCAGTGTTCCATCAGGTTTACAGTACCATGTAAACATATGAAAAACCAAATCCGCTGTGCCCATGGTGCGGAAAATACAGCGCGGAAACGCTGCGTTGTATTTTCCGCAGCATGTCAATTCTTTGAGCGGATTCCGCAGTGTTTTACACCTGTTCCTCAATAGGAATCCACAGGTGAAATCCGCACAAAAAACGCTGGAAATCCGCGGTAAATCCGCAGGTAAAACGCAGTGCCTTTTACCCGCGGATTTTTCAAAAATGATGCTGAAAAATCTCACACGAATCCGCAACGTGGGCACATAGCCTTAGGGTTAGGGTTGGAATTAGGGTTGTGGTTAGGGTTACGGGTGTGTTGGGGTTATGGGTGTGATTAGGGTTATGGCTACAGTTGGGATAAGGGTTAGGGGTGTGTTGGGGTTAGTGTTGGAGGTAGAATTGAGGGGTTACCACTGTTTAGGCACATCAGGGGTCTCCAAACGCAACATGGCGCCACCATTGATTCCAGCCAATCTTGTATTCAAAAAGTCAAATGGTGCTCCCTCACTTCCGAGCCCCGACGTGCGCCCAAACAGTGGTTTACCCCCACATATGGGGTACCAGTGTACTCAGGACAAACTGTGCAACAATTACTGGGGTCCAATTTCTCCTGTTACCCTTGTGAAAATAAAAAAATGCTTGCTAAAACATCATTTTTGAGGGAAGAAAAATGTTTTTTTATTTTCACGGCTCTGCGTTGTAAACGTCTGTGAAGCACTTGGAGGTTCAAAGTGCTCACCACATATCTAGATAAGTTCCTTGGGGGGGTCTAGTTTCTAAAATGTGGTCACTTGTGGGGGTTTTCTACTGTTTAGGCACACCAGGGGCTCTGCAAACGCAACGTGACGCCCGCAGACCATTCCATCAAAGTCTGCATTTCAAAAGTCACTACTTCCCTTCTGAGCCCCGGCATGTGCCCAAACAGTGGTTTACCCCCACATATGGGGTATCAGCGTACTCAGGAGAAACTGGACAACAACTTTTGGGGTCAAATTTCTCCTGTTACCTTTGGAAAAATAAAAAATTGCAGGCTAAAAGATCATTTTTGAGAAAATAATTTTTTTTTTATTTTCATGGCTCTGCGTTATAAACTTCTGTGAAGCACCTGGGGGTTTAAAGTGCTCAATATGCAACTAGATAAGTTCCTTGGGGGGTCTAGTTTCCAAAATGGGGTCA
Organism: Ranitomeya imitator; assembly: GCF_032444005.1. Taxonomy (NCBI): domain Eukaryota; kingdom Metazoa; phylum Chordata; class Amphibia; order Anura; family Dendrobatidae; genus Ranitomeya; species Ranitomeya imitator. The sequence goes on from NC_091286.1 coordinate 48,459,528, forward strand.
CTTGTGGGGGAGCTCCAATGTTTAGGCACACAGGGGCTCTCCAAACGCGACATGGTGTCCGCTAACAATTGGAGCTAATTTTCCATTCAAAAAGTCAAATGGCGCGCCTTCCCTTCCGAACCTTACCATGTGCCCAAACAGTGGTTTACCCCCACATATGAGGTATCGGCGTACTCGGGAGAAATTGCCCAACAAATTTTAGGATCCATTTTATCCTATTGCCCATGTGAAAATGAAAAAATTGAGGCTAAAAGAATTTTTTTGTGAAAAAAAAGTACTTTTTCATTTTTACGGATCAATTTGTGAAGCACCTGGGGGTTCAAAGTGCTCACTATGCATCTAGATAAGTTCCTTGGGGCGTCTAGTTTCCAAAATGGGGTCACTTGTGGGGGAGCTCCAATTTTTAGGCACACGGGGGCTCTCCAAACGTGACATGGTGTCCGCTAAAGAGTGGAGCCAATTTTTCATTCAAAAAGTCAAATGGCGCTCCTTCCCTTCCAAGCCCTGCCGTGCGCCCAAACAGTGGTTTACCCCCACATATGAGGTATCGGCGTACTCAGGACAAATTGGACAATAACTTTCGTGGTTCAGTTTCTCCTTTTACCATTGGGAAAATAAAAAAATTGTTGCTAAAAGATAATTTTTGTTACTAAAAAGGTAAATGTTCATTTTTTTCCTTCCATGTTGCTTCTGCTGCTGTGAAGCACCTGAAGGGTTAATAAACTTCTGGAATGTGGTTTTGTGTACCTTGAGGGGTGCAGTTTTTAGAATGGTGTCACTTTTGGGTATTTTCAGCCATATAGACCCCTCAAACTGAAAAAATTTTGTTTCCAAAATTGTGCTGATGTAAAGTAAACATGTGGGAAATGTTATTTCTTAACTATTTTGTGTCACATACCTCTCTGGTTTAACAGAATAAAAATTCAAAATGTGAAAATTGCGAAATTTTAAAAATTTTCGCCTAATTTCCGTTTTTATCACAAATAAACGCAGAATTTATTGACCTAAATTTACCACTAACATGAAGCCCAATATGTCACGAAAAAACAATCTCAGAACCGCTAGGATCCGTTGAAGCGTTCCTGAGTTATTACCTCATAAAGGGACACTGGTCAGAATTGCAAAAAACGGCCAGGTCATTAAGGTTAAAATAGGCTGGGTCATGAAGGGGTTAAGAAGGATAATGTGACCACACGGATGAGAGCTTGGGCGTCGTGACACCTTCTTTCAATTAAATAATACTTAAAGGGTTTCTCTACTATTTTTTTTTTTTATTCATCACCTATACTATGGATAGGTAATCCGTATCCGATCATTGGGGGTCCGGCATCCCTACCGATCAGTTGTTGCAGATCTGAATAGCGCGGCTCCGTTAGCTGTGTAGTGGCTGCGGCCGAGTGCTGTAGAGTCACTTCTATTCATTCACACAGCTGCAGATGTGCAGCACCCGGCCACAGCCACTACACAGCTGATGGAGCGGTGCTGTTCAGATCTGCGACTACTGATCCCCACCGATCTGGTATCCATGTTCATCTGGAGCAGATTATGTTTGTGTTCCCGCAGCTGCATGATTTGAGGCTGCTAGACAGCCTGAATACAAGCATGGATTGCCTGTTTGTTAGGGAATCTCCACATATATTCAGGCTGTCTAGCAGCTGCGGGAACACAAGCCTAAAACATGAGCACGCCCAAGATACTCGGAGAACACACTCGCTCATTGCTATTCACAAATCCTTTTGAGAAGAGACTTTTGCTTTGCAAATTGAAGTCTGCCAAAATCCTGTGCTGCTTGTGACCCAGCAAGTATTTACTTTTTTTTTTTTACAAATGCACCGTACATTGCTTTATGTCGACAGACTATTCTGTAGCAAGGTTTTGCCATAAGGAAAAAGACAATGATAAACATTGTTCCATCCTTTTTGTTTCTCCTGATTTGTTCCCTAGATAGGAGGTGATATAGGTGACCTTAGCCCTCAGGTCACCCTAAAAGTTTCTACACATTTACCGTACTCGATCGATGATAAATTAATTGGAGAAACAAGTGTTTTTGTAGCCGTCTGGTCTGAGGACATTATGGCTGGTGTCGGCCCAGTCTTTGCCCTCATTAGATCTGTATACCCTTGTGGTCACAGTCTCCATCTCCGCTGCTGACACTTGTTGTGCATTTTCTTAGCCCTCTGTGTACGTTAGCACTTCCCATACTCTATAATTTATTTCTAAATGACCAGCCATCGATATAATCTTGTTTGTTGACTTGATGGCCGTGGTGACGAGAAGAACCATCCCTGGTCTGGAATAGCAGAAATGTGATGCCAAAACCCACCACCATTTGTGGTTTCTGATTTCCTCCTGTGCAGTAAATCAGCCGTGTGTTATCCGATGTCACTGCTCCCCTCCTCGGCCGCTGGTTTCTGCTCTCTGGTTTCACACCTTGCTCTGAATGATATGGGTGCGGCAGTTTCACTGTGTGAATATTGCCGGGTAATAAACCTACATATTATACTAAAGAGAAGGAAACAAAGGGCAAATATGGAGGAGTTAATGAGCGTATGCTTAATGAGGAATGTGTCATCCGAAAATGATGTATGACGAAAATATTTGTAACGTCCTTTTTTATTTATTATTATTATTATTTTTTTTTAGTATGTTGTGCCTCCTAGACAGGAGATGAATTAAGGTCACTGCCCTGTAAAGGGTAACCCTGGCCTGATTTTTTTTCTGAGTAAGTCCGGTAAAGTTAAGGTAAAGAAAAGGATCCTGAAATATTGCCGTGTTCACCCTGTCCGCTGAGCCTCTTATTAGGCTGACACTTCGTGTTCTGTACATATGTCTTCTCAGCAGTGAATTCATTACCGCAGGCACGATTACATGGAGAGCACAGGCTCCACCATTTACATCTGGTGATGTCACAGCTCATCTACTCCCTGCGCACTGATCCCTGCACAGGTCACTGAGCATGCCCACAGTACAATACTAGAGAAACCAACATCTTATCAAAGTTTTCTGCTTTTTTTCCCCTCCACTTCCAAACTACTACTTATGAACTTGCTAAAAACAGATAAAATCCAGCTCCAGGCAAGATGGACTGCCACTTCACTGAGGGATCATATTACAGCTGCTTATTTAAGTTTAGGAGCGGAAAAAGGGAGGTAGGAGCACAGTGAAAGTGGCAGAAAAGCAGACAGAGCTATAGCTTTCTGATAAGTGTTCAATCTCCTTTCAGAGCTGGATTCACAACTACACTGCTTAGTTACTACTGTATGATGTTCTTCATGCTGCTTCTACCTTATTCTAAAAAAAAAAAAATCTCCTGAAATGACAGGTACGTTACAGTACTCCCACACCATGATCATAAAATCACAGAACGAGGTCTCAAACATGGGTGCTTCTGTCTCTGTTTTCCCAAAATGAAAAGTCTCTTCAGAGAGACTTGTTACTGACAACATTCATTGAGTTCAATGGCTTTTTGCTTAACGGCGGAACCTCTGTTCAGAAATTGTTTTGTGAACACAATCTGCTTATGTGCCAGTGATGCACCTACACCAAATTATTATTATTATTATTTATTTATATATCACCATTAATTCCATGGTGCTGTACATGAGAAAGGGGTTACATACAGGGTTATAGATTATCCTTGCGGACTTACATTCTATGGGATAAATTAAAAAATCTGTATGGCACCACGCACTGGGTATATGCCACAGAGCGGGTCCTTCTAAGAGAACACACCCAGTTTGTCTGTATAGGACATTGTTCGTTTTCTTGCAATGTTGGCATGTGGCCACTAGGTGTCAGTGTAGCACAGAACATGTAGCGGAGCCCTCGGTGGCGGTAATAGATGCTGTGATCTGGGCCATCTTCAGTCTGTAATTTCATTATGTCTTAGATTTATTTAATGGCTATTGTTCAGGTGCATCAAGCTAATTGCTGCAATCCATTTGCTTAATATAACATTGAACATGGCGGCTTATAAAGAAATGTTTCCTACCTTGCATGGTGGCATTGTGGCAGTGATTCCCTGAGGAGGTTACATCTACATAGAGCTACCTGCTTTACATATTTACACAACTGAGAAAGGGCAAAAACTGGTGAACATTCCCCATTGAATTATATAGGAAATACCGTGATATCCTAGCGCCACTTTTGTTGAAGGTGTTTCGGGGGATGTGGGAGGAGGGTTGTATGCCAGACACCTTTTATGAGGCAAATATCATTATACTCAAAAAGGAGGGGAAAGACCCCCTGGAATGTGGATCCTATCGACCTATATCATTGGTTAATGTAGACTATAAGATCTTTACTAAAATTTTGGCCACCAGGTTGAACTCGATTATATTAAATCTCATACATCCAGACCAAATGGGCTTTATGCCAGGCAAATATACATCTATATTAGACGTGTCCAATCAATAGTCCAATATAGCTCATTGGTGCCAGATAACTCTTGGGCACTGGCATCGCTTGATGCGGCCAAGGCCTTTGATTCTCTTGAATGGCCCTTTTTAATAGCATGTTTGAGGAAATATGGCTTTGGCGACAAATTCTTAAAGTGGGTTGGACTGCTGTATATGAAGCCTAGAGCCCGTATAATTATAAATGGTTCCATTTCTAAACCCTTTTCTTTAGACAGAGGGACACGACAAGGATGCCCCCTTTCCCCGGCCCTCTTTGCCCTGGCAATAGAAGCATTGGCGATACGAATAAGGTCCTCATCTGTCATTAAGGGTGTTCATATAGCTGGTCGTGTGGACACCATTGGCTTATATGCTGATGACATGGTGATATTCATGGATCAAGTGGAAGAAACGCTGCCGCGGGTAATCGCTACCATAGATATTTTTAGTAGATATTCAGGCCTATATATAAACTGGGACAAATCCGCGTTAATGCCCCTTTCCCATTCTCCAATACTCTGTCTTGGGGCTCTCTCCCCTCTTCCTGTTGTACCCAGTTTTAAATATTTAGGTATATACATCTCTCAGTGTAGTAGATTTGACTTGCAACTCAATATACTCCCACTGTTAGAATTAGTTAAATCCAAATTTGCGACTTGGAGCAAACTCCCATTATCCGTGGCTGGGCGCATTAATTTAATTAAAATGATTTTGCTTCCCAAGTTCAATTACTGCCTCCAACATAGTGCTGTGTTAATACCCAGGTCCTTTTTTGCAACGCTGAATTCCCAACTTACTACATTTATATGGGGGAAATCTAGGCCCAAACTTAAGATATCCACACTACAGAGACCCAAGCAAGGGGGAGGAGCGGCACTTCCAGATTTTTATTGGTACTACCTGGCCGGGCAGGTCAGAGCTCTCAATAGGTGGATGCCCAATAACTGCCTTCCCAACTCGGAAAACCACCTACTTCACTCGGTCCAGGCTGACTGCCCACTAAATTTTTTTGGAGGCGGAAAAAACTGGTGCCCCTAGATTGCTACCCTTGCTCCGTCTGGCGCGTTCAGTCTGGAGACAAATTAAAAAAAATTATGGGATTTGTAGATATTATATCAGAGATGCCCTTGTGGAATAATAGCTATTTCTCCACTCTATTGAATCACCCGTCAACTGGTTTTTGGATAGAACGTGGGGTCTCCTCAATAGGTGATCTGTATGATGAGGGGGGCTTCGCGTCTTTTGAGCAATTGCAAAATAAATATGAGATACCGCGGTCTCAATTTTTTCGCTACCTACAGCTAAGGTCGGCTATGCAATCATATTTGAGACATATGGGTACAGGTCGCGCTATATCTTCTTTGCCTTTGATAGGGATTCTTAAATTGCAGGGCCCCCAAGGTCTTATCTCCTCCCTATACACATATTTGCTATCTTCGGGGTCTACAGTCACCGTCAATTCTATTAAAGAAAAATGGAGTGAACTGCTTTCTAATATGCATGAGGAGGAATGGGGAGACCTCCTCGAGTCTCCGATTAAAGTATCTCCATCAGTTAATAACAGGATGACTCAGTTGTATATTATACATCAATCATATCTAACTCCGATGCGACTTTGTAGAATGGGTCGGTTCCAAACGACAGAATGTATGCGGTGTCACTCACTAGATGCAGACTTTATCCATATGATATGGAGATGTCCTATTATCCTTCATTATTGGAAAGAGGTGACATCATTATTAACATCACTGCTGCTGATCCCTATTCCCCTTGACCCATTAGTCTGTATATTTGGAGTGTGGGAGGAGGAGACCTGGGACCACTATACCGGTACTTTCCTGCGGGAGGCGCTCTTTTTGGCACGTAAGGTACTAGCGCTGAGGTGGATGGGAAACTCCTGTCCTTCTGTAAGAGCTTGGATTGACCTGGCTAATTCCGTTATCCCATATGAACGTACGCTATATTGGAACAGGGGCTGTCCGGGAAAATTTGATAAAATTTGGGGTCGATGGAACTCTTCCCATCTTACCCTATAGAAATATTATGATGGGTTCTCTTGGTAGTGGTCGAAGGCAGCACGTGGGGGTTGGGCACAAGGATATGTGGCGAATTAGTTAGTAATTAGAGTAGAAGCAGTCTTAATTTGAGAGTTTTAGTTTTACAGGTTTTCTCTTTCCTTACCTATGTAATACATATGTAATGGGAAAGAGAAGGAGATCCAGCTCGACGAAATAGTGAAAAATCCATAGTTTATTTCACTTAAAATATAGTGAAAGGACAAAACATCAGCATACAAAAAAATATTATAAAACCAAGGTCAACGCGTTTCCGGTGACTAAGCACCCTTAATCATGAATTAAGGGTGCTTAGTCACCGGAAACGCGTTGACCTTGGTTTTATAATATTTTTTTGTATGCTGATGTTTTGTCCTTTCACTATATTTTAAGTGATCTTTCCTGTTCGTCTACGCCCTGACACAGCGGTTCCGTGCTCCGAGCTCTTGGGAATGTCGGTATGGCGAGCTGGATTTTGTTTTTTCCAATACATATGTAATACATATGTTACAGATGGCTAACAAATACATCATAACGTTGGTTGAGAGTAATAAGTACCTTTTATTTCATGTACCACTGTACACGTGGTAGTACTATAAGTCATGTTCAATGTGTCCAATGTATATTGTTTGTAACTCAACTTCTTTTGTTGTTAATAAACGAATTTAAAAAAAAAAAAACAAAAAAAACTGGTGAACAGTAGGAGTGCTGCATAAAAAAAATAAAACATTTGAGGCCTATCCATTCCTCTGCTGAGGGGCCTGCCTGTGCACGTTTTCCGCTGGGGGGCCAGCCTGCCTGTGCACTTTTTCTGCTGGGGGGCCAGCCTGCCTGTGCAATTTTTTCGCTGGGGGGCTGGCTTGCCCGTGCACTTCCTCTGCTGGGGGGCTGGCTTGCTCTTGCCCGTGCACTTCCTCTGCTGGGGGGCCTTTCTGCCCCTGCGCTTCATCTGTTGGGGGGCCTTTCTGCCCCTGCGCTTCCTTTGCTGGGGGGCCTTTCTGCCCCTGCGCTTCATCTGTTGGGGGGCCTTTCTGCTCCTGCGCTTCCTTTGCTGGGGGGGCCTTTCTGCCCCTGCGCTTCCTTTGCTGGGGGGCCTTTCTGCCTCTGCGCCTTTCTGCCCCTGCACTTCCTCCGCTGGGATGCCCACTTCCTCCACTGAAATATTCCTCCTACATCTCATTTCTTGCACTAAGTATCCACAGACTTTCAGAATAGATACATGTATTGGCTTTCTCTCTTTTGGTGTCCCTATAATTCTTAGACTCGATCACCAGGAGAGGCTTTTTTTAATGTAAAGAACCTGTTTTTCCGAGCCCGTAGGACACTTGTGAGTTAATAGCGGGTGGTGTTGTGATCAGGATTCTCAGCCATGTAGAGCAGTTATAGAACGTCTCACCTTGGAGGATCCTGCTTGGTTTCTTCAAAGATAACTGATCGCTCGGGGTCCTAACAACATAATGGGACCCTTCTTACAAGTAAGAACTGGCCACCGGCCATAGACTTCACCACTAAATCGCTCCTGATGTGCTCAGGTTTTCCTCTCTGCCAAGATCCTTTTTACGGGTGATTTATTCCAATGCTATAAGCTGCCCCTGGAAGGTCATAAAGTGATGGCATCTCCTATCAAAATGAGGTGAATCAGTGAGCGTCTGCATTATTGTAGCAATGTATGTGTCGCTCCAGGACGCTGTCAGGTTCCCTGTAATACCGCATATAAAGCCGAGCAGAATGTGACGTCCTCGTACAGATAGCGGGGTCCATACAGGGTTATACCAGGGTAGTAGTGATTGACATCAGTATGATACACCGTGATGTAATATCCTCTATATAGAGAAGTTTCCAGCCTGTGCATCGTGATTCCAGGATTGTGTACAGGGAGACGTGTGGCTCCGTCTGACTCCTCACTATAAATCCGTTCTGTGTTGTGACTGCAGTGCTCGCACTTCCTCCAGCTCTGCATTGCAGTGTGTCTGTAGCAGAGAGTCACAAATGACTGATTACAGGCCCGCTTCTTATGGGGTCTCCTGATTTTTATTCTATAGGATCTTATAAAAACAAGTCTATGATCTGTACTAATATTAATATTTTGCAGCTTTTTTCGTTGAGCAGTTATACAAAGGCACATTATCTGAAAAACTGGAATTTGTGGTCACTGTCCTCAAGACTTAAAGGGTTAGTCTTCGCCGCCCCACCCTCCCCCCATACACTTTAGATAGCTTTTGAGACCCCCTATACAGGAGCGCTCCTGACAGACACTTCTAGTTACAGATTATCTCTTTGATTTCCAACAGTTTCTCCTCTAACAGGGCAGATCCTTCTCTCCCCTGACATCACCTGTCACGGGACCGCCAAACACCCTCAAACTGTCGGCCAAGCCCGTTGCCATCAGTGGGTTTGGGTGTCCTAAGTCTGTGTAATGGCGCCTTTATTCTCCTACCTTGCTGATCCCTGAGGGTTGGGACCCCCATCAGTCCTCCGGGATACCCCATCGATCTAGAGCGATGACTGTACACGTTCCTTTCACGATCTATGACACTGCCGGGGATAACACCGTGCACGGCACGACTTTCTCCTGCAGCCCCATACACAGTGAATGGAGGTGTGGGTATTGTAGTGAGAATTTCAGAACCCCATTCTTGGGATCATAGGGGTCCCAGCAGGTCATAGGGGTAACCGCTAACAGTCAGCATGCTATCAATAGGTGGAATAGGTGATAATCTGCCAAGTTAGGATGAAAACATGTATTGGATCTGTCCACCTTGACATTTTTTTTTCTTCTTCTTATTTTTCAATTACAATGGATCCAAAAGGAGTAACTAGATCACAGGAGAAAGGTAGACAGTGCTGACATTCTGTGCACCTGTCTATTATCGAGACGTAGGGTCCTTCCGCACCTTGCAGTCTCCTATTAGTCAACTGATTGGTTTATTATTCAGGAAATATTGCAGCATATAAGCCTCAAAGGCCAGAGGTAGAAGGTACCGGTCTGTCTCATCGTTAAATTATTTTAATAGTAATGAATATGAAAAAACCCGAGATGTTTCAGCTCCTTAGGAGAATAAATTCCAAAATTCTGTTGCACTCCATAAATCCCCTCCTAATGGTATCCTGTTATTTGTAATGTGACTGTAGCCATCCCACAACGCTGACATTACCCGATCATCCACAGGTTGAACCTGGTGGAAGCCTTCGCGACCGATGCTGAACTCAGACAGTGTCTACAGGAAGATTTACTCCGTCGCTTTCCAGATCTTAACCGGCTGGCCAAGAAGTTCCAAAGACAGAACGCAAATCTGCAGGATTGTTACCGGCTGTATCAGGCGGTGAACCAGCTGCCCTGCGTCATCCAGGTCTTGGAGAAATATGAAGGTCGGTGTATTAAACTAAATGTTTAAATGGACACTATGTAAGCCTTTTTATATCATGTTTACTGCAGTCATTAGAAAGCAGCTGATAGGCTGTATATATATCTGTACCCTGCTAATGTAATATTGCATGTAACATACGCACTGCCCGAGACCACCAGATCGGCTGCTCCCTCTGGGTTAGAGAGGGGTCCAAAGCAAGAGACCATCTGATGGGTATACCCTTCAGTATACGGTATATGGACAGAGGTGGTCATTATGGTGCAGCCCTTACATGATGTTTATGAAATACTAGATGGTGGCCCGATTCTAACGCATCGGGTATTCTAGAATATGTATGACAGAACTTGTTCAGTAAACGTAGCATATAACACAGCCACGTAGTATATAACACAGCCACACAGCATATAAGCATATAACAGCCCACGTAGTATATAGCACAGCCACATAGTATATAATAGCCACGTAGTATATAGCACAGCCCACATAGCATATAAGCATATAACAGCCCACGTAGTATATATCACAGCCACGTAGTATGTAACACCGCCACGTAGCATATAACACAACCACATAGCATATAGCACAGCCACGTAGCATATAACAGCCCGCGGCAGTATATAGCACAGCCACGTAGTATGTAGCACAGCCACGTAGCATATAGCCTAGCCACGTAGTATATAACACAGCCCACGTAGCATATAGCACAGCCCAAGTAGTATATAGCAAAGCCATGTAGCATATAACACAGCCCACGTAGCATATAGTTCAGCCACGTTGCATAAACAGCCCATATAGCATATAACAGCCCACGTAGCATATAACACAGCCACAAAGTATAGAACAGCCCACATAGAATATAAGCATATAGCACAGCCACGTAGCATATAGCAGCCCACGTAGTATATAACACAGCCACGTAGCATATAACACAACCACATAGCATATAGCACAGCCATGTAGCGTTTAACAGCCCACATAGTATATAGCGCCACGTAGTATATAGCACAGCCACGTAGTATATAGCACAGCCACGTAGCATATAGCACAGCCCACGTAGTATATAGCACAGCCACGTAGTATATAGCACAGCCCACGTAGTATATAGCACAGCCCACATAGTATATAGCACAGCCCACGTATATAGCACAGTCCATGTAGCATATAGCGCAGTCCACGTAGTATATAACGCAGCCCACGTAGTATATAGCACAGCCATGGAGTATATAACACAGCCCACATAGTATGTAGCAGTTTGGGCACCATGTCCCTGTGAAAAAAAAAAAAATTAAAATTAAAAATAGTTATATACTCGCCTTCCGGCGGCCCCCGGATCCAGCCCAGGAGTTAGCGATGCTCTCGCCAGGTCCGTTCCCAGTGATGCTTTGCGGCAATAACCCATGATGATGTCGCGGTCTCGTGTGATCTGGGGTTATTTCGCAAAGCATTACTGGCAAGGAGCTGCCGAGAGCATCGCAAGGATGGGGAAGGCTTTGGGGGCCGCTGGAAGGTGAGAATAGCACGACTTTTTATTTTTAACATTAAATCTTTTTACTATTGATTATGCATAGGCAGCATCAATAGTAAAGCCTGTCGCTGATTGGTCGCGGCTGGCCGGGCGCAACGAATCAGCGACGCAGGATTTCCGTTACAGACAAACAGACGGAAATGGACCTTAGACAATTATAAATATAGATGTATATTTTTTATGGAGTCTTAGCTCCTGATTTGTTGGGTAAAGGAAGGATCGCTGTGTTAGAGTGCGCACACATTGGAGCTGGAAACCACTTTTCTATCATATTAGCAGAACCATGCTGATAATACAGAAGGGTTCCCCCCCCATGGTGACCAACGTGCGTAGGAAAGCGGATCTCGCCACAGCACAGCAAATTGTTTTCAGCCACCATGTTCGGCCTACCCTCACTGCCTGATATTGATACACACGACACTAAGTAAGACAGTCCGCTCTTGAAGAGGACTATTACACTTATGATCGAGACCAATAAAACCTCCTTGGTCATTACCGCTGACTGGTAATATTCTGCAATCGGAAAATGAAATTGGTTGTGATCTGCTTTCATTATTCCGGGGACATGTGCGGTCATTGTATCCTAAGGGAACATGCATGTGACACACATGCTCCTCGAAATACGCCGAGAGAAATTCACCGCAGGAAAATTCTCATCAGTGGGGCAGATTTTTTTTTTTTTCCATTTATTTACGTGTTAAAAACCAAAATCTTACGGATTAACTGTAGCTTTCACTCTTTCCATTGTGAAGGGTGAAGTCAGCAGGGATAATCTGCAGCATAAATTGATCGGCCTCGGGTTATAAATCCACACTTCTGGATATTTTTGGATGCAGCTTTTTCCCCACGGCACGTAAATCAGTTTTCATATATTCTCATTCATGACGCTGTCAATGTAAAAAGTCTGTTTATAAAATCTGATTATCCATGAGTGTGGATGTAACCTTAGAGATGTCACTGTTACAATAAATAGCCAAAGGTGTGTGAGCGCTGCTCCTAAATATTTTGTTCTGGACTTGGCCACATTCATTGGAAATCAAGCACACAGCAATGCAGGTTCTGTGGTCAGACACTGGTAGTACTAGGAGTCCAACTAGGCGTCTTCATAGGGAATCTGTCACCTGTTTTTTGCCACCTAGTCTGAAAGCAGCAAGATGTAGAGACAGAGACCCTGATTCCAGTGACATGTCACTTACTGGGCTGGTAAACGTAGTTTTGATAATCTGCTGATTTAAAACAATGATTTTATCACTAGAGGACTAGTAAACCTTCTGTTTATATAGTCCTCCATATTCATGAGCTCTGTATAACACCGCCCCTATCACTGATTGAGGGCTTGCTGCCTATGCACAGTGTACTCAGTAAGCTGCCAATCAGTGGTGTGGGTGAGGCTATACAGAGCTCAGCATTCAGAGCACTGCTAGGTCTGCAGCAGAGAAAACTGTGATCCTTTCAAAATGACAGCAAGCAGGCCAGTAAGTGACACATCACTGTAAGCATGGGTGTGTGTGGGCGAACTGTAGTGGCTTCATTGAGTTTTGACGTTTACACCATCCAACGCCTCTGGGATAGATTTGGATCACCAATTTTCAGCCAAGCCTTCTCATTTGGTATTAGTCTCGTGAGTTTGGTGTGCTATAAATTTGGCCATACATATAAATATTTGTTTTTCCCATGACCATGACCCATATATATACCTACAAGGTGGATGAAAACTTCTGTCATCTCGCGTTCCCCCTGCTGATAAAAGCTGGGGAGTTTCCAAGGAATTTTCTTTTTTTTTTTTTTCTTTCTGGATTCTTTACAAGATCATGGACACCTTCAGACGTCTTGTTGGCAAATCTTAAACTCCCATTGATTTTAGTGAAAGTTAACGCTCCGGCAGCGACCGCTATGACCGGCATTTTGACAGCTGGCTTGTTTCCTCTTTCAGTAGATCTTAAAATTATAAAAATACTGAAGCACTAAAGCGGGACATAAACTTAATCTACCCAGGAGGTTTATAGGAAGACGCTACCAAGAAAACGTAAAGAGTTTATAAATGTCTAAAAAGTTGTCAGTTTCAGATCAGCTGTTGGGGAAATGAATGGTTCCTATACTCAGCTGACTTTTACCTCTTATGTTTGTTTTTTTTTTTCTGAAATCTTGTGCACATTTTATTTTTTTTGCTTTTTTAAACTTGCTGCTTATTAATTTTCAGTGTTTTTGCAGCGTTTTCCGCTATTCAAATAAATGGAAAAGAAAAACTAACCCCTTAACATCCAATGACGGACACAGTCCGTCATTAAACACCTCCCCCTGTTTAGTGCAGGTCCGGCAATGAGCCCGCACCTTTTCCGGCACAAGACAGCTGATCTGATCAGCTGACATGTGCCTGGAACAGCCGCGGATGGGATCGCGATCCACCCGTGGCCGTTAACATGTCAAATGCCGCTGTCAAACGCTGACAGCGGCATTTACCATGCACGTGCAGGAAACGCGTCATTGCCGTCTCCCTTCGGAGCCTGTGTCACATGACCGCGGGTCGCCGATGGTTTGGCATGACAACCCGGGGTCAGCAGGTATCGCCGCGTTCAGAATCGCCCGATCTAGCAATATGAAAAAATAAATAATCCAATTGGTAAACGGCGTAGTGAGAAAAAAAAAAAATCAAAATGTCACAATTACTTTTTTTTGGTTGCTGCAACATTGCAATAAAATGACATAACAGGCAATCAAAAAATGATATGTGCACCAAAATGGTATCAATAAAAACGTCAGCTCGGCGTGCAAAAAATAAGCCCTCACCCGGCCCAAGATCCCGAAAAATGGAGATGCTACAGGTATCAGAAAATGGCACCTTTTTTTTTTCGAATTTTAACAAACTTTGGAAAAAAAATTTCACCACTTAAATAAAAAAAAAACCTAGACATGTTTGGTGTCTGTGAACTCGTAATGACCTGGAGAATCATAATGGCCGGTCAATATTAGCATTTAGTGAACATGGTAAAAAAGCCAAACGAAAAACAACTGTGGGATTGCACTTTTTTTTTTGCAGTTTCACCGCACTTGGAATTTTTCCCGTTTTCTAGTACACGACATGGTAAAACCAATGGTGTCGCTCAAAAGTACAACTCGGCGCGCAAAAAACAAGCCCTCACATGGCCATTTTGACCAAAATATATAAAAAAGCTATGGTCTGGGAAGAAGGGGAGCGAAAAATGAAAATGCAAAACCAAAAATACCCCTTGTCGTTAAAGGTTTAAAGGGATATTCCCATTTCCAAGATCCTATCCCAATATGTAGTAGATGAAGTGGTATTATCAAATACTTACAATTAGAAATGTAGTATAGTTCTTCTGATTCACTATGTCGCTTACCTCATGTGCAGGGCATTATAGCAGCTTGGATATTCATGGTTATGACCGCTCATATAGTGACAGTTAGTGGTCTTAACCATGGATGTCTAAGCGGCTGTAATGCCCTGCACATGGGGTAAGCAATGTAGCGAATCAGAAGAACTACACTACATTTCTAATTGGAGGAATTTGCTTATAGTATTATTATTACATATTGGGATAGGATCTTGGAGATGGGAATACCCAAAGTAAAAATGCATAAAAAGGAGATTGAGTAAAATAATCATTTTCCTGCTTATACTCTTGTGTAGAAAAACCTGCAAATACTCTACGTGTTTATATACCCTTACTCTACCAGATTATCATCGATCTTCACAGGGTTTATACAGGGTTGGTCAGTCGTCAAAATGTCACCCTATGTAAACGGCCCCATGGCTTTACATCTTATTGGAAGGTGCTTCGTTTCCCTGAATTGAGCCTGCAACATATTTTATTTTTTTTTTTTGTTCAGTTGCATACGGATTTAATGAGAAAACATTCAGCAAGTGTTGTGAGCTGAGCCCACGGGTGTGTTTGTACGCTGCAATGTGACTGACGTATTTTACTGACCCAGTAAATTGCAGTGTTTGTAGCATGTACATGTGCTCACATTGACAACCTCATTAACTGGAGCAGCAAGGATTCGTGTTACTTTAATGGGAAAAGTTTTCTCTTAGAAGCTAAATGATCACATCTTGTTTTAATGGGCAGCTGAAAGTATGAATCGGGGGGTTTTCATGTGTTATGTGAATCCATCTAAATTTCACTCCCCACAGTTGTGTGGAGCAGAGGTATTTGCATCAATGATTCTTCAGAAGCCTAAAATTCTAGATTTAGTTTAAGGCTTAAAACGAGGAAGGTTTTCTGGGACTTGTGGACTCTTTCTAACCAGTCGTCAGTATGGCACTGTGCAATGGTTGCAGCGATATCTGTTTTGTCACTGCTGAATTCATCTTTTTATTTAAAGGGAACCTGTCACCCCCAAAATTGAAGATGAGCTAAGCCCATCAGCATCAGGGGCTTATCTACAGCATTCTGTAATGCTGTATATAAGCCCCCGATGTATCCTGAAAGATGAGAAAAAGGTTAGCTTATACTCACCCAGGGGCGGTCCCACTGCCGTCCGGTCCGATGGGTGTTGCAGTCCGGGGCCTACCATCTTCTTACGATGACGTCCTTTTCTTGTAGTCACGCTGCGGCTCCGGCGTACTTTGTCTGTCCTGTTGGGGGCAGAGCAAAGTACTGCAGTGCGCAGGTGCCGGGAAAGGTCAGAGAGGTCCAGCGCCGGCAGCACTGCAGTACTTTGCTCTGCCCCCAACAGGGCAAAGTATGCCTGTGCCGGAGCCGCAGCGTGAAGACAAGAAGAGGACGTCATTGTAAGAAGATGGGAGGCCCTGGACCGGGACACCCATCGTACCTGGGCCGCCTCTGGGTGAGTATAATCTAACCTCTTTTTCTCATCTTTCAGGATACATCGGGGGCTTATCTACAGCATTACAGAATGCTGTAGATAAGCCCCTGATGCTGGTGGGCTTAGCTCACCTTCGATTTTGGGGGTGATAAGTTCCCTTTAATAAATTATATTGCAATTGCTGTAGTGTAGGATGGGGGTGCTGTCTGTGCTCTGGTGGTGTGCTATCTGTGCACTTGTGTGGGAGGTGGATGTTTGTGATGTTGGGGTGCTGTCTGTGCACTGGTGTGGGAGGGGGGGTGCCGTCTGTGCATTGGTGATGGTGGGGTGCCGTCTGTGCATTGGTGATGGTGGGGTGCCATCTGTGCATTGGTGATGGTGGGGTGCCGTCTGTGCATTGGTGATGGTGGGGTGCCATCTGTGCACTGGTGGTGGTGGGGTGCCATCTGTGCATTGGTGATGGTGGGGTGCCATCTGTGCATTGGTGATGGTGGGGTGCCATCTGTGCACTGGTGATGGTGGGGTGCCATCTGTGCATTGGTGATGGTGGGGTGCCATCTGTGCACTGGTGATGGTGGGGTGCCATCTGTGCATTGGTGATGGTGGGGTGCCATCTGTGCATTGGTGATGGTGGGGTGCCATCTGTGCACTGGTGGTGGTGGGGTGCCATCTGTGCATTGGTGATGGTGGGGTGCCATCTGTGCATTGGTGATGGTGGGGTGCCATCTGTGCACTGGTGATGGTGGGGTGCCATCTGTGCATTGGTGATGGTGGGGTGCCATCTGTGCACTGGTGATGGTGGGGTGCCATCTGTGCATTGGTGATGGTGGGGTGCCATCTGTGCACTGGTGATGGTGGGGTGCCGTCTGTGCATTGGTGATGGTGGGGTGCCATCTGTGCACTGGTGGTGGTGGGGTGCCATCTGTGCATTGGTGATGGTGGGGTGCCATCTGTGCATTGGTGATGGTGGGGTGCCATCTGTGCACTGGTGATGGTGGGGTGCCATCTGTGCATTGGTGATGGTGGGGTGCCATCTGTGCACTGGTGATGGTGGGGTGCCATCTGTGCATTGGTGATGGTGGGGTGCCATCTGTGCATTGGTGATGGTGGGGTGCCATCTGTGCACTGGTGGTGGTGGGGTGCCATCTGTGCATTGGTGATGGTGGGGTGCCATCTGTGCATTGGTGATGGTGGGGTGCCATCTGTGCACTGGTGATGGTGGGGTGCCATCTGTGCATTGGTGATGGTGGGGTGCCATCTGTGCACTGGTGATGGTGGGGTGCCATCTGTGCATTGGTGATGGTGGGGTGCCATCTGTGCATTGGTGATGGTGGGGTGCCATCTGTGCACTGGTGATGGTGGGGTGCCATCTGTGCACTGGTGATGGTGGGGTGCCATCTGTGCATTGGTGATGGTGGGGTGCCATCTGTGCACTGGTGATGGTGGGGTGCCATCTGTGCATTGGTGATGGTGGGGTGCCATCTGTGCATTGGTGATGGTGGGGTGCCATCTGTGCATTGGTGATGGTGGGGTGCCATCTGTGCACTGGTGATGGTGGGGTGCCATCTGTGCATTGGTGATGGTGGGGTGCCATCTGTGCACTGGTGATGGTGGGGTGCCATCTGTGCACTGGTGATGGTGGGGTGCCATCTGTGCATTGGTGATGGTGGGGTGCCATCTGTGCATTGGTGATGGTGGGGTGCCATCTGTGCACTGGTGATGGTGGGGTGCCATCTGTGCACTGGTGATGGTGGGGTGCCATCTGTGCATTGGTGATGGTGGGGTGCCATCTGTGCACTGGTGATGGTGGGGTGCCATCTGTGCATTGGTGATGGTGGGGTGCCATCTGTGCATTGGTGATGGTGGGGTGCCATCTGTGCATTGGTGATGGTGGGGTGCCATCTGTGCATTGGTGATGGTGGGGTGCCATCTGTGCACTGGTGATGGTGGGGTGCCATCTGTGCATTGGTGATGGTGGGGTGCCATCTGTGCATTGGTGATGGTGGGGTGCCATCTGTGCACTGGTGATGGTGGGGTGCCATCTGTGCATTGGTGATGGTGGGGTGCCATCTGTGCATTGGTGATGGTGGGGTGCCATCTGTGCACTGGTGATGGTGGGGTGCCATCTGTGCACTGGTGATGGTGGGGTGCCATCTGTGCATTGGTGATGGTGGGGTGCCATCTGTGCACTGGTGATGGTGGGGTGCCATCTGTGCATTGGTGATGGTGGGGTGCCATCTGTGCATTGGTGATGGTGGGGTGCCATCTGTGCATTGGTGATGGTGGGGTGCCATCTGTGCACTGGTGGTGGTGGGAGCTCTTTCTGGCGCTGGTGCTGGGGGAGGGTGCCAGCTGTGCACTGGTGGGGGGTATCTGTGCACTGACAGACAATGGCTCCTCTTTATTTCTCTCCTCCTCATGCTGTTCTCCATTGTTTGATTGATAGGGGAGACAGTCTCCTCTTCTTGACGTCACCTCTTGTACCTGCTTCCCTGTCCTGTGCGAAGCGCAGCTGCAGTACAAGACTAAGGCTTTGGCCAACACCTGGTAACCTTCTGCCCATGCACCAATCGATTGATGAGCTGTGCATGTACGAGATTTCGGCCATGAGCAGAGGTGATGCCATGCGGCAAAGACTTCCTCTTCAATGTCAGTCAGCTGAGGGCGGCCACAACTGGGAGAGTGAAGAGGAGCCATGGACTTGGTCAAGTTTGCAAATGACTAAAAAAGAGAAAATTTCCCTCAGTGGGATAGTATATCCATACCAGCACAATGTGCCATTCCTAGCCCTGACCTTGCATCCCCCCTTATCTGAGCTGTCGGAGGGCCATTTGTAAAACCTAATCTGTAGGGCAGGGAATGGCAGGCCCCATTACCGACCTACACACTAGTCCATAAAAATGTTTCTTGGATTCTTTCTCCCCAAACTGGTTTGGAGCCTCTGCCCTCCCAGTACTTCTCCTTCTGCGTTCTTACATCAGATAGATTGGATTAGGCTTATAAAGATTTATGTAAAACGAAACATTCTGGAGGCAAAGACGAAACTTTATCTTCTTTCTGCCTTTTCCTATCATTATTTTCCAATGTTCTCCGGGGGTTCATTACTCAGCGAGATACATTATCACACATTACGAGGAGTTACATGGTGATAAGTGGGAGATCGGCCATTCATCACGCGTGAGAATGACGTGGAGTAGCCGAGTGTGCCGTCTGCTGAGCCATTGCTGATAAATTGAGTTGTTGGACCAGGCAAGCATCCAACCGAAATGTCATTTTTCTGATTTTGTCCTTGACCAATCAAACTCCTCTAACTTTTCTATTTCTAAAAATAATTTTCCACTTGCCATGTTTTATATAACCTTGAGGTGCATTTCACTTACAAGAATCGCATGAGCAGGCAAGTAGTAAAATTAGCATTCTCTTATATATTTGATGGCTCATTTCCTATTTTCAGATTTTAATTTATTTCCTCTAACCTTTTCAGTCTAACGTGCCAATATTAGCAATGCCGGTGACCCTCAAATCCAGGGGGGTTAGAGAACTTCCTTCTTTCAGTTTTCTTTTATGAAAACAAGTTATTACATCCTGACTACTATTTTATTTTTCTATTGAGAAACTTAGTCAGATATTAGACATCGCAGAATAGTTGGTAATATATGGGGATTTTTAAGTCTGTCTGCAGATACCATAGGCCAGATTCTTCAAGGCTGCCGTTATTTCCGGTCTAGATTAGGTTACTGATTCATGAATAGGGGCATGCATGTGTGGGGACATAGTACTGTGCCCAAAGGGCCATGTGTGGGGACATAGTACTGTGCCCAAAGGGCCATGTGTGGGAACTTAGTACTGTGCCCAAAGGGCCATGTGTGGGAACTTAGTACTGTGCCCAAAGGGCCATGTGTGGGGACGTAGTACTGGGCCCAAAGGGCCATGTGTGGGGACGTAGTACTGGGCCCAAAGGACCATGTGTGGAGACATAGTACTGTGCCCAAAGGGCCATGTGTGGGGACATAGTACTGTGCCCAAAGGGCCATGTGTGGGAACTTAGCACTGTGCCCAAAGGGCCATGTGTGGGGACATAGTACTGTGCCCAAAGGGCCATGTGTGGGGACATAGTACTGTGCCCAAAGGGCCATGTGTGGGAACTTAGTACTGTGCCCAAAGGGCCATGTGTGGGAACTTAGTACTGTGCCCAAAGGGCCATGTGTGGGGACGTAGTACTGGGCCCAAAGGGCCATGTGTGGGGACGTAGTACTGGGCCCAAAGGACCATGTGTGGAGACATAGTACTGTGCCCAAAGGGCCATGTGTGGGGACATAGTACTGTGCCCAAAGGGCCATGTGTGGGAACTTAGCACTGTGCCCAAAGGGCCATGTGTGGGGACATAGTACTGTGCCCAAAGGGCCATGTGTGGGGACATAGTACTGGGCCCAAAGGGCCATGTGTGGAGACATAGTACTGGGCCCAAAGGGCCGTGTGTGGTTATGTACTACTATCCACTAAGGAGCATGTGTGGTGACATAGTACTGTGCTCCTTAAGGTCATGTGTGGTGACTTAGTATTGGTTCCTAAGGGTCATGTGTGAGGACTAGTGATAAGCAAGTTTTCTTTTTATTCGAGTTTTCCAAGCATGCTTGGGTGATCTCCCAGTATTTTGGGCGTACTCGTAGATTGCTTGAGTCCCCGCAGATGCATGATTTGCGGCTGCTAGACAACCTGAATACATGTGGGGATTCCCTAACCAACAGGCAATTCCTGCATGTGTTCAGGCTGCTGCAGAGACACAAACATAATCTACGAGCACGCCCAAAATACTCCATGCTCGGAAAACTCTAGTAACGCGCATACTCGCTCATCACTAGTGAGGACTTAGTACTGTGCCCTAAGGGCCATGTGTGGGGATTTAGTGCAGTGCCCAAAGGGCCATGTGTGGGGACATAATACTGGGCCATGTGTGGGGCGGTAGTACTGTCCACTAAGGGCAATGTGTGGAGACCCAGTACTGTGCCCCTTAGGGCTTGTGTGTGGGATGTAGTGCTGAGCCCCATAAGGGGAATGTGTGGGGACATTGTGCTGTGCCCCTAAGGGCCATGTATGATGACTTAATACTGTGCCCCTAAGGAGCATTTGTTGGGATGTAGTACTGGGCCCCAAAGGCCATGTGTGGGGGCATAGAACTGTGACCTGAGGGGCATGTGTGTGGATAAAGTACTGTGCCCTTTAGAGCTTGTGTGTGGAATATAGTACTGTGACCTGATGGGCATTTGTGGGGATATAGTACTGCGCTCGGGACAGCACGTGCCAACACCACTGGAATGGTGAAAGCATTGGAGGGGAGTATTAGTGTTTTTATTGTACTGGGGACAAATTATAGGGATTGAGAAGGGGTTGTCCATGTAGTGCCATCTCCACTGTGCTTCTATTTGACGTGACGTAAACTCACCCGCGGTGCGAGCCGCAGCATGTCAGTCTGTTGAGGACACGCTAGTCTCTGCAACAGAAATTTCTACAATAGAATGTATTGAATTTCGTAAATTTTCATTGTCCAGTGAACACATGCGGATTTACCTGCGTGATTTACGCTGCTACTTCCTGATCGTGGGAACATAGCCTTTAAGTCCGGCTGATTTGTTCTGCCCTCCACAACAATTATGTGGCCCCTTGGGAGAAGTAATTGCCCACCCCTGATCTAGAACATTTCAACACTTTCCAGAGATCCTGAGACTGTGTTTTTTTTTGTGACACATTGTATTAGTGGTAAATTTGGGTTACTATGTTTTGCGTTTATTTAACCCATTATCTACCAATGTCCTTTTTTTGGGACGCTTAATCTTTTGCTTCTAGCAACTAAGATTTTATCATTTTTATAATTAGGTCCAAATTTTTGTCTTGTGTTTGTAAAATGAATGTTTTCAAAATAGGAAATCGTGTCATTGTCATTTTTAATTGAATATTGGGACACCCTTTTCTGAAAAATCCGTAAAATGAAAATTTCTAATTTGGCAAGCAATGGGTTAAATGTGACATTTTACACATTTTGAAAAAATATCAATATTCAAACTTTGAATGCTTATACCCTTAAACCAGACAGTTACACCAAAAAAAAAAAAATAACAACTAACATTTATCATATTTCTACTCTAGATCGGCATCATTTTTCAAACATTGTTTTTTGTTAATGGGAATCTGTCACCCCCTGGGATGTATGTGACCTATTATTACAGGTAATTGAAATAAGCTAGTCCTACCTGTATGCCTCATATTAATGGTCTTGTTGCTGAGAAATGTTATATTCTTTCTTTATGTTAATGATTTCTTCCAGGCTCTGGGGCGTGCGGTGCCTGGAAAAAATCCCTGCCTCCTGTCTTCATTGTAATACATACCCCCTCCCATCAGCGTCTGTATTCACAGCAGCGTCTAGGGGGTGAAATGACCATGATTGGTGCCAGCTCTGTTCATGGCTGATGCAGCAGGATGTCCCTTATGGTACACAGCTGGCACCCGCTGTGTTTCGGCTCGGCAGAGGGTGCTATCTTCTTTTTTTTCTTAAGTCCGTAAAAAGACACATTGGCGGTTACACAAAAATAAATAGTACTTTTCATTTTTGGTAGGGGTGGGTTGCTATTCTTTCTTTAGTCTTTAACTAATATGGTTACTTTTTCTTCTTTTTTTTGGTCCCTCTTCGAGACTTAAACCTGCAGTTAGATCTATCTGACTATCCAACTGCAGGTTTAAGTCCCCAATGGGGACTAATAAAATAAATCTGGCTTATGGCATATTGGAGCTACTCTGTCATGTCCCCCACTGCAGTAGGATTGCGTTCCTGCTACATGGCCCGGTTCTCCTGGCAGTCTCATGCTACCTACTTGTTCTGCATGGGGATGTCACTGCTGCAGTCACTCACTAGCTGCAGCGCTTCCGATCTCTACATCCCCTCTGGAGGGACTTTCTCTCTACTTCCTCTTTTGGTTTAGACAGAAATGTGACCACTGCAGTCAATCACTTGCTGTAAGTTGGCTCTGTTATTGGTTTATTAGGCAGATGTCATCGGACTCCATTTTTACACCCAAGCAGGAATTTGGTGCTCTGAATCGGGTATCCAAAATTCCCTGATGGATGAGTGACATCAGAGCTGGTTCCCTGGCCACGTTGTCTCCTGTCGAGGTCCGTTGGTCTACCCATCAGCAGTAGTCGGATGCCATCGCAGCGCTCAGACCCTTGATACTCGGTGACATAATCTAGACAGACGCCACCAGTATCTTGTTTTTCTATTGTTTATAGTGAAATGGCAGCTGCAATGATGAAGAATTGTAGAGAACAGACTGGAGTTTACGGAGCGGCGGTTACCTGCCAATAAGCCGATGCTACAATTAGACACTGCGGGTAGCCTCAATTTTGTGGTTTTGTTAGGTAATAACCACGGTGTCATTGCTGGATTACGTGTCTTGCCTCCGCCGTATAATTTCCTCTTTTTGCTGTCTGCCAGCTCTCTGCGCAGTGCGGTCTCCCTGTACACGCCGTCTCTTACCCGGCTGATGCGTCTCCTCGCAGGTACCCGTTATACACATGCACAGCCATTTACGCTCCATATTATGCCTCCTTTTGCTGAAAGAGCTGCTGAGTTAGTAATAGTTTATAAAGCATTTCATCTGCTAAATGGCGTCCCCCGTAGTGCAGACTGATGGCTGATAACCTCGTGTTGGCCGCCGGTATCTACCCTGTGCTGTTATTCTTCCTAAGTGGGAATAATGCCGCATATTTATTTGCATATACTACCTGGGGCAGTCACTCGTTCATCTAACCACACGAGGATTTATGAAATACTAGACGGCTGTGCCATTATTATTTTCCCCTTCGACTTGTTGGATAACAGAGCTGCATGTTGTAGGTAATATGCGATATATCTGTGTATTTCTTACCTAGTTCTGCGGCGGAAATTTGGTCCTAACGACCCAATTTGCCTGGTAAAAGGGAAACTTTCACTTTAAAAGGTAATTTTGTGATAATAATTTTTATTTATATAGCGCCAACATATTCCTCAGCACTTTACAATTAGCGGGGAGATGCACAGACAATAAAATCAATGCAAGTTAAGACAATTTAAACAGTGACATTAGGGGTGAGGTCCCTGCTCACAAGCTTACATAGTAACATAGTAACATAGTTAGTAAGGCCGAAAAAAGACATTTGTCCATCCAGTTCAGCCTATATTCCATCATAATAAATCCCCAGATCTACGTCCTTCTACAGAACCTAATTGTATGATACAATATTGTTCTGCTCCAGGAAGACATCCAGGCCTCTCTTGAACCCCTCGACTGAGTTCGCCATCACCACCTCCTCAGGCAAGCAATTCCAGATTCTCACTGCCCTAACAGTAAAGAATCCTCTTCTATGTTGGTGGAAAAACCTTCTCTCCTCCAGACGCAAAGAATGCCCCCTTGTGCCCGTCACCTTCCTTGGTATAAACAGATCCTCAGCGAGATATTTGTATTGTCCCCTTATATACTTATACATGGTTATTAGATCGCCCCTCAGTCGTCTTTTTTCTAAACTAAATAATCCTAATTTCGCTAATCTATCTGGGTATTGTAGTTCTCCCATCCCCTTTATTAATTTTGTTGCCCTCCTTTGTACTCTCTCTAGTTCCATTATATCCTTCCTGAGCACCGGTGCCCAAAACTGGACACAGTGCTTCATGTGCGGTCTAACTAGGGATTTGTACAGAGGCAGTATAATGCTCTCATCATGTGTATCCAGACCTCTTTTAATGCACCCCATGATCCTGTTTGCCTTGGCAGCTGCTGCCTGGCACTGGCTGCTCCAGGTAAGTTTATCATTAACTAGGATCCCCAAGTCCTTCTCCCTGTCAGATTTACCCAGTGGTTTCCCATTCAGTGTGTAATGGTGACATTGATTCCTTCTTCCCATGTGTATAACCTTACATTTATCATTGTTAAACCTCATCTGCCACCTTTCAGCCCAAGTTTCCAACTTATCCAGATCCATCTGTAGCAGAATACTATCTTCTCTTGTATTAACTGCTTTACATAGTTTTGTATCATCTGCAAATATCGATATTTTACTGTGTAAACCTTCTACCAGATCATTAATGAATATGTTGAAGAGAACAGGTCCCAATACTGACCCCTGCGGTACCCCACTGGTCACAGCGACCCAGTTAGAGACTATACCATTTATAACCACCCTCTGCTTTCTATCACTAAGCCAGTTACTAACCCATTTACACACATTTTCCCCCAGACCAAGCATTCTCATTTTGTGTACCAACCTTTTGTGCGGCACGGTATCAAACGCTTTGGAAAAATCGAGATATACCACGTCCAATGACTCACCGTGGTCCAGCCTATAGCTTACCTCTTCATAAAAACTGATTAGATTGGCTTGACAGGAGCGATTTCTCATAAACCCATGCTGATATGGAGTTAAACAGTTATTCTCATTGAGATAATCCAGAATAACATCCCTCAGAAACCCTTCAAATATTTTACCAACAATAGAGGTTAGACTTACTGGCCTATAATTTCCAGGTTCACTTTTAGAGCCCTTTTTGAATATTGGCACCACATTTGCTATGCGCCAATCCTGCGGAACAGACCCTGTCGCTATAGAGTCCCTAAAAATAAGAAATAATGGTTTATCTATTACATTACTTAGTTCCCTTAGTACTCGTGGGTGTATGCCATCCGGACCCGGAGATTTATCTATTTTAATCTTATTTAGCCGGTTTCGCACCTCTTCTTGGGTTAGATTGGTGACCCTTAATATAGGGTTTTCATTGTTTCTTGGGATTTCACCTAGCATTTCATTTTCCACCGTGAATACCGTGGAGAAGAAGGTGTTTAGTATGTTAGCTTTTTCCTCGTCATCTACAACCATTCTTTCCTCACTATTTTTTAAGGGGCCTACATTTTCAGTTTTTATTCTTTTACTATTGATATAGTTGAAGAACAGTTTGGGATTAGTTTTACTCTCCTTAGCAATGTGCTTCTCTGTTTCCTTTTTGGCAGCTTTAATTAGTTTTTTAGATAAAGTATTTTTCTCCCTATAGTTTTTTAGAGCTTCAATGGTGCCATCCTGCTTTAGTAGTGCAAATGCTTTCTTTTTACTGTTAATTGCCTGTCTTACTTCTTTGTTTAGCCACATTGGGTTTTTCCTATTTCTAGTCCTTTTATTCCCACAAGGTATAAACCGCTTACACTGCCTATTTAGGATGTTCTTAAACATTTCCCATTTATTATCTGTATTCTTATTTCTGAGGATATTGTCCCAGTCTACCAGTCTTACAATCCACAAGGAAATGGGGGGGACACAATAGCTGAAAAGTGATTTGTTATTTCAGGTCTGGCAATTATAATAAATAGGGATTTTCATATAAAGCTGCATGATCCGGTCATCAGCCCGTGTGTTTAAGTGCAATAGTCAAGTATCAAGTGCAGTTATCATGTGCATGAAGGGTGTGGAGACAGATGAATAGTAGGGTGCAGATTCAGAATAGTATTTGGAAGGAGGGATCAGGGCAAATTTAGTTTACTGAGTAGTTGATGTGGCTTGTTTGAAGAGATCGGTTTTCAAAGCGCACTTGAATAGGTCGGGGGCTAGGTATCAGTCTGATCGTCTGGGGAAGTGCATTCCAGAGAGCTGGCGCAGCACGAGAGAAGTCTTGGAGACGGAGGTGCGAAGTTCGGATTACGGGGGATGTTAGTCTTAGGTCATTTGTCGAATGGAGGGCACGTGTAGGGAGATAGACAGAGATGAGAGAGGAGATATAAGGAGGTGCAGAACTGTGGAGAGCTTTGTGGGTGAGAGAGATGAGTTTATACTGGACCCTGTAGCGAATGGGTAGCCAGTGTAATGACTGACACAAGATGGAGGCATCGGTGACGCGGCTGGACAGAAATATGACTCTGGCTGCCTCATTCAAGATGGATTGGAGAGGAGAAAGTTTGGTAAGAGGGAGACCGATCAGAAGAGAGTTGCAGTAGTCCAGACGGGAATGAATAAGAGCGACAGTAAGAGTCTTAGCAGTTTCAAAGGTGAGAAAAGGTCGGA
Source organism: Ranitomeya imitator (assembly GCF_032444005.1). NCBI lineage: Eukaryota > Metazoa > Chordata > Amphibia > Anura > Dendrobatidae > Ranitomeya > Ranitomeya imitator. Next base: position 48,486,733 of record NC_091286.1, read on the forward strand.
TTCTGGAGATGTTTTTAAGATGCAGGTGACAAGAGCGAGTGAGTGGTCGAATATAGGCAGTAAAGGAAAGTTCGGTGTCGAATATGACCCCAAGACAGCGGGCATGCTACTTGGGAGTTATGGTTGAACCCTCCGGGGTAATTTCGATGTTAAAGGGAACCTGTCACCCCGAAAATCGCGGGTGAGGTAAGCCCACCGGCATCAGGCGCTTATCTGCAGCATTCTGTAATGCTGTAGATAAGCCCCCGATGTTACCTGAAAAAGGAGAAAAAGACGTTATGTTATACTCACCCAGGGGTGGTCCCGCTACTGGTCAGGTCGGATGGGTGTCTCTGGTCCGCTCCGGCGCCTCCCATCTTCATTACAAGACGTCCTCTTCTGATCTTCAGCCACGGCTACGGCGCAGGCGTACTTTGCTCTGCCCTGTTGAGGGCAGACAAAGTACTGCAGTGCGCAGGCGCCGGGCCTCTGACCTTTCCGGCGCCTGCGCACTGCAGTACTATCCTCTGCCCTCAAGAGGGCAGAGCAAATTACGCCTGCGCCGGAGCCATGGCTGAAGATCAGAAGAGGACGTCTTGTAATGAAGATGGGAGGCGCCGCAGCGGACCAGAGACACCCATCTGACCTGACCAGCAGCGGGACCGCCCCTGGGTGAGTATAATATAACGTCTTTTTCTCCTTTTTCAGGTAACATTGGGGGCTTATCTACAGCATTATAGAATGCTGCAGATAAGCCCCCGATGCCGGTGGGCTTACCTCACCCGCGATTTTCGGGGTGACAGGTTCCCTTTAAGTGTAGAGTGAGGTTAGTAGAAGGGAGAAACACAAGAAGTTCAGTTTCGGAGAGATTTAGTTTCAGATAGAGGGAGGACATGATGTTGGAGACAGCAGACAGACAATCCTTGGTATTTTGAATTGGGGTAGGGGTGATGTCAAGGGAAGAAGTGTATAATTGGGTGTCGTCAGCATAGAGATGATACTGGAACCCAAATCTGCTGATTTTGTCCAATATAGGAAGTGTATAGAGAGAAGAAGAGGGGGCCTCGGACTGAGCCCTACGGAATCCCGATAGTAAGGGGACGAGGAGAGGAAGAGGAGCCGGCAAAAGATACAGTGAAGGAGCGGTCAGAGAGGTAGGAGGAGAACCAGGAGAGGGCTGTGTCCTTGAGGCCTATTGAGTGGAGGATAGTGAGGAGGAGCTGGTGATCCACAGTGTCGAATGCTGCGGAGAGATCCAGGTGAATCAGCAGGGAGCAATGACCTTTGGATTTAGCGGTTATTAGACCATTAGAAACTTTAGTGAGGGCAGTTTCAGTGGAGTGGAAAGAGCGGATTGTAAGGGGTCGAGAAGAGTTTTATCTGAGTGATAGTGGATTAGACGGGAGTGTGGACAAAGCGTTCCAGGAGTTTAGAGATGAAGGAAAGGTTATAGACAGGTCAGTAGTTAGCAGTGCAGTTCTGGTCCAGGGATGGCTTTTTATGTAAAGGGGTTATGATTGCATGTTTAAATGAGGAGGGAAAGATACCTGAAGGAAGAGAGAGGTTAAATATTTTAGTCAGGTGAGTGGTGACCACTGGTGAGAGAGACTGCAGGAGATGTGAAGGAATGGGTAGACGCTGGAAAGATTTTATTGATGTGCTTGGTGGCTTGGCCCACCACTGATTATATAGTTTTTATTGTTTGGGGGAAGCTCTTGCATGCTTCCATAATTTTGTGTGTTTTAATGGTTGCCTCTTAGTTAATGGATGCCCGTGCCAAGACCTGTGGATCCCAATGTGATATAGAGGAGGCCTTGTATAGGATGTTGGCCTCCTTTCAAAGGCTAAAATGTCATCATAAGCTTCCTCTAACAAGAGCAATTTGTTCACCAAACGCACTGCGGGCTACCAGTAAGTCCGGGGTCATATCAAACGCGTGCGGTTTGTTTGTTTTCAACGTCACAACTTTTTAAAGCCGTCGATTTTGGTTAAACAACTACATCGGGGACAGGTCAAAGGCAGTGCTCCCCTGGCATGCGAACTAGCCATTCTGGCCACAATGCAAGTCATATATGCCCACAAATCTTGCATATTTGGATTTTTGACAACTGTTGCAGTCACGCATGCACCACATCGTCAGTCATTACATCCGATGTTGTAAGGCAATATTGCACGATCCTTGAATTTGTTTTTTCAAACTCACCGTCTTTAGCCCAAGCTCAATTCTGAGCCATGAAGTCAGAAGGATTACGATTCTCGCTAGTCTGTATTGGGATCAGACCTATCTGTAGACGCTTTTACTTGATTGCCGTTAAATGAGATTTTTGGAGCGCCATTCCGCCTGCACCTCAGTGTGCACAGGCCTCTTGTCAGGCGTCACCGTGCATCCTTTCATACTCCAACACCCTTCTTAAGTATCCAGGTTTCTTCTGAAGAGCAATCTTAACGTTGATCGTTTTATCCACACTCCTATTTGCTTTTCCTGCCAACATTCGCTGAATGTGGATCTCATTTATAAATATTTAATCCACTCATTTTTCCAGAATTGTGCGTGTAAAACAAAAGGCGACTCGCATCCCGCGTCTCCCCTCGGTTCTCACTCCAGCGGGCACTTCATAAAAAGCTGTGTGCATACAGGAAAACATCTGTTCAGGAGAATCAGAAGCCAGCGCTGTGCTTACTGGTTTCTGCTGCTCGCGTGGTGCATACTAAATAGGAAGTACTGGTGCTGGACGTAATTTTGGATGTAGGATTATATTACCATTTTCGGCTGCTGAAGAAGAATTTCCAGTGTAAGGCGCTCAGTGTGGATGTGATTGCTGCAGTATCACTGACTGTACGGTCAAAAAGCCACTATATACTTTCAGGTCAGCCAGCTATCTAATTTTTATGGGGGCTCCTGACTCTTCCCTAATTGGGTCTTTTGCAGTAATTAAGAATCTGAGATGATGAATTTTGATGTCCAATTCTTTTGTTCTCAGGGCAAGTGAGTCACTGGCAAGGATGTCTGGTAGCAGCTTACTCCCCACACTATAGAGTACACATGCACACTCATGAAAACAGAGCATGCGAGTGTATGGGGAGGTTGGGACAAAGGTCATCAGCCAAGCAAGCATTTGGCTGACAACTAGTGAAGATGTATGGCAGCTTAAAGTGATCTGTTTGAGGAGACAACGTTTCTTCCGTTCCGACATAAATGTAAAGGCTGCAACAATCACATGACCTTGTTTGTCAGGAGAGACAACAAATCAAGCCAGACATGTCACTCGAAGGAAGGATCACCGAGCTACGACTTGCCTACTTTGGACACATCATACAAAGAGAGCAATCACTGGAGAAAGGACATTACAGTCAGAAGACCCAATGGCTTGATACTATCAAGTTAACGGCGGAGAAGACCCTGGTGGACCTGTCTAGGCTAGCACAAGATTGATCTTCCTACAGATCAATTATCCATCAAGTCGCCATGGCACGAGATCGAACTGAGGGTCGTTAATAATACAGGAGTGATTAGTGCTAGCAGTGATCGCTGCTATTAAAAGCAGATGCTGGTCATTTAACACAGCCAGCATCTGCCCTAGGTGGAGCGTGCCTAGCTCCACACACCCTGAACTGCTCCATGACCTGTGTGGGTGTGTAAAAAACAAACAAACAAAAAACAAGGCTGTCTTAAGGTACCGTCACACACAGCGACGCTGCAGCGATACCGACAACGATTCGGATCGCTGCAGCGTCGCTGTTTGGTCGCTGGAGAGCTGTCACACAGACCGCTCTCCAGCGACCAACGATGCCGGTAACCAGGGTAAACATCGGGTAACTAAGCGCAGGGCCGCGCTTAGTAACCCGATGTTTACCCTGGTTACCATCGTTAAAGTAAAAAAACAACCACTACATACTTACCTATCGCTGTCTGTCCTCGGCGCTCTGCTTCTCTGGTCTGGCTGTGAGCACAGCGTCCGGAAAGCAGAGCGGTGACGTCACCGCTCTGCTTTCCGGCTGCCCGGCGCTCACAGCCAGACCAGAGAAGCCCAGCGCCGAGGACAGACAGCGATAGGTAAGTATGTAGTGGTTGTTTTTTTACTTTAACGATGGTAACCAGGGTAAACATCGGGTTACTAAGCGCGGCCCTGCGCTTAGTTACCCGATGTTTACCCTGGTTACCAGCGAAGACATCGCTGAATCGGTGTCACACACGCCGATTCAGCGATGTCTGCGGGGAGTCCAGCGACGAAACAAAGTTCTGGACTTTCTTCCCCGACCAGCGACATCACAGCAGGGGCCTGATCGCTGCTGCCTGTCACACTGGACGATATCGCTAGCGAGGACACTGCAACGTCACGGATCGCTAGCGATATCGTCTAGTGTGACGGTACCTTTAATTTCAGTTGATTACAGTATGTGATCAGATAAAACAATTGTTAAGGTACCGTCACTCATAACGATTTCGTTGCTTTTTGTGACGTAGCAACGATATCGTTAACGAAATCGTTATGCGTGACAGCGACCAACGATCAGGCCCCTGCTGGGTGATCGTTGGTCGCTGCGAGTGATCAGGACCTTGGTCGCTGATCACCTGCTGTCATCGCTGGATCGGCGTGTGTGACGCCGATCCAGCGATGTGTTCACTGGTAACCAGGGTAAATATCGGGTTACTAAGCGCAGGGCTGCGCTTAGTAACCCGATATTTACCCTGGTTACCATTGTAAATGTAAAAAAAACAAAACGCATACTCACATTCCGGTGTCTGTCACGTCCCCCGGCGTCCGCTTCCCTGCACTCCTCCTGCATCCTGTGTCAGCGCTGGCCGGCCGTAAAGCAGAGCACAGCGGTGACGTCACCGCTCTGCTTTACGGCCGGCGCTTACACAGGATGCAGGAGGAGTGCAGGGAAGCGGACCCCGGGGGACGTGACAGACACCGGAATGTGAGTATGTGTTTTTTTTTTTTACATTTACAATGGTAACCAGGGTAAACATCGGGTTACTAAGCGTGGCCCTGCGCTTAGTAACCCGATGTTTACCCTGGTTACCCGGGGACTTCGGCATCGTTGGTCGCTGGAGAGCTGTCTGTGTGACAGCTCTCCAGCGACTTACTAACGATCCAGGTCGTATCGTTGGTAAATCGTTAAGTGTAACGGTACCTTTAGTCTTAAAGATCCCCATTCACAGATGAACCCACTGGATTTGGCAGGGACGGATCATCTGATGTTTACGGAGGCCTCCTGGCTCTTCTCGATGGAGGACATTGAGGGAGTGAAGGATTGGGTAGTTGGCATGTTATTGCCTGATCCTTTTGTGTTTAGAGATGATCCTCTGGTAATGGTTTTCTCTTCTCTCCCTGTTGAAAAATAAGCATGAACTCTTTACTGAGCTTAGTGCTCATATGTATGTGGGAGTCAGTAGCGGCGAACTATAGACTGTGTATAGCCAGCTCTAAGTTTTCAACCAATGAATGATCATTTTGTTTAAAGGGACTCAGCACAGAATGACTGTTCCAACAAAGCACAGGTGCTCGGTGCTCCATGGTGGGGCCCATCGTTTATATACACCTTCCCACCTTTTGTTTTTCCAGGAGTGCATGTGTATGGTAGAGTCTGGAGAGATGGCTCTCTGGCTCACTAATATTCGGCCTCTCTAACATGTATGAGCAGGAGGAGCTGATCATATTGAAGTATAGGTTTGAGTGAAAAGTTTTGGTAAAACTTCCATTTTAATTGTAATCCCTGTGTTTGTATGACTGTGTGTCCAGTGGGCGGTTCTATTTGATGATTGCAGGTCTTCCCTGTATGACAGAACCGCCCTCTGGACACAGTCATAAAGGGAAGACCACTAATCAGCAAATGGAACCGCCCACTGGACACATTTTGATTGGAGATCTTCCCTGTATGACTGTATGCAGAAATATCTGTCAGTCACTGAGTAGGACCGCTCACTGGAGTCATGTATAGAAACGCCAGGGAATTGAATGGATGAAATACAAGGTATACTGACTCTTCCCCTTTAAGGTCACCTGCAGATCAAGATCTGCTGATGATTGATTGAACATTTGGCTGCTTAGTGATCGTTCCTCCAACATATTTTATTTATAGGGTCCCTAAGGTGGTCAAATGCGCTTGGTAATTGTGTGCATGATTGCTTGGCCACCAGCTTTTATCCCAGTGTCTCTATACACACTTGTGCTCTGTTTGGCCAACATGTACTCAATAGGATGAGGGTAGTTAGCCGCAGGCAGGTACCTCCATCCGAGCGTCACCTGCCCTTAAAACAAAATAATCAACAGATATTAAGACTCTATGCCCTGCAAAACTGCACCTGAACGGAAGGTCACTAGTGATGATCTGTGCACCGGACCTCGCACCATCAGCTCCTAGACCACGTGATGGCTGCACACGTCACTGGGCCAGGAAGAAGTGTTAGCTTCACATGCCAAGTGAGGCTTGGTCAGATCAAAAACTGGCACTCGTTTTGATATGTAATTACAAGGTTAATGTTTTCAACAAGTTAGGCTTGGAAAAACCTTTATACATATATACTTATATTCAGACTTGACCTCAGTGGTTCATTGCTTTGTCTTTTTCTTTCCAGGCGCTCACCAGATGCTTCTCCTGGCTGTATTCGTCACTCCCATCACAGATCTAACGTCTGACTTTTCTAAATTCCAAGAGATGATTGAAACCACCATGGACATGGAGCAGGTAAGTCCCTCCTAGGCCTTGTATTCCTTTTGCCAGAAGGCCTGGTCCCTGTTAATAGGAATGCCTGCTCCCCCCGATGAGAGGGAGGCCTGCTCCCCCCGATGAGAGGGAGGCCTGCTCTCCCCGATGAGAGGGAGGCCTGCTCCCCCCGATGAGAGGGAGGCCTGCTCCCCCCGATGAGAGGGAGGCCTGCTCCCCCCGATGAGAGGGAGGCCTGCTGCCCCGATGAGAGGGAGGCCTGCTGCCCCGATGAGAGGGAGGCCTGCTCCCCCGATGAGAGGGAGGCCTGCCGCCCCGATGAGAGGGAGGCCTGCTCCCCCCGATGAGAGGGAGGCCTGCCGCCCCGATGAGAGGGAGGCGTGCTGCCCCCGATGAGAGGGAGGCCTGCTCTCCCCGATGAGAGGGAGGCCTGCTCCCCCCGATGAGAGGGAGGCCTGCTGCCCCGATGAGAGGGAGGCCTGCCGCCCCGATGAGAGGGAGGCCTGCTCCCCCCGATGAGAGGGAGGCCTGCTCCCCCCGATGAGAGGGAGGCCTGCCGCCCCGATGAGAGGAAGGCCTGCTCCCCCCGATGAGAGGGAGGCCTGCTCCCCCGATGAGAGGGAGGCCTGCCGCCCCGATGAGAGGGAGGCCTGCCGCCCCGATGAGAGGGAGGCCTGCTACCCCCGATGAGAGGGAGGCCTGCTCCCCCCGATGAGAGGGAGGCCTGCTCTCCCCGATGAGAGGGAGGCCTGCCGCCCCGATGAGAGGGAGGCCTGCTACCCCCGATGAGACGGAGGCCTGCTCCCCCCGATGAGAGGGAGGCCTGCTACCCCGATGAGAGGAAGGCCTGCTCCCCCCGATGAGAGGGAGGCCTGCTCCCCCCGATGAGAGGGAGGCCTGCTACCCCGATGAGAGGGAGGCCTGCCGCCCCGATGAGAGGGAGGCCTGCTCCCCCCGATGAGAGGGAGGCCTGCTCCCCCCGATGAGAGGGAGGCCTGCTACCCCGATGAGAGGGAGGCCTGCTACCCCCGATGAGAGGGAGGCCTGCTCCCCCCGATGAGAGGGAGGCCTGCTACCCCGATGAGAGGAAGGCCTGCTCCCCCCGATGAGAGGGAGGCCTGCTCCCCCCGATGAGAGGGAGGCCTGCTACCCCGATGAGAGGGAGGCCTGCTCCCCCCGATGAGAGGGAGGCCTGCTCCCCCCGATGAGAGGGAGGCCTGCTACCCCGATGAGAGGAAGGCCTGCTCCCCCCGATGAGAGGGAGGCCTGCTACCCCCGATGAGAGGGAGGCCTGCTCCCCCCGATGAGAGGGAGGCGTGCTGCCCCGATGAGAGGGAGGCCTGCTCCCCCCGATGAGAGGGAGGCCTGCTACCCCGATGAGAGGGAGGCCTGCTCCCCCCGATGAGAGGGAGGCCTGCTCCCCCCGATGAGAGGGAGGCCTGCTCCCCCCGATGAGAGGGAGGCCTGCTCCCCCCGATGAGAGGGAGGCCTGCTCCCCCCGATGAGAGGGAGGCCTGCTCCCCCCGATGAGAGGGAGGCGTGCTGCCCCCGGTGAGAGGGAGGCGTGCTGCCCCCGGTGAGAGGGAGGCCTGCTCCCCCCGATGAGAGGGAGGCCTGCTACCCCCGATGAGAGGGAGGCCTGCTCCCCCCGATGAGAGGGAGGCGTGCTGCCCCCGGTGAGAGGGAGGCGTGCTGCCCCCGGTGAGAGGGAGGCCTGCTACCCCCGATGAGAGGGAGGCCTGCTCCCCCCGATGAGAGGGAGGCCTGCTCCCCCCGATGAGAGGGAGGCCTGCTCCCCCGATGAGAGGGAGGCCTGCTCCCCCCGATGAGAGGGAGGCCTGCTCCCCCCGATGAGAGGGAGGCGTGCTGCCCCCGGTGAGAGGGAGGCGTGCTGCCCCCGGTGAGAGGGAGGCTTGCTACCCCCGATGAGAGGAAGGCCTGCTCCCCCCGATGAGAGGGAGGCGTGCTACCCCCGATGAGAGGGAGGCGTGCTGCCCCCGATGAGAGGGAGGCGTGCTGCCCCCGGTGAGAGGGAGGCGTGCTGCCCCCGGTGAGAGGGAGGCCTGCTCCCCCCGGTGAGAGGGAGGCCTGCTACCCCCGATGAGAGGGAGGCCTGCTGCCCCCGGTGAGAGGGAGGCCTGCTCCCCCCGGTGAGAGGGAGGCCTGCTACCCCCGATGAGAGGGAGGCCTGCTGCCCCGATATAAATGTACAGCACAGACCTTCTTGTCCCAGTCCTCTCACCTGGCACAGTATATGAGTGTTCTGAGCAGCCGGTCTGCAGAGTCTGTACTATTTCCTGCCGGGTACCTGCCGCCTGCTGTGTTATACCGCTGTCTATAGACCTTAATTACATTATGGAGTTTAATGCTTTCAATAGAGTTTATTGCACAGATTACATTGATTTTAGTAGAAAAGTAATTGCATGTATGTCTGCGCCATTATAACAAGAAAAAGGAAACAGACATTGCTTTGGATCATTGACGTGCTCCAGAGAGGCACTGTTTTTTTTTTTTTTTTAGTGATTGGGATTTTTCCCTTATCAATCCCTTAGCATCCCGGTGCTGCACAGCTTGCGGTTAGGCCACGGTTAGTTAGTTTCAGTGATTGCCTTATTATATGTCAAATAATTGATGAAAGGTTATCATGTTGGACACCAGAGCTGTCAGACATTAGCCAATCTTTGGGGGGGAAACTCTGCAGCAAGGGTTTAAGGAGTTACTGTGTAATTAGAAAACTTTTGACATGTCGCAGAGAGATGCTAGAACTTTTGATCTGACTTGGGGGGTGTCAGGTCCTGAGTTCCAAATTAATCAATATAGCAAAGGAACATAAACATCCATCCGATCTCTGCTTTCCTCTAACACATTAGTTGGGACTTGGACTTTCTATTGTGGAGATCCGCTGTCGGCTTCTGCTCCTCCGTTTTAGCAATTGGTGCAGATGTCAACACCCCGAGCCCCACACCGACAGCTCCTATAACGGTGTGCATGGCTGATCCCTGCATTCTCATAAGAGCCTCTATTTTTCCAGGTAGCATACTAAGGTTGCTGCCTTTCAGAAATAAACTTTTTTTTTTTTTTACAGAATTTCTTTTATTGACTATTGTTTTTTTTTTTTTTTTAAATTACACACGTTCCAAAATATACTCAAGTTAAATATACAAATTCAGATGTATTTGAAATGTTTCTTAAGAAGCATAACCAATAAAGTGCAGTAGATTTCCAGAGTCTTGATAATTGTATATCCGGCAACATCTGCTTTTCACAGACTAGCTTGAAGTGTGATTGTCCTTAAGAACGTATACAGGACAGACCAAAAGTTTGGACACACCTTCTCGTTTAAAGATTTTCTGTATTTTCATGACACTGAAAATTGTACATTCACACTGAAGGCATCAAAACTATGAATTAACACATGTGGATTTATATACTTAACAAAAAAAGTGTGAAACAACTGAAAATATGTCTTATATTCTAGGTTCTTCAAAGTAGCCACCTTTTGCTTTGATGACGGCTTTGCACACTCTTGGCATTCTCTTGATGAGCTTCAAGAGGTAGAATATAAGACATAATTTCAGTTGTTTCACACTTTTTTGTTGAGTATATAATTCCACATGTGTTAATTCATAGTTTTGATGCCTTCACTGTGAATGTACAATTTCCATAGTCATGAAAATACAGAAAAATCTTTAAATGAGAAGGTGTGTCCATTTTGGTCTGTACTGTATAACAGTGGTATAAATCTATAAATCTTGAATATTAAACGGACGTCCCCAGTAACATTAAAGTGAGCACGATCACTAAATTTTTTAGCATTTAACTTGAAAGCACTAGTAAAAATATCAATAGTTTGAGAAAACAAATTATAAACGAGGTATATACCAAGTGGGAGGAAAACTCCCTTTCTTGGCACTGACAGTCGACATCGGCTGAGGTCGCCTCCAGGAGATTTCCCAGGCTCCTCCGCTCTGCTCACGTCAGTCCCTAACCCTAAGGTAAGATGTGGAGCAGCACGCTGAGCTGCCAATCCCAAGATGGTGGCTCCCATAAACTGATTTTCTCATATCTAACATAATTCACGTAATAAGTCATTATTCTTCCAAAAGTAATTTATTTCACGTTTATTTCTACAGCCTCCTTACTCAGATATACCATAGTCCGTGTAAAGGCGATAGGTCCTCCTTAGCTTGCTGAATATCTCCCATTACAAGCAATTGTCTGATCTGCGGGCAAAGCTTTTGCCAATATCTAGGGTAAGCGGCTGTGAGCAATGCAGTATTGTAGAGTTTCATCGCTGCCTACATGGCTGGAAATATAGTTTGTTCTGTCCTAAGCATTTCAATTAGGTCTTTGTGCTCGTCGCCGGGGATTTCATCAAGGACGCACTCACGGTTTATTGTATCTGTCACAGCCTGGCCACTTTCCATCGTCTGCGTGTGTGCCCTCTATCTAGTGTCTGTGCAAGGGAAGCGCGGTCTTCAGCAGTGTCACCTTTACAATTATACATTACATTGTGGCTACATCATCCATGGCCACAATTAAAGGCATATTCCAGGAACAACAAAAACAAAAATCGTTCTAAATAGTTCTCTTCTAACGAGCCATAGGCCACCGATCCTCCATGATTAGTATGCTGGAAGCTGAATCTTTGACTGGTGCTGCTTCATAAGTATATTATCAGGAGACGCCTTAAGAAAAGGTTGATCTTTTAGAATGCTTAAAATAGAACAAGAAGAAAACCGTACCAAGATCTGTGGACGAAAGTAGAATAGATGGGATATGCCACTAGTGTTAGTGGTCTGTAGATGTGTGTGTCATGGCTGACACGTGATAGTCCACAACTCTTCTCTTGGTATGCTGCATGCTCCATAATGTCCTAAGCACTGGCGTACACTTTCTTTGTTGGCCCCTTATGCACAGACCGCGACCTGATAGCTGAATGTGTTACAGCAGAACTTGTGCTGAGCTTTATAGTTTTACTAATGCCGCAGCTCTGCTAATCACCAGAACTGTCACTCAAGGAGGAGATTGAGCGCGGGAAGAAAGGAGACTGCATAGCTCTGAGCTCCTCAAGAGACACCTTAAGAATAAAGGGGCAAGGTGGAGTAAGATGCGTCTAATTCAGTAAGTGGTGCATGACGCTTAATGAATTGGCACATCTTATCACTCCAGAAATATTATTACAGTCAGGTACTGGAGTACATATTTGGTGCAAGTTTTGGAATGATAACTTTTGGAAATTTTCTGAATTGCTTTTCACCCTGCTCCACCCATACTTCGCCCACTATGGTGTTTCTGACCTGGAAAAAAAAAAAACCCCAACATTTGTGCTCAATTTCAGATTGCGCAACAATTTTAGCGACTTTTCCAAGTATTTTGCGCCTGGGCAAAATGCTTTGTCAGGGCCATAGTGATTTGTACTCAAATGTGTGATCCCACAATAAGGATTTTGGCTTATTGATTAGTTAGTCCATCAATGTCTGATCGGGGCTGCACACTCACCAGACCGCCACTATTGTGCTGAACGAAGGCAGTCGGCACCCTGTCACCGCAAATACTTAGTCAAGATGCCGTTATTGTACTTTACCTGTGGGTGCAGCACCTGATTGCCTAATCCCCCTCATCCCTTTAAAAAAAAAAAAAAAATTAAAAGTAAATAATAAATATAAAAAGTGAATAATGTCATGTAATGCAGATATTGGTTTGTAGCATTTAGGGCACAGTTTATTATAAAAAACAATATATATTCATGAATTGGTCTAATTGCCTATCTGCTTACGTCTGCAGTCCATGTTAGAGTAATTGGTCCCTGACCAGAGCCAGGTTCACATGATGACTGTTAGTAATTGGGAAGGGATATTGAATAATATTGCCTTTGCATCTATTTTCTTCTGTCATTTAATTCCCTGTGGGCTGAATATATATATATATATATATATATATATATATATATATATATATATATATACTAGATTGTGGCCCGATTCTAACGCATCGGGTATTCTAGAATATGCATGTCCCCGTAGTATATGGACAATGATGATTCCAGAATTCGCAGCAGACTGTGCCCGTCGCTGATTGGTCGAGGCAACCTTTATGACATCTACGTCGATACTGTGCCCGTCGCTGATTGGTCGAGGCAACTTTTATGACATCATCGTCGCCATGGCAACCATTATGACATCTACGTCGATACTGTGCCCGTCGCTGAATCAGAAACGTGAGATGTCTACGTCCTTTATGACATCGTCGCTGTGCCCGTTGCTGATTGGTCGAGGCCTGGTGGCCTCGACCAATCAGAGACGCGGGATTTCCAGGACAGACAGAAAGACAGATGGAAAAATCCTTAGACAAATATATATATATATATATATATATATATATATATATATATATATATATATATATATATATATATATAATATATAATTTTTTTTCTTTTTTCTGTGAATGCATTAAACTTTTAACCTTTTTCTCCTATTTGAATGGAGGTCTGTTTCCTTTGTGGCCTCCACTCGTTGTGATATTGGGTCATACTGATAAAGCATTGATGAACATGATGAACAGCAGTTAATAACCGTATCAATCTTTTTCCTGCTGTCTTGTAAGATTCTGTTTAATTCCCATTTACTTGTAAAATTAGAGTGGAGTTTAACAAAAAAAAAAAATAAAAATAAAAAATGAGCAGGTCACTGGTTCAGCAGCTCTTTTGGGAGTCTGTGGCCACCAGCCCAGAGCCCTGGAAACGTCGTCCTACTTACCTGCTTCTCCAGTGTAGCTGCAGCACCATGTTATGCCACATGCATGGGCCAGACACCCAGAAGAGGCAGCGGACATGCCTGCAGGTCGGAGGAGGTTCACATGGTCCTGGTTCGGAGTTTATGGACTGCAGTGGGAGCTGCTGGATCTCCGTCCTAGTTTTTTTTCAGCTCTAGGTAAAAGGTTTCTCATTTCAGAAAATTTGGCCAAATGTAGAGATTGTCATAAAAGCAAGAAATAACCATTACTTACCTGACAAGTCCCCCAGAGAGCTGGAAATGATAGGCGATCATGGGACTGCTGAGACTGACTGGCTGCAGTGGTCACATAAATGATGTACGGCACGTGATCGCTGCAAGTTCGATGAGAATCAGCAAGTAAGTAATGGTTATTTTTCTATTTTTGGCTCAGTTTTGGTAAATTTTGAAATCCTTTTTGAAGCCGCATTAAGGTATTTTGAAGGGCATCATACCTGCCTTTGGGGCCGACCATTTGCAGATTACAGGCTGCTGTGTACTGCTGCCTAGAGGAGATCAGCAGAGAGGTTGTATTGCTTTTATATTCGATTTAGTCCTACTATTTATCATTCTCCCTCACTTCCTATAGACCATTATCTGTATAATTGGATCTTTCCCAGTACTGCAGGTAATGACTGGGATGTTCTCCACCAGCTTTATTTAACAAGCGGCTCTTTAAAGAGCGAGTGATTGTTCACTGATCCGGAGGATGGATGTTCATGTATTTTTATTTTGTCATTTAGAAATGGAAAAAATGCAAAGAAAAATACTTGTCCTGGAACCTTAGGCTTATTCTTGTGCATGTTCACATATCATATCCAGCAAAGCACCTCTTGTTTTCATGAGATTTTTATTTTTTCTCTCTCGTGCACTGAGCTTTCCAGATTGGTCGTTTTATACATCATTTGGCAGATACAGTTTCAGAGTTTGGCTAACTTAGGCTGGCTTCACACTTGCGTTTCAAAACGCATGCGTTTAAAAAAAAAACGCATGGTGAAAAAAGGCATGTAAACGCGTGCAAGCGCTGCATTTTTTTGACGCATGCGTTTTTGCATGTGGTGATAAAAAATGCGGCGTTTTGACGCATTTACATGCGTTTTTCATGCGTTTGCGTTTTTTAAACGCATGCTGAGAAATGTGTGACAGCTGCCAATCATCAAAATAAAGTAAAAAACCCACTATAAACAGAAATAGTTAGGGGTAAGGATCATAACCCTAACCCTAAAGGGATCCTAACCCTACCCGTAAGCCTAAAGGGATCCTAACCCTAAAGGGATTAGGGGTAGGGTTAGGGTTAGGGATAGGATCCCTTTATCACCTTTATGGTGGGGGGTGGCATATCAGTGTGTTTTCAGTTTTTTTTTAAAAATAAAAACGCATGCGTTTTTAACGCAAACAAACGCATGTGCTTAAAAACGCATGCATTTACATAGACATGAATAGGTTTTTTTGCGGCCAAAAAAACGCCGCAAAAATTACTACATGTTGCATTTCTGCAACACAACGCATGCAGAGAAAAAACGCATGCGTTGCAAAAACGCGTCAAAACGCATGCATTTTTAATGTTAAATATAGGGAAAAAACGCATGGTTTTTTTGCGTTTTTTTACAGCAAAAACGCGCAAAAAAAAAAAAACAACGCAAATTGTGAAACCAGCCTTAGACTTCCTTTTGTGCACACTTTTTTTCTTTTTTCTCTCCCTTGAATGTGTTTTCAGAGACTTCTTGAGGTCATTTTTCATGGACCGACCTGCAGCACATACGATCGCCAATCGGTAAACTTTTACCCATCGTCGGTCGTTTGAAAGCCTGTTTACACACAGACCAAAATAAACGGTGCACACTATACTACTAGATGGCGTAATGCGCATAAGCTGCCTTACACAGGACGATGTGCTTATTTGTGCATTGTGTGGATTGTCCATGAGGATGTGGGTGCAGAAAATCTGCAGTGTAGTACAGTTCAAGCTAAATTAATCGGAATTTAAAAAAAAAAAAAATTTTTTGATCAACGAATTCTGTAACTTTTCTGCTTGTAAATTGTAAGATCCACATCATGTCAGTTTTTTGTGCAGAAGTCAATTCGATCGTCACTTTTTTTCAATGCAGAGGCTAAAAATTCTCAACATAACGCCCATGAAAATCCACGTGTACAAGTGCAGATATTCAGGCAGAAAATCTATATCAAATCTACAATTTACTCTTGGAGAAAATCGAGAGTAAAAACAAAACACACAGTTCATTAATATTAGGTCAGTGGGTACCCAGGACGCCCACGATTAGCGGCTGTTGCTTTTTATGTGCTTTACATAAGGCAGCTTCCAGTGCGGAGCAGCTGATCGGTCAGGGTACTGGGTATAGGACCCAAACTGGTTTTGATATTTATGACTTATACCACCAATTAATATTAACATAGTGGGAAACTTTTCACTTGTGACAGAAGATTTTATGTGATGTAACGCAATTCAAGGGTATGGCACTTGGACCAGCACATTGGCTAGTGTAGATATGTGTGTGTGTGTATGTATGTATATATATTGGAGCAGCATCAAAGCTCTCCCAACCAGCAATCCAATGGTCACCAATGGTAGATTCAAAAAAAGGAAAGCCGCACAAAAGGGTTGAAAAAAATAGGTGGCCTTTAATGCCTGAACGGCGTGGCAACGTTTCGGATGTAGTATCCCTTCTCAAACCGTATATACTCGAGTATAAGCCGAGATTTTCAGCCCATTTTTTTTAGGCTGAAAATGCCCCACTCAGCTCATACTCGAGTCATTGTCCCAGGGGGTTGGCGGGGGAGGATGAGCTGCAGCTGTCCATCATACTCACCTGCTCCCGGCGCGTCTCTGCATGTCCCTGCTTCTCCGGCGCCCGCAGTTCTTTCTGTGTTCAGCGGTCACGTGGCACCGCTCATTAAAGTTATGAATATGGACGCGACTCCACTCCCATAGGGGTGGAGCGCATATTCATTACTTTAATGAGCGGTACCAGTGACCACTGATTACAGGAACAAGCTGCTGGCATCAGAGACTATCGCAGAGAGCAGGGACCGCGCCGGGAGGGTGAGTATAATGGGGGAGGTGAGCCATGCAATATTCACCTGTCCCTGTTCCACCGCCGCGCGCCGCTCCGTCTTACGCAGCCTCTGGCTGTGATGTTCAGGTCAGAGGGCTCCTCCCTCTGCCTGAGCTGTCACTGCAAGAGGACCCGGAAGATAGAGCGGCGGAGGAACGGGGACTGGTGAATATCGCAAGTGCCGGGTGAGTGTCGTTTTTTTTTTTTTTTTTTTAAATCTCAGCAGCATATAGGGCAAATGTTTCTATGGAGCATCTTATGGTTCCATAATCAACCGTTGTGCAGCATTATATGGGGCAAATGTTAATATGGAGCATCTTATGGGGACATAGTCAACCTTTGTGCAGCATTTTATGGGGCAAATGTTTCTATGAAGCATCTTATGGGGTCATAATCAACCTTAATGCAGCATTATATGGGGCAAATGTTTCTATGGAGCATCGAATAATAATAATAATTTTATTTATATAGCGCCAATATATTCCGCAGCGCTTCACAAATTATAAGGCCTCTTTCACACTTCCATTGTTCGGGGTACTTCCTAATGCTGTGAAGTGGCGTATCGACGGATGTTGTGAAAATAGAGAAAGATGTGTGTAACGCACCCAGTGTTACGACGGATGCGTCGAACGAGTTTCAGCTGAATTTTAAGGTATAAAATTCCAGAGACACAGATATTTTTTTTCTTTTCCGGACTTGAAAAATGGTTCCAGGCATGCTCAGAATGAAAAAACGTGATTAGTCGCTGGTTTCCTGTGTTTTACGGTCAACGACTGACAGCGCAGGACCCGTCGCTGAGTGATTTTCCGACGTGCAAAAAAGGTTCCTCAACGTTTTCTCCACACGACGGACCGCTATTTTCCGACAGATCCAGTGCACGACGGATGAAACGGAGGGCCATCCATCACAATCCGTCGCTAATACAAGTCTATGGGAAAAACCAGGATCCTGCAGAAAAATTTGCAGGATGCTGTTTTTTCAAAACTCGACCTATTTCGACGGGAGGAAAAAGACGGAAGTGTTAGAGGCCTTATGGGGCCATAACCAACCTTTGTGCAGCATTATAAGGGGCACATTTTCTATGGAGCATCTTATGGGACCATAATCAACCTTTATGCAGCATTGTATGGGGCACATTTTTGTATGAAGCATCTTATGGGGCCATCATAAACTTTATGGAGCATTATATGGGGCATATTTTGTATGGCACATCTTATGGGACCCGTCATGAACTGTATGGAGCATTATATGGGGCTCCTGATTCAATATGGATATTCAAAAACACTTAACCTACTGATGTCTCAATTAATTTTACTTTTATTGGTATCTATTTTATTTTTGGGATTTACTAGTAGCTGCTGCATTTCCCACCCTAGGCTTATACTCAAGTCATTAATAAGTTTTCCAAGTTTTTTGTGGCAAAATTAGGGGGGTCGGCTTATACTCGGGTCGGCTCATACCCAAGTATATTCGGTAAATAAACCTCCATGTTTTACAATAACAAACAACAAACCTAGAAAAACATAGAACTGTTTGTGAGATAAAAACTTTTCAGACAATAAGTAAACAGTTCTCTAGATTGTCACTATGAGCATTGTCTGTCTGTAAATGTATGACCAGCAATGCTGCTCTGTCATGGTCTGAATGCTTTCTGTATATTTCAATATGGACTCAAAATATCCTAAGATTTCACATGCGTTGTTGTAGTACATTTTTTTTTCTTATTAACAATTATAAGAAGGGATTAAAAGGAAATAAAATCAAAGAAAAAAAAGATTTTAGTTGCTCCTTACTAGTGATCAGAGTTGAGCACATTTTTAAAAATTTGGTTCCAATTACGATCGGCAGCGAATATTGTTTTGATTGCCTAATAATCAGGTAATCCATGCATTTGTTGCAGCTGTTGAAAATCCATGCGACATGCAGCCGTGGTGACTGGACCAAAAGGTTTAATGTGCCCATCTAAGCGCCATAGTGACCCGACGGAAGCCAATGTAGCCTTATTCTGTAATATTTTAATATATGGAGTGGATTGATGTGGAATATATCGGAGGTATAATAGGAGTCTCCAGATGAGCCCGTCGGTCATGACAGATGCAGAATCCCTGTGTGTTTATCTGTTTGCAATCTTTTAGGTCAGTGAAGCATTGGATATCTAATAAAAAAAATAATAACTCTGCGAAATACAGCATCTTTTTAATACAAAGTTTAACTTTTATGATTGCTTATAAATAATGTTTTCGAAAATAAGTTTCAGGGTTTTTTTTTTTTTTTTGGGCCATATTCAGAATTCACTGTAGATTTAAAATAAATAATAAATAAAATAAATCCGCCTCTACATTAAGTGACAATGACATCTTTCTTCTCCTCTTCGCAATATTTGAATATTCCTTTTTATTAAGTCGTTGTTAGGTTAGATTCATTGTTGTGGGGAATGGGGAAGAGATAAGAGATTTCCTATTGCCGGGCTATTTTTATTCTTTGGAAGTAGAGATGTAATTCCTTATTCAATGTGTTAATCATGAATGTGCAGCATATGTATGTAAGCTCTCTGTCCGGGAAGACGTGCACATGTTCACCAGTCATAGAAATCGGATCCATGCTTTGTATTTGCGTTCCGGGATTGGGACATCTTCTATATGTTCCCATACAGTCCGGAAAGGAAAAAGCTGAGCTGTGCTTTTATTATGTGGAAATTTATTCATAGATTATGCAGCTGAGAGAGGGGTAGTTGTATGTAACAAAGCAGAGATCCAACCATTCAAGGCTCTGTTTTTTTCCTTTTTAGACTGTGGTGAAGGCTCAGGATACGTGCCCACGATCAGGAATTACTGCAGGTTTGACACTGCATTTATGCAGCAGCGGTCAGCTGTGACAGCATAGTGGATGGGATTTCAAGTAAACCCATGTCCACTATGCGTTCAGACGCCTGCGGACACTGACATGCGTCACGTCTTTCCAGACCGCAGCATGTCAATTTCTCATATCCGCAAGAGAAATTACATCAATAGAATATTGGATGTGGTAAATCTGCAAAGTTCAGTGAACACATGTGGATTTACCTGCATTCTGTAGAAGGCAGCGCTTTGGACACAGCAAAAATACATTGTGTCCAAAGCACTGCTAGTTCCAGATTTTGGCAGCCGGCCTCAATCTTCAGGGCACCTCCAGTAGCTACAGGATTATTGCGGATTCACCATACACCAACCTAGGCTAAGTGCACATATTGAGTATTTGCAGCAGATTTTTATTCTGCAAAACCCAGAGTCAGGGCCGGCTCCAAGTTTTCATGGGCCCTGGGTGAAAGAGTCACAGTGGGCCCCTTTAACACATACCACAATTCATAATGCACCGATACAGCAGAGAAATATAGGTATAGTACAATGCCAAAGATTTCACTTACTACTTGCATTACATGAGTGATATCTATTGTACATTCTACATTAGCTCTGAAACCGGACAGTATAGTCCTCTATACAGAATGAGCCTCATATATTGCCCCATACAGTATAATGGCCCCACATAGTGCTCCATACAGTATAATTGGCACCACATAGTCCTCTATACAGAATAAAGAACCCAATATATATTTCTCCAAACAGAATGAGCCCCATATTATGCTTCAAACAGAATAATGAGCTCCATATAATATATTGCTCCATGCGGTATGATGGGCTGTACGTAGTACTCCATACAGAATTATGAGCCCCATATATTGCTCCATACAGTATTATGGGCACCACATAGTGCTCCATACTGAATAATGATCCCCATATAATGCTCCATACAGTATAATGGGCACCACAGAGTGCTCCATACAGAATGAGCAGCATATATTGCTCCATACAGAATTGACCCCATATAATGCTCCATACAGTATAGTGAGCCACATATAATTCTCCATACAGTATATGATGGACCCCATCTAATGCTCCATATATAATGGGCCTCCTAATGCCCCATACAGTATATGATCGGCCCCATACAGTATACTGAGTCCCATGTATTGCTCCATACAGAATGGGCCCCATATGATGCTCCATATATGCCTCTTCTGATGGTCCCCATATATTGCTCCAAATATTTAACCCCTTTCTGACATTAGACGTACTATCCCATTGAGGTGGTATGGGCCCGTATGACCACCGACGGGATAGTACGTCTAACACGATCAGCCGTGCTCGTGGGGGGAGCGCGGCCGGGTGTCAGCTGACTATCGCAGCTGACATCCGGCACTATGTGCCAGGAGCGGTCAGTACAGACTCATCACAGCACAGACTTTTGGTCTGTACTGTAAATAACCATGGTACCGCTGAAAACGTCATCTTGTCCTGCAAAAAACGAGCCACGATACAGCATCATCAGCGAAAAAATAAGTTATAGTCCTCAGACTAAAGCGATGCAAATATAATTATTTTTTTTATATAAAATAGTTTTTATCGTATAAAAGCGCCAAAACCTAAAAAAAGATAAATGAGGTATCGCTGTAAACATTCTGACCCGAAGAATAAAACTGCTTTATCAATTTTACCAAACGTGGAATGGTATAAACGCCTCCCATCTCAATTCCTGTCAATTTTGCATTGAAAAGTCAAACGGCGCTCCTTCCCTTCCGAGCTCTCCCATGCACCCAAACAGTGGTTTACCGCCACATATCGGGTATCAGCGTACGTGGGACAAATTTTACAACAACTTTTGGGGTCCAATTTTTCTTGTTACCCTTGGTAAAATAAAACAAATTGGAGCTGAAGTAAATTTTTTTGTGAAAAAAAGTTAAATTTTTCATTTTTTTTTTTAAACATTCCAAAAATTCCTGTGAAACACCTGAAGGGTTAATAAGCTTCTTGGATGTGGTTGTGAGCACCTTGAGGGTGTATCATATAGACCCCTCAAAGTGACTTCAAATGTGGTGTCCCTAAAAAAAAAAAAAAAAAAAAAAAAAAAATGGTGTTGTAAAAATGAGAAATTGCTGGTCATCTTTTAACCCTTATAACTCCCTAACAAAAAAAAAACCACATGTAGACATGTGTGAAATGTTACTTACCGTATATACTCGAGTATAAGCCGACCCCCCTAATTTTGCCACAAAAAACTGGGAAAACTTATTGACTCGAGTATAAGCCTAGGGTAGAAAATGCAGCATTTACCGGTGAATTTCAAAAATAAAAACAGATGCTCCAT
The DNA here is from genome assembly GCF_032444005.1 of Ranitomeya imitator. Lineage (NCBI taxonomy): Eukaryota > Metazoa > Chordata > Amphibia > Anura > Dendrobatidae > Ranitomeya > Ranitomeya imitator. The sequence goes on from NC_091286.1 coordinate 48,508,415, forward strand.
ACCGTTCATTATTGCCCCATAGATGCTCCATATACAACTGTGCTATATAGAATGCTCTGCACCTTTGATTATGGCCCCATAGATGCTCCTTATAATGCTGTGCCCCATATATGCTCTGCACCTTTATGGCCCCATAGGTGCTCCTTAGAATGCTGTGCCCCATATATGCTCTGCACCTTTATGGCCCCATAGGTGCTCCTTATAATGCTGTGCCCCTTATATGCTCTGCACCTTTATGGCCCCATAGGTGCTCCTTATAATGCTGTGCCCCTTATATGCTCTGCACCTTTATGGCCCCATAGGTGCTCCTTAGAATGCTGTGCCCCATATATGCTCTGCACCTTTATGGCCCCATAGGTGCTCCTTAGAATGCTGTGCCCCATATATGCTCTGCACCTTTATGGCCCCATAGGTGCTCCTTATAATGCTGTGCCCCATATATGCTCTGCACCTTTATGGCCCCATAGGTGCTCCTTATAATGCTGTGCCCCTTATATGCTCTGCACCTTTATGGCCCCATAGGTGCTCCTTAGAATGCTGTGCCCCATATATGCTCTGCACCTTTATGGCCCCATAGGTGCTCCTTATAATGCTGTGCCCCATATATGCTCTGCACCTTTATGGCCCCATAGGTGCTCCTTATAATGCTGTGCCCCTTATATGCTCTGCACCTTTATGGCCCCATAGGTGCTCCTTATAATGCTGTGCCCCTTATATGCTCTGCACCTTTATGGCCCCATAGGTGCTCCTTATAATGCTGTGCCCCTTATATGCTCTGCACCTTTATGGCCCCATAGGTGCTCCTTATAATGCTGTGCCCCTTATATGCTCTGCACCTTTATGGCCCCATAGGTGCTCCTTAGAATGCTGTGCCCCATATATGCTCTGCACCTTTATGGCCCCATAGGTGCTCCTTATAATGCTGTGCCCCATATATGCTCTGCACCTTTATGGCCCCATAGGTGCTCCTTATAATGCTGTGCCCCTTATATGCTCTGCACCTTTATGGCCCCATAGGTGCTCCTTAGAATGCTGTGCCCCATATATGCTCTGCACCTTTATGGCCCCATAGGTGCTCCTTATAATGCTGTGCCCCATATATGCTCTGCACCTTTATGGCCCCATAGGTGCTCCTTATAATGCTGTGCCCCTTATATGCTCTGCACCTTTATGGCCCCATAGGTGCTCCTTATAATGCTGTGCCCCTTATATGCTCTGCACCTTTATGGCCCCATAGGTGCTCCTTATAATGCTGTGCCCCTTATATGCTCTGCACCTTTATGGCCCCATAGGTGCTCCTTATAATGCTGTGCCCCATATATGCTCTGCACCTTTATGGCCCCATAGGTGCTCCTTATAATGCTGTGCCCCATATATGCTCTGCACCTTTATGGCCCCATAGATGCTCCTTATAATGCTGTGCCCCATATATGCTCTGCACCTTTATGGCCCCATAGGTGCTCCTTAGAATGCTGTGCCCCATATATGCTCTGCACCTTTATGGCCCCATAGGTGCTCCTTATAATGCTGTGCCCCTTATATGCTCTGCACCTTTATGGCCCCATAGGTGCTCCTTAGAATGCTGCTGGTGCTGCCATAAAAAAAAAAAAAAAAATCACATACTCACCTCTCTTCTCAGGACGCCGGCGCTTTCAATAATTACCTGCTCCTCTGCGGCTCCGTCTCCAGCACTGACGCTCAGCAGAGGGCGCGCACTGACTACGTCACAGCGCCCTCTAACCTGAGCGTCATTGCTAGAGGACGCTGCAGACGGAGCCGGAGCGAGGAGCAGGTAATTATAGCGCTGCGCTCCCATTACCTGCTGCGGCGCGGTCCCTGCAGTCCCTGGCTTCTCCGGCGCTGCAGCTTCTTCCTGTAATTGAGCGGTCACATGGCACCGATCATTTACAGCAATGAATATGCGGCTCCTCCCCTATGGAGGTGGAGCTGCCTATTCATTTCTGTAATGAGCGGTGCCATGTGACCGCTCAGTGCAGGAAGAATCTGCAGCGCCGGAGAAGCCAGGGACTGCAGGGACCGCGCTGGGAGCAGGTAAGTATAACTAGACAGCCCCCGCTCCCCCTCCCGTGCTGACACCCGGGTATATGACTCGAGTATAAGCCGAGAGGGGGACTTTCAGCCCAAAAAAATGGGCTGAAAATCTCGGCTTATACTCGAGTATATACGGTAAGTATTTTGTGTGACATATCTCTGTGATTTAAGGGCATAAAAATTCAAAGTTGGAAAATTGCAAAATTTTCGACAAATTTCCGTTTTTTTCACAAATAAACGCAGGTAATATCAAAGAATTTTACCATTGTCATGAAGTACAATATGTCACAAGAAAACAATGTCAGAAGCATCTGGATCCGTTGAAGCGTTCCAGAGTTATAACCTCATAAAGGGACAGTGGTCAGAATTGTAAAAATTGGCCCGGTCATTAACGTGCAAACCACCCTTGGGGGTAAAGGGGTTAAGAAGAAAAAAATGAAATACTCACCTCTGCTCGCTGGCCTCTGCTCTGGATTCTTCAGTATTGCGTCTTCCCGCTCTCTGCGCTGTGACTGCTCAGGTAGAGGGCGCACACTAGTGACCTGAACGTCACAGTCAGAGGATGGAAGACGCTGCAGTGCTGGAACAAGGAGAGGTGACGAGTATCGCAATTGCCGGGCCTGGAGCAAGCGGGGTGGGGTGGCACCAAGCTCCCATAGCACGCCAGTGTCCCTGCCTGCTCAGGGCCCCCCGACACTTGCCCGGGTGCTGACGCCGGCCCTGCCCAGAGTCACAGAAAAACACTGTGTAATATACGCTTTTTTTATGCAAGCTTCCCCCCCCCCCCCCCCCCCCCCCCGTTCATTTAACACGGTGCAAATTAAAAATAGTCCTAGTTGTAGATTTGAAAAATCACTTTGGTTCAAATTTGTAAGGAAGAAATAAGCAGCATGTGCATGAGACTCAAGAAATCTTATTCCATTTGTTGGCACAGTAAAACTCTGCAGGGTTTTATCCACAGCAAAAGCGCAACATGTAAAAAGGCCCTCACTATATAGGCTTGCTTCCCTTTTAGTAGAGGAACTGGTTTAAGCTTCTCTTAAAGGGCCAATGTCACCCCCTCCAGCCGTTATAAACTAAAAGAGCCACCTTGTGCAGCAGTAATGCTGCATTCTGACAAGGTGGCTCTTTTAGTTTTTGGTGCATTTATTCCCAAAATAAAGTGTTTTATAACTTCTCCAAAATACCTGTCTTTAGACAGGGAGGCAGGTCCTCACCCCCTTGCTTGAAACTCCACACTGCCGTTACTCAAATCTCCAGGGGCGCCGGGCGCCGCCCCCTCTGCGCTGTTTTCCCATGAAATCCGGCGCCTGCGCTGTGTAGTCCTGGCTGGGGCAGGCGCAGTCTGCAAGACTGGATGTGACGTCAGACGGCCAGAGCTCACTGCGCCTGCCCCAGCCAGTACTAAACAGCGCAGGCGCCAGATTTCATGGGAAAACAGCGCGGAGGGGGCGGCGCCCCAGAGGATTTGAGTGACGGCAGTGTGGCGGTTCAAGCAGGGGGGTGAGGACCTGCCTCCGTGTCTAAAGACAGGTATTTTGGAGAAGTTATAAAACGCTTTATTGTGGGAATATCAGCACCAAAAACTAAAAGAGCCACCTTGTTAGAATGCAGCATTACTGCTGCACAAGGTGGCTCTTTAAGTTTATAACGGCTGGAGGGGGTGACAGTGGCCCCCTTTAAATGCATAAATATGTAGGTGTGTGCAAGTGACATTGCTGTGCAAATGATCAGTATTTTGTTACTACTTTTTAACTGCTTCAGTGTTCAAAAACCCTAAAGTGTTTACAAGAAGTAACATGTTCAGTTTTTGGACAGCTTTGTTTAGCAGCTGCCTGCTTTTAATAGAAGCTATTGGGAAAAGATGCCGACAAGCGGCGCAAAAAAAAAAAAAAAAAACACTGGTCCAGCCGCTTCAGGAAAAAAAGGTGTAATTTTTCCTGAAGCTGCTTTATGAAAGAAAAGTCTGGCAAGCGGCTCCGCCACTGGATATGGAATCTGTGTGCATATAGCGTGGGTGGGGAGGGACATCTTTAGCAGCGCTTTCGCTGTTACTATGCGTTCTACTGCTGCAGGTATATCTCTATCTATATATATATATATATATATATATATATATATATATATATATATATATATATATATATATATATATATATATATATATATATATATGTGTATACTGTGTACTGTTATATGAATACCTTCACAGCTTGTGAAGCCATCCTATCTCGCTGTCAGTGAGGGGGTAGCAGGGGATAATCTTTGTCAAAGCTGTTGTTCTGGTGCTTTGTGTATTGCCTCTATTCCCTGTATCAGTGTCCTATACAGGATGACAGGATGCTGTGCTGATGCTTTGTGAGACCCCAGTGGTTGGTGTGGGAGGGATTTAGGCGGGATTACAAGTCTGTGCTCACTGCTGGCTTGCAGCCTAGTTTAAGTGATGATTCTGAAGAGGAAGTGCTGGCTCTCACAACAGAGCAGATGACCGCACAGGAAGTGCAGCAGAAATGCATAAACCAGACAGCATGATGCTTGGCAGGAAAGGTATATGGGGATCTTTAGGGACATTATCCTTAGGCTTTTATGGCAAAACCGGTACCGGAGTCAGGGTAGTGGACAAACTCTTTAAGTATCAAGATACCAATTAGATGTGATATGTAGTGGCTGCATACCATACTCATTATCACAGTGATCATGAACAAGGCCCTTGTCTTTCCCCATGATATTTGCTTACTCGATGGTTAATCCCTTGTTGAGCATTTTTCATTCTTAAGGTACCTTCACACAGAACAACTTAACAACGATAACGATAGCGATCCGTGACGTTGCAGCGTCCTGGATAGCGATATCGTTGTGTTTGACACGCAGCAGCGATCTGGATCCTGCTGTGACATCGTTGGTCGGAGCTAGAAGGCCAGCACTTTATTTCGTCGCTGGATCACCCGCTGACATCGCTGAATTGGCGATTCAGCGATGTCTTCACTGGTAACCAGGGTAAATATCGGGTTACTAAGCGTAGGGCCACGCTTAGTAACCCGATATTTACCCTGGTTACCATTGTAAATGTAAAAAAACCCCAAACACTACATACTTACATTCCGGTGTCTGTCGCGTCCCCCGGCGTTCTGCTTCCCTGCACTGTGTCAGCGCCGGCTTGCCGTAAAGCAGAGCACAGCTGTGACGTCACCTCTCTGCTTTACGGCCGGCGCTTACACAGTGCAGGGAAGCAGAACGCCGGGGGACGCGACAGACACCGGAATGTAAGTATGTAGTGTTTTTTTTTTACATTTACACTGGTAACCAGGGTAAACATCGGGTTACTAAGCGTGGCCCTGCACTTAGTAACCCGATGGTTACCCGGGGACTTCGGGATCGTTGGTAGCTGGAGAGCTGTCTGTGTGACAGCTCTCCAGCGACCACACAACGACGAAACAGCGACGCTGCAGCGATCGGCATCGTTGTCTATATCGCTGCAGCGTCGCTTAATGTGACGGTACCTTTAGATATCCTATACCCTCTCTCCCTTTTTGTTCCCTTTGTGTTTGATATAGTATCTTTTTGCCCAGTAAACAATTGTGTTTAACTTCCTATTCTATTCTATTAACTGCAAAGTCCCGCAATTTCTCCAAACTACAGACAATTTGAATAAATGGTATTGCCGTGTGTGTCAATTGTGTATTAATGCGTTTTACCTCGGGAGAAATGTAAATTCACAGAAACCGTGGAAGAAGGCAAAAGTCTATGCAAACTAATACAACTCTTCATGTTACGTGTTTCCAGAAGATAATTTAGGATTCAGACATACTTTTGTTTAGGAGAATAAAGGGAATATTGATGCTGCATGATTTTACATAATCTATGCCTGTAACAGTAGCACAACATTGCTTATTTTTTCTGGATCTGTTAGAAAAAGATTTTCTACTATAAAATATATATTAATAAAATCCTAGATATTCTATTCCATATTATCTCTTGGGAGCATTCTATTCAGCTATTCCTTAAAAACAAAAACAAAAAAAAAAGTCCAGAAAAAAAAATAACCCAGCAATTCCTCCTGTAAAAGGGAGTTGTTTTTTTCATTAATGAGTAAAATTATAAAATATATGCAAAAACAAGCAACTTTTGCAATTTACCTCTTACTAAAAATCCTTTTTTTTGAGGACAGAAATATTTTTAATTCTTTTAGTTTACAACTTGCCTGAGTTACCAGCCACCCTGGAGTCTGAGTGGCTGGTTGCCTAGGAAACTAGCTTGCCCAACCCGCAGGAGCTACGCTTTAGAGTCTGTAAGTGCCACTTTGAGTCTGTCTGGATCCAACTAGCTTCACTCTGCCCCCGTTGCTCTTCTCCGATTCTGCAGAGGAAAATCTACCTGTGCAAGCAGCATGGGAAAGTGCTTGACCATGCTAAGGGCCTAAACGGTAAATATTCAAAAGCGCGCCACCCCACTACAAGCATGAAGTCGGGAGGCAGAGGTTGTGGTGTGCTCTAAAAGAAAGAAATTAGGCAAACCTTTTCAATCTCCTAATTCTGTGTGCCTCAGGAGATTAGCTTTGTCCTTGTGCTCTTCACTGTAATATCTGTTGATATACACTGACGTGTAAAAGACGAAACAATGTTTTGAACTTTTGACTTTCAGGCTCCATATCTCACCATCCACTGCTGCTTCCAATGTGACACTACCATCATTTTATAGATGATCATCTTGGCTATCTCATATATAATTTTGACTTGCATTTGTATAGTATATGATGAGTTTCTGGTCTTGTCACTGCATTGTTACGGTTTTGCTCCTGGTGCTGGAACAATGTTTTCATTCCTATACACTTCAAATTACAACCTGTTCTCACATTCCCTAATAGCTCAGTGTGTTATTGGGTTCATTTCCAAGCGAAAGGTCAGTGGTTCAAATCGAGGCGCTGCCGTGAAGATTTCCCAAGAAAAGAGAAACGGCATCATCCATCTTTTCGATAGCGGTCTCTCGGCAAGGAAAATTGTCAAACTGCATCATGATATTTGGAAGAGTACGAAATGAAGTCCGTCCGTCCGTCTATTCAAAAGCCAAAGGGTGCAGTCCAAGCACAAGGTCGATCAGTTCTGGCTCGACAAACTCTGCAGTGGAGGTGGCTCATGTGATTTTGAATAGTGAGATCACAGATGTTTCAAGTACCGTGCAACGCAAATTACACAAATCTGGGATGGTGGCCTGAAAAAAAGTGAAAAGCCTTTACTTCAATATCGTTATAAGAAGCTTCAGCTCGAGTTTGCAGAAAAGTGAAAAGAAGGCTGGGAACGGGTGATTTGGAGCGATTAGATAAGTCTATACTCTGGGCTTTGATGGGTACAAAGGAAAAGGGGTTAATGGAGCGAGAAATTGAAGGAGCGGTCACATTCAGTGGAGAAATCCTGACAATATGGGGTTGAGTCAAAGCCAAAGGCGTTGGATACTTGACTAGGATCGATGTTGGTCTCGCTATATGTGAGTATCCTACAAGACGAGTTATTTCATACACTAGAGTACTATGGGTATGAAAAGGACAACATCGTTTTCCATAGGACAACGACCCGAAGCTTTTGTCGAGTGTGCTCTGATTCTCTCATCTGAGTTTGATAAGTGTCGTTTCCACGATTGGCTCAATTTTCTCAAATGAGAGAATGTACGGCCGTCTGCACGAGCCCTAAGAAACTGTATTTCATCACTTTGCACTTTAAAATGTTGAACTAGTGATGAACGACCTTTCTTGGATAAGGTGTTATCCAAGCACACTCGTGTGCTAACTTTGGCTGCGGGGACTCGAACATGTGTTTTGAGCACGCCGAACACATTCGGATAACACCTTACCCCGAGCACGTTCGCCCATCACTATTAAAAACTGAATGGGGCACAGATTTCACACTGGTGTAAAATACAGACACACAGATTTTATGTGGAGGAAAATTGTTAGGTTTCTCTATAAAACTCAAATTAATTTTTATACGCTTGTGTGCATTTAGATTGACAGGTTACTAATTTATTCGTATGTAGATTTGTTGTTTCTGTTTGCATAAAATAACATGCTGACAACTACCAGTGGCAGCCATTACAGTGTATAGAGGTTTACTTTTATTTAAAAGGGAACCTAGCACCAGGTCATAAGTGTGCAGTACTTGCTCATTAAATCCCGCTTCTCCTTTAAATCCGCCATATGGTTCCACAGATATGGGCCCTTTTGTTTTGCGCAAATTTTTAGCATCATTATTTAGGGTGTGAGGCTCACAGGATCCTCGGGGCCGTGTGTTTAGGTTGATCTGCATAATTACCCTGTGAGCCATGCCTCCATTTAAAAATACAATATAAACAACTAAGGCTACTTTCACACTAGCGTTAACTGCAATACGTTAAAATGCGTCGTTTTGCAGAAAAAACGCATCCAGCAAAATATTTTGCTGGATGCGTTTTTTCCCCATAGACTTGTATTGGCGACGCATTGCGACGGATTTGCATACGTCGGTATACATCTTTCGACGGATGCGTCGAAATTAGGCAACACGTCGTCTGGAAAAACGTAGATTGCAACGTTTTTTGGCTCCGACAAAAAAACGTGTCTCGGCGCATCCATCGGCATGCGTCTTTGGCTACAATGAAAGTCTATGAGCGACGGATGCATCGAGACACGTCGTACGACGCAATGCTGCGCTGCAATACGTTTTTTTCTACTGAGCATGCTCAGAAACAGGATTTTTTTTAGCTAATTGGCCAGACATCCCCAAATAGACGGAGCCGTCGAAATGCTGTATGCGTTGCATACATTTTGCACTTTTTTGACACATCCGTTTTTTCGGCAAAAAGACGTTTTTGTGACGGTTTGCAGTTAACGCTAGTGTGAAAGTAGCCTAATTTTCACTAAATAAAAATACCCCATCTCTAACTGTGTGGCAGTCGGCCCTATGTTCTTGTTTTGCCACTCTGGCCATGCTGTAACTTGTTGAGATCCTTTTCCTGAACAATACTAAATAATATTTAGTTTTTTTTCTTTGTTTTGTCTGATCATAAAACTTTTAATATTTTTTTTTTTCCTTTTGTTACTGTATCGTGACTTCCCTTAAGTTTTTAGTGTTTTGATGTATTTCGGTCAGTGTCGACAAGAATGCAGCTAGAACTCCTTGTCACAGCGAGCCTCTGCCGCAGGCTCAGAAACACGGGAACCAAGTCCGGCTTTTATTATCCATAATTTAGAAAGTGCCAGCAGACCTTTATGGTCTTTTCTTTTAAGTGGCACCACAGGGTTTTGTACTAGATCAGCAGACGCTCCACAGTCGCCACACCTGCCAAGGTGACTTCTCGGTAACACTAGCTGTTGTCATATACGTGGACGAGGATAAGAGTGGAAGTTAGATATGGGTGTAGGATTGCAGATTCACAATGACCTATAAGACTTCTGTTACACATACTGTTGTTTTGTGGCCCGTTTTTGCGGCCCCAATAGATTCCTATGGGGCTGCAAAAACGGGCCGCAATAATTTCACGGTGCGCCGTATGGCCGTGAGGGCTGTATTTAAGGCCGTGCAGAAAGACCGAGCCTGCTCGATCTTTTTCACGGCTTACGGACATGGCCCCCATTGAAAATCAATGGAAGTTTGTGGTGCACCATGACGCCGTTTTTTGTCACAATACTATTTCCATAGTATTGTGAACCTGAAAAAATGCCGATCCGCAAGTTTTTTTGCGATCCGTTATTGCGGCAGACCGTGAAAATTACAGCGATACGGCTCGCAATAACGGACCGCAAAAAAAGATGGGATGTGTAAGGCTATGTGCACACGTTCAGGATTTCTCGCAGAAAATTCCAGAGTAAAAACGGACATTTTCTGCAAGAAATCCGCAAGAAAACCGCATGCGTTTTTGCCGCGTTTTTTTTTTCAGGACACTTCCCAATGCATTTTGTAGTGGGAAATCCGCAAAAAACCCTCAAAATTAATGAACATGCTGCGGTTTTTACTGCGATGCGTTTTTTTTTTTCGCGGAAAAAAGCGCATCATGTGCACAAAACATGCGGAATTCATTCTAAATGATGGGGTGCTTATTGTATGCGTTTTTTTTTTTGCGGTTTTATAGTGTTTTTATCGGGAAAAAATGCGGGGAAAAAAGGTGAAAAGACCACAACGTGTGCACACAGCCTAAAAGAAGCCTTGTACTGTACATTAAAATGATGGCAAAGCAATATTTCTAGATGTATGTGTCGATGTACTGTATATGTGTGTATGTTCTTGATCATTCTGGGAAAAAACCACCAATGACCCCATAAAACACCAAACATGACAAACAAAAACACTGCATATTTAAAACTTTTAAAAATGTCATACAGGTGTCAAGTAATATGTGGTTGTAGCTTTATCAGCCAGAAAGAAAATGCCAAAGATAACGCAGCGCATGGCCACACAAGAGTGATGAGTACATACAGCCATGATGTAGCACCCCGCTATTTATTACTGGCGGTGCACCCTTCCCCCTTTATGTCAATAACGCAGCACAAATGGTGCAGAATGCCGTGTGTGTATCCATCCCAGCTACAAAGAAGGACATCATGGCTGCTGTCGCATCGGAATGGATTGGAGTTTTCTTATTTGCCCCGTTTTATGCAGCCATAGCTTTAGTTTATTCTGACGACCTATTTTTCCTTCTAGGTGGAAAACCATGAATTTCTTGTGAAACCTTCTTTTGATCCCAACTTGACCGAATTAAGAGAAAAGATGGACGAGCTTGAGAAGAACATGCAGTCTACTCTAAACAGCGCAGCTAGAGAGCTCGGTGAGCGTGGTCCTCATAAGCCAAAGGGGTCCGTCAGATGCCGCCCTTGTACCACAGATCTGGTACCGCACCAACGCCTTGCTATCTGTCCCATGTCCCTCACTTGCTATAGGTCCCATTGTGCTAAATGTATTTTTTTATCATTTATTTGTCAATATTCCAAATCTCCAAAGGGGAAAATAGTTATAATTTATATATTTTGTCTGTCTGCAAACTTTTAGCCATTACTGTTTGCATCAGAATTCTTGCTATTTTCAGTCTGGATTCTTAAGTTGAACACTATGTATAGTTATATAGGTTGAAAAAGACTTGGGTCCATCAGGTTCAACCTTTCTCCACCAATTATACATTTCGCCACTAAACTATGTATAACCCACAATGTTATACAGAGGTTGGTACACAAAATGAGAATGCTTGGCCTGGGGGAAAATGTGTGTAAATGGGTTAGTAACTGGCTTAGTGATAGAAAGCAGAGGGTGGTTATAAATGGTATAGTCTCTAACTGGGTCACTGTGACCAGTGGGGTACCGCAGGGGTCAGTATTGGGACCTGTTCTCTTCAACATATTCATTAATGATCTGGTAGAAGGTTTACACAGTAAAATATCGATATTTGCAGATGATACAAAACTATGTAAAGCAGTTAATACAAGAGAAGATAGTATTCTGCTACAGATGGATCTGGATAAGTTGGAAACTTGGGCTGAAAGGTGGCAGATGAGGTTTAACAATGATAAATGTAAGGTTGTACACATGGGAAGAAGGAATCAATGTCACCACTACACACTGAACGGGAAACCACTGGGTAAATCTGACAGGGAGAAGGACTTGGGGATCCTAGTTAATGATACACTTACCTGGAGCAGCCAGTGCCAGGCAGCAGCTGCCAAGGCAAACAGGATCATGGGGTGCATTAAAAGAGGTCTGGATACACATGATGAGAGCATTATACTGCCTCTGTACAAATCCCTAGTTAGACCGCACATGGAGTACTGTGTCCAGTTTTGGGCATCGGTGCTCAGGAAGGATATAATGGAACTAGAGAGAGTACAAAGGAGGGCAACAAAATTAATAAAGGGGATGGGAGAACTACAATACCCAGATAGATTAGCGAAATTAGGATTATTTAGTCTAGAAAAAAGACGACTGAGGGGCGATCTAATAACCATGTATAAGTATATAAGGGGACAATACAAATATCTCGCTGAGGATCTGTTTATACCAAGGAAGGTGACGGGCACAAGGGGGCATTCTTTGCGTCTGGAGGAGAGAAGGTTTTTCCACCAACATAGAAGAGGATTCTTTACTGTTAGGGCAGTGAGAATCTGGAATTGCTTGCCTGAGGAGGTGGTGATGGCGAACTCAGTCGAGGGGTTCAAGAGAGGCCTGGATGTCTTCCTGGAGCAGAACAATATTGTATCATACAATTATTAGGTTCTGTAGAAGGACGTAGATCTGGGGATTTATTATGATGGAATATAGGCTGAACTGGATGGATAAATGTCTTTTTTCGGCCTTACTAACTATATATGTACTGAGGAAATCCAGTGGTGATTTTCTTAGTAAATAGGTCCCCGCTCGCTCTACCTTATTCTCTGCAGTAACGACGGGGTTCAGATATCTGGCAGTGTAGAAAAGGACAGTCTGTGAATGATCAGTAAATGATGGATTGGGCATGTTCTCGGCATTACATCCATTGTCTGCTGATGAACTACACACTTAATTGATGGGCTTGTAATGCAGCGGGTGTGGTGGGCCATCCGCCCCAACATGGCCCCTTCTTCTTGTTTCCCCGTAATTACTATAAATCTCCCCGCTCATACTTTGACTCCGGCTTCACCCTTCAGCTCGTTCCTTGTCAGCTGTTCAGATTTCACCAATTATTCATTTTAATTATGGATGTCAGAGTCAACTAACTAATGTCGATTAATAGATATGAAAATGTGCCCATCACCACTGACATTGACATCGCAATAACATACCTTCTCCATTGCACAGAAAAAAAATCCCGTCTGTGTTGCAGAGTCAATGTGAAGTCTCCATACTTTGCTGGAAGTCTACCTTATACTGTCTACTAAGTGCTCCCCTGAGACCTTTTATTCTCCGCGCCGGCCCTGTCGGAGGAGAGCTTTAATTGGCTGCATATATGGGCACAGAAAATGGTTGTTAACACCTAAAAGTGACACAAGAAAAGCTCGTTATCATTGTGGTAATAAGTCTGGTGGAAACTTCAGGTAATAAGTCAGGAATTTGTCTCGATTTTTATCTTCTATTTTCTATCCCCGACACGCAGGTCTGGATCCTGGAAAAAGCATAAAATTAGAATCGAATGCGCAGCTCGGTCACTATTTCCGTGTAACCTGCAAGGAGGAAAAGGCTCTGAGGAACAACAAGAAGTTCTCGACAATTGATATTCAGAAGAATGGAGTGAGGTTCACAAACAGGTATCGATCAGTCTCGCCTCTTGCTGCTCGTCTGTTTTAGGTTCGCTCCCGCATTCATCATGGATTCTGTTTTATAAAGTATCTAATCCGTTTTGTATTTGAAACCTGGCAGATCTTGTTGCCATCAAAGTGCGTGTTTTAAAGGGGCTTATTTATTATTTTTTTCCTCTTCAATGATGATTCTGCAGGAAAATATTTACAAGTACAATTTTTTTTTTTCACTTGTCATCTGTGACGTCCGTATGCAATCTGTTATTTTACAGCAGAAGCTTTTAATAATAATAATTTACAAGACCGAGCGCAATTTCCCATGTTAAACAATTGCATTGTATACTGTGGCTCCTTTTTTTTTTTTTGCGCACCCATTTATTTGAATGGGCGAAACTCTATTTGTTTTTTATATCATGCTGTGATTTTTTTTTTGCATGCAGAGTCAGTCTTCTAGTCTTTACTGACCCATTGAATTACATGGGTCCAATTGTGGTCCCTTTCCTTGCAAAAAATAGCAAAAATACGGTCGTGTGAATGAGCCCTAAGAGAGCGTCGTCAGACTTGGGGGAGCTCAGCGCTGTTGGATTTCTGTTAGATTTCCTTGACAATCTAGCTGAGACACTCTGCATAAGCAAATAGTGGGACTATTTGGGGGGGGTTGCTTAATTTTGCATTTAGGACGGAGTGGAAAAGTGAAAAACGTGCAAAGATCCACGGTTTTCAAATTTTCCACTTACCGACCTCTTTTAGAGGCTTCTAAAATTCTACACATGGTGTTGAGGCTGCTGTAATTACAGGATTGCATTTCTATTTCAGCCTCCATCTAATTCTCTGCAGCGGACAATAGCAGGGAGAAAGTAAAGGGCTATAGTAAAGGTACCTTCACACTGAACGATATCGCTAGCGATCCGTGACGTTGCAGCGTCCTGGCTAGCGATATCGTTCAGTTTGACAGGCAGAAGCGATCAGGCCCCTGCTGTGATGTCGTTGGTCGGTGCAGAAAGTCCAGAACTTTTTTTCGTCGCTGGACTCCCTGCAGACATCGCTGAATCGACGTGTGTGACGCTGATTCAGCGATGTCTTCACTGGTAACCAGGGTAAACATCGGGTTACTAAGCGCAGGGCCGCACTTAGTAACCCGATGTTTACCCTGGTTACCAGCGTAAAAGTAAAAAAAAAAAAAAACACTACATACTTACCTTCCGCTGTCTGTCCTCCGGCGCTGTGCTTCTCTGCACTGTGAAAGCAGAGCACAGCGGTGACGTCACCGCTGTGCTTTCCGGCTGGCGCTCAGTCAGTGCAGAGAAGCAGAGCGCCGGGGGACAGACAGCGGAAGGTAAGTATGTAGTGGTTTTTTTTTACTTTTACGCTGGTAACAGGGTAAACATCGGGTTACTAAGCGCGGCCCTGCGCTTAGTAACCCGATGTTTACCCTGGTTACCAGGGGACTTCGGCATCGTTGGTCGCTGGAGAGCTGTCTGTGTGACAGCTCTCCAGCGACCAAACAGCGACGTTGCAGCGATCGGGATCGTTGTCTGGATCGCTGCAGTGTCGCTAAAAGTCTCGTCCTCATGTGCTCAGTTTAAGGTGTCCTACCTGCAAGTGAATGAAGCTAAAGAAAAAGCATAGAGAAATAATTTTTAATTATAGATTGAAAAGCTAAATGTATACACTAAAGTGCCTATTAGAAGAAATGTAAAAGTTTGTCACTATAGGGGCGATTTCAGCTGCCGAATTTCTTTTGTATAACTTTTTTTTTTTTTTACTTTTTGTTTTGCCTAAAACTTCATAATAACCTGATTTATTAGTGTCCGTCATACAGTTTTCTCCTGTCACCCTAGCTCTAGAAAGGTTATACAATCCAACAACTGATATGAAAGAAAATAAAAGAATAAGGACAGAAGCAAAGGAAACTACATAAAAAGCATAACAAAGGAATTTCCACATCTCCCGTGTTCAGTGCTACTTATTTCTGCCGTATCTGAGGATAAATGCTTCAAGTTTGGAGAGGTCCTTGGTTTTGTTGCACGTGTAGATTTTTACAAACATCTTTTAAGTGTTCGCTCTTTGCAAAAGGATCCTGAGCTTTACTGGAGACTCGTGAATGATAACGCAACGCATCGCTTGCCTTTGTAGACTTTGTTCTTTTTGGAAGTATTTCTGAAGTGAGTCAGTGTATGAAATTGGAAGCACAAATCAAAAAAAGGAGGCATTACAGGGTAATACGGCATTTATTCTGGTTTACAAATGGTAACGAGGCTGTCTCTGCTTATGAGTCATCCACAGGTCGTTTGGTGAGTCAGATTATCAAGCCGTCCTGATATTTAATTTACACTTTTCTGAGGAATCACATATAGCGAGTAGATTGTCCAAAACTGTTCTGCTGGCCAGAATAATAGGAATAGTGCGTGTATAGCTTTGTAAATATGGGGAACCGAGGACTGGTATAATATCGATATATTTGATGTAGCAAGTGTGTAAATAGCAGGGATCGGTCGTATAAGAATCATCAAAACTGGTTCAAATATTCTAGGGACGGGTCCAGATGTGGTGGCAATTGCCGCTGATTTCAGTCTGCCCTGCAAATCCTCAGCAGTGTAAAGTACAGCTCTTGCTCCATATGTAATGCAAACAGTACAATCCATAACAAATTTGCTTGTTACCTACATATTTATTGCTACTTCACAACGGAAGTTACTCATTACATGTGGACTCAATAGGGTATTTTCAGTTAACATGGCGGATTCTTTTTTTTTTTTTTTTTCTTTTCTTTGTTTGGAACTCATGTAGCTAGAAGAGTGAACAATATTCCAAGCAATTAAGTAAGGGTGCATTCCAAAAATGGCAAAAAAGTGAGGACTTTTCCTGTACCCAGCAACTATGTTTGTGTTTTAACACATGGACTTTTTCAAGCAGTGGTTGTACACAGAAAGCCCAGTAGGTTTCAGTAGGCACCACTGTGAAGAATATTGGAGATATCATCTTTATCCTTTGTAGCATCTGATTATAAAAACCGTTTCAGCATGTACTGTGGAAACATGACACCCGGCCAGCTTCAAAGAAAGGGATTCACACACCCCACTAGCTAGTTGGTATATAACCTTCTACAGGAAGACCCCTGTGGATTTAAGCCATGTGACCTCAGTCCTTTGTTCAGCCAGCTAGGATTTCATAAAGGAGTTATGGAAATACTATGTCCTAGCTGTACATTGTGTATTTATCTGAAGATCCCCAGAACAGGGCAAGCGCCTGCCTGGGTCTCGAGTGATTCTAACACACACGGTAAGGGAGATACATAGAACAGCCAGTAGCATCTAGGTAGCAAAATTGTGTTTAGTTTCTATGAGTATTAGGGACCCGGTCTGATCCGATGGTGTAAGAACCGTAGCCATAGGACCTCCCAGAAAGGAGTTATGATCTTTCATAGGTTTTTGGGGGATTTATCTCCAAACTTCAAAGGGAGGGGATTTAGGTTCAGCCCAGAGGGCAGGAGGGAAGTGACCCAGAGGGTTAAGTGCTTGTGTGCAGCATATCCTATTGCTTTTTCTCTGGGAGGTTTCGAGGACACACCTCTGAGGAGAAGAGACAAAAGGGACCACAAGTCTCCCATGTGACGGCCCCTCACCCACAAGCCAGGACTTTCATCTAACTAGTAACTGACCATATGTTGCTCAAAGGCTCTCTTCAAGTAGTATATATCAGTCTTGTGTTTTCGTTTTTAGGCTTCTCAATAATTTGACCAAGACTTCGGCGATAGCAACCACCCATGTTATTCTTGCCTATCCATACTTTTGTGTTCAGCTGTTTTGTGCTATTGTCATTCATTGTGGTTGTTTTATGGTAGGTCAACTTGTGCTCCCCATTCACATTAGGCTTTTAACGGTTGGGCCAACCAATATCGAATGTTCTGACAACACTCTAATGTGTATGTGGCTCCCGGACAGAAAATTGTCGGAGCAGAGAAGGGTCCTATGTATCTGATTTTGTACTGAAGATCGCATTATTCTCCCAGAGATAAGCCGCCGGCAGATACAACTGGCAGCAACTCTCTCTTGGAGCGCCTTGGTGTATGGCAGAGACAGACAAAACATGCCACCATCACACCCATCCTCAAAAAAACTAACCTTGACCCAACTGCTATGCTCAGCTATCGCCCCATATCACTGCTCCTGTTTGCTTCAAAACTCCTTGAGCAGCATGTCCATGGTCAACTTTCCTCCCACCTCTCATCTAACTCTCTCCTTGACAACCTCCAATCTGGCTTCCGCCCCCACCACCCCACCGAAACTGCCCTGACAAAAATTACTAATGACTTACAGCCAAAGCAAACAGACAGTTCTCCATCCTCCTCCTTCTCGACCTGTCCTCTGCCTTCGACAGTCGACCACTGCCTACTGCTGCAGATTCTTTCTTCCCTTGGCATCAAAGGCCTTGCCCTGTCCTGGATTGCCTTATACCTTTCCGACTGCACATTTAGCGTTTCCCACTCCCACACTACCTCCTCATCCCACCTTCTCTCTGTTGGTCCCTCAAGACTCTTGTCCTAGGGCCCCTACTTTTTTCCATCTATACCCATGGCCTAGGGTAGAAGGGTAAAGTCCCATGGCTTCCAGTACCACCTGTATGCGGACGACACTCAGATCTACCTCTCTGGCCCAGATGTCACCTCTCTGCTGTCCAGAATCCCGGAGAGTCTGTCAGCCATATCCTCCTTCTTCACCTCTCGCTTCCTAAAACTCAGTGTAGACAAAACCAAACTCATCATCAGTCTCCCTCTCGCGTATCCCTCTACCTGATCTATCTATTATGGTAAACGGCATCACGCTCTCTCCTGCACCTGAAATCCGCTGCCTCGGGGTAACTCTCGACTCTGCCCTGTCCTTCAAACCACACGTCCAAACTCTTGCCACCTCCTGTCTTCTCCAACTCAAAAACATTGCCGGAATATGTCCCTTCCTCAGCCCACAATCTACCAAAATTCTTGTGCATGCCCTCATCATCTCCCGCCTTGATTACTGCAACACCCTCCTTTGTGGCCTCCACGCTAACTCTCTTGCACCGCTCCATTCTGTCCTCAACTCTGCTGCCCGGCTAATCCACCTCTCTTCTCGCTACTCCCCTGCTTCTCCCCTCTGCAAATCCCTCCACTGGCTTCCAATTCCCCAACAAATCTAGTTCAAACTACTAACACTGATCTACAAAGCCATCCACAACCTGTTCCCTCCCTATATCTCTGAACAAATCTCCCAATATCTTCCCTCACATAATCTCCGATCCTCCCAAGACCTCCTACTCTCCTCCACACTTATTCGTTCCTCACACAACCGCCTCCAAGATTTCTCCCGAATATCCCCCATCCTCGGAATTCCACGCCTCAACACATCCGATTATCCACTACCCTCGGATCCTCCAGATGGAACCTGAAAACCCATCTCTTCAGGAAAGCCTACAGCCTGCAATAACCATTCCACCTCCCCACCACCCGAGCTGCCGCCTCACCACCACCCGAGCTGCCGCCTCACCACCACCCGAGCTGCCGCCTCACCACCACCCGAGCTGCCGCCTCACCACCACCCGAGCTGCCGCCTCACCACCACCCGAGCTGCCGCCTCCCCATTCCCCGAGCTGCCGCCTCCCCATCACCTGAGCTGCCGCCTCACCACCACCCGAGCTGCCGCCTCACCACCACCCGAGCTGCCGCCTCCCCACCACCCGAGCTGCCGCCTCCCCATCACCTGAGCTGCCGCCTCACCACCACCAGAGCTGCTGCACCCCCGACCTTCTGTCTCTTCCCCATTATCCCATAGAATGTAAGTCCGCAAGGACATGGTCCTCTTCCCCCTGTACCAGTCTCTCATTGTAAATTTGTTTACTGTAAACGATATCTATAACTCTGTACATAACCCCTTTCTCATGTACAGCACCATGGAATTAATGGCGCCATATAAATAATAAAATAGCTGCCGGCCGGACGATTTGCCGAACCTGCATTTAGCGGACAGCCTTTTAGGGAGTATGCGGGGTTTAAGACCTCTTCATCTTGCTTATTTATGGACGGTAATGTTGGATTTGCGCTTAGATCCATTTATGTGTATTTTTGCCACCCATTCTACTTTTAAAAGTTGTTTTCAATCCCAAAATTGAATTGTTTCTCTACTCTCTCACCGGGCTTTTTGTGTTTTCATTTCATTTCCTTGGGCTTTTGTAAAGGCTTCTATTAAATTGCATTTGTTTTTGGAGGATTTGGAATCTAAATGAGGAAAAAATGTTAATAAAGACGTGGAAAAACACATTCTTTAAAGGTTTATTTGCTCGTCAATGCTCTCCAGGCAGCTGACTGTTCCTCCTACCGCTAATTGACTCCTTTATAATAGAAGGGATTAGCTACAGAGGATGGAAACTTATAAGGCTCTATAGACTATACTTTTTTTTTTTTTTGACACGTCTGCTTACAAATAAAACAAGGCAGATAGTTGTACAATGTGTAAATGGGTGATTAATGTATCTTTTCAGAAGCTAATCTCGCCCAAAGTGAGCGTGGATTGAGGACGGTGTTATTATTTCGAGGCGTTGTGCGGCCACCTGCTCCGGCCAGGCTTGCTTTGTTCTGATGCCAGGTGCTTCCTGTGTTACTGATCCTTCTGGTGTTATCTCAATCGTTATTTACATATTAAGTCCACAAGGCAGAAATGCCACGGTGTTATGGTAACGCAATAATACAGCGATGACAGCGATACCTGAATTATTAAAATGAAACAAATGCACGTTTGCCTCAGGAAAATCTGACTGTATTGGGTCCATTTGCCTCTCATGCCTGGCGAAAACTTTCTTCACACAAAGGCCTGTGTTGTGCACGGAAATGGAAGTGAATAGATCATATGTTTGTAGCCCTTTTAAAGGGAATCTTGTCACATTTTTGCTATGTAATTTGACTGAATTTAGGGACAGAGAACCTGATTCCAGCGATGTATCACTTAGTTTGCTGGTGCAGCAGTTGATGGAATCAGTGTTTTCTCTGCTGCAGATCTAGCAGAGCTTGAATGCTGAGCTGTGTATAACCCCGCCCTCACCACGGATTGGTGCTAATTAGAGATGAAGGTGTGGTTGGACCAGGAGGCACGGGACATCTAGTCTTCTAGTGATAATCTCCTGCTGATAACAGTGGTTTTTTTTTTTAATAACTCAGCCCACGAAGTGACACATCGTTGGAATCAGTATCTCTGCCCCTCTGTTGCTGTCATATTGCATAGTAAAAACATGCTGACAGATTCCCTTTTAATACAAAAATAAATTAAATGATGACTTGATTAGTTTCTGTTGCCAATAACTGAACTAGAATAGCCCAGAGTTTAATGGTAATGTAGTATCTTATTTCTGAAGGAAGGACATCTATACTCATTAAGCGGGCGCTATAATTGTGGGTGGAAAGTACAGTCAAATGTTTATGCTTTCTCTGTTTAAGATCACCCAATATTTAATGGAAAAGTTTGCAAAATTGTCCAACCCACTCAAGCCAAAGCTATAGTTATAATCCAGGGAAGCCCAGTAAAAATCTGTTAGTTGACTTGAGTGGACAGAAGACGTTAATAATAATATTTATTTTATTAATAATCTTTATTTTTATATGGCGCTAACCTATTCCGCAGCGCTTTACAGTTTGCACACATTATCATCGCTGTCCCTGATGGGGCTCAATCTAAATTCCCTATCAGTATGTCTTTGGACTGTGGGAAGAAACCGGAGAACCAGGAGGAAACCCACGCAAACACGGGAAGAACATACAAACTCCTTGCAGATGTTGTCCTTGGTGGGATTTGAACCCAGGGACTCCAGCGCTGCAAGGCTTAAGTGCTAACCACTGCACCACCGTGCTGCCTACTTTGGATCTTTAGCAGCACATGGTGTGCCTTAGGCCTCTTTCACACTTCCGTCGGTACGGGTCCGTCGCAATGCGTCGGGCCGATGGACGTTGTGAATTTTTTGCACAACGTGGGTGGCGAATGCAGTTTTTCGACGCATCCGCTGCCCATTCTGCAGTCCAGGCGGGAAGGGGGCGGAGTTTCGGCCGGGCATGTGCGGTCGAAAATGGCGGACGCGACAGACAAAAAAGTTACATTGAATTTTTTTTGTGACGACGATCCGCCAAAACACGACGGAACCGTCGCACAACGGACGCGACGTGTGACAATCTGTCGCTAATAAAAGTTTATGGGCAACAAACGCATCCTGCGGGCTCATTTGCAGGATTCGTTTTTTGCCCGACGGATTGCAAAAAACGCTAGTGTGAAAGTAGCCTTAGGCCGCTTTCACACTTCCGTCTATCTGTTTCCGTCACAATGCGTCGTTTTTGTGGGGAAAAAAAAAAAAAAACGATCCAGCAAATGTTTCTGCTGGATCCGTTTTTTTCTCATAGACTTGTATTAGCGACGGATTGTGACGGATGACCACACGTTTCATCCGTCGTGCACTGGATCAGGCGTAAAATCGCTGTCCGTCAGGTGGAAACAACGCACAGAGGAACGTTTTTTTCTGCACGTCGGAAAATCGCTCAGCGACAGATCCTGCGCTGTTCGTCGTTGGCTATGATGTAAGCTTATGGTCGCAGGATCCGATGCTGACTGTCAAAAGCAGGAATCCAGCGACGGATGCCGTCTTTTGAAACTGAGCTCTCTCACTCTCTTTTTACTATTGATGCTGCCTCTGCAGCATCAATAGTAAAAAGATATAATGTTAAAAATAATAAAAAAAAATCATGATATTCTCACCTTCCGGCTTCCCCCGTAGCTTTCCCAATGCTCGCGATGCTCACCGGCAGTTCCTGTTCCGAGTGATGCTTTGCGAAATGACCCGATAACGTAGCGGTCTCATGAGACCGCTACATCATCACAGGTCATTGCTCGCAAGGAATTACTGGGAACGGCAGCAGCGGGAAGACTGAGGTAAGAATATCACGATTTTTTTTTAAAATAATTATTATTTTTAACATTGGTTGTGTATGTGTTTTCGCAGTGGAAAACCGCTGCAAAAACGCATACACAACGTGTGCACACAGCCTCGACAGGTCCATCAAAAACACAGTGCACCCATTTTTTACAATCTGCACAGGATCCGTCTTTTCAACATTTTGACGGATCCTGTGCAGATTGTAAAAGCGGAAGTGTGATAGACGCCTTAGTAGTCTGTTTTCTCTCATATATATTATATGACAGATGCAATACTGGATCTCGGCAGATGGAAAGAAAGAATAAGTGGTAGTCCTACATAGCTACAGAATCCACCATGAATCACTTGTCACGCACATATGGTGGGTAAATGGTGTCTTCACTCCATCTAATTGTCCCATCTACTTTCTAATCCAAACAGGTTAATGTTTATGCCGGGATATATCCCAGTTGGTATCTCCTATTTCTCCTGAATTAGATAAAGTGTAGATATAGTCAGATAAGGATGAATTTTTCTTTCTTTTCTAAATACTTGCACAGTGCTAAAAAAAAGTTTTGCCATTTATATAAAAACACACGATGTGCAGCCTTTTTCTGTGCACCAGAAGGAGCCACTCGGCGAAACCCAGCATCTAGCCAAGTTCAGTGAAATAAACCACATGGTGAAACCCAGGGGTCACCAAGTTGTTGTTTTATTTTTGTTTTTTTGGGGGTAGGGATAAAGCCCTAATTTCTTAATACTTTAGTGGGTTTATATATCCATTTCATTTCTATAGTAGAGAAAAAATATATTATTCTGGATACTGATGATGTTAAAACCCATAGTGCCTTTTACACACTTGAAAATGTGCAAAGATGCCAGGATAGCAGATTTTATTCTCCGCTGCTGATTTTTCTGTCAAGGATCATAGGAAAAGACTAAATATCGAGTTAGTGAAAAAAGGCTTATCGAAAAAAAAAAAAACAAAAAAAAAAACTTACCCAGTAAAATATAACTTTTAATAAATATATACAATAAAAAATATCAAAACTGGACTATAAAATGAAACTGCCCAACCAAAGACAATGTAGAAAAAATGGCAATAGACGAATGGCGCACATTTAAAGAAGGCAATCACGGTTTCTCTACATCAATTAGTGTAGAAACACCACAAGAAGAAAACCGCGGGTATTTATACCCAGAGGAATCAATTCGGTCAATGCCTATATTGTTTGGCTGGGCCCAGTTTTGGCATTTTTTAGTGTGTGTGTGTGTGTGTGTGTGTGTGTGTATATATTATATATATATATATATATATATATATATATATATATATATATATATATATATATATATATATATATATATATTTAATAGTTATGTTTTTTCCCCGATAAGCCAAAGATCATGATTTGTTAATTGGTTTGATGTCATCGCGTTTTGAAGTTATCCTGAACGAGTAGGCAGTTGACTTCGAAACGCGTTGACTTTAAACCACTTTGAACAAATCTTGGTTCTTGGATTGTTGACTGGCAGAGTAAATCCACTTTCCTGGTATCTTGAGGCATTGTAGCTGCAGCTGATATCAGACGCTGTATAGTGGTTGTGTGGCATACAGGTGAGCAGATCTCGTACGCTTACCCATTCTGCCAACTTAATTAAGACCCTATTTACGCTTTAAGGTCCCTTATAGGATCATGCACATGAAAACGTGGCTGCCTAAGCTTGTCTTGAGTTTTTTTGCACACATCTTCTTTCTGACCTAGCCTGGGCTTTACTCTGGAAAGACACCATCTGAGATACGGCTCCTAAAGTGACCATTCATCTGTTCCGATGGGACGAGTATATTGACGGGACGATTTGGTGCAGTACCGACGCCATTTTCCCCTTGTGAGCAGGAGTGTAGTGAGCGACTCTTAAGTGGATTGTGTGGATGTTGCATGCTGAGTGGGTAGTGTGGTGTTTCTAGTGTTAATGACGGTACAGCTTGATCCCACGCTGTGTTGTGGTTGTTTTTCCCGTCTAGAATCATTACTTCCAGATGACTATACAATAGCGGACAGTGAATCCATGAAGCATTCCATGTAAAATGGACCCATAAGGCCTCCATCGTACGGTTATGGTACACGAGCAATAATGTTCTTTAAGTTGTCTGATATTTGTTAATTACTTGGCTTTCTAAGATAATGTCTTTAATAAGAGTCTGTGTACATCTGTCCTTTCATCCGGCTGTTTCCTAAGCTCCCATATAATTTTTGCACTAATTCTCGAGCATGAGTTGCTGTTAGTACTGAGCCGACACAGTTGACAACATGCGGCTAGTGCCAATATAACTGAGTTATCGCTGAGTGACACAACCATGAATAAATAATGTTCATGCGAGCAAGTTAATTTCAGGCGTAGAAATAATTCTGTCACCCATAATCTTAATGAAATAGTGTTATTGTGCTGTATATTCCAAAATCAATCCTCCCCACCTTACTGGTGCAGGCCTAATGCTTCTCCGTACAGGGAGTGTTACTTTTTGGCTATTACTGTATCAGTAGGACTGCACATCTTATCTAGCATCTGCTGGGCTCTGATGTTGTTGTTTTGGTTTTTTTTTAATAAGAGTTGTCTCATTTAGAAAATCATTTTTGACTTTGGAGAACCCAATGTGTCCAGTGCATTACACTAAGGGCGTTAATTTTAATGAGAACTGTGTAATGTGTAATTTCCCCTGTGGTGGCGCTGCAGGAAATCCAACTAGCTGTAAAGTTCCCCAACAGCTTATAGCTGATCGTAGGGGGTCCCAACAGCGCCATGTCCTGCCTTCAACTCCTTATTCGGGGACCATTTTAACAGGAACTGGTCCAAACCGATGCCAGAAAAGGATTGTAAAGATGTCAGTCTCCAAAATGTCACTTTTATTATAAAGGAAAAAATATGGCGTGGAGTAGCCCAAGTTGAGCTAATGAGTCCATAAGAGTGTCAATGCCCTCCATGCGGCTGGCATTCAATGGCCTGACCACCCTATACAGGTGACCACCGTAAGAAAGTATACTGTGCTGTTTAAGGGGAATCTATCAGCGGTTTTTTTTTTTTTGCTATGTAATTGGAGAGTAACATAATGTAGATGCAGAGACCCTGATTCCAGAGCTTTGTTGCTTACAGGTCTGTTTCAATACAATCAGTGTTTTTTTTGCAGTGCTGTGAAGTCTGAGTCTGTATAAAATGGACACATTTTATAAAATATATACCGTAATACATTGGGTACAGTAGTACAATGCAGGATGTGATGTAATTTTTTTCATAAGAATTTGGTAAAGTTATGAAATGTCCTATAAATGTCTGTTCTGTTACTGATCTAAGGCTCTCTGCTTGTAGTTGAGATGAATGTGTGCTGCACTATATGTACATTCTCAGAAGTGACCAGGGCTGTGGGGTTGTAGATGAGATGAATCTGTGCTGCACTTTATGTACATGCTCAGTAGTGACAGGTGCTGTGGGGTCGTAGATGAGATGAATCTGTGCTGCACTTTATGTACATTCTCAGTAGTGACCAGTGCTGTGGGGTTGTAGATGAGATGAATCTGTGCTGCACTTTATGCACATGCTCAGTAGTGACCAGGGCTGTGGGGTCGTAGATGAGATGAATCTGTGCTGCACTTTATGCACATGCTCAGTAGCGAGGCTCCTACTTTACAGATCTGGGGATAAAAGAATTGGGAAGGAATGCTTGCAGCCCTGCACTCATCTCAGAACTGCTAGTGAACAGGAAAACAGGATTAAGACAAGTAAATGACTTGATTATTGTATTATAATGGTGATGAAAAGTCTGATGTTACCATTTTACTACAGTAAACGTATCACTTAAACATTTATGTGGAAGTCCGGGTTAATTGAGGAGTATGAGTGGGAGGTTTGGCTTACCGACTCCACGGCCCTGTTTTATCGGCAGAAGATAAACAATAGATTAATAGGTATCTCGTGCCTCCTGGACTAACCCATCCCCACCATTGATTAACAACTTTCTGTCAATATATAATGTACACAGAAAGCTGCCAATCAGCAGTGTGGGCGAGGTTATACAGAGCTTGGCATTCTGAGCTCTGCTGGATCTGCAGCATAGAAAACTGATTCTATCTCAACTGCTGCAACCAGTAAACTACTGTAAGTGACACATCGCTGGAATCAGGGTCTTAGCTCCTACATCATGCTTTTGTCAGATTACCTAGCAACAATCTACTGATAGATTCCCTTTAACGCTGTGGCCAATGGGTGACACATTCCATTGTATTGCTATTTAGTAGCATATGACAGGTGATTTCGTCGTGGAATATTCTGTACAATTATAGTAATGTAAAGAGAGCCTAACATTTCTTTAAGCAGGAAATAAGTTTGTCTGAGTTATTGAATTAAGCATGTAAAGCTCATATAAAGTTTGACATCTGTTGTGTTTTTTTTAAAAGAAATATGGATTTTATGATGTACGGTATTTTTGTTTTTCATTATAGCAAATTGAGCTCTTACAACGAGGAGTACATTAGACACAGGGAAGAGTATGAGGAGGCTCAAAATGCGATTGTGAAAGAAATCATTAATATCTCCTCTGGTGAGTACCGTGCCTTTTGTGCTATAACCCCTTCTGTATTTTACATATTAATATAGATCATTGATTAATGGTACATGTATAGCTAATCATTTGGATTCGTGGATGAGTTCGCAACTTTAAATTTAGTCAAACAATTAATAATTTCTGCTTGAATGGTGAGAAAGAGAACAATGGAATTATTAAGGGAATCTGTCAGCAAAACTTCACCCCCAAATTACATGTTCATTTAGCTCTTTCAAAGACAAGTCCAGCAGTGTCTTTACGTGGCTCATCTGTTCCTCCGTTATTGAGAAATACGCGTCTGAATTGATATGCAATTGAGGCTGAAGAGCTATGGTAGATCTGAAGCCTCCGTCACTCCAGCTCTATTCTACACCCAGCACCGCCGCTTGTTTGACTGACAGCCTTTATGTTCTGTGACTTTAACCCCTTTCTGACATCGGACGTACTATCCCGTCGAGGTGGGGTGGGCCCCTATGACCACGGACGGGATAGTACGTCCAGCGCGATCGGCGGCGCTCACGGGGGGTGCGCGGCCGATCGCGGCCGGGTGTCAGCTGCCTATCGCAGCTGACATCCGGCACTATGTGCCAGGAGCGGTCACGGACCGCCCCCGACACATTAACCCCTGGCACACCGCGATCAAAGATGATCGCGATGTGCCGGCGGTGCAGGGAAGCATCGCGCAGGGAGGGGGCTCCCTGCGGGCTTCCCTGAGCCCCCCGCAGCAACGCGATATGATCGCGTTGCTGCGAGGGTCTTACCTCCCTCCCTGCCTGCTCCAGACCCGGATCCAAGATGGCCGCGGATCCTGCAGGGAGGGAGGTGGCTTCACAGCGCCTGCTCAGAGCAGGCACTGTGAAGGCTGTACTGCTCTAAGTGAGATCAGTGATCTGACAGAGTGCTGTGCACACTGTCAGATCACCGATCTGTGATGTCCCCCCCTGGGACAAAGTAAAAAAGTAAAAAAAAAAATTTCAAAATGTGTAAAAAAAAAAAAAAAAAAAAAAAATATTATTCCCATAAATACATTTCTTTATCTAAATAAATTAAAAAAAACAATAAAAGTACATATATTTAGTATCGCCGCGTCCGTAACGGCCCGACCTATAAAACTTGCCCACTAGTTAACCCCTTCAGTAAACACCGTAAGAAAAGAAAAAAATGAGGCAAAAAACAACGCTTTATTATTATACCGCCGAACAAAAAGTGGAATAACACGCGATCAAAAAGACAGATATAAATAACCATGGTACCGCTGAAAGCGTCATCTTGTCCCGCAAAAAACGTGCCGCCATACAGCATCATCAGCAAAAAAATAAAGTTATAGTCCTGAGAATAAAGCGATGCAAAAATAATTATTTTTTCTATAAAATAGTTTTTATCGTATAAAAGCGCCAAAACATAAAAAAATGATATAAATGAGGTGTCGCTGTAATCGTACTGACTCGAAGAATAAAACTGCTTTACCAATTTTACCAAACGCGGAACGGTGTAAACGCCTCCCCCAAAAGAAATTCATGAATAGCTGGTTTTTGGTCATTCTGCCTCACAAAAATCGGAATAAAAAGCGATCAAAAAATGTCACTTGCCCGAAAATGTTACCAATAAAAACATCAACTCGTCCCGCAAAAAACAAAACCTCACATGACTCTGTGGACCAAAATATGGAAAAATTATAGCTCTCAAAATGTGGTAACGCAAAAAATATTTTTTGCAATAAAAAGCGTCTTTCAGTGTGTGACGGCTGCCAATCATAAAAATCCGCTAAAAAACCCACTATAAAAGTAAATCAAACCCCCCTTCATCACCCCCTTAGTTAGGGAAAAATTAAAAAAATGTATTTATTTCCATTTTCCCATTAGTGCTAGGGTTAGGGCTAGGGCTACAGTTTGGGTTGGGGCTAAAGTTACAGTTAGGGTTTAGATTACATTTACAGTTGGGAAAAGGGTTGGGATTAGGGTTAGGGGTGTGTCAGGGTTAGAGGTGTGGTTGGGGTTAACGTTGGAATTAGGGTTAGGGGTGTGTTTGGATTAGGGTTTCAGTTATAATTGGGGGGTTTCCACTGTTTAGGCACATCAGGGACTCTCCAAACGCGACATGGCATCCGATCTCAATTCCAGCCAATTCTGCGTTGAAAAAGTAAAACAGTGCTCCTTCCCTTCCGAGCTCTCCCGTGCGCCCAAACAGGGGTTTACCCCAACATATGGGGTATCAGCGTACTCAGGACAAATAGGACAACAACTGTTGGGGTCCAATTTCTCCTGTTACCCTTGGGAAAATACAAAACTGGGAGCTAAAACAAAATTTTTGTGGGAAAAAAAAAGATTTTTTATTTTTACGGCTCTGCGTTATAAACTGTAGTGAAACACTTGGTGGTTCAAAGTACTCACAACACATCTAGATAAGTTCCTTGGGGGGTCTAGTTTCCAATATGGGGTCACTTGTGGGGGGTTTCTACTGTTTAGGTACATTAGGGGCTCTGCAAACGCAATGTGACACCTGCAGACCATTACATCTAAGTCTGCATTCAAATGGCACTCCTTCCCTTCCGAGCCCTCCCATGCGCCAAAACAGTGGTTTCCCCCCACATATGGGGTATCAGCGCATTCAGGACAAATTGGACAACAAATTTTGGGGTCCAATTTCTCCTGTTACCCTCGGGAAAATACAAAACTGGGGGCTAAAAAATTTTTGTGGGAAAAAATTTTTGTTTTATTTTTACGGCTCTCCATTATAAACTTCTGTGAAGCCCTTGGTGGGTCAAAGCGCTCACCACACATCTAGATAAGTTCCTTAGGGGGTCTACTTTCCAAAATGGTGTCACTTGTGAGGGGTTTCTACTATTTAGGTACATTAGGGGCTCTGCAAACGCAACATGGCGTCTCATCTCAATTCCTGTCAATTTTGCATTGAAAAGTCAAACGGCGCTCCTTCCTTTCCGATCTCTCCCATCCGCCCAAACAGTGGTTTACCCCCACATATGGGGTATCAGCGTACTCAGGACAAATTGTACAACAACTTTTGGGGTCCAATTTCTTCTCTTACCCATGGGAAAAATAAAAAATCGGGGGTGAAAATATAATTTTTGTGAAAAAATATGATTTTTTATTTTTACGGTTCTGCATTATAAACTTCTGTGAAGCACTGGGTGGGTCAAAGTGCTCACCACACCTCTAGATAAATTCCTTAGGGGGGTCTACTTTCCAAAATGGTGTCACTTGTGGGGGGTTTCAATGTTTAGGCACATCAGGGGCTCTCCAAACGGAACATGGCGTCCCATCTCAATTCCAGTCAATTTTGCATTGAAAAGTCAAATGGCGCTCCTTCGCTTCCGAGCTGTGCCATGCGCCCAAACAGTGGTTTACCCCCACATGTGGGGTATTGGCGTACTCAGGACAAATTGTACAACAACTTTTGGGGTCCATTTTCTCCTGTTACCCTTGGTAAAATAAAACAAATTGGAGCTGAATTAAATTTTTTGTGAAAAAAAGTTAAATGTTCATTTTTATTTAAACATTCAAAAAATTCCTGTGAAGCACCAGAAGGGTTAATAAACTTCTTGAATGTGGTTTTGAGCACCTTGAGGGGTGCAGTTTTTAGAATGGTGTCACACTTGGGTATTTTCTATCCTATAGACCCCTCAAAATGACTTCAAATGAGATGTGGTCCCTAAAAAAAAATGGTGTTGTAGAAATGAGAAATTGCTGGTCAACTTTTCACCCTTATAACTCCCTAACAAAAAAAAATTTTGGTTCCAAAATTGTGCTGATGTAAAGTAGACATGTGGGAAATGTTACTTATTAAGTATTTTGTGTGACATATCTCTGTGATTTAATTGCATAAAAATTCAAAGTTGGAAAATTGCGAAATTTTCATAATTTTCGCCAAATTTCCATTTTTTTCACAAATAAACGCAAGTACTATCAAAGAATTTTTACCATTGTCATGAAGTACAATATGTCACGAGAAAACAGTGTCAGAATCACTGGGATCCGTTGAAGCGTTCCAGAGTTATAACCTCATAAAGGGACAGTGGTCAGAATTGTAAAAATTGGTCCGGTCATTAATGTGCAAACCACCCTTGGGGGTAAAGGGGTTAAGCAAAGGCAGGCGTCGGTCAAACAGCAAGAGGCGGCGCTGGTCATGGAATAGAGCTGGAGTGACAGATTCTTGAGAACTGCAATAGCACTTAAGCTCATTTGCATATTAATTAAAATGCTAATTTCTCAATAACTGAGGAAGGGACTGGCCATATAATGGTATTGCTGGACTTGTCTTTTGAAAGCACCACATGCACATATAAGGCTACATTCACATTGGCGTTCCGCCAATGTGCGTCGCTGTTGCGCCGGCGACGCAGCGGCGACGCAGCGGCGACGCGCCCCTATGTTTAACATAGGGGACGCGTGCGTCGTTTTGGTGGCGTTTTTCGCCACGTGCGTCGTTTCCGACGCTAGCGTTGGACGCAAGAAAACGCTACATGTAGCATTTTCTGTGCGTCCGATTTTCGTCGGAAAACGACGCACGCGTCGCAAAACGCGCGCGTTTTTGCGCGCGTTTTAGCGTGCGTCGCGCGTTGCGTCGCCGACGCACGGCGGCGCAACGCTAAT
Source organism: Ranitomeya imitator (assembly GCF_032444005.1). Taxonomy (NCBI): domain Eukaryota; kingdom Metazoa; phylum Chordata; class Amphibia; order Anura; family Dendrobatidae; genus Ranitomeya; species Ranitomeya imitator. Next base: position 48,539,820 of record NC_091286.1, read on the forward strand.
GTGAACGTAGCCTAAGTAGTTTATAGGGTGAAATTCCACTGACAGATTCAGTTTAAGGTGACAGATCAAAATAGAAGCCTACAGTGGGCAATGAGTATGACAATCACTGGTGATTTAGTTGAACACTTTGGTCCTTTCCATTCAAGACTATAAACTATAGGTTTGTCTTCAGCTGCTTTTGTATAATGACTAAAGCTCAAATATGAATAGTCATGTGAAAAAAATGTGTGTGTGTGTGTGTGTGTGTGTGTGTGTGTGTGTGTGTGTGTATATATATATATATATATATATATATATATATATATATATAGTTTTCAACTTTATTAATGGTTCAGCATCTGAGAATATATACGGTACTTTATGACCTTCTTCGTAAAAATAATGTAAAAAATTGTTACTTCTCCAAATTTCATGATCTGCTACTCTTTCGTTTTTATGTCTCCTTCATTTTCTTTTTCTTCCATTATCTGCTCATGTGACCTGATTGATGATAAATGTTCTGTTAATTTTAATGTTCATCTGTTGGCTTGTTTGCCGCAGGAACATTTCACTACATAAATAATCTTTTTGCTATTGAAATGTAAAAAAAAAGTCAATGTTTTGTCCCTTGGCACATAAAACAAAGGTTGGTACCTTTTTTTTTTCCTTTGCTCAGAAACCTTTATATAGACGTTTTAGGGCATTTAAAATTGACCCAAATCAATTGATTGCCAGAGATGGGCAGACACCTGGATGTTTGGGTCCAGCTGGTTCAGCTGAACCGTTACAAAAAGTTCTGGTTCAGGTACCAGAACAGTACCCGGATCCCATTCACTTGGGGTCCATGTGCATGACAGTACTGCAAACACTGCTTCTGATCGATGGTAAAGTCAACACCGTCGGATAGACAACCACGATTGACACGCTGCCAGATGACAGGGCAGGACCTGCTGATGGGAGTACTCATCAGCCTGCGCTGTAAATAAATAATTAAAAAATAAAAAATGGCATGAGTTCCTCTGTATTTTTGATAATTAACCCTTCAACCCTCAGCTGGTTATCAAGAATAGATGGGTCCCCACTCTAACTTTTTAAATTATTTAAATAAATATTAAAAAAATAAAAAACCGGCATGGGGTCCCCCCCCCATTTTTGACAACCAGCCTTGCTAAAGCAGACAGCTGGGGACTGGTATTTTCAAGCTGGTAAGGAGCCATGGATGTTGCCCACCCCCTGCCCAAAAATAGCAGCCCGCAGCCACCCGGAAACGGCGCATTTCATTAGCCCGACTAGGACTGCAGCCTCTGTGACCTGTGGTAACCGCAATGACGTCACCGCTAGTCACTGAAGCTGTGCCCACAGCAGCTCATTCATCAGTGGTTTTCAGCCTAGATGGCTGCTATTTTTAGGCTGGGGGGCCATGTCCATGGCCCCTTACCAGCACCCACTCCTTTTTTTTAAATAATGTATTTGAACAAATGAGTGGGGGCCTTTCTATTCTTGATAACTAGCCTTGCGAGCCCCCATCACACACAGCGAGATCGCTAGCGAGATCGCTGCTGAGTCACAAGTTTTGTGACGCAACAGCGATCTCAGTAGCGATCTCGCTATGTGTGACACGTAGCAGCGACCAGGCCCCTGCTGTGAGATCGCTGGTCGTGTCGGAATGGCCTGGGCCATTTTTTGATCGTTGAGGTCCCACTGGGTACCACACATCGCTGTGTTTGACACCTTACCAACGACCTCGCTGACAGGACGTCCCATTGAAGCGTCATGAAATAGCATCGTTGTACAGGTCGCCGCATCGCTGCTGCGTCGTTGGTGAGATCTCACTGTTTGACATCTCACCAGCGACCACATAGCGACGCTTGAGCGATCCCTGACAGGTCCTATCGTTGTCGGAATCGCTCAAGCGTCGCTATGTGTGACGGGGCCTTAATGCTGACAGCTGAGGGTTGCAGCCCCCCCAGTAGTGAGTTTTGCATGGCTGGTTGCCAAAATGGCATGGCAACGTTTCGGCTCACACTGAGTGAATTTTCTTCACTGTGATTGACTGCAAAGCGGGAAAGGTGTCATTAATACATACATTAACATGTAAAATTTTGGGCACTCCTGCTCAAAATTAATGTTATTGTGAACAGTTAAGCATTTGAAGGTAAAATGATCTCTAAAAGGCCTAAAGTGAAAGATGACACATTTCCTTTGTATTATTGTATTATAAACAGCTGTCTAGACCTCTGAAAATTGTGGAGGCCTACAAAGCAATTTGAAATGTAATTAAGAAATGTCAGTTAACAGGAACAGTGGAGCTCAATATAAGGTCTGGAAGACCAAGCAAAATTTCAGTGAGAGCCGCTCGTTGGATTGCTAGAGGCAAATCAGAACCTCCGCTTGACTGCAAAAGACTTTCATGGAAGAGTCATCTCTCTTACATCCTCACCATAAAATTCAGTTTCAGAAGTGCACAAAAGAACATCTAAACAAGCCCTGATGCATTTTAATTTTGGAAACAAGTCCTCTGGACCGATGAGGTTAAAATAGAACTCCTTGGCCACAATGATCAAAGGTATGTATGGAGAAAAAAGGGCACAGAATTTCATGAAAAAAACCATCTCGCCAACCATTAAGCATTTTTAAATAGAGAGATTCGTGGATATTACCCGCGCTGCTGCATAAAGGAATGTCCAGGCATATTGGAGATATAAATGGTGGTTTTATTCTCAACGCATTTCAAAGTCACTGGGACTTCTTCAGGGGATGATAAAACCACCATTTATATCTCCAATAGGCCTGGACATTCCTTTATTAACCAGCGCAGGTAATATCCACGAATCTCTCCATTTGAAAATTCTGAAGCGGTCATTGTCTGACCAGTGGATCTGCGGCAGCTGCTAAACTCGGATGAGTTTCTTTTATGCCATAACTCCAAGAAATATCAGATGAGTGCAAACTCATTTATACTCTGTGATTTGTATCTGATAAGACCCTATTGGCGCTCTTTTCTCATACAGTATTCCCTACAACCATTAAGCATGGCATTGGATCAATCATGCTTTGGGGTTGTGTTGCAGCCAATGGCACGGGGAACATTTCATGGTTAGAGGAAAGAATGGATTCAATGAAATTTCAACAGATTCTTGATGCAAACATAACACCATCTCTAAAAAAGCTGAGCTTGAAAAGAGGGTGGCTTCTACAAATGGATAGTGATCTTAAACGCATGTCAAAATCCACACTAGACTACCATATATTATTGAGTAAAAGCCGACCTAAGTATAAGCTGAGACCCCTAACTTAGCCACAAGAAACTGGGAAAACTTAATGACTCGAGTATAAGTCTAGGGTGGAAAATGTAGCAGCTACCGGTAAATTTCAAAAATAAAAATAGATACCAATAAAAGTAAAATTAATTGACACATCAGTAGGTTAGGTGTTTTTGAATATCCATATTGAATCAGGAGCCCCATATAATGCTCCATACAGTTCATGATGGCCCCATAAGATGCTCCATACAGTTCATGATGGGCCCCACAAGATGCTCCATATTAAAATATGCCCCATATAATGCTGCACAAAGGTTAATAATGGCCCCTTAAGATGCTCCATACACACATTTCCCCCATACAGTGCTGCATAAAGGTTAATAAGGGCCCCGTAAGATGCTCTATAAAGACATTTGCCCCATAGAATGCTGCACAAATGTTGATTATGGCCCCATAAGATGCTCCATAGAGATATTTGCCCCATATAATGCTGCACAAATGCTGATTATGGCCCAATAAGATGCTCCATAGACACATTTGCCCCATACAGTGCTGCATAAAGGTTAATAAGGGCCCCATAAGATGCTCCATAGACATTTGCCCCATATAATGCTGCACAAATGTTGATTATGGCCCCATAAGATGCTCCATAGAGATATTTGCCCCATATAATGCTGCACAAATGTTGATTTATGGCCCCATAAGATGCTCCATAGAGATATTTGCCCCATCCTGTAGACTGTGAGCCATCGTGGACAGGGTCCTCTCTCCTCCTGTACTTGTGTGCGCCTTGTTTTGCTCATGTTTATTATTTTTGTCTATATTTGCCCCGTTCACATGTAAAGCGCCGTCGAATAAATGGCGCTTTAATAATGTATAATAATAATATAATGCTGATTATGGCTCCATAAGATGCTCCATAGAGAGATTTGCCCCATATAATGCTGCAGAAATGCTGATTTATGGCCCCATAAGATGCCCCATAGAAATATTTGCCCCATATGCTGTTGCTGCGATAAAAAAAAAAAAAAAATGACATACTCTCCTCTCGTCGCTCAGGCCCCCGGCATTTGCAATATTCACCTGTCCTCGTTCCACCGCCGGACGCCGCGGTGTCTTCCTCATCCTCTGCACTGACGTTCAGGCAGAGGGCGCGCATTAATCACGTCATCGCGCCCTCTGACCTGAGCGTCACAGCAGAGGACGTGGAAGACGGAGAGGTGCCCGGCGGTGGAACGGGGACAAGGTGAATATCATGCAATGTTGCTCACCCTCCCCATTATACTTACCTGCTCCCTGCGCGGTCCCTGGCAGCTTCCCTAATGGTCTTCTCCAGGTGCTAACAGCTTCTTCCAGCGTTGAGCGGTCACATGGTACCGCTGATTACCGTAATGAATATGCGGCTCCACCCCTATGGGAGTGGAGTCGCATCCATATTCATTACTGTAATGAGTGGTACCATTACGTACCAATTTGTTGTGTTGAACCAATATACACAATGGAAATAAACGTGTATATCAAAACGTGTAATTGTAATAATTTTCTGGGACAATTTCTATAGTGCCAAAACTTTCAACTATGACTTTATCAAATGTACAACTATCACTTACATCAAGTTTCGTAGTTCTCCCACCTCTTCAACATTTTTAGGATTTCAAGAAGTTTGAGGGATATTTCTTTCTGTTGTTTTTGTCACCATGAAGACCCATTTTGTTATATTAAAATTACAGTGTCCTGATTGCATGTGTAGTCACGGTACTCATGTGATTGGAAGAAACGTTCGATCTTTTGTTTATCCATGCTGAAGTCATAGCAGATTGTGGGATACAAGCGAAAAGCTTAGTATAGGTTCCCCATCAGATGCATTGAAGGACCCTGGCGCTCTGTTGCTTGTCATTAGGTAACACATAAGTATGCTTTTAAATGTCATTTGATCCTTTTAATCTCATTATGTCTTTAAAAAAAGATTAACAATATCGGAAAAGAAAAAATGTAAAAATATGGAAATTAACTACTATAAATGGTACTAGAAGAAGCACAACTAGAACAATAATCTAACATCAAGGCTATGTGCACACGGTGCATTTTCGTGGCATTTTTTCCGCTCAGAGACTTTCCAAAAATGCTATGGAATCCAATTCAGTGAGAATCCTGAAGTGCTGTGCGCATGATCAGTAATTTTCCTCGAGTATTTGCAGTTTTTTTTTTCTCTATAGCATATCAATACTTTATGTGGATTTTTAGCATTTTTCACCCATTGACTTCAATCAAGTCAATCAAAACCGCAGCAAAAACGCAGGTATAAAAATGTTTGCGGATTTGCTGAGTTTTTGTTTACGTTTTTTACGGTGTTTCCCATGCTGTCATCTGTGTGACAGCGTGGGAAACACCAGCGTGGCGGCTCTGATTGGCGGTAACGCTACGACTGGCAAAACCGTCAGTCAGAGCGCTGCGGGGTTCACAGAGGAACTGTGACCCGCAATAAAAAGTTTACAGCAGGCGTGGGCTGATGAGAGACTACTCCTCCCATCAGGCTACGTCTGCTGTCACTGATAACAGTGATAACAGGAGCCGCTGATGGGAGATGTATTCTCTTGGCAGCCTGTGCTTAACTTCCCACGGCGATCTCACGTGTTGAACAGTCACATCGGGAGATGACACTGCTCTAACCGGTTGCTGCGATATTCTGATAGGAAAGTCATTGCTCCCGCAATGTATGCACTGAGCTGCCTTGAGATAGTTCACTGGAGTTCATCAGCTGATCAGCTCCGGTGCGCTCCCTTACGGCACCATCGCTGTGTGAGAACTTTTTCACGCAGTGGTGGTGCCATAAGGGAGATAATCGGAGCTGATCAGTTGGATGAACTCCGGTGAACACTCTCAGACCGCAGCTCAGTGCTATACACTGCGGGAGCAATTACCTCCTGTGTCAGTGTCTTGCTGGCTGTTCTTAAGAGCAGTCACATCAGTGACTGCTCTCAAAGTCATTAGGATTGTCATGGAACATTATGGATTATTTTCTCTGGGGACAGGTGAGGAATATTGTGGTATATTTTATTTTTGTTACAGGAGACGTTGGCTTCAGTGGATTAGGCGTTCAGTGAGTATGGTTTATTTTAGATTCTATAAAGGTGTCTGTCATTATTTCAAATAAAGGACTTTATTCTGGATGTGTTTTTTTTTTTTTTTAATAATGGGGTTAGTAATTAGGGTGTCTTATAGACGCCTATCCATTACTAACTTCTAGGCTTGATGTCATCTGATAATATAAAGGTGACATCAACCACCCCTCCCCCCAACCATTACCCCACTTGCTACTGCTACAGGGCAGTGGGAAAGAGCTAAGCTAAGCGCCAGATTTGGTGCATCTTATAGATGCACATTTTCTGGGGCGGCTGAGAGCTGATTTTTAGTCTGGGATGGGTCCAATATCCATGGCCCCTTCCTAGGCTATTATCAGTCTGCTGCTGTCTGCCTAGCATTTGCTGGTTAGTTTTTATTTGTCAATATTTTTTTCTGGGATCCTCTTTGTAAAGTAGCCAGTAAAGTCTAAGCAAACAGCTGATATTAATAGCCTGCAAACCTTTGACTGTTGGCTCCTTCCCAGAATATTAACATCAGCCATCGGCTTTCCCTCTGCTAGTTATGAAAATTACGCAAGAGCCCACGCAAATTTTTTTTTTTTAATTAACAGTTGCTGTTTGGGTACAGCCTATGTAGGTTAATTCTGTTAACGCTCCTACATAGACTGGTTACAGTGTGTGCGTTTGTGTTTACTTGCCGACTTGGTAATAAGGGTGTCTGGCTGACACCTTTTCATTACTAAACCTAGGGCTTGGTGTCAATGACAGCTGCAGACACCAACCCCTAATTCCATTACCCTGATGCCTCACTGCATCAGAATGAAAAAGGTGGTGTTGAACCTAGAAATTTCATCACAAAAAGCTTTCATTGCTGTACAAAAATGCAGCAAAAATGTAACAAAAAACTCAGCAAAACACGAATTTTTGCTGCCAAGAGATGCAGAAACCATGCAGAAATTCCTGCAAGCAAATACCGTACTCAACGTGTGCACATACCTTAAAATTAAAAAAAAAAAAAGGGTTTGACTGCCAGAATGCTGAGAGACAAACTCAAAAAGATATTGGTCCATAAGGCAATAAATGGTCTTGCCTTCAAGAGGTTACTTTTTCATTTACCGGTTTTGTTTCTGCTGTTCCAAAGATTCAAGTGTTTTGACAATTGCTGTTTTAAGAAAACCGCCAGTCACTTATGTTTGTTTGCTTTCTAATTAGAAAAATTACATTCTAAGAAGTTGAAATGTCTGCTGGAAATATAAAGGGAAAAGCAGCAGGTATTGAATGAGGTTAAATTACCATTAGCATTGCGCCATCGATAGCTTCATCCTTGCTGTAAATTGCTGTCAAGTTGTTTGTGTTTTCTCTGTTGGAAAAGCAGAGGATGATTGAGATGTGGGATATGTTTCGCTAATGATCTCATTCCAGCTGTGTCTTAAGATGTCAGCAAAGTCTCGGGGGCAAAGACTCCCAAGTTCAATACTTTTTTAATACATACAGCAAAACATACATACGTTGGGGTTTTAGCAGCAAAAATCACGCAGAGGTTTTGGTGTATTGGATTTAGGGCTAGTCCTTGTGAGGTACAAGCCCTTGGTAGATAATTTTTGTAATGGAGTACGGTAAATTCTGATTTATCCTTTATTTTACATGATCCAGTGAATCCGTGTAATTTATGCTGCCTCTGTAAATATTTTAATGTCAAAACAGACAAAAGTATTGTGCAAGTGATATTTTTGGTTAGCCAATAAAGATACTTTCCACCCTTTGGAGCACAGAGGATGCCCTTCATCAGGCAGGTTTACAAATGAATTGAGACAGGAGCACAATTTTAGAAAATATTCTCAGACATTTGTACATGGATAGGATGGGGAGATGCATTCTAAAGATATGTCAGCGTAATGAAACTAGGGATCTGGAGTCATGGTAGAGATGAGAAGTGTGTCCGTGTTGTAGGTCATAAATTCATGTGCAAGACTGAGTGTCGGCAACACCGGAGAGGTCACTGCTACCAATTTGTCAGGGGATTCAATTCCGCTGCCTTTTTCTCAATACAATGATGCAATTGGTTGACGATTGATGGATGAGGCCACTGCTTCTTTCACTACTAAACCGAATATTAAGGAGCTCAGTGAACGTACAGTATATGCACATCCGATTTCAACGCATGTAATATATAAATATATACTCCGCAATAACAAAAGGACCTAGCTGCCACCACCAATCGTTTATACAGGCCGATTGGACATCTGTTACAGGTAGCGTATGGCTTCAGGGGTGAGATTTACTGAGCAAGAGGAACAGAACGATTACATTTTATATATTTAACCCTGAAAAGTAGTTGGCAGGGTTTATAAAACAAATATACAAAGATGTTAAAAATGAGAGCTAAAACAATATGGTATATACAATCGCATTGGATAAAAGGGATAACAAAAGAAAAAGTACTAAACCTATGGAGTGAAGCAGATCCCTTGTTGTAATTACCTGTTCATGGCACTAGGTCCTACTTTAATAGAGGTTGAAGTGTCAGCTCTTTCTCACTTCCTCAGTTATAATTAATCCCATATGATCAATGTAAGGGTGATATGTCCCCTCTCGGGAGATGGCTATATGGATTTCACAATTTTTATTTACCACACTTAGTCCGTTTCTAAAACACTTAAAACATTTTTTTAACAGCTTGAGTTCTTCTTGCGCTCTTTCCTTCGTGCTCTCTTTCCTTCGTGCTCTCTTTCCTTCGTGCTCTCTTTCCTTCGTGCTCTCTTTCCTTCGTGCTCTCTTTCCTTCGTGCTCTCTTTCCTTCGTGCTCTCTTTCCTTCGTGCTCTCTTTCCTTCGTGCTCTCTTTCCTTCGTGCTCTCTTTCCTTCGTGCTCTCTTTCCTTTGTGCGCTCTTTCCTTTGTGCGCTCTTCGTGCTCTTTTCTTTGCGCTCTTTCCTTTGCGCTCTTTCCTTTGCGCTCTTTCCTTTGCGCTCTTTCCTTTGCTATGGAAATATGACTATGAAAATTGTAAATTCAAGAGTGTGCCAAGCAGTCATCAAAGCAAAAGGTGGCTACTTTGAAGAACCTAGAATATAAGACATATTTTCAGTTGTTTCACACTTTTTTGTTAAGTATATAATTCCACATGTGTTAATTCATAGTTTTGATGCCTTCAGTGTGAATGTACAATTTTCATAGTCATGAAAATACAGAAAAATCTTTAAATAAGAAGGTGTGTCCAAACTTTTGGTCTGTACTGTATGTATGAGAAAGATGCCTCAATGTGACATGTAAAATGAAGACATATAGAAGTGCAGCCTGCGTGGTCACTTCATCCCTGCGGCTTGTTATTTTTGTAGTATTACTAATTTTTTAAAAATAATCTAATGGACTTTTACAATTCTGGTTTCCTGCGATTTTATGGTTTGTGTGTTATATCATTCACTGCAATGACCATGGTGACCATGGTCTTCGTCATGTGATGTGCGATGGCGCTGGATAGCAGTCAAATGCTTGAATCGTTGGAGGAGCTTTGTCTCGAAGCTTAATGGTTAATATATATTACATTTTTATGATTGTGAGACTCTAAAACCTCTTGTAGACAATCTTTTACCAGATTTTACAATGCTTACAGAATACAATAATAAATAGGTCTTAGTCCTGATGAGGCTAGTGCATTTACTTTGAAAATTCATGTCAGAATTTGTTATAATCCTGAGCTGGACTCATAATTTTTTTTTTTTGTCAAATATAATTATATAGCTATTATAATGTGGACTTTCAAAGTACATACATCAGTCTAAGACCTATGTAATAATGTGTAGCGTCTGTTTTGTGAAATCTGGTGAAATATTTGCATTAATGGTCAGACGATTATTTTATATCTGTCATCCATAGTGGATACTGGTCCTGTAAACTGATTTACAACCATGATTAACTGGTGACATTACCGTCCAGACTTGGGTCTTATGCATGTACCGTATTTAAAATAAGTTTATTTTTGTTTTCCACATTTAAAAGAACCTGCTATAAAAATAAAGTTATGGCCTCCCATCTCCTCATAGGATACGTAGATCCAATGCAGACGATGAACGATGTAATTGCTCACTTGGATGCGATTGTCAGCTTTGCTCACGTTTCTATCGGAGCTCCAGTGCCATATGTTCGCCCAGTCATCTTGGAGAAGGGACGGGGAAGAATTGTGCTGAAAGCTGCCAGACACCCATGTATTGAAATGCAGGATGATGTGGCGTTCATCCCCAATGACATAACGTTCGAGAAGGAGAAGCAGATGTTCCATATTATCACTGGTAATTTGTCAGTGTCTTCAGATTTTAATTCAATGATCAGCTAATTAGTGATGAACATGATTTAGTGTGACCTAATACAAAAGGTGCCTTCATTATTTTCTTAAAAGGGAATAATTTAATTTGTTTTCCATCTTCCATTGTCTTGTTTTTTTTATTTTGCTTCTGACCTTGGTATGAGAGATTTTTCATTTTATTTTGATTTTTTTTTATTATTATTATTATTATTATTATATTTTTTATAAATAATGCAAATGTTTAATTGGTGTGAAATGCTCCATCTGCATTTTCTGCCTGCAACCCATTCATTCCCAGGACCACCTTTGCTGATCAGGCAGGGCCATATTCCCCTCCACTGAGCAACTATCAGGGCCAGAATCCATTGCACTGGGACGGCAGATGGGGCCAGATTCCCCCCCCTCGCACTGGGACGGCAAATGGGGCCAGATCCTCCTCCCCTCCTTGCACTGGGACGGCGGATGGGGCCAAATCCCATTCTATGCACTGGGACGGCAGATGGGGCCAGATCCCCCCCCCCCCTGCACTGGGACAGCAGATGGGGCCAGATCCCCCCCCCCTCCCCCCCTTGCACTGGGACGGCAGATGGGGCCAGATTCCCCCCCTTCCACTGGGATGGCAGATGGGGCCAGATTCCCCCCTCCCCCCCCCCTTGCACTGGGACAGCAGATCGGGCCAGATTCCCCCCCCCTTTGCACTGGGACGGCAGATGGGGCCAGATTCCCCCCCCCTGCACTGGGACGGCGGATGGGGCCAGATCCCCCCCCCCCTGCACTGGGACGGCAGATGGGGCCAGATCCCCCCCCCCCCCCCTGCACTGGGACGGCAGATGGGGCTAGATTCCCCCCCCCCCCCCTTGCACTGGGACGGCAGATGGGGCCAGATCCACCCCCCCTCCCCCCCTTGCACTTGGACGGCAGATGGGGCCAGATTCCCCCCCTTGCACTGGGATGGCAGATGGGGCCAGATTCCCCCCTCCCCCCCCCCTTGCACTGGGACGGCAGATGGGGCCAGATTCCCCCCCCTTTGCACTGGGACGGCAGATGGGGCCAGATTTCCCCCCCCCCCCCTTGCACTGGGACGGCAGATGGGGCCAGATTCCCCCCCCTTTGCACTGGGACGGCAGATGGGGCCAGATTCCCCCCCCCCCCCTTGCACTGGGACGGCAGATGGGGCCAGATTCCCCCCCCCCTTGCACTGGGACGGCAGATGGGGCCAGATCCCCCCCCCCCCTTTGCACTGGGACGGCAGATGGGGCCAGATTCCCCCCCCCCTTGCACTGGGACGGCAGATGGGGCCAGATTCCCCCCCCCCCCCTTGCACTGGGACGGCAGATGGGGCCAGATTCCCCCCCTTGCACTGGGACGGCAGATGGGGCCAGATTCCCCCCTTCCCCCCCCCCCTTGCACTGGGACGGCAGATGGGGCTAGATCCCCCCCCTGCACTGGGACGGCAGATGGGGCCAGATTCCCCCCCCCCCCCCTTGCACTGGGACGGCAGATGGGGCCAGATTCCCCCCCCCCCCTTGCACTGGGACGGCAGATGGGGCCAGATCCCCCCCCCCCCCCTTTGCACTGGGACGGCAGATGGGGCCAGATTCCCCCCCCCCCTTGCACTGGGACGGCAGATGGGGCCAGATTCCCCCCCCCCCTTGCACTGGGACGGCAGATGGGGCCAGATTCCCCCCCTTGCACTGGGACGGCAGATGGGGCCAGATTCCCCCCTTCCCCCCCCCCCTTGCACTGGGACGGCAGATGGGGCTAGATCCCCCCCCTGCACTGGGACGGCAGATGGGGCCAGATTCCCCCCCCCCCCTTGCACTGGGACGGCAGATGGGGCCAGATTCCCCCCCTTGCACTGGGACGGCAGATGGGGCCAGATTCCCCCCTTCCCCCCCCCCCCTTGCACTGGGACGGCAGATGGGGCCAGATTCCCCCCTTCCCCCCCCCTTGCACTGGGACGGCAGATGGGGCCAGATTCCCCCCCCCCTTGCACTGGGACGGCAGATGGGGCCAGATTACCCCCCCCCCCCCCCTTGCACTGGGACGGCAGATGGGGCCAGATTCCCCCCCTTGCACTGGGACGGCAGATGGGGCCAGATTCATCCCCTCCCCCCCCCCCCCTTGCACTGGGACGGCAGATGGGGCCAGATTCCCCCCCTTGCACTGGGACGGCAGATGGGGCCAGATTCCCCCCTTCCCCCCCCCCCCCTTGCACTGGGACGGCAGATGGGGCCAGATTCCCCCCTTACCCCCCCCCCCCCCCCCCCTTGCACTGGGATGGCAGATGGGGCCAGATTCCCCCCTCCCCCCCCCCTTTGCACTGGGATGGCAGATGGGGCCAGAAACCCCCCCCCCCCCCCCTTGCACTGGGACGGCAGATGGGGCCAGATTCCCCCCCCCCTTGCACTGGGACGGCAGATGGGGCCAGATTCCCCCCCTTGCACTGGGACGGCAGATGGGGCCAGATTCCCCCCTTCCCCCCCCCCCCTTGCACTGGGACGGCAGATGGGGCCAGATTCCCCCCTTCCCCCCCCCTTGCACTGGGACGGCAGATGGGGCCAGATTCCCCCCCCCTTGCACTGGGACGGCAGATGGGGCCAGATTCCCCCCCCCCCCTTGCACTGGGACGGCAGATGGGGCCAGATTCCCCCCCTTGCACTGGGACGGCAGATGGGGCCAGATTCCCCCCCTTGCACTGGGACGGCAGATGGGGCCAGATTCATCCCCTCCCCCCCCCCCCCCCCTTGCACTGGGACGGCAGATGGGGCCAGATTCCCCCCCTTGCACTGGGACGGCAGATGGGGCCAGATTCCCCCCTTCCCCCCCCCCCCTTGCACTGGGACGGCAGATGGGGCCAGATTCCCCCCTTACCCCCCCCCCCCCCCCCCCCTTGCACTGGGATGGCAGATGGGGCCAGATTCCCCCCTCCCCCCCCCCCCCCCCTTTCCACTGGGATGGCAGATGGGGCCAGAAACCCCCCCCCCCCCCCCTTGCACTGGGACGGCAGATGGGGCCAGATTAACCCCCCCCCCCCCTGCACTGGGACAGCAGATGGGGCCAGATCACCACCACCACTGGGACAACAAGCGGGGCCCATTTCCCCCTTCCCCCCACTGGGACAGCAGGCGAGGACCAACACCTCCCCATCCACTGGAACAATAGGAGAGGCCTGACTCCCCCTCCATTAGGACAGCAGGAGGGGCCCAACTCCGACCCCACTGGAACCTCAGGAGTGGCCCGACTTTCCCACCACTGGGACAGCAGGCGCGGTCACATGCACGTCATAATCGGACTGGATCAGATCCCCTCACTGATTTAAAAATTGTTGTATTGGTGGTATGTAATAATTGGAGATGCTATCTCCCTTACCTGTTTTTAAGTTTTGATCATCTTCTGAGAAATTTCCTTTTAATATGTAATTACAGGAATCCTATTAGGGCCACTATGCCGCCAGTATAGCATTACGTAATTTGTTCCTACATTACAACAAAGATTGCTAAATGTCCTAGATGCCATTTTCAGAGTGGGTGTGATTCCAGGATCTGTGGCAAATAGGACCACACCTAACTAGTCCTACTTTCACACATCAGGTTTTTGCCGTCAGGCATAATCCGGCGAATTTTTTAAAAAAGCGGATCCGTTGCAAATAGTGAAAAACTTATGTCACAGATCGTTTTTTTTGCCTCATCCGACTAACTGGATTCCTAAGGGTATGGTTCTGGGGAGGAGAGAGAGAGAGTATATCTGAAAAAGCAAATCGGAGCACTAATACAAGTCTATGACAAAAAAATGGATCTGGCGGCATCATTTGCCGGATCCGTTTTTTTCAAAATTCACCGGATTGCGTCTGATGGCAAAAAACAGAAGTGTGGAAGTAGCCTCAGGGAACCTGACTGTTTCCCTACGTTTTTATTGTAGAGGGTTATGCAGATACACTAAGCATAACACTGACTTGTACAAGAATATTCTGCTCTAGTTATTCGCTTCTTTTTTCTAACAGGTCCAAACATGGGTGGTAAGTCCACATATATTCGCCAGACCGGAGTGATTGTTCTCATGGCTCAGATTGGCTGCTTTGTGCCTTGTGACTCTGCTGAAGTGAGCATAGTGGACTGCATTCTTGCCAGAGTGGGTGCTGGCGACAGTCAACTTAAAGGAGTTTCTACATTCATGGCTGAGATGCTGGAAACTGCTTCCATCCTCCGGTATGTTATTCTTCATACATACACCTATATTTTATTTCTGCTGTGCTTTGTAAAACCCGTGTGTCGCAAAGACCACCCACTCCGTCGCACACGGGACTCAGATTCGACTGTAAATGGGGACCCCGCTTCTCGTACTCATTCGACCACTCCACTCGCCTTTTGCAATTAGCTAAGTGCATTTCACAGCTAGTTCACACATACGCATCACACTTCTTGCTGCACCATTCGCCGGTTTGTTAGGCCAGCAACACACCTGCCCTAAGTAACACACTAGTGCGCACTCACACCCAGCTTTTCCAAGCATGAGACGGGTACACTGCTTGCACTCTGGCATACACAGTGTATCACAACTAGGTTATGCTTTCTTTCTTTTAGGTTGTGGGTACATTTAGAGCAACAATAAAGTTATTAAAGGGGTACTTTGGGGAGATAAAAAAAAATATTCTAATGGCGATGCCTTCATAAACAGAAAAGTTAACATGAATAGTGCTGTTTGTAACTCATAGTACCTGCAATTCAGTACCTGCTGGAGCTGCTCCTCGTGGCCCCCGTCCCTTCTGGCACATTAGGTCACAGATCAAGGGACATGGCCTGATCCCTGCTTCTAGTAGCCGCCAGCCACCTGATAATGTCTGCCTTTGTTTGCAAAAAAAGGTTACAGCTCGTAGAATATGGCAACAAAAAAAAACTATTTTTTAAGAAAAAAAAAGTACTGTGTGAGCAGAGCAAAAATAAAATTAAAAACTATCCTTGTACTGCTCTCCATATGTTCATTCTGCCTCCCAAAAATCAGAACAAGGCTTGTTTCACCGTTATCCTGCACTCTCCGCTGAGCGCTTACATCAGGTTTTCCGTGTAAGTCTCGAAAAATGTGATTCAGAAGTGTGGTACCACTCACTTATGAGGCACATGAAGACATTTTGGACCCCATCTGGTCTCTGTTTCGTGGTGTCCAATCATTTTAGGTGTCTTTTTAACACATAAACGTGATTAAACACAGTTCTGATGGATACCACCGGAACAGACGCCAAAGGGAGTCCAAAGTGTCTCCATCTGCCTCATTAGAGTGAGTGGTTTTGTCGTTTTGCGTGAATCACATTTTTATGGAATTTACACGGAAACTCCGAGGTAAGTGCTCAGCGTAAGCACAAGAATGTATACTGAAAGCGATCAAAAAGTGTTATGTACACCAATGTGTTAACAATAAAAATTCTAACTTATTCCTCACAAAACCAGCCCCCACTCAGGTATGTAATCTGTCACTGGAACTACAGGGGGTTCCCACGTTACTGGTAGAACTAAAGGCCCCTTCACATTAAGCGACGCTGCAGCGATACCGACAACGATCCGGATCGCTGCAGCGTCGCTGTTTGGTCGCTGGAGAGCTGTCACACAGACCGCTCTCCAGCGACCAACGATGCCGGTAACCAGGGTAAACATCGGGTAACTAAGCGCAGGGCCGCGCTTAGTAACCCGATGTTTACCCTGGTTACCATCCTAAAAGTAAAAAAAAACAAACACTAGATACTTACCTAACGCTGTCTGTCCTCCAGCGCTGCGCTCTGCTTCTCTGCTCTCCTCCTGTACTGGCTGGGAGCCGGAAAGCAGAGCGGTGACCACCGCTCTGCTTTCCGGCTCACAGCCAGTACAGGAGGAGTGCAGAGCACAGCGCTGGAGGACAGACAGCATTAGGTAAGTATCTAGTGTTTGTTTTTTTTTACTTTTAGCATGGTAACCAGGGTAAACATCGGGTTACTAAGCGCGGCCCTGCGCTTAGTTACCCGATGTTTACCCTGGTTACCAGTGAAGACATCGCTGGATCGGTGTCACACACGCCGATCCAGCGATGTCTCCAGGGAGTCCAGCGACGAAATAAAGTTCTGGACTTTATTCAGCGACCAACGATGTCCCAGCAGGGGCCTGATCGTTGGTCGCTGTCACACATAACGATTTCATTAACGATATCGTTGCTACGTCACAAATAGCAACGATATCGTTAACAATATCGTTATGTGTGAAGGTACCTTAAGACTCTGGGAAAGGCTCCCACCCCTTCAAAAAAAAATCCTGTGAAATTTGCTCTCCCAAATCCAAATGTCCTCCTCCCTCTGAGCCCTGCTGTGCCTAATCCTCAGTAAGCAGCCACATGTTTGTGATTATTGTAGCAGGGAGAGCCCAATTAAAAATGTATGGGGTGCATATCGCCAGAAGCACAAGCTGGGCACTACAATATGGGGGCTCTACACAGTATGGGGGCACAGTGTATGGGCAATAAACTGGCATATTTGCAAATTCCCCAGAGTAAAGCATGGAATGGTGTGGAGGTTTCTACATTGGGGTCACTTTTGAGTTTTCTCTGCTGTTATGGCACCTTAGAGGCTCCATAAATGTGGCCTTCAAACTATTCTAGTGCTTTAAAAGCCAAATAGCGCTCCTGCATTCTCAGCCCTGACATGTGGCCAAACACAGGTTCTGACCAAATGTGGGGTATTGGTAATAAATTGTTGGGTTAATCTTCTTGTGTTATTCCTTGTAAAACTAAAAATAAAATTGGGGCCAAAGCATCATTTGAGAGGAAAAATTAACAAAAATTTTATCATTCAAAATTTGCATTAAGGCTAGGTTCACATTGCGTTAGGGCAATCCGTTAAGCGCATAGCGCTAGTGGATTGCGCTAACGCAATGTTTCTCTAGGGTCCGCATTCGCCGTCCCCGCTAGCGCAGATCCCCGATCTGCGCTAGCGAGGGACGGACCTCGGACGCTGCAAGCAGCGTCTGAGGTCCGTCACAAAAGAACGGCACATCGCTAGCGCTGCCGAAAATGGCATGCGCTACAGGCACAAATCACATTGCTGTCAATGGGTGCGCTAGCGGACCCGTTGCACGGCGTTAATTGCGACATTTTCGCCGTGCAATGCAGTCCATTAGCGTTAACACATTAACGCAATGTGAACCTAGCCTAATTCCTGTGTAGCATCTTAAGGGGTAAAAAAAATCCTGACAGCAGTTTTGAAGTATTTGAGGGTTTCGATTTTTGAATTGGTATCAGCAGCTGAGTCAGCAAAAACTAAATCTCCGAACACTAACAAATACTCGGAGATCACCTGAGCGCGCTTGGGTAAAACCCGAGCAGCGAGTATACTCGATCATCAGTTATGCTAATGTAAAGCACACATATGGGAAATGTTAGTTTTTCATTATTTTGTTCAGCATGACTAACTGGTTGAAGGATATAAAGATGGAAAATTTTAAAATTGCAAATTAGTCCAAATTTTCACCAAAATTCCAATATTTTCACAAACGCAAAACTTATCGATCTGAATTTTCCACTATCCTAAAGTACAATGTGTCACAAAGTAAAAGTCTCAGAATCGGTGGGATGCGTTGAAGCGTCTGAGTTATTACCTCATAAAGTGTCACTGGTCAGGTTTAAAACATGTAATTTTAAATTGCCTCAGTCACTAAGGGGTTAATGATTTACTTTTGTGTATATAGTTTCTATGTGTATGAAGAGGGTCGGGAGAGAGCTGTCTGCTGACCTCCTGATCAATGTGTGTAACCACCATTAGTTTAAGGTCACACATGACGGGAATTAATAGCCGTGAATCTGACAGATCTATTCTCTGCAGAATTAACCCCTCCTACAATTGAACGTAATTCAATCCACGTCAAAAATCCATGGCAATTCGCTAAAGTGTGAGATTACTGAAATGTAAAAAAGAAAAATCACAAGCTTCAAACTCTGGAATAAAAATGAAGCTTCCCATAAAACCACAGCTCAGGAACCGATGGCTTTCAGGTGGCACCTGGGGCTGAAAAAAAAGTCCTGAAACTGCAGAGGAGTGTCGTTGCCTTCTCGATTGTTCTTGGACCCTCCTTACATAACATTTGTATTTACCTGTAATGGCTTTAGATCACTGTGCCCAATGGGATGAGACGGATGTTCCTCCCTTATGGCCAATAGTTGTATCAATTATGGATGATTGATGTAATAATGCCCGCACACAGTTACACATGATGGAAGACCTGAATGTCACTTGATAGAGAAGACGGTAGAGCTGCTCCTATCTGTACTGCGCATCATACAGCGCAGCTCGTCGTCTGCTCACTTCCCAATCCAGCATATTGTCCGTCATGCCAGGTAGCAGACTGACCTAACTAGTAAGTAAGGTGAAGAGAAATGCTGGACTGAAAAAGCCTAATTACATCAAAACACAAATGCACAGATGAAGCCAAGATAAGTAAGACAAGATGCTGCAGCCCGCTCACTCTGCTGACCTCCGTAGAGCTTGATGTGTAACAGTGCTATCACATTACAACAGCCAGCATGGGAGATTTGGTAGATTTGTAGAGTTTTTTTTTTTTTCCTATTGGACTTGCTAGTGTGTTTTTCCATGCAGCCCTCGTCCTTTGTTTTTTCGCCATTTGTATGCACCTCCTATTCCGCTTTAAAAGTAGCCATATACAGATGGAAAATATAGGGTTATACACCGATGTGTGATGGAAATCAAAGACGCTCTGTAACGGAACAGCATACTGCGCTTTGTTCTTTCAGAAGCGGCGTTCGGGGCCAGGTCTGTTCTAGCATTAGCCCAAATAGCACAATAAATAGTCAAAGAATTTTCTATAGTCAGGAAGACACTTACGGGCTATTTACACTGCTCTATAAATTCATTCCTTGGAACGCTCTGCTCACGATAATCATGCAGTGTAAACGGGCTGCCGATCACCCGACTAACGAGGAAAGCAGTCGGTCGTCAGGTGACATGGTCTTTTAGACTGCACATGAGCATCGTTTTCAGTAGTGCGTCGTCTGTGTGTACAGGAGCTGTGCTGCCGAGGACAGTGGCAGATCTATCACAGTGTACATCTGAAACATAGTCCGCCCGTGTAAACATGTCATTAAACAAGTAGCTGATTGGTGTTTATTTAGGTGTTAGGGAGATTCTTTCTTTAAAGCGAATCTGCCACCATGTTTTTACTAACTCATCTGAGAGCAGAATGATGTAGGTTCACAGACCCTGATTCCAGCGATGTGATGTGTATAATCCCGTCCACACCACTGATTGGCTGCTTTCTGCCTATACACAGCATAACAAAAAATCTGCCAATTAGTAGCGTAGGCAGGGTTATACAGAGCTCCTGAATACGGAGGACTGCATTGCGGCAGGTTTACTAGACCTCTAATAATAATATCCTACTGATAAAAGTAAGTAAGTGACACATGCAGTACTGGAACCAAATTCCCTGGCTCTCATCACGCTGCTGTGAGATTACGTGGCACAAACCTGGTGACCTATTCCCTTAAAGGGAACCTGTCACCCCGTTTTTTCAGTATGAGATAAAAATACCGTTAAATAGGGCCTGAGCTGTGCTTTACAATAGGGTATTTTTTGTCCCCTGATTCCCCACCTATGCTGCTGAAATACCTTACAAAAGTCGCCGTTTTCGCCTGTCAATCAGGCTGGTCTGGTCCAAAGGGCGTGGTCACAGCGCTGTTTCTCCCCCACGTCTTGCTTATGTTCCCGTTGGTGGCGTAGTGCTTCTCGCATGCGCAATTGCCGAATGCACTGTGCAGCTGTAGAAAAAGAGCGCGCTCTCCGCTATTCAGCGGTTTCTCGGTGGGCGCGGCCATCTTCCTGAGGCCGCGCGTGCGCAGATGGAGTGTCCTGCTTCCCAGGGCTTCAGGAAAATGGCCGCGGGATGCCGCGCGTGCGCAGATGGAGATCGCGGCGGCCATTTTCCTGAAGCCGAGATGCGAACTCGGCAAGATGTGGGGGAGAAACAGCGCTGTGACCACGCCCTTTGGACCAGACCAGCCTGATTGACAGGCGAAAACGGCGACTTTTGTAAGGTATTTCAGCAGCATAGGTGGGGAATCAGGGGACAAAAAATACCCTATTGTAAAGCACAGCTCAGGCCCTATTTAACGGTATTTTTATTTCCTACTGAAAAAACGGGGTTCCCTTTAAATTATGATAAACACATTAGACATTCTGCCTAATTTTGAAAAGTCCTGTGAAGCCTCCATAGTGGCTGCTATCTGGTTTATTATTGAAACAATCCAAGTTATTGTTGCTGGTTTCTTCTTCTGCAGGGGAAAAAAATAATAGGTATATACTTTAGGCTGTGACATTTCATACCACGACTTTAATGTTTGCATCTGTCTGCAGCATCTTGTCAGCCTTTTATTGCTGTGGATAATTGCTTTGCCTTAATTAAGGCGAATGGCAGTAGCAGACTATAAAGCTACAAGGAAAGCAAAATTTATCTGGAACAGTTGCGAGTTTTCACCAAATTGGAGACTAATTTCATTTTGTAAGGCATACATAAAGGAAAGGAGCATACAGATATCCTAAGCTGCATCAGGTTATGCCGTAATGTATGGTCCACTCAGTGGAATTTGCAGCAGAATTTTCTGAAAGTTGCATTTTTTATATATATATATATATATATATATATATATATATATATATATATATATATATATATATATATATATATATATATATATATATATATATATATATATATCTCTATCTATATATATATATATATCTATATCTATATACAGTGGGGCAAAAAAGTATTTAGTCAGTCAGCAATAGTGTAAGTTCCACCACTTAAAAAGATGAGAGGCGTCTGTAATTTACATCATAGGTAGACCTCAACTATGGGAGACAAACTGAGAAAAAAAAATCTAGAAAATCACATTGTCTGTTTTTTTAACAATTTATTTGCATATTATGGTGGAAAATAAGTATTTGGTCAGAAACAAACAATCAAGATTTCTGGCTCTCACAGACCTGTAACTTCTTCTTTAAGAGTCTCCTCTTTCCTCCACTCATTACCTGTAGTAATGGCACCTGTTTAAACTTGTTATCAGTATAAAAAGACACCTGTGCACACCCTCAAACAGTCTGACTCCAAACTCCACTATGGTGAAGACCAAAGAGCTGTCAAAGGACACCAGAAACAAAATTGTAGCCCTGCACCAGGCTGGGAAGACTGAATCTGCAATAGCCAACCAGCTTGGAGTGAAGAAATCAACAGTGGGAGCAATAATTAGAAAATGGAAGACATACAAGACCACTGATAATCTCCCTCGATCTGGGGCTCCACGCAAAATCCCACCCCGTGGGGTCACAATGATCACAAGAACGGTGAGCAAAAATCCCAGAACCACGCGGGGGGGACCTAGTGAATGAACTGCAGAGAGCTGGGACCAATGTAACAAGGCCTACCATAAGTAACACACTACGCCACCATGGACTCAGATCCTGCAGTGCCAGACGTGTCCCACTGCTTAAGCCAGTACATGTCCGGGCCCGTCTGAAGTTTGCTAGAGAGCATTTGGATGATCCAGAGGAGTTTTGGGAGAATGTCCTATGGTCTGATGAAACCAAACTGGAACTGTTTGGTAGAAACACAACTTGTCGTGTTTGGAGGAAAAAGAATACTGAGTTGGATCCATCAAACACCATACCTACTGTAAAGCATGGTGGTGGAAACATCATGCTTTGGGGCTGTTTCTCTGCAAAGGGGCCAGGACGACTGATCCGGGTACATGAAAGAATCAATGGGGCCATGTATCGTGAGATTTTGAGTGCAAACCTCCTTCCATCAGCAAGGGCATTGAAGATGAAACGTGGCTGGGTCTTTCAACATGACAATGATCCAAAGCACACCGCCAGGGCAACGAAGGAGTGGCTTCGTAAGAAGCATTTCAAGGTCCTGGAGTGGCCTAGCCAGTCTCCAGATCTCAACCCTATAGAAAACCTTTGGAGGGAGTTGAAAGTCCGTGTTGCCAAGTGAAAAGCCAAAAACATCACTGCTCTACAGGAGATCTGCATGGAGGAATGGGCCAACATACCAACAACAGTGTGTGGCAACCTTGTGAAGACTTACAGAAAACGTTTGACCTCTGTCATTGCCAACAAAGGATATATTACAAAGTATTGAGATGAAATTTTGTTTCTGACCAAATACTTATTTTCCACCATAATATGCAAATAAATTGTTAAAAAACAGACAATGTGATTTTCTGGATTTTTTTTTCTCAGTTTGTCTCCCATAGTTGAGGTCTACCTATGATGTAAATTACAGACGCCTCTCATCTTTTTAAGTGGTGAAACTTGCACTGTTGCTGACTGACTAAATACTTTTTTGCCCCACTGTGTGTGTATATATATATATATATATATATATATATATATATATATATATATATATATATATATATATATATATATATATATATATATATATATTTTTTTTTTATTGCCATGGTGCCTTATAACGTACCTGTTGTTTTAGGTGACGTCTCAAAATAAGTTGTATGTACATGAGAAGTATTAGAGTTTCTGCTTTTTCCCACCTCTTTTTTTTTTTTTCCTCCAGTCCCTATATGTATTGATCTACAGGTGCCTCTCACAATATTAGAATATCATCAAAAAGTTAATTTATTTCAGTTCTTCAATACAAAAAGTAAAACTCATTTATTAGTCATTACAAATAGTGATCTATTTCAAGTGTTTATTTCTGTTAATGTTGATGATTATGGCTTACAGCCAATGAAAACCCAAAAGTCATTATCTCAGTAAATTAGAATACTTTATAACACCAGCTTGAAAAATAATTTTAAAATCCGAAATGTTGGCCTACTGAAATGTATGTTCAGTAAATGCACTCACTACTTGGTCAGAGATCCTTTTGCATCAATTACAGCATCAATCCGGCGTGGCATGGAGGCGATCAGCATGTGTCACTGTTGAGGGGTTATGGAAGCCCAGGTTGCTTTGATAGCAGCCTTCAGCTCGTCTGCATTGTTGGGTCTGGTGTCTCTCATCTTCCTCTTGACAGTACCTCATAGATTTTCTATGGGATTAAGGTCAGGCGAGTTTGCTGCCAATCAAGCACAGTGATACTGCTGTTTATAAACCAGGTATTGGTACTTTTGGCCGTGTGGACAGATGCTAAGTCCTGCTGGAGAATGAAATTTCCATCTCCAAAAAGCTTGTTGGCAGAGGGAAGCATGAAGTGCTCTAAAATTTCCTGGTAGATGGCTGCGCTGACTTTGGTCTTGATAACACAGTGGATCTACACCAGCAGATGACATGGCTCCCAAACAATCACTGATTGTGGAAACTTCACACTAGACTTCCAGCAGCTTGGATTGTGGTCTCTCCACTCTTCCTCCAG
Organism: Ranitomeya imitator; assembly: GCF_032444005.1. Classification (NCBI taxonomy): domain Eukaryota; kingdom Metazoa; phylum Chordata; class Amphibia; order Anura; family Dendrobatidae; genus Ranitomeya; species Ranitomeya imitator. The sequence goes on from NC_091286.1 coordinate 48,563,854, forward strand.
ACTCGGGGACCTTGTTGACAAATAAAATTCAAAATTTACTTTCATCTGAAAACAACACCTTGGACCACTGAGCAACAGTCCAGTTCTTTTTCTCCTTGGCCCAGGTAAGGCTCCTTTACACTAGCGTCGGAATCTCCCCGTCGCAATGCGTCGGGGAGAGATTCCGACGCTAGCGTTTGCTGCATTGCACAATGGGTGCAGCGGATGCATTTTTCCGGCGCATACGCTGCCCCATTGTAAAGTGCGGTCCGTCAGGAGAAAAAACGTTACATGTAGGGTTTTTTTCTCCCGACGGTCCGCCAAAGCACGACGCATCCGTCGCAAGACGGATGCGAAGTGTGGCAATCCGTCGCAAATGCGTCGTCAATAGAAGTCTATGGGGAAAAAACGCATCCTGCAAGCACTTTTGCAGGATGCGTTTTTTCTGCAAAACGACGCATTGTGACGGATTTAAAAAAACGCTAGTGTGAAAGTAGCCTAAGACGCTTCTGGCGTTGTCTATTGGTCATGAGTGGCTTGACACAAGGAATGTGACACTTGTAGTCCATGTCCTGGATACATCTGTGTGTGGTGGCTCTTAGTTGAAGCAATGAATCCAGCAGCTGTCCACTCCTCGTGAATCTCCCAAAATTTTTGAATGGCCTTTTCTTAACAATCCTTTCAAGGCTGCGGTTATCCTAGTTGCTTGTGCGCCTTTTTCTACCACACTTTTTCCCTTTCCAGTAATATTCTTGGATACAGCACTCTGTGAACAGCCAGCTTCTTTAGCAATGACCTTTTGTAACTTACCTTCCATGTGGAGTGTGTCAATGACTGCTTTCTGGACATGTGTCTAATCAGCAGTCTTCCCCATGATTGTGGAGCCTACTGAAACAGACTAAGGGACCTTTTTAAATGCTCAGGAAGCCTTTGCAGGTGTTTTTTTTTTTTTTTTTTTTTTTAATTATTCTAATTTACTGAGATAATGACTTTTGGATTTTCATTGGCTGTAAGCCATAATCATCAACATTAACAGAAATTAACACTTGAAGTAGGTCGCTCTGTTTGTAATGATTCTACATAATATGAGTTTCACTTTTTATATTAAAGAACTGAAGTAAAATTTTTGATGATATTCTAATTTTGTGAGAAGCACCTGTATGTTCCCTGCTAAAGACAAGCTGATATGTTGCTTTTCCTGCATGGCTGTGGAGTCGGAGTGTGTCTATTTTGGTGAAATCTGTATATAACGGACCATCTCCTAAAATATATAATAACTTGGGTACAGTAGTACAATGCAGGATGTGCTCTAATTTTTTGTATAATTTGGGAATGTTATGAAATGTCCTATAAATGTCTGTTCTGTTCCTGATCTGTGGATCTAGGCTTTTAGTTTGGATAAATCTGTGCTGCACTTTTTGTGCATGCTGAGTAGTGACCTGGGGTCGGAGTCGTGGAATTGGAGTCAGAGTCAGGGAAATTGAGGAGTCGGAAGTTTGGCTTACCGACTCCACAGCCCTGTTTTCCTGTTTGGTCACCAGCTCCTGTGCAGTTTACTATCCACAGAACTTAGGGGAGCAGGATCTCCTCTCCGCTCTGTAGCAGATCCTCATAAGCAGCAGCATGGTGGACAGTTTTATTGTAGAACCAAAAAACATATGGGCTACTTGCACAGTGAACAAGTCTGTAGAAACCTGTTCACACCACCAAGAAACTTGAAGAGACAAAAAGAGCACAGCGGGGTCAAAAATACTCTGTTGTAAAGAAGTCACAGTAAATGAGCAAGTGCTAGTCAAAAAATGAAAAAAAATACAGAGTATTTAGTTAATACGTTTTTTTGCAAAAAAATGTATATTAACCCCTTTACCCCCAAGGGTGGTTTGCACGTCAATGACCAGGCCAATTTTTACAATTCTGACCACTGTCCCTTTATGAGGTTATAACTCCGAAACGCTTCAACGGATCCTGGTGATTCTGACATTGTTTTCTCGTGACATATTGTACTTCATGATAGTGGTAAAATTTCTTTGATAGTACCTGCGTTTATTTGTGAAAAAAACGGAAATTTGGCGAAAATTTTGAAAATTTCGCAATTTTCAAACTTTGAATTTTTATGCAATTAAATCACAGAGATATGTCACACAAAATACTTAATAAGTAACATTTCCCACATGTCTCCTTTACATCAGCATAATTTTGGAACCAATTTTTTTTTTTGTTAGGGAGTTATAAGGGTTAAAAGTTGACTAGCAATTTCTCATTTTTACAACGCCATTTTTTTTTAGGGACCACGTCTCATTTGAAGTCATTTTGAGGGGTCTATATGATAGAAAATGCCCAAGTGTGACACCATTCTAAAAACTGCACCCCTCAAGGTGCTCAAAACCACATTCAAGAAGTTTATTAACCCTTCAGGTGTTTAATAGGAATTTTTGGAATGTTTAAATAAAAATGAACATTTAACTTTTTTACACAAAAAATTTACTTCAGCTCCAATTTGTTTTATTTTACCAAGGGTAACAGGAGAAATTGGACCCAAAAAGTTGTTGTCCAATTTGTCCTGAGTACGCTGATACCCCATATGTGGCAGTAAACCACTGTTTGGGCGCATGGGAGAGCTCGGAAGGGAAGGAGCGCAGTTTGACTTTTCAATGCAAAATTGACAGAAATTGAGATGGGACGCCATGTTGCGTTTGGAGAGCCACTGATGTGCCTAAACATTGAAACCCCCCACAAGTGACACCATTTTGGAAAGTAGACCCCCTAAGGAACTTATCTGGATGTGTGGTGAGCACTTTGACCCACCAAGTGCTTCACAGAAGTTTATAATGCAGAACCGTAAAAATAAAAAATCATATTTTTTCACAAAAATTATATTTTTGCCCCCAATTTTTTATTTTTCCAAGGGTAAGAGAAGAAATTTGACCTCAAAAGTTGTTGTCCAATTTGTCCTGAGTACGCTGATACCCCATATGTGGCAGTAAACCACTGTTTGGGCGCATGGGAGAGCTCGGAAGGGAAGGAGCGCAGTTTGACTTTTCAATGCAAAATTGACAGAAATTGAGATGGGACGCCATGTTGCGTTTGGAGAGCCACTGATGTGCCTAAACATTGAAACCCCCCACAAGTGACACCATTTTGGAAAGTAGACCCCCTAAGGAACTTATCTAGAGGTGTGGTGAGCACTTTGACCCACCAAGGGCTTCACAGAAGTTTATAATGCAGAGCCATAAAAATAAAACAAAATTTTTTTCCCACAAAAATTATTTTTTAGCCCCCAGTTTTGTATTTTCCCTAGGGTAACAGGAGAAATTGGACCCCAAAAGTTGTTGTCCAATTTGTCCTCAGTACGCTGATACCCCATATGTGGGGGGGAACCACCGTTTGGGCGCATGGGAGGGCTCGGAAGGGAAGGAGCGCCATTTGGAATGCAGACTTAGATGGAATGGTCTGCAGGCGTCACATTGCGTTTGCAGAGTCCCTAATGTACCTAAACAGTAGAAACCCCCCACAAGTGACACCATTTTGGAAAGTAGACCCCCTAAGGAACTCATCTTGATGTGTTGAGAGCTTTGAGCCCCCAAGTATTTCACTACAGTTTATAACGCAGAGCCATGCAAATAAAAAATATTTTTTTTTCCACAAAAATTATATTTTAGCCCCCAGTTTTGTATTTTTCCAAGGTTAGCAGGAGAAATTGGACCCTAAATGTTGTTGTCCAATTTGTCCTGAGTACGCTGATACCCGATATGTGGGGGGGGGAACCACCGTTTGGGCGCATGGGAGGGCTCGGAAGGGAAGGAGCATCATTTGGAATGCAGACTTGGATGGATTGGTCTGCAGGCGTCACATTGCGTTTGCAGAGCCCCTAATGTACCTAAACAGTAGAAACCCCCCACAAGTGACCCCATATTGGAAACTAGACCTCTCAATGAACTTATCTAGATGTGTTGTGAGAACTTTGAACCCCCAAGTGTTTCACTACAGTTTATAACGCAGAGCCGTGAAAATAAAAAATCTTTTTGTTTTCCCACAAAAATTATTTTTTAGCCCCCAGTTTTGTATTTTCCCAAGGGTAACAGGAGAAATTGGTCCACAAAAGTTGTTGTCCAATTTGTCCTGAGTACGCTGATACCCCATATGTTGGGGTAAACCCCTGTTTGGGCACACAGGAGAGCTCGGAAGGGAAGGAGCACTGTTTTACTTTTTCAACGCAGAATTGGCTGGAATTGAGATCGGACGCCATGTCGTGTTTGGAGAGCCCCTGATGTGCCGAAACAGTGGAAACCCCCCAATTATAACTGAAACCCTAATCTAAACACACCCCTAACCCTAATTCCAACGGTAACCCTAACTACACCTCTAACCCTGACACACCCCTAACCCTAATCCCAACCCTATTCCCAACTGTAAATGTAATCTAAACCCTAACCCTAACTTTAGCCCCAACCCTAACTGTAGCCCCAACCCTAACCCTAGCCCTAACCCTAGCCCTAACCCTAACCCTAGCCCTAACCCTAGCCCTAACCCTAGCCCTAACCCTAGCCCTAACCCTAGCCCTAACCCTAGCCCTAACCCTAGCCCTAACCCTAGCCCTAATGGGAAAATGGAAATAAATACATTTTTTTTTATTTTTCCCTAACTAAGGGGGTGATGAAGGGGGGTTTGATTTACTTTTATAGCGAGTTTTTTAGCGGATTTTTATGATTGGCAGCCGTCACACACTGAAAGACCCTTTTTATTGCAAAAAATATTTTTTGCAATACCACATTTTGAGAGCTATAATTTTTCCATATTTAGGTCCACAGAGTCATGTGAGGTCTTGTTTTTTGCGGGACGAGTTGACGTTTTTATTGAAAACATTTCTGGGCACGTGACATTTTTTGATCGCTTTTTATTCCGATTTTTGTGAGGAAGAATGACCAAAAGCCAGCTATTCATGAATTTCTATTGGGGGAGGCGTTTATACCGTTCCGCGTTTGGTAAAATTGATAAATTAGTTTTATTCTTCGGGTCAGTACGATTACAGCGATACCACATTTATATCATTTTTTTATGGTTTGGCGCATTTATACGATAAAAACTATTTTACAGAAAAAATAATTATTTTTGCATCGCTTTATTCTCAGGATTATAACTTTTATTTTTTTGCTGATGATGCTGTATGGCGGCTCTTTTTTGCGGGACAATATGACGCTTTCAGCGGTACCATGGTTATTTATATCTGTCCCTTTGATCGCGTGTTATTCCACTTTTTGTTCGGCGGTATGATAATAAAGCGTTGTTTTTTGCCTCGTTTTTTTTTTTTTTTTCTTACGGTGTTTACTGAAGGGGTTAACTAGTGGGACAGTTTTATAGGTCGGGTCGTTACGGACGCGGCGATACTAAATATGTGTACTTTTATTGGTTTTTTTTTTTTTTATTTAGATGAAGAAATGTATTTATGGGAATAATATTTTTTTTTTTTTTTTTTTTTTTTACACATTTGGAAAAATTTTTTTTTACTTTTTTACTTTGTCCCAGGGGGGGACATCACAGATCAGTGATCTGACAGTTTGCACAGCACTCTGTCAGATCACTGATCTGACATGCAGCGCTGCAGGCTTCACATTGCCTGCTCTGAGCAGGCTCTGTGAAGCCACCTCCCTCCCTGCAGGACCCGGATCCGCGGCCATCTTGGATCCGGGGCTGGAGGGAGCAGGGAGGGAGGTGAGACCCTCGCAGCAACGCGATCACATCGCGTTGCTCCGGGGGTCTCAGGGAAGCCCGCAGGGAGCCCCCTCCCTGCGCGGTGCTTCCCTGCACCGCCGGCACATCGCGATCATCTTTGATCGCGGTGTGCCAGGGGTTAATGTGCCAGGGGCGGTCCGTGACCGCTCCTGGCACATAGTGCCGGATGTCAGCTGCGATAAGCAGCTGACACCCGGCCGCGATCGGCCGCGCTCCCCCCGTGAGCGCGGCCGATCGGCTATGACGTACTATCCCGTCCAGGGTCAGATAAGCCCAGGGCACCTCGACGGGATAGTACGTCTAAGGTCACAGAGGGGTTAAGCTGCTCCACCAATCGCCAAGGTATACCCATAATAGAGCAGTCCTATCTGCAGGGTCCATTTGCATAGAAGCTGTTCCACCCTGGATGTCCACATGGATATTTTCTCTCTGAACCCTGCTTATACAGGTACTATACAGATGATTAGGTTTTTAATACATCAGATAGGGATAATATACATTAGATAGGACTGCTCTATTATGGGTATACCTTGGCGATTGGTGGAGCAGCTTACCATACATTTTTTTGCAAAAAAAACGTATTAAGTAAATACCCTGCATTTTTTTCATTTTTTGACTAGCACTTGCTCATTTACTGTGACTTATTTACAACAGAGTATTTTTGACCTTGCTGTGCTCTTTTTGTGTCTTCAAGTTTTATTGTAATATTAAGCAGTGTAGCCTTGAATGTATCTCTATGGGGAGATAAAAGAAAAAAATAGAAACCGTCTGCACCGTCTCGGTCTCTCTTCCTCTGTCTCTAACCTTCAGGGAAGCATAGACGATTAATCCCTCAGAGAGCTGAAAGCCCTTCTTCTCTCTCAAAACTGATTTTTGCAGTTTTTGAGAGTCCTAGCTCAGTTCAGGAGATAAAGTTACCATAATATCATTGAGTTTATTTTCGCTTGATTTATTAAAAGATTTTGTAAAAGTACAGTGCATATTTAATACTACCATGAAGTGTGTTGTGCTTTTTTGTGTGTGTGTGTTTTTGTAAGGGTATATATGGGGGTTTGACCTCGCGCTTGTTCCTACACCCTCCATATTACCACTCCACATTACACATTGCAAAATCTAAAATCAGGCCAGAAAGCATCATCTGTAAAATGTTACACTGCACTACTGAATACACAATCTATCCCTGGCTCGCATAAGATTGATGAATATATAGATGGCGTGCGGAGTTATACGCTACTGTGTTCTGTATGTTCCCTTCATTTGCTTGTACATAGTTCACACATAATTATCACTTATGACATCTGTATATGGGAGAATGCAGGCAAAGCATCCATGTATGCCCAGCATCTTCCTTGTTGCCATCTGATGCCCTGATTTAGTTGAATTCATTGTGTCTCATTGCAGATCAGCCACAGAGAACTCCCTGATTATCATCGATGAACTGGGCAGAGGGACTTCCACCTACGATGGCTTTGGACTAGCATGGGCTATCTCCGAGTACATCTCTACAAAAATCCAGGCATTTTGCATGTTTGCCACTCACTTCCATGAACTGACGGCTCTGGCCGACCAAGTGCCTACAGTCAACAATCTACACGTTACGGCTCTAACGACAGACGAAACGCTCACCATGCTCTATCGGATCCAAACAGGTAACGGTCTGCAACTCTGCCTCCTCCACTTATTGGCACTGTACGGTCACTGCTTGTATGCCGAATATATAGCGGGCATAAATATTCTTAGAAGGCGAGAAATCGCCAATATTTATGTCTATATAAGTTCTCTTTTGTCACTTCTATTTAGCCATTTCTTATGGGAAATCTTAACGGCAGCAAGTGTGGGCACTATAGCCCCCGTAGGTCTCGTAATCAGCTTTCATGAAGTATAGATTTGCAGTAAATCTTCACCTCTCTTATACCCTTGCAAAGTAGTTTGTGACAATGAAAGGTACTGATCAGTACTTATTTTAGGTTGTATTCCTAATTACTACAATATATTTTATATTGATCCCTTTAAGGCTATGTGTGCACGTTCAGGATTTCTTGCAGAAATTTCCTGAGCAAAACTGGACGTTTTCTGCAAGAAATCCGCATGCGTTTTTAATGCGTTTTTTTTTTTTGCGGATTTTTCCGGAGGTTCCCAATGCAATAATATAGTGGGAAATCTGCAAAAAATCTGCAAAATTAATGAACATGCTACGTTTTTTTTTATTGCGATGCGTTTTTTTCGCTGCAAAAAAAAGCATCATGTGCACAAAAATGGCATAATGCATTCTAAATGATGGTATGCATAATGTATGTTTTCTCCTTCGCCTCATTGGGGGACACAGGACTGTGGGTGTATGCTTCTGCCGCCAGGAGGCTGACACTAAGTAAACTTGAAAAAAAAAAAAAAGTTAGCTCCTCCTCCATCGTATACACCCTGACACTGGCTACCAGAGACTCCAGTTTATGCTTAGTGTCTCAAGGAGGCACATCTCTGGGTCCTGGATCGTTGGACCCGATTTTTCAACATCTTTGGATTGAAGGGGCGACGGACCTTTTTGAGGGTCCGATCTCCCCAAACCATCAACGGGCAAGTACGTGCGATGTTTCTCCAAGTATCCTATCCTATCCTATCCTATCCTCCAAGTATTACCTAGGTTAATACGATTAATCCCCAATCCCCACAGTTTTAAGCGTGCCCTAAAAACTCATTTGTTCAGACTGGCCTACCGCCTCAATGCATTAACCTAACAATCCCTGTGTGGCCTATTTATAATAAAAAAAAAAAAAAAAAAAAAAAAAAAAGGTTCCTCGCATCATGTTCTCATACACTTTATGCAGTATTAGCCCTCTGTGTCTGTACTGCTACATACTTAGGCAGGTAACTGGTTCATGCAGCTTTACATGAACACCTGAGCCTTACACTATAGCTGGTCCGAATAACTAAAGCAATTGTTACCATCCACCTCTCGTGTCTCCCCTTTTCCCCATAGTTTGTAAGCTTGCGAGCAGGGCCCTCACTCCTCCTGGTATCTGTTTTGAACTGTATTTCTGTTATGCTGTAATGTTTATTGTCTGTACAAGTCCCCTCTATAATTTGTAAAGCGCTGCGGAATATGTTGGCGCTATATAAATAAAATTATTATTATTATTATTATTATTATCCTTCCCCGCGACGTGGGATTCTTCACCGCACTAGCCCTGACCACCCTGAGGTAGCTAGACTCCAGGCTGTACAGGTGCTCATAAGATGTCCGTGTGTTCCCCCCTGAATTCTACACCCCTGCGGTGTTAGCTGGGGTGGTGGACGGTCCCTCTCCTTATCCTGGGGATAATGGAGATAGGGTTCCTGCACCGTCATTGGTTCTACCCCTCGATAGTGCGGTATGATTGGGGGGCTCCTGGCATTACCTGTGGCTGTGTCTTCCGGGAGTGCGGTGCCTTTTTTTTTTTTTTTTTCTGCTGAGGCCGGGGCGGCGCTGCGGCGTGGTCCGGCGCTCTGGCGTTGGGACGGCGGCGCTGCGGGGTGATCCGGCGCTGCTGCATTGGGACTGCTGCGCTGCGGCGTGGTCCGGCGCTGGGGCGTTGGATCGGCGGCGCTGCAGCGTTGTCCGGCGCTGTGGCGTTATGTCGGGCGACGCTGTGGCGCAGCTACGCTGCAGCATGGTCCTGCGGCGCTGGGCTCAGCGCCGCTGTCCCCCCAGAGGCTTCGGCTCTGCCTGGCCGCTTCGGGCGTGGAGCGGCTTCCTGGAGCCGGGACTTCCGGCCATCGGACCGCGCTGGGAGGCTCCGCCCCTTCCGGCGCGTCACTTCCGGTTCCGGCTCTCCTCGCTCTAAGGGGGGAAAAATTGAGGCCCCGGCTTCGGGCCTGCTCCAGGCCGCAGCATCGTTTGGCGGTCCCTCCCCCCTAAGGCCGGCTATGCATATAAAACAGTGTTTTTGGGCTCAGCATCATGCTTTCAGATCCATCTCGGTACTCGTGGGGACACAGGACTGGGGTAAGTGCTTCTCCCTTCATCTGGCTGAAGCATTCCTTTTTTCCCAGTCTCTGGCCCTGGGTATAGCATTACGGATCATTATGTCTAGAAGGGTTAAGACTCACACGGTTCTTTTTACCAGTTGTGTATCTTGTAGTGCCCTTTTTCCGCACGCCCAAAGTAATCGCCTCTGCGAGGCCTGTGACTCTGAATGCGTCCAGGAGCCCCCCCCTGCCAGTTCTCCAGTAGTCTCTCCGGCTCCGGTCCCTCAAGCAGATGCTGGGGTAGCTCCACCGGAATGGGTCACGTCTTTGTCACAATCCATGGCGTCCCTTACTGAAGCGATCAAATCTCTGCAGACCCCGGCGGTCGGGACCAGTAGTCCGCCTGTCTTAGAGAGGGCCTCGGGGTCTCAGGAGTCTTCGGCCTGCTCTCACTCGACAGACGCATGGAAAGCGGATTCGCAAAGCGTCTCCCAGGCACTCAGGTGCTTCCGCATCCTGGAGTTCCGTATCTCGCTCTCCTTCCCCTGCAGAAAGCGGTGAAGTTGAGACTGACTACGAGTCAGAAGGGTCTCTTAATTTTGATAAACCTGGGTTTCAGGAGTCAGTAGACAGCCTAATTGAAGCTGTCAATCAGTCTTTGGGGATAGAAGACTCGCTCGTCTCTTCCTCTGATCATAAGGTCTCATTTAAGCGGTCTAAACGGGCCCATAGGGTTTTTTCCTCTCATCCTGAGTTCGAGGACCTGATTCGACGCAATAGGGAGCACCCGGACAAACGCTTTTCAGGGCAAAGAGCTCTGAAGGCTAGGTATCCCTTTGCTTCGGAACTTTGTAGTGATTGGGCAGAAAATCCTTCTGTAGATCTCCCAGTGTCCCGTTTAGCCTCTAACACGTTACTATCTCTCCCTAATGGATCATCAATTACGGATCCTACGGATCGTCTTATAGAGAGCTTGGCTCGTTCCGTCTTTGAGGCCTCAAGCTCAGCACTTTTTCCTTCTTTTGCGGCAACCTGGGTTGCCAGGGCTATGATATCTTGGTCTGACTCGTTATCTAAGGCTCTCCAGGATGGTAATGTGTCAGCAGAATTGGCTGAAATGTCATCTCAAGTAGCTATGGCCGGTAGCTATCTGATTAACGCATCTCTGGATGCGGCAGATTGTGCTTCCTCGGCTGCATCTAATGCTATTGCCATCAGAAGGGCCCTTTGGTTAAGGTCCTGGCGGGCTGATTCTACTTCTAAGAAATCTCTTACATCCCTGCCGTATCAGAGTGGTCGTTTGTTCGGAGAAAAGCTGGATCAGCTCATTTCTGACTCTACAGGAGGGAAAAGTAAGTTCCTTCCTCAGCAGAGGGCCAGACAGCCTTTTCGGCGCCATTTTCAGGCTCGCTTTAGAACCTTTCGTTATGTCAGATGGGCCCCAGCATCAGGTTCTCCTGCGCAGGGTCGGCCCAATCAGGACCGAGACGGTCGGACCCCTTATACGGCCAGCCAGGGGGGAAGAATGCGTCCCCAGTCTTCTAGATCTAGAGGATCTAGGACGCAAAGATTTTCGGCCAAGTGACTGGAGGCCTCTTCCGGGCATCTCCAGAAAGGTAGGCGGACGTCTACTTTTATTTCGCCAGGTCTGGCTTCAGGTAATCCACGACCAGTGGGTGGCAGAGCTCATATCTTCAGGTTACAAAATAGAGCTGGTCTGTCTCCCTCCTCCCCGGTTCTTCCCATCCCGTCTTCCCAAGTGCAAATCTCTTCGTCAAAGCTTGTTCAATTCCATAGAGTCTCTCCGTATCAGCGGTGTCATTTCTCCTGTTCCAAAGGAAGAAAGATTCCAGGGCTTTTATTCCAATCTTTTTGTAGTGCCCAAAAAGGATGGAGCAGTGAGGCCTATCCTAGATCTCAAACTCTTAAACAAGTTTGTCCGCGTTCGACACTTTCGTATGGAGTCTCTGCGGTCGGTCATCGCCTCTCTGGAAAAGGGAGAATTTTTGGCCTCAATAGACATTCAGGATGCTTATCTTCATATTCCCATCTTTCCGCTCCATCAAAGATTTCTCCGGTTTGCCGTAAACAATCTACATTTCCAGTTCACGGCATTACCTTTCGGACTGGCTTCCGCTCCCAGGGTGTTCACAAAAGTCATGTCGACTGTGGTGTCCATTCTACACTCCCGAGGTATTGTCGTCTTGCCATACCTAGACGATCTGCTGATCAAGGGACCGACATTTCAGTCTTGCAAGGAAAATGTCGACATCACTCTGGACACCCTTTCCCGTCTAGGTTGGTTGGTAAATTTAAGGAAGTCGTCTCTACGGCCGTCTCGAAAAATCTCTTTTTTAGGCATGATCTTCGACACCTCTCAAGTCTTAACTATCTTTCCCCAGGACAAGGTCCTAGCCCTTCGGCGGGAAGTGAGGAACCTGCTACAACCATACCCTCATACGATTCGGTCCGGGATGAGGGTGTTAGGAAAGATGGTTGCAACCATAGAAGCGGTTCCGTTTGCACAGTTTCATCTTCGACCCCTCCAACGTGCAATCCTATCAGCATGGAACAGAAATCCTCTCTCTCTCAACCGCAAATTTCGGTTGTCTTTCCAGACCAAACAGGCTCTCGCTTGGTGGCTAAACAGCTCATCTCTACTCAGGGGGAAGCCCTTTCCCCCAACCAATTGGTTAGTGGTCACAACAGATGCCAGTCTCCTGGGTTGGGGAGCAGTGTTCTTCCATCACACAGCTCAGGGACGCTGGTCTCCTCAGGAATCAGAACTCCCCATCAATATCTTAGAGATTCGAGCGGTCCGGCTAGCCTTGTTACGTTTTCACCATCTTCTGGCGGGTCGCCCTGTCCGGATTCAATCGGACAACGCCACAGCGGTAGCTTACCTAAATCACCAGGGGGGCACCCGCAGCAAGGCACGCATGCAGGAGGTAAAACTGATTCTACTCTGGGCGGAGAGAAATCACTCTGTGATCTCAGCGGTCCACATTCCGGGCGAAGAAAACTGGGCGGCAGATTTCCTAAGCCGTCAGGGTCTAGCCTCCGGGGAATGGTCTCTCCACCCCGAGGTTTTTTTGCAGATATGCCATCTTTGGGGAACTCCAGACGTGGATCTAATGGCGTCCAAGGTGAATGCCAAGGTGCCCAGTTTTGTCTCTCGGTACCGAGATCCCCAGGCTATCGCCGTGGATGCGCTGGTACTGTCTTGGAACCAATTTCATCTCTCTTATCTGTTCCCTCCTGGCACTGCTCCCGAGAGTAATCAAGAAGATCAAATCAGAGAGAGTGCCGGCCATCCTGATCGCTCCGGATTGGCCACGACGGACCTGGTATGCAGACCTGGTACAACTTCTAGCCGGGGTTCCTTGGCGGCTCCCCGATCGGCCAGATCTTCTATCTCAAGGGCCGATCTACCACCAGAACTCAGAGGTCCTACGTTTGACGGCCTGGCCGTTGAATCTTGGGTTTTAACTCAGGCTGGTTTTTCTCAAGAAGTGGCTGATACTATGATCAGTGCACGTAAGTCCGTTTCGGCCAGGATTTATTATCACACTTGGAAGGTGTTTCTTTCCTGGTGTAGAGAACGCGGGCTGCCCCCTCTGCGTTTCTCCGTTCCAAACATTCTAGCCTTCCTTCAAGCAGGCCTGGATTCTGGGCTTGCTCCGAGTACCCTTAAAAGGCAGGTTTCGGCTTTATCAGTACTTTTTCAGCGCAGGATTGCTCCTAATCGTCAAGTCAGGACTTTTTTCCAGGGAGTCGCTCATAAGGTCCCTCCTTATAAGACTCCTTTGGAAGCTTGGGACCTTAATCTGGTCTTAAGGGCTTTACAGGACGCTCCTTTTGAGCCTCTTCAAGAGGTTTCTTTGATGTTTCTCTCTTGGAAAGTCGTATTTTTAGTGGCCATAACGTCCATAAGACGGGTATCGGAGTTGGCAGCTCTTTCTTGTCGTCCTCCTTTTTTGCGATTTCATCAGGACAAGGTGGTGCTCAGACCAGCACCGTCCTTTTTGCCGAAGGTTGTTTCATCATTTCACATTAATGAAGATATTGTTCTGCCCTCTTTTTGTCCGGCACCTACGCACCGTGTTGAAAAAGCTCTCCATACGTTGGATCTGGTGAGGGCTCTGAGGAGGTACGTTTCCCGTACGGCCCCCTTTCGCCAGACGGATGCTCTGTTTGTCCTTCCGCAGGGTCGCAGGAAGGGATGCGCAGCTTCAAAATCTACCCTGGCCAGATGGATAAGGGCGACCATTCAGGAGGCTTATCGCTCCATGGGCATGACGGTTCCGGCCGGAATCAAGGCTCATTTGACTAGAGCAGTGGGGGCTTCCTGGGCCGTTCAGCACCAGGCCTCAGCAGAACAGGTTTGCAAGGCTGCGACCTGGTCTAGTCTGCATACGTTTGTCAAACATTATAATGTCCATTCCCAGACCTCTGCAGACGCAAGTCTGGGTAGAAGAATTCTTCAAGCGGCAGTGGCGCATTTATAGACAAACATTATCTGGCTGTCTTTTTCTGGTGAGTGATTTTTCCCACCCAGGGACTGCTTTAGGACATCCCACAGTCCTGTGTCCCCCAATGAGGCGAAGGAGAAATAGGGATTTTTGGTTACTCACCGTAAAATCCTTTTCTCCAAGACGCTCATTGGGGGACACAGCTCCCTCCCTGGTAGCCTTATGGCTGCTTTGGTTATATCTGATTACATTAGTCAGTAGGATCTTTTCTAGACATAAAGTTTCTGTACTTATGCTGTTATATTATTTTTTGTGTTTTTTGTTCTCCTACTGCTTTTTGCACCAAACTGGAGTCTCTGGTAGCCAGTGTCAGGGTGTATACGATGGAGGAGGAGCTAACTTTTTTTTTTTTTTCAAGTTTACTTAGTGTCAGCCTCCTGGCGGCAGAAGCATACACCCACAGTCCTGTGTCCCCCAATGAGCGTCTTGGAGAAAAGGATTTTACGGTGAGTAACCAAAAATCCCTATTTTTTTTCGCGTTTTTATAGCGAAAAAACGCGAAAATCTGCAACGTGTGCACACAGCCTTATAGTTTCAGATTATACAGAGTATAATAAATAGCCCTCTTTTTTTTTTTTTTTTTTTCCATGCAACGTCCATAGAATAGTGTGTAAATAGAATTGTGTCCAACACAGGCACATCTCTCCAAACCCCATTATTTTGAAGCTTGCCCTGCGCAGTTCCCAGAACGTATTTGCAGCAGGACGTTACTGTAATAAATAAACCTCACAGTGATGTTCCTTGAAATATCAGTGGTGTTGAAGTGTTTGCTTTGTTAGGTGTAGATTACCTTCTGATTGCTCTTTTATTTTACCGGTGTGAGGAGTTTTGATGACATTAAATGAAAGTCTTGCCGCTGCACTGGTCATTGATCTGTTTGTTTTGGGACTTTCTGGTAATTGCATTTTCTCTCCGTACTGCGGCAGCCTCAAACATACATCAGGCAATGATATTTTTGATTTAAAAAGAAATACTTTATTATAAAGGGACTGGATAATGTGCCGATGATTATAATTAATTCATCCCACTTTAATCTTCATGCTGACCTACGGCACTAATGATTGTGGGTGATTACGGTAGATTTTATTAATACCAGCAATCATTGCAAGTCTGAAGTTACAGGTTCCTATTATATGATGTGTGCAACGATCGCAATACCTGACTTCAGGCCTCCAGTGGACCAGGTATTGAGATTCAAACACAGATGTTATTTTTTATTTATTTTCCTCACTTATATAGCGCCGTTAATTCCACTGCCATTATCGGCACTGTCCTCATATGGTTTCACAATCTAGATTCCCTATCAGTATGTCTTTGGTGTGTGGGAGAAAAATGGAGGACCCAGAGGAAACCCACGCAAACCCCTTGCAAATGTTGTCCTTGGTGGGATTGGAACCCAGGACCTCAGTCCTGCAAAGCAACAGTGCTAACCACTGAGCCACCATAGATTGTATACGAGTCTTGCACGAGGTGATTCACTTTCCGAATTCCTATTGACATTGATACAGGAAAGATATATATCTTGGTACCGTGTTAGCCAGTAGATAGAAAAATATTTAGAATTGAGAGTCCTCAGTGATTGATACCTTTTTAATGGCTAACTGAAAAGATGGTAACAAATTGCAAGTTTTCGAGACTACATATGTCTCTTCATCAGGCAAAGACTAAAAGAAATTCTGAAGAATCACATATTTATGCACAACGTAGCACAGAAAAAAAAAATAATAATAATGGGAAAAGCCATGGAAAAGACAGGTGACATGAAGCAGAATTACCATGAGTGATAAACAGTTATGTCCATAAATATTGGGCCAGTTGTTAGATAAAGATATTTTTTGTATTTTTGTCTCCAAAATCATAACATTATGGACATGAAATTACTTGTGTTAAAAGGTAGCTTCTAATCTCAGAGAGACAGAAGAGTCTGGGAACATAAACTGATGACGACCTTTGACACTCTCACTGCAGGAATGAATGTGTTGCATGGATTTATGTCTTTTTACATCAACTAAGGAACTTGCCCCTCAGACTATGAGGGGTCATCACAACAGAAACCCTAATCAGAGGACAATAAAACATTCCTTATCTAGGAGCTGGCCCAATATTTATGGACGTAACTGTTTATCACTCATGGTAATTCTGCTTCATGTCACTTGTCTTATCCATGGCTTTTCCCATTTTTTTTTTTCTCTGTGCCATGTTGTGCATAAATATGTGATTCTTCAGAATTTCTTTTAGTCTTTGCCTGATGAAGAGACCTGTGTAGTCTCGAAAGCTTGCAATTTGTTACCATCTTTTCAGTTAGCCATTAAAAGGTATCAACCACTGAGGACTCTCAATTCTAAATATTTTTCTATTGACATTGACACATTTTTGGTTTCCACTGCCATTTGATAAGTGTTGAGAAGAAACCAGATGATTGTAAAGTAATGAAACTCTACTAATTTCTGCAGACAATGTAAAGTGAAATATCTACAGCTCTGGCAAAAATGCATTGCAAAATGTTCAGTTTGGCAGATTTTTCTCTTTATATGTATTTTTGTGAGTAAAATGTAAATTTTTCATTTATTCTATAAACTTCTGACATGTCTCCGAATTTCCAAGCAATACATTTTGTATTTTTTTCTCTGAAAGTGCTTTCAGATCTCAAATAATGCAAAGAAAACAAGTTCATAACCATTTAGAAACAGCAATACTAATGTTTTATCTCAGGAAGAGTTCAGAAATCAATATTTTGTGGAATAACCATGATTTTTAGTCACAGCTTTCATGCGTCTTGGCATGCTTTCCACCAGTCTTTCACACTGCTCCTGGCGCAAAAATGTAAGCAGTTCTTCTTTGTTTGATGGCTTGTGACTATCCATCATCCTCTTGATTACATTCCAGAGGTTTTCAATGGGGTTCAGGTCTGAGATTGGGCTGCCCATGACAGGGTTTTCATGTGGTGGTCTCTTAATTTTTGCCAGAGCTGTATATACAGCCTTGCCAGGACCTTCCTCCTTAAGGCTATGTTTCCACGGTCAGGAAACATTCAGGATTTGCTGCGGATTGGACGCTGCGTACATCCGCAGCCTCCAAACCGCAGGGTCCAGGTGTTACAGCATAGTGGAGGGGATTTTATGAAATCCCTTCTCCACTGTGCGTGCAGGACTGCATGCGGCGGCCCTGCTTAACCGGACATGCGGCGCGTCTTTATAGACTGCAGCATGTCTGTTTATCTTGTGGAGACGCTCCGTCTCCGCAAGATAAATAACTCGGTCTATGAATACGATGCCGTGATCCGCATGTGTTCAATGGACACATGCGGAATCACCGTGCGTGTAACAGGGGGCGGCACTTTGGGCGGAGCGGGGTATCCGCTGCGTCCAAAGCGCAGGGAATCCTGAACGTGGAGACATACTTTTATTGCACTGCATTAGGCTATCTCATGCCTTATTGTGGAGGTCGTATTCAGAGATATAGGATATCTCTGCATAAAAGAAGCAGAAACTGTATGAAAACTGGAACTCTACGGGAAGAAGTGAGATGATGGAACGTTCTCATGTTATCACAGGACCATTCATTAAAAAGGAGATCAGACCATACTGTATCTGTATGAAATGCCAAAAACATTGGGAAGAAAAATGCTGCAATTCCTTGCTCTACATGGTGGAATATTCTATCACCGTTACCAATATCTGGATCTTTAGAAGTATGTTTCTATGAGATTATATAGAGAGGAAATATAGTATCCGTTCCCTTGTAGAAGCTGTTTTACATTTTGCTATGAGTAGTTGCTTCATTTTCTTTATTTTATCTTCTGCTTCTAACCATCAAATAGGATAAAAGTCTATAGGTTGTTTTTCCCGGGCTCTTGTAGAAGTTGCCCTCGGGGCATGTTGGGCAGCATGACTGCTTAGCTGCAGGCAAGTTCCAGGGAGTGGAGGAAGGAACCGGCTCTAGTGTGAAAGAGTGATTGTATTAGACCAAGTCTCAGATCGCTCTTCTCTAATTCTAGGGATGATATTGAAGATTTATTGCTGGAGGTATAATTAAATGTCGCAAGGTTATAGCACATCCGTGGTGCCAAGTGTACTTGCACATGAAGTGCAGGATGTGTTACTGACCGAAATGGGAAAAACAAACAATGATTTTGAGAGCTTGTATCTTTCAAAGGCTCCACTTTGGTGTAGATATGTTTTGAAAATGTTTTTTGTTTTGTTGGGTAGAGGAAGGGAGGGGGGTCAAGTAATTTTGTTTAATTGTTTTATTAAAGTTTTTAGGAGGCGCATGAATGAAAGAAGCAAAAGCAGTCATTTTGCTTTTGCCAGAGTTATTTTTTTCTTCTCATCATGGCATCCACTGTGCAGATTAAGTAATGTGCCATTTCTGTAATTAAGGTGACACCAATTATTTGGTTGTTATGTAAAAGACAAAATGAAAAAACTTATTTTTCCTTTCCCTTTTTTTTTTTAGTCCCACTAGGGGACTTGACCTTAAAAAAGTCTGATCACTCATGTAATATTATTCAATATAGCAGCGTATTATGCCTGTTGGCATAACTCTTGACAATCAATTAGACTTTTGCTTTGCAGCGCTGGAGTCCTTGGTTCACATCCCACCAAGGAAAACATCTGCAAGGAGTTTGTATGTTCTCCCCGTGTTTGCGTGGGTTTCCTCCAGGTTCTCCGGCTTCTTCCCTCACTCTAAAGACATACTGATAGGGAATCTAGATTGTGAGCCCCAACGGGGACAGTGATGATAATATCTGTAAAGCACTGTGGAATTAATGGTGATATGAGAGTAAAATAAATACAGACTAGAACCGCAGCCCTGCCCTGAAGGCCATTGTTTGCACCCCACCCCCACACTTTTATTAGTGTATCTGCACAACCATAATTGGGTGGGGAGAGGAGAGAGGGTGTTGCATGACAGAGGGAGCTTCCTGCCTGAGGGAGCTTCCTGCCTCTGTCTAACCACTTAGATGCCACTGTCACTATTGCCAATGGCATCTACACTGTGTGCAGAATTATTAGGCAAGTTGTATTTTAGAGGATTATTTTTATTATTGATCAACAACTATGTTCTCAATCAACCCGAAAGACTCATAAATATCAAATCTTAATATTTTTGGAAGTTGTAGTGTTTTTTTTTTTTATTTTTAGATTTAGATCTTAGGAGGATATCTGTTTGTGCAGGTAACTATTACTGTGCAGAATTATTAGGCAACTTAATAAAAAACAAATATATTCCCATCTCACTTGTTTCTTTTCACTAGGTAAACCAGTATAACTGCACAAAATTTAGAAATAAACATTTCTGACGTGCAAAAACAAAACCCCAAAAATTAGTGACCAATATAGCCGCCTTTCTTTATGATGACACTCAGCAGCCTCCATGCATAGATTTTGTCAGTTGCTTGATCTGTTTACGACCAACATTGCGTGCAGCGGCCACCACAGCCTCCCAGACACTGTTCCCAGAGGTGGACTGTTCTCCCTCCCTGTAGATCTCACATTTTATGAGGGACCACAGATTCTCCATGGGGTTCAGATCAGGTGAACAAGGGGGCCATGTCATTATTTTTTCTTCTTTGAGACCTTTACTGGTCAGCCACGCTGTGGAGTAGTTTGAGACATGTGATGGAGCATTGTCCTGCATGAAAATCATGTTTTTCTTGAACGATACTGACATCTTCCTGTACCACTGCTTGAAGAAGTTGTCTTCCAGAAACTGGCAGTAGGTCTGGGAGTGGAGCTTCACTCCATCCTCAACCTGAAAAGGTCCCACAAGCTTATCTTTGATGATACCAGCCCATACCAGTACCCCACCTCCACCTTGCGGGCGTCGAGTGGAGCTCTCTGCCACTTACTGATCCAGCCTCTGGCCCATCAAGAGTCACAATCATTTCATCAGTCCAAAAAACCTTTGAAAAGTCAGTGTTAAGATATTTCTTGGCCCAGTCTTGACGTTTTATCTTATGTTTCTTGTTCAAAGGTGGTTGTTTTTCAGCCTTCCTTACCTTGGCCATGTCCCTGAGTATCGCACACCTTGTGCTTTTTGTCACTCCGGTAACGTTGCAGCTCTGTAATATGGCAAAACTGGTGGGAAATGGCATCTTGGCAGCTTCACGCTTGATTTTCCACAATTCGTGGGCAGTTATTTTGTGCCTTTTTTGCCCAACACGCTTCTTGCGACCCTGTTGGCTTCTTTGCCATGAAACGCTTGATTGTTCAATGATCACGCTTCAAACGTTTGGCAATTTCAGGACTGCTGCATCCCTCTGCAAGACATCTCACAATTTTGGACTTTTTAGAGCCCGGCAAATCTCTCTTCTGACCCATTTTGCCAAAGGAAAGGAAGTTGCCTAATAATTCAGCACACCTTATATAGGGTTTTGATGTAATTAGACAATACCCCTCCTCATTACAGAGATGCACATCACCTGATTTACCTAATTGGTAGTTGGCTCTCAAGCCTGAACAGTAGGACAACATGTATAAAAAGTATCATGGGATCAAAATACAACTTGCCGAATAATTCTGCACACCGTGTAAGGGGATAGACTGTAGAACTGGTGTTGTCATTGCTTTACGCAGTTTTAGCAGATATTGAGCTATGCATGTAAGGCAGGGTTAACATTGCGTTAATGGCAATGCCCTGACGGCATCCGTTACATAGCGGCACTAGCACTATGTAACTGATGCGTTAGCGCACCCATTGACTGCCATTATGTAGCACATCGATAGCATGTCATAATCGGCATGCGTTAGTGATGTGCCGTCATTCTGTGACGGACCCTCGGACCTTAAAAGGCACTTGTCCGTTTAATGCAATGTGAACCTAGCCTTAGGAAGTACCCGTCCAATCCACATAGTGTATTTCTGTCGTGTCACCCAAAATATGAAGTAAAAAAATGTGAAATCAGACAAATCCAATTACCTACTAATTTCATCACTGCATCTTATGTGATTCAGTAATATGTGTGTGTCCTATGTACCTGACAACTAGGTATGCTTCTGATGAAACTCCTCCTTGACTTGGATCCATGTATTGGTGATCTGGACAGTCATGGCAATCCAGGGCTGTGGAGTAAGTTGGTGTCCTGGAAATTGAGGAGTCTGAGTCGGAGGTTTGGCTTACTGTCTCCACAGCCCTTATGGCATGGCTTGGTGGTGTTGGATGCACCGACACATAATGTCCCAGAGGTTCCCAATTAGATTCAGATCTGAGGAATGTGGTGGCCAGACAATGGTATCAACGTCTTCATCATCCGCAGACTACACGAGGCCAGGCATTATCCTGTACCAAGAGTAACCCAGAGCTAACTGCATCAGCATAAGGTCTTACAGTAGCTCTGAAGATTTCATCCATATATTCGATGGGCGTCAGAGTACCATTGATCATCACGTGGAGGATTGTGCGATACTCCAAGGATATGGAGACCATCCCTGCCCAACTGATCTTGCTGGATTATGATGCTGCTAACATAACGACTGCCACAGTGTCTCCAGGCTCTTTCACGTCTGTCACTTGTGTTCAGTGTGAACCTCTCATCTGTGAAGAAAATTGTCGGCTGTCTACTATGGAGTTTTTTGGAAAATCCACTACAGAAGATCAGGCCCTCCTGTCACCCTCATTGAATTGGATTGTGACCGTTTGGTGAGAAACCTGCACACCAGTAGTCACTGGAGATCATTTTGTAGACAGGTCTCCTGATCCTCCTCGCACAAAGGAGCTGATGCCCTTTCGTCGTCTAACGATCCATGTCCTGGTATCTGCTTCATGCAGTTGATATTGTACTAGGACGCAGCAAACCTTCTTGCCATCTTGAAGGAGGTGGACTACCTGTGCAACCAGAAAGGGCAGCAGGTACCACCTCATGCTGCCAGTAGTGACAAAGACCCCAGCAACACACAAAACTAGACACGAGTCAGGAAGGATAAGGAGAGTGGGGAATATTGTTTATGGCCAACAGCTGTAAAACCGTTCTTGTTTTGGGGGTTGTTCTGTTTTGGCCTCTCCAGTGCTCATTCGAATATGGTCCTATGCACAGTGCCCCTCTGCAGCCACTAAACAGTGGACGGATCTGTGCTATGTTCTAAAACTGATCACGTCCACAACACCAGGAACAGCTGGATCAGTGGAGGTTCCTTTTTTTCTTTCCAGATGCTGCAAAATCGATTTTTGAAATTACATTTGTTGCATGCTAATGTCTTGTAAAGTCATTTAGATATCAACGTATAGAAAAGCTAAGCTGCCATTTCTTTTTTTCCACCACCCTTTGAGTCCCTTGTGTGAGACAAGCACATTACAAATGGTGGTTGCTGTTGTTGTCGTTTACTTTCTCACTATACTGTATGAAAGAAGATAGAAAAGGGAACGGAGTAGTGATGATAGATTGGAGCGCCATCTTTTTCGCCTTTTGTGATCTGTCAATTTTGCATTACTCAGGTGTTTGTGACCAGAGTTTTGGGATACATGTAGCGGAGCTGGCTAACTTCCCAAAGCATGTGATTGAGAACGCCAAAGCAAAGGCCTTGGAGCTAGAAGAATTCCAGTTCGTCGGAACCGGAGGGGACAATGAGGATGAACCAGTCTGTAAGAAACGTCACGTAGAGAAACAGGTTTGTGGCATGGCTGACATTTAATTTTTTTTTTTTTTTTTTAACGAAGGACAGAGATATTGGTATAGTTTACCTGTAAAATACAATCTCTCAGAAGGAATTCACCCCACCCAACTACATATATGCACATGTAGCCCTTTCAAAAACAAGTCCAGCAGTGTTTTTACATGACTGGTCTGTTTCTCCTTTACTTAGAAATCAGTATTTGAATTGATATGTGAATGAGGCTTAAGAGCTATGGTAGATCTGAAGCCTCTGTCACTCCAGCTCTAGTCCTCGCTCAGCGCCGCCGCCTCCTGCTTGACTGACAGCCTCTATGCTATGGGACATCAGGTTAAAGGTGCTTACAGCCAATCAGGAAAAGGCTGCGCTGAGCGGGGAATAGAGCTGGAGTGACAGAGGTTTCATATCTACCATAGTCCTTCAGCCTCATTTGCATATCAATTCAAATGTAAACAAAAAAGAGAAGTAATTCAATCTATGACCTGTTACTCAGCTTTTTATGTTGATTATTTCTATACGCAGGGCAGCATAGAATAGTGGATGAACAATATATTGGGGGTGGTCTTCTAAGCTGAATGCATCACTATCAATTTGTGGCCAAAAAAAAAAAAAAATCTTGCATGCCTTTCACCCCACTTGGGCTCCAATTCATCAAGACCGATGTGTTTTTGTCCAGCCATCTTGATGAAGAGTGCGCTGAAGTAAGATGTACCAATTTCATTGAGAGCTATGCCTATTACTGAATTTGGCGCATCTTTCAGCTAGCAAGAAATATACTCGAGTCAGAGGCGTTCGTACATTTTATATTATGATGAATTTGTTGGCTTTCCTTGATCATGCCCCCTCCCAGCTAATCTTCCCACATTTTCCCACAAAGTTGACAATGCTGTCCGGAACAAAATACGACAAAAGTTTGAAAATTGCCACGTTTCAATCGGTTTTGCACTGGAATTCTGATGAATTGGGGCCTAGGTGATTTAAAGACTTTTTCCAACTTGCTTACAGGAAATCTGACACCAGGTTTTTGCCACTTAAAAATGATGTATGGAGAGAGACCCTACCAAATTCCTGCAGTATGTCACTTGATGGGCTGCTTGCTGTAGTTTTGATAATCTCCTGCTCATAAAAGTGATTTTATCACTAGATGACTAGTAATGCCAGGTAGTCCAACCGCGCTCTCACCACTGATTGGCAGCTGTACATGGAAAGCAGCCAATCAGTGGCATGGGCGGGGTTTATGCAGAGCTCAGCATTCAGAGAACTGCTACAACTGCAGCAGAGAAATCTGATTTATCACCATTGCAACAAGCAGCTCAGTAAGTGGCATATTGCTGGAATCAGGATCTCTGGCCCTACATCATGCTTCTGGCAGATGCGGTAGCAAAAACCTGATGACAGATTCTCTTTCACTGTGGTCCGTGAGTTGTGCAATAATGGCGCCAATTGTTTTGTATCCTCTTGTTTTGCATCAGTGCACTACTAGATGGTCTTCTAAAAAGACATTGCTCCTCTTTTTTTTACAGGAAGGTGAGAAGATCATTCAGGACTTTCTTTCCAGAGTCAAAGCTCTGCCGCTGACCGTAATGTCTGAGGACGACCTAAAACTCCAGCTCAACCAGCTAAAGGCCGGAGTTCTGGCAAAGAATAACAGTTTTGTAAATGAAGTTATTTCCCGTGCAAAGACAGTGCCCTGAAGAGCGGCCGGGAAGGCTCGGGGCCCGGGAACTGTGTATTCCCGGCTGCTTCCGCTATCTGTGAGCCTGCGATACCATGTGCTGCTCTACTGTAGAGGACAAAATAAAGAGGTTTTTCTACTTTTATGTTCTTTTGATCTCTACCCTGTTGCAGAGAATTGCCTTGTGTTAGCCAAAAAGCCATATTTCATTTCAAAGCGAGGGTGTTAAATGGATTGCAGTAGATAAAAGGGAAACAAGGCTCTTCTTTTCTTTTTTTTCTTTTTTTTTTTTTTCTTTCTTTTTACACCAGAAATGTTGCCATGAGTTTTACAACAAAACTATTACAACCCCTTAAAGAAAATTAGGGAAAAAATATTTTATTCTTGCATAAAGCTTCTTATTAGGTTCAGTAAAAATCAGTCCTTGTGATAAGACGTCTTCAGTCCCACCAGGAAAGTGGATGACCGCTGTGACATACTTTCCACAGTGAGCGACAATAGTTTGGTAGAATTGTCATTTGCAGCATTCGTTTAATTTTGTAGTTGTCTTCTTTCCTTGCCTTTTCCATCCGGTCTTTGCCAACAATTATGGTTTCTTCCATTTATGTGGCGCCTCTGCATTTTTATTTATTTTTTTTTTAAAACCAGCCTCTTTTCTTTTCCATCATTTATTCTCCGCCCCAATGCCATCCAGCCCCCAAGATCAGTCTGCGCTTTCTGGCCGACGGGCATCTTCTTGACTGATCTACATATTCCAACACTGTTACGAACGCTTGCTGCAATGTCAGGTGAGGAGGCAGCTGCAACATTATGGTTCCAATTGTGAGTTATCTAGATCTTAGGATGTGGCTACCTTGTTTTCATTTTTGTTTTTTGTTGTTGTTTTTTTAATACGTAACTTGACTTCCAGAAGGACCATGGTTCTACTGCCCCGAACTTACCAGTCTCATAGACCTATACAGTGGGTGAAATAACTATTGGACTTGTCACCATTTTTTGGACGTAAATATATTTCTAAAGGTGCTATTGACATGAAATTCTCACCAAATGTTGGCAACAACCCATCCAATCCACACAGGCAAAGAAATCAAACCATAAATGTCCATGAATTAAGGTACGTATAATAATGAGAAATATCAGAAATGGTCAGTCGGTGTACAAGTAGGATCCTCTAATGTAAAGTAGTAGATATTGACTTTGGGACTTGGGTAAATGAAGAAAAAGGAATTTTTTTTTATTCGATAAATACAGTCCAGAATGAGAAAACGTTTCAGTCCTAGCGCTGGACCTTCGTCAGTTTG
Organism: Ranitomeya imitator; assembly: GCF_032444005.1. NCBI lineage: Eukaryota > Metazoa > Chordata > Amphibia > Anura > Dendrobatidae > Ranitomeya > Ranitomeya imitator. The sequence goes on from NC_091286.1 coordinate 48,589,622, forward strand.
CAAGAAAAACCTTTGGGCTCAAACCACTAGTGCTTTGGAGTGTGTGGTGGACGCTGTCCAGTAGCCATGTCGGTAGTCCTTGGCCGCTGAACCGGAGCACTGCAAACTTCCTTCTGCTGTCGACATCCCTAGCGCCTCTTCTGATGTAATGATGTTCCAGCGGCCAACTAATAAGAGGAGGCACCAAGTAATGGTTCTCCGGTGCTCGGGACCAGAAACCACAGACCATGTGGCCACCGGACCCAGGGTCCTGCTATTATTTTTTTTCTCACCCCAAACTATAGATATGCAGAGGAGTTAATATATTGATGTAATCTCTGCACTATTGAGAATGGCAGCTGTAACTGCTTTGTGTATATTGTCATTTTTGCATAAAGGAAAGAAAAAATAAAGGTATAATCATATGCCAGCTGTAGGCAAAGCTGAAATAAATGCGCTATTTCAAATGTGTTTTCATGCTGCTGCTCCTGTCTTCAAGGTTATGCTACTGAAAACTTTTTAACTGAGCACCCCGGAGGCATCCCCCCGCTGATTTCATATAGTCGCATGATTTCATGCAGCATGGCAATCTACTATGGCTGTAGCTGCCAAAAGAGATCTACAGTACAGGAAGAGACTTTCATTATCCGAGATACCGGGGGAAACGCAAGTCCGTACTTATAGTATTTTTTTCATAATGACTTGGCTGTCCACCTCGCCATGTACAGTTTCCACATGCTTCCTTTACGCATAGTAACTCAATTTAGTTGTTCACTTTTTTTGTCAGGCATGTTCACATGGTTGTTTTTTTTCGACCTTAAGGCTGCGTGTCCACTTTCAGGATGGCCGGCGGTATCGTCGGAGCGGCAAACCCGCTCTGCGGTAAGCCCCGCCCCCTTTCTGGGACGCGGTGATGCCGGATGTGTTCATAGCACACATCCGGGATCATCGCTCTCCACCATAGGGCCCTGTGCTATATCTTGCGGTGCCGCAGCGTCGCCGCAAGATATACGGACATGCTGCGATCTGAAAAGACGCGCAGCATGTCCGGAGTCGCAGGGCCGCCGCGTGCGTGTTACCACGCATAGTGGAGATGGGATTTCATTAAATCCCCTCCACTATGCTGTAACATCTGGACGCTGCCTGTCTGACGCTGCGGCTCTATGCAGCGTCAGACACGCAGCGTTTCCTGCACGTGGAAACATACCCTAAGTAACCGTGAATTTGTTTTGATCATTTTGCAGGCATATGGAAGTAAATGAATGATATTGGAGGTCATCCTGGATTTTAGCATGTACATGCATTCATTGCATTGATCTAACTAACGATAGTAGTATATAATTTGACTTTTCTCTGGCATGTATTACATGATTGAGTTTCTTGTTTATGGAGGTCATTCATTTTAAATTAAAGACTAAGGCTATGTGCACACGTTCAGGATTTCTTGCAGAAATTTCCTGAGAAAATCCTGAGATTTTCTGCAAGAAATCTGCATGCATTTTTTGCGCGTTTTTGGTGCGTTTTTTTTGCGGATTTTTCCGGACATTTCCCAATGCATTATATAGTGGGAAATCCGCAAAAAATCTGCAAAATTAATGAACATGCTGTGGTTTTTTACCGCGATGCGTTTTTTTCGCGGAAAAAAAACGCATCATGTGCACAAAAATTGCGGAATTCATTACAAATGATGGGATGCATAATGTATGTTGTTTTTTTTGCGGTTTTATAGCGTTTTTATCGGGGAAAAAATGCGAAAAATCAGCAACGTGTGCACACAGCCTAAGGCTATGTGCACATGTAGGAAATGTGGTGCAGAATTTTCTGCACTAAATCTGCATCTCCTGGCAGAATCCGCAGGTGCAGATTTTGTGCAGTTTTTGTGTGTTTTTGTTGCAGATTTTGTGCAGTTTTGGTGCAGATTTTACCACTGCAGATTTATATCATGGAGGGGTGCAGAAACGCTGCAGAACTGCACAAAAGTGACATGCACTTCTTAGAAATCTGCAGCGTTTTATGCGCAGATTTTTCTGCACCATGTGCACAGCTGCTTTTTTTTTTTCCCACATTGATTTACATTGTACTGTAAATCACAGTGCAGTTCTGCAGCGTTTCTGCTGCAGAAACAAACGCTGCAGATCTTCACTAAATCTGCATCGTGTGCACATCTGTCACCATGTTTTTGCTATGTTGAAAGCAGCATAATGCAGCGTCTGAGACCCTGGTTCTAGCAATATATCATGTACTGAGCTGCTTGCTACGGATTTGAAAAAAATCCTAGTTTATTTGCTGCAGATCTAGCAGTTGTCTGAATCCTGAGCTCCGTATAGCCCCTTCCACTGATTGACAGCTTTGTCTGTACTTTGAGTAGGGAGAAATCAGCAAATCTGTGGTGGGGCGGCGTTATACAAAGCTCATGAATGTGGAGGATCACATGGCACATGTCAAGGGGATACTGCAAGAGGGGCCAGAGGAACTCGGCGTCTGGTTACACAAACTCCTGCACTGATTAGATCTGCTTCACCATTCTATTGAACAGTGCAGGTTTTTCTTGCTTTGTCATTGCAAGGGTTAATCAGTTCAGTTGATGTCCTAGAGCTCTCCATTCTGAATTATCTCAGCTGTTCTGTGTTGGCCACTCCCCTGTGGTATATATGCTTGCCACTTGGGCGTTGCCAGTGATAGCTCCCACTTCCTGGATTGGTGTTGAAGGAGAAGTTAAGTGTTTGGATTAGGTGGTTGGAGTGTTGTTCAGGAGATTTCTGCCTGATGTTAGTTTGCAAGTTTATCCTCATCCTCTGCCATTTGGTTTCTCCCTCCCATTTCTCCCTTGTTTCCCACTCTGTTGTGAGTGTATTTGTATAATTGTAGTTTTCTTTTATCCCCATCTGTCTACCCCTATCAGTCTGATTAGTGTAATCCTTTATCCCTGGGTGGGGGAGGGAAGAGATGGGGGTTAAGAGATAGGAGCATAGTAAGGTATGTGACCCTGGCATCTCCACCTTCTGGCGTATTTCGGGGACAGGGATAGCCTAGGGGGCCACTAGTTCAAGGGATCAGGTTGGTACCCCCAGTCCCTAGTCACTACGTGACAGTACGAGACATCTAGTAGATATAGAAAAACTGACTGAACAGCAATCTAATCTGAACTGGTGCAGAACCAAAAAAGTCATATAGCAAATAGATTAATGGCTGCACTCAAAATTAATCTGTGCTAGAGCAAGGAAATGTGCGATACATGAAATGTGAATAGCATAATGGCTTGTGAAATATATGAAAAAACACATGAGATTCTTAGCACAAGATTTGGCCAAAAGTTGTGAGCCCATCCACCAATCGTCAAGGTAATCTCAGAACGGATGGGTACCTGAGCTGACTGCCTAGTGTGAACACTTACCTATGGCTAATAACATGGTAAAGCCTGCTTATATAGGAAGCTCAGAACCAACTGTGTTAGGATGTAATTAAAATCACAACTCACAACTTTTGGTCAAATCTTGTGCTAAGAATCTCATGTGTTTTTTCATATATTTCACAAGCCATCATGCTATTCACATTTCATGTATCGCACATTTCCTTGCTCTAGCACAGATTAATTTTGAGTGCAGTACGAGACATCTAGTCCTCTAGTGATAATCTCCTACTGATAAAACACTGATTTTGTTGAAGCAACACACATCCTAGTGACACATCGCTGGAATCAGTGTCTCTGCCCTCACATCTTGCTGCTCTCGAATTACATTGCAAACACCTGCTGACAGATTCCATTTAATAATGACAAAGTAATTCATATGATAGGTCTCTATTAATACCAATAGATATGTAGCCATAAAATTCACTAAGCTATTTAATTTATGAAGTTATCTTCACATATTTAAATTTAGAAATGGATAACTATTTATGATATAACACAATTGCTTATAATTTACTAATAAATGGTCCCATAATTGATAAATAATTTATAATTCATATCCTATACAAAAATAATTGAATCATTCCAAAAATGTATCTTACATGTTAAATTTAGAAACCTTCTTGCATCAAGGACAAGTAATGGCTTCAGTTCCTTGTTTTGTTTTCTTCTTAATTTTTTTTTTGATTCAAATAAATTTTTATTAAGAATAACAAGATAAATGACATGTTACATTCTCATTTTCAATACAAAGCTTTTTTCCCCCCCTTCAAACATTCCCCTTCGATCCCACCACCCCCCAACCCCACCCAACAAAGCAGCTCACCTTGGTTAGCACTTCCATCATTAGACCAATATACTATCTAATCCCTCGGCCAATAATATAAGCCACATTTAACATTACCATTAATTAGGAACCTTAATTAACTCTCCCTCTATAATACCCCTATCCCATAGCAATCCACGGAGACCACATTTTATTGAACATTTCGATTTTCCCTCTTTTTTTTTTTATAAAACCCCTTTTCTAGTGTCAGGCCCTGCTTCACGTACTGGAGGAACTCTCCTCTTGACGGCGGTTCTTCCCTGATCCAATTTCGAGCTATTACCTTCCTAGCCATGTATAACAATCTGGCAATAGCTATCTTCAGGTTGTTATCCACTCCAATCTCATCCACACATCCCAACAAGCACACTATAGGATCCCTTGGCACCTACATCCATACGCACCTTCCATACGACTCAAAACTACCACCCAAAAAGCAGCCAGTCTCTGACACGTCCACATCATATGGAGTATATCAGCATCTGCAGTTTTACACCTCGGGCATTCAGAATCATCACGCAAACCAGCCTTGTATAGCACCATCGGTGACTTATAAACCCTGTGTATCACATAGAGCTGTGACAGTCTATACGGTTCGCTCAGTGACAATCGTGGGACCCATTCTAGCACCGACTCCCAAGTCTCACTCTCCATTGGACCCAGATCCCTCTCCCACTTAGCTCTCGCCATTATTGGAAACCCCAATAGGAAAGTGTGCAACAAATCTTTATACAAAGTAGATATGACTCCCCCAGTAGTCCCTTCATTACACACATACTCCAGTACTATATCCCTCTGAATTCCAGTACCTCCGTTTCTTCTCTGAGCTCCAAAAGCATGCCTCATCCGCAAATACTGAAATTCCCCCACAGTCCCAAGACCAAATTCCGCCTGTAATTGGGAAAATGATTTCAATTCACCTCGCTCAATTATTTGATACACGTACTGAATCCCTTTGACTTGCCATTCTGTCAGTACCCCCCGTGCCTCAAACTCCTGTAAGTTGCTGTTATGCCATAGCGGTGAGAATCTAGTCAAATCCGTGACCCCCCGTATATGTCTCAGCCTACCCCACAGCCTGCGTATCAACAACACAGTCGGGTATAATTTCCCCAGAGCCCCCAGGGATCCATCCTCCAAACATTGTACCACTGGCCTTCTTTTTGTCACCACTTCCATCAGCCGCTGTACCGCCCCAGATGACCCTTCATGCGCCCAGCCTTTTAAATGCTGACTCTGGGCTGCAAGAAAATATATTTCAGGGTTAGGCAATGCCAATCCCCCATCTTCCTTGGGTCGCTGAAGTGTCTCCAGTTTGATACGCGGATGCTGTCTCCCCCATATCAAATTCCTGAACAGAGAGTTAATCTGTCTAAATCTCCCGCGTGGTATCCAAACTGGCGCATTATGAAGAATATACAGTATTTTTGGCATCAAAATCATTTTAATAAGATTCACCCTACCTACCACAGATAAATGCAGTTTAAGCCAAGCATCCGCTTTCGCTTTAAGAACACCTAAGATTGGAGTCAGATTTCTATGTATATAGTCAGTAACAGGCATAGATACCCATATTCCAAGGTACTTAAATTGGCTAGTCACCTCCAGTCGCCCATCCTCCAGTGGCTCCCCACCATCATCATCCACCTTAAACAAGACAGACTTACTCCAGTTTATCCTAAGTCCCGACACCGATCCGAAACGCTCAATAATCCCAATGGCTCCCTCCAAGGACGTACCCGGGTCAGCCAGAAATAGCAGAATGTCATCCGCATACAACGCCACCCTTTCTTCAATCATCCCATATTTAAACCCAGTCACCTCATCAGACCGTCGAAGCTTAGCAGCCAGTGGTTCCACAGCCAGAGCAAACAAAAGAGGAGAGAGCGGACACCCCTGTCTCGTCCCTCTAGCCAGTTGTATGGTCCGTGATAACTCCCCATTTACCCTAACCCTAGCCATCGGCATCGAGTACATCAGTCGAATCCAGGATATGAACTGCGGTCCAAACCCCATACTCCGGAGCACCTGCCAGAGATATCCCCACTCCACACTATCGAACGCCTTATGAGCGTCTAAAGATGCAATAACTCTCTGGCCACAGTTGTCGGATCTGAGTTGCAAATTCATATACAGCCTTCGTAAGTTGATCGCAGTGGACCGATCAGGCATAAAGCCGGACTGGTCTGAATGCACCAGGCCGAAAATAACACTTGTCAACCTCATCGCCAACACCTTAGCCAGGAGTTTAACGTCTGTAGTAAGCAAGGAGATTGGCCGATATGAATCCGGCTGTGTCGGGTCCTTCCCCTCCTTAGGAATCACCACTATTATGGCCTCCCGCATAGATGCCGGTAGACGACCGCCACTCCTAGCCTCCTCCAGAAGTACCCTTAATTTAGGGATCAGCACTTCCCCAAAGTTTTTATAAATTTCAGCAGGAAATCCATCTACGCCAGGTGCCTTCCCATTAGACATAGACTGCAGTGCCCGACCCAACTCCTCCTCCGTGATGGGAGCTTCCAAATCTTCTCTATCTATGTCACTCAGCCTTGGGAGCTCCAATTCCTCAAGGAACGCCACCGTGTCCTCCACCGACCCATCTACCTGAGAGGAATATAGGTCCGCAAAAATGTCTTGTTTTCTTCTTAATTAGCGGGTACACATGCATAATACCAAATCTTTACTGTCTCAATTAACTCTTGGTGCATGCACACTCTGAAAAATGTTTACTCCAAGGACTCACAATTTGCAGACGTGCAGCGTTTTCTAGATCTATTCATCTGGACCTACTTGTAGAGGAGGCATGTCTGAAGCATTAGAGAAGGTTGCATTTATGCTGAAAGATGGTGTACGAGCGTTCTTGAGAACAGGCTGCCCATCACCCGATGAATGATCAAATCCCTTGTTCAACAGCACAAAGTATCATCCTTCTCGGTGGTGCATCATCCTGGATTTGCGCTGTCGAGAACAATATCCGCCTATGAGGCAGCAGATTGTGTTATAGACACTTCCCTCCACCATGTAAGTTGCGTTCCTCTGCTCACCTTCCTCTTAAAGAGAACCTGTCATGTTGGAAATTTATTTTCCTGCAGATATAGGGTTAATTTACAGGTAAATGGTGTTAAAATTCAAGCCTGCTGGCCTACCTTACTGGAGACCATTAACTTAAATCCTCGCGGTAGCCCATGGTTTACAGTCAGTGATCACTTTACTGTCCAATTGATTGTCAGCGTGTGCGCACAGAGCTTGCTGTTATAAAAGCAAGCGGCTTCAGGGAGGACATAAAGTAATTTTCTCTCTGTAGTCATGCTTCCGATAAGGCAGGCATGATTTTTAACGCCATTTACCCTGCAGATTAACCCTAAATCTATTGGTAAATAGTGTTTGCCAACATGAAATGTTCCCTTTAAACTTTAATGCAGATGCTTTCTGTAATCACAGTACTTAATTTGATAGCAAGTGTGCGGCCCGCAAGTAAATGAATCTAGTAAATGGCAAAGGTGATTCTTTTTAATGTTTTCTTAAAAATGACAAAAAATATCTGCATTAAAATTCTGCATTTTTCTAAGAAAAGTTTATTATATTACGGTATATTACAGCTACTCCTCAGCGTTTATGCAGCTCTGACAGTTTATCTTTCACAGACCTGAACCCATGTAGTAATCATCTAGTATCTACAGGAGCGTAAATTGCTCTTGTTGACATAGACTTGTCAATTGCAGCCCCACTTCTTGATTATATCAACAGTGATTTTTTTTTTTTCTTTTGTCTTTTCATGGCCCGCGCTGCTCGGATCTGTAATTGAAAGAAAAGTGCAGGAAATATGTGTATTACTGATGTGCTGAAAAAAAAAAATCACACTTGTCCTATGGTGCCAATATTTGCAGACCCATTAATGATGATGATTTTATTTAAGCATTGTTTACTGTGCAGCCGGATGTTAATGCTATGTTTTGATGATTAATAATACATGACCCAGTACATATGTGCCAGGTTGTATACAAAGTCAGTGTTAGGTGGAATGTCCACATCGCCATACAAGTGGGTGATGGGGTGATAAAAAATAAGCACTAATAATCACAATATAAAACCATGTATAGCTTTAATGTCAGTTTGGATGTATGGTCGGAAATGCCTTCATATGCATTCTTAGGCCATGTAAGTTGAGTGTCTGTTAGTGGTGGTCCATTCCCCAATACAGGGCCCCGTTCACATTAGATAGCTCTCAGGTGGATTAGGCTACTTTCACACTAGCGTTAACTGCAATCCGTCACAATGCGTCGTTTTGCAGAAAAAACGCATCCTGCAAAAGTGTTTGCAGGATGCGTTTTTTCTCCATTGACTAACATTACGCGACGCATTGCGACGGATTGCCATGTGTTTCGGCCGACCGTCGGCCACAAAAAACGTTCCATGTAACATTTTTTGCAGCCGACGGACCGTCTTTTCCGACCGCGCATGTGCGGCCGGAACTCCTCCCCCACCTCCCCGCACCTCACAATGGGGCAGCGGATGCGCTGAAAAGCAGCATCCGCTGCACCCGTTGTGCGGCGGAGGCAACGCTAGCGTCGGTAACCTCGGCCCGACGCTAGTGTGAAAGAAGCCTTAACGTTGGGCTGACCAGACTTTTCTGGCTGTAGCATATTTCCAAGGAGAGCAAGAAAATCAGAAGCTAAAATTCAGCAGGCTGGATCATTTTTTCTCGGACATCATTTGTCTGCGAGTTGGGAGACGTCCATAAACATTAGATTGTGAGACGGTCCCACCAATATCTGTGGGATTTTCTGAATTTAATCAAATATTTAATTGGGCTAGAAGTACTGCTAGGGCTCATAGTCCTCTGCGTTTAAAACGGATGAATGCGATCCTATAAAAAAAATCGGATTGCACTCTGATGTTATTCCTCTAATTCCCTTCTTATCTGCAATTTTTTTCTTAGATCAGACTGAGGAAAAAAATGCAGCATGCTGCAAAGGGCCTCGTATATCAGATGAGACTCATCAATGCAAGTCAATGGGTGTGAGAAAAAAATTGCATCACGCACGGACCATTTTTACTCACCCATCTCATAGCAAACCTGATATTTCATCAGCTGAGTACAGTAAATTCACAGCATGAACCGTCAGATTACAATAGAAGAGATATTTGTATGTTAAAAAAAATGGCTTGTGGTTCCATTAATTTTGAATAACCAGCTGAGGGAAAGCCAACAGCTGGGGGCTGATGTTTATAGAAAATTCTCAATGCTAACGATGATGTCCATGAGGTGACCGGGGTTCATCGGATATGAACTCTGGTGACCTTTCTGTCTGTGTGTTCCGGCTGGCTTGCTGATTGGTCAAATTATGCCATCTCTCAACAAACCACCTGGATGTACAGTACAGACCAAAAGTTTGGACACACCTTCTCATCTAAAGATTTTTCTGTATTTTCATGACTATGAAAATTGTAAATTCACACTGAAGGCATCAAAACTATGAATTAACACATGTGGAATTATATACTTAACAAAAAAGTGTGAAACAAATGAAAATATGTTTTATATTCTAGGTTCTTCAAAGACGCCATACACTAGAGATCCACAACCTTTTTGTCATCTCCCAACATGTAGGGGCAGCTGCCTGATAGCCTGTGGCTGGAATACTGGGTGTCACCCTTTCACATCTGGAGTGCTGAATTTAATAATAATCTTTTATATAGCGCTAACATATTCCGCAGGGCTTTACAGTTTGCACACATTATAATCGCTGTCCCCGATGGGGCTCACAATCTAAATTCCCTATCCGTATGTCTTTGGAATGTGGGAGGAAACCCATGCAAACACAGGGAGAACATACAAACTCCTTGCAGATGTTGTCCTTGGTGGGATTTGAACCCAGGACTCCAGTGCTGCAAGGCTGCTGTGCTAACCACTGAGCCACTGTGCTGCCCTGAATTTGCTGATCCTCGCCCTACACAATGACCCCTGCACTCTTTCCTGTCTTCTTACAAGCCATGTGTTTGTCGCATGACCAGGAGAGGTAAAAACCCACTGGAAGCCAAAAAATTTCAGTTTTTAGAACTAGAAAAAGATCTTAAGGAGATTTTGTCAGCACAAAATGACTTCAAACAAAGCATAGGCACTTGGTGCACCTTTGGCATGGCCAAAACAGTTTGGCTTATCTTCCCACCTACTTGTTTTCAATCTATCACCGCCATCCTCTTTTTTTTATTTATTTATTATTATTATTTATTTTTTATTGTCGACTCAGGCTTTACAAGACCGAAAGGATGGCAGAAATAGCTGGGAAGCCGCATTGAACTGTTTGGCTACACCAAGGGTGCACTAAGCGTGTGCTTGGTTTGACCAACTTCAAATTATGCAAACCTGTATTTGCTGAAACGTGGATCCCCATTTAAATCAATGTCATCATGTGTTATTGAGCTGTCACATTTCGCCACTGAGCTGATTAATGTTGATTCACAGAAATGTGCTTAGACCCCTTAGGAATATAAGCTGACTCCACATGATTGTCTTTAACCCCGTGATAGATTTACTAGTTATACCAATGAGTCACAGTGTGCCACATAAGCATTTTGTTTCACTTCAGGTTGGGCGAAGCATCTGCCATTGGTGATGCGGAATTTAATTAAAAATATAGATTGCTTGCACTGTATGTGTGATGTATTGACTGTACACTGCATGAGCGTCTGATTGTGTTAGGCTTTTTATTCTGCTTATTACCTGTAATGTAAGGGCCGGATGTTACAGCATAGTGGATGGCCATTATGCATGCATAGTCGAGTGCGCATCAAACAATGACATGCGGTGCGTCTTTCAAAACTGTAGCAAGTCAATTTCACAGAAATTACATCAAGAGAATGTAGTAAAATGTACCTGCGCTCGTTAGAAGGCAGTGCTTTGGACACAGCAAACAGATCCAACACCCCCAGCGATCAAATGACATCGCTGGCTGCAGGCCTGAAGTACTCCCCTGTGGAACTGGCCATCTTTGGGTAGTGACCATTGCAGGATACTACACCCCCATCTCCTATTCAAATCAATGGGAGGCGGATGCGTAGTACCTTGACGACACGGTCACTACCGGAAGACGGCCAACTCCACAAGTGAGTACTTCCTGGTGGTTGACCCTGAAAACAGCTGATCGGCAGGGATGCCGGGCAACTAATCACACATTGATGACCTGTTCTAAGGATAGGTCATCAGTGAAAAGTAGTAGACAAGCTCGTTAAATACTCATTGTGGAATCTTAACTTATAAAGTTGCAAGCTCTATTTAATTTTGTGTGACTAAAGGTACCGTCACACTCAGCGACGCTGCAGCGATATAGACAACGAGCCGATCGCTGCAGCGTCGCTGTTTAGGTCGCTGTAGAGACGTCAAACACAGCAACAGCTGAACGATGCAGGAGCGATCCAGTGACGTAACGGCGACTCACTTATCGTTCTCGCTGGTTGTTAGCTCCATGAAAAACCATTGCAGGCATCGTTGCTTTTGCTGTCAAACATGACGAATCACGCCGACCTGACGACCAAATAAAGTTCTGGACTTCTAGCTCCGACCAGCGATGTCACAGCGGGATCCTGATCGCTGCTAAAAGTCAAACACAACGAGATCACTATCCAGGAAGCTGCAACGTCACGGATCGCCGTCGTTCTTGTTGGAAAGTTGCTCAGTGTGAAGGTACCTTAACATTTTCTTAAGATTTTCCAACATAAAAAAAATCACTGAGGTGGAGACTGGAGTTCATTTGCGCACAATTTTTTTTTTTAAAAAAATATAGGAAGGGACCTGCACAGCTACAGTATCTTAAAAAAACAAATCCAATAATAAATCTATCTACCCAATAAACACTGTAGTGGACAACCTCTTTCAGATACATTTGTTGGAATGTTGGAAGTAGTAATTTTGCTCTAAATTAGGCGACTTGCTCACTACTGTAGTTTGGGTCCCTACAGCCTACACCCAAAATATAGGGGCCGTACCCGGCTTGAACTCCAGGTTTTTGGGATTTTTTTACACATCAGAAAAACACTTACACAAATATCTTTTTTTCTCTAAAACTTGCAATAAACTCCCATCAAAAGTGAAGGAAGGGAAGATGTGTCTTCTGTTCAGTACGTTGTGCATATCGTTGTCAGATGATTGGAACATATTTGTCCCCTTTTTTTTTTGCCGCACAGCTGTTATCTGTAGTCTGTTTCCGATCTGTCAGGAAAATGCTGCTAGTTTAATATGCAATGTTCGTTGGAGCGGTAAGATAAAGGCTGCCTGACTACTGAAGGCTTGTGTCTCATGGCAAACACTTCCTCACAATGAGGTGTCTACCGAAACAAACAGTTTTGTCAAATGTATTCACTTAAGGTACTGTCACACTAAGCGACGCTGCAGCGATACCGACAACGATCCGGATCGCTGCAGCGACATCACAGCAGGATTCTGATCGCTGCTGCCTGTCACACTGGACGATATCGCTAGCCAGGACGCTGCAACGTCACGGATCGCTAGCGATATCGTCTAGTGTGACGGTACCTTTAGAGGGGTTTTCCAGGCTTAAAGGAGATGTTTTCATACATTTTTGATATAGCCACAGGGTATGCAGTAGATCCGGGTACCACCAATAAGACCTCTATATACTTGGAGAATAGGACTCCGACATGTGCCAAAGTCCGAGGTGTTGTGCGCCTCTCATGTGCCGCGGTCGGTGAAGATGCACACCTCTCGTGTGTTGCGGTCAGTGAAGAAGTAGTAAAGGTATTGGCCAGCACTATATGGCGAGGTGCTGGTGTAACGGGCCAAATGACCCTTAGTCCATTCAATGAAAATTCACTCAGTATTTTTGTGGTGATGCCAAAAAATATTTATTTTTCACTGCGTGGGAACAGAAAAAAATAGAAATAGGTAAAGCGCAGGAGAAAATTTAAGCGACTATATTTGACTGATGTTTTGACCTCTCCCAGGTCTTATTCAATACGTCGCTGTAAGAAAAGAAAGGACACATAAGTAACATGTTCACACAATAGGATAAAATCAATTAACCGTGACAAATAACAAAAAAAATTCCATATATTACAATCCCAAATCTGTATATATAGGCATAGCAGCATTACATTATCCATATATTACATTGTGCAGATGAAAAGTGTAGCAATAATGGCATTAAGCCTGAGAACCTTCCACATACCGTGGATGAGGTAGGGTAGACACTATAAAGTCAGTCCCAACATAATGACTGGTGTTCAAATCCTAATGCTTACTCAGTAATTTGTTAGTCATGGAGGTAGATACAAGTCACAAAGTCACCTAGTCCCAGTACAATAATGATTGACTTGTTAATATCTAATACTTGGTAATTCCTTAGTCATGGAGATAGATTATTATTATTTATTATAGTTAGTGATGAGCGAGTGTACTCGTTGCTCGGGTTTTCCAGAGCACGTTCGGGTGATCTCCGAGTATTTATGACTTCTCGGAGATTTAGCTTTCAGCGCGGCAGCTGAATGATTTACAGCTACTAGCCAGCTTGATTACATGTGGGGATTCCCTAGCAACCAGGCAACCCCCACATGTGCTCAGCCTGGCTAGTAGCATGATAAGAGATATCATGGATAAGTAGGTAGAGTGGGGTTGCTCTACCTTTAAATCACATCACTGTCGGCGCTCCCGCACCTTGTCTGGCCGCCTGCTGCTGGTGTATCAGGGGAATGAAATTGGAGGTTTATATGTGGCAGCTAGGCGTCCCAGCAGGAAGTGAGTCACCGGAAGGGATATGGCTACCTTCTGCACCCCCATTCTAGGACCTGGGTGGATTCATAGTGATGCCCCGGGGGGGGGGGGGGGGGGGGAGGTGGAGCGGGGGGGTTCGTGGCCGGAGGCTGTATGTGACTACATGCCTGTAGGAAAAACATAAACATGAGACCCCTGTGACCAGCGTTGACTAATTAAAGGGAGGGAGGAGGAGATATAACATACAGCAGAACTTGCAGTCTCTGGTGGTGCAATAATATAGGGATTACATTATCTTAATGGAAATGGAGGACAGATGGTGAGCATGTCATGGGCATGTAGGCTATAGAGACTGGCATTCTTAAGGGAGCATGTTTATAGGATACACTCTATGGCATGAGGTTCTATTTATTTTTTTATTTGTTTTTTTTTTTAAATAAAATGATAAAAAAAATGAACAAAGGAGGAGTTTCCCTGTCATGACGGGTGTGTAGAAAGTCCAAAGCTTGTGGGCTAAGGAGGCAATAGTGCCCCCTCCTGTAGGGAACATAACAGAATGTATTATGTTGTAACAAAATTGTTCTATGGTATTAGCTCCTATTGATAAAATAGTGAAGGGGTCGCACTGTCATCGTAGACGTGTAATGAGTCCCACACATGCGGGCTACGGGTAAGTGAGAGTATTAATGGGTATAGGTAGTTTGCCCAAGAGGGGTCCATCCAGGTTGGGTATGTGGAGTATAGAGGTACTCACCTGGGTTACAGACAGGGATCATTTTCTCTGTGGGAAGAGGAGTGAGAATTAGTGAGACCAGTCAATCTCTCTATTAAGTCCCCAGGGTGTCAAGGTACATAAGGTGTGTATCCAATAGGCTTCTCTTCTCTTGAGCATTTTAATGTGGTCGCCACCACGTCTGGGTCTGGGGACCTGCTCAATGACCTGGAATCGCAGTTGTGCAGCTGTGTGGTTTGTGCTCATGAAATGGTCAGGTAAGGGCAGCCATGTCTTGCCACAACATATAGTTGACTTTCGGCTTGCAATGCGGTCCTTAACATGCTGGGTTGTTTCCCATACATAGAGTAACCTGCAAGGACATTTCACGACGTAGACCACAAAGTTAGAATCACACGTGTAAAAGCCTTTTATGGGATATGTTTTGCCTGTCCTGGGGTGTGTGATGTGGTCCGCCTTAATGACATTGGAGCATGCCTCACAGCTCGGGCATGGATAGGTGACATTTCTGCAGCTACCTATGTAGCTTTGTGTGGGGATCTTATTGAGACTGCCAATATCAGCCCTAACTAGTCTATCACGTATAATGGGGGGTCTCTTAATACACATTAATGTGGGTGACCTAAAAGCCTCTATATTGGGGTACGCTTTGGCTAAGAGGGGCCAATGTTTTTTAATGGTGGCCTGGACTTTAGGTATCATAGGATGGTATACATGTACAATAGAGACTCTGTCATTATTGGCTGAGGGCTGTGTAGTGAAGACTCGAGATTCCTCTTTTTCTAATAAGGTCCTGGGATAGGCCTGGTCCCTGAACTTTTGTGACATGTTTTGTGATCTGTTCTTAAGTATCCCCTTGTCAGAGACCATGCGCGAGTCCCTCTCAAATTGAGAACGGGGGAGGTTTTTTTTAGTAGACTTAGGGTGACAGCTCAAAGTGTAGGAGAATGATACAATCTGTGGGTTTAGAGTAAAGATCCGTTGTGAGTTTGCCATTGGGGTCTTTTCTTGATACATTGGTCACAAAATTAATTAGAGTGAAATAATTGTTTCATGTACTCAAAACAGATCTTTTTACTTTGATATCACAATATAAACTGCATATATTATTTCTTAGGCCTAATGAGGTTTGTGTAGTTATTCTTACAATGAAAGTCCATGTCACGATGACTGTATAAAACATTTTGAAACTTTGAACCCAATCTCCAATCACTTCGCCCGATAGTCGCTTCATCATTATTCTTCCTGCTGCTGCTGAGATCTCACCCTGCTCAGTACAAGGTGAAGCCGCCTTTTCAGGCTGATAAGGTGGAGATTAAATATATTTGGTTTATGAGATTTCTCTCTCAGCTGGACTCATAAAGTGCTAATTTTATTATCAGGATTACACAATCATTCTTGTAGTCTCATCAGGCCTAATACATCTAATAATAATATACACTTATACACATACTGCTTTATGAAATCTAGATTGCTTTGTGTTTTTGTTTAAATAACATGTTGGATTTATTCTCTTGTTCTTTACGATCACGGCCAAAATGCAATAAGATATAATGTGCAGCCTTGAGTAAGATACATCGCTTTATTAACAAATATAATAATAGAAACAATTACCGTATATGTAATTTCTGCTTGCCATGTACAACACCAGACCACCAGTCAGCAGATGTCACATCAATAGTGCCTCTCATCTTCGGATGCAGGAAGGAGAGGTTCTAGATCACCCCTTTAAGTACACTGTCTGCAGAATTATTAGGCGAGTTGTATTTTGATCACATGATACTTTTTATACATGTTGCCCTACTCCAAGCTGTTCAGGCTTGAGAGCCAGCTACCAATTAAGTAAATCAGGTGATGTGCATCTCTGTAATGAGGAGGGGTGTTGTCTAATGACATCAAAACCCTATATAAGGTGTGCTTAATTATTAGGCAACTTCCTTTCCTTTGGCAAAATGGGTTAGAAGAGAGATTTGACGGGCTCTAAAAAGTCCAAAATTGTGAGATGTCTTGCAGAGGGATGCAGCAGTCTTGAAATTGCCAAAGTTTGGAACCGTGATCACCGAACAATCAAGTGTTTAATGGCAAATAGCCAACAGGGTCACAAGAAGTGTGTTGGGCAAAAAAGGCGCAAAATAACTGCCCATAAATTGAGGAAAATCAAGCGTGAAGCTGCCAAGATGCCATTTGCCACCAGTTTTGCCATATTACAGAGCTGCAACGTTACTGGAGTAACAAAAAGCACAAGGTGTGAGATACTCGGGGACATGGCCAAGGTAAGAAAGGCTGAACAACGACCACCTGTGAACAAGAAACATAAGATAAAACGTCAAGACTGGGCCAAGAAATATCTTAAGACTGACTTTTCAAAGGTTTTATGGACTGATGACATGAGAGTGACTCTTGATGGGCCAGATGGATGGGCCAGAGGCTGGATCAGTAAAGGGCAGAGAGCTCCACTCCAACTCAGACGCCAGCAAGGTGGAGGTGGGGGACTGGTATGGGCTGGTATCATCAAAGATGAACTTGTGGGACCTTTTCGGGTTGAGGATAGAGTGAAGCTCAACTCCCAGACCTACTGCCAGCTTCTAGAAGACAACTTCTTCAAGCAGTGGTACAGGAAGAAGTCGGTATGATTTTCATGCAGGACAATGCTCCATCACAGCCTCCAACCACTCGACAGCGTGGCTGGCCAGTAAAGGTGTCAAAGAAGAAAAAATAATGACATGGCGCCCTTGTTCACCTGATTTGAACCCCATAGAGAACCTGTGGTCCCTCATAAAATGTGAGATCTACAGGGAGGGAAAACAGTCCACCTCTCGGAGCAGTGTCTGGGAGACTGTGGTGGCTGCTGCACGCAATGTTCCTCGTACACAGATCAAGCAACTGACAGAATCTATGGATGGAAGGCTGATGAGTGTCATCATAAATAAAAGTAGCTATATTGGTCACTAATTTTTGGGGGTTTTGTTTTTGCATGTCAGAAATGTTTATTTCTAAATTTTATGCAGTTATATTGGTTTACCTGGTGAAAATAAACAAGTGAGATGGGAATATATTTGGTGTTTATTAAGTTGCCTAATAATTCTGCAGAGTAATAGTTACCTGCACAAACAGATATCCTCCTAAGATAGCCAAATCTAAACAAAACCCCACTCCGACTTCCAAAAATATTAAGCTTTGATATTTGAGTCTTTTTGGTTGATTGAGAACATAGTTGGTGATCAATGATAAAAATCCTCTAAAATACAACTTGCCTAATAATTCTGCACACAGTGTATTTGAGATTGACAATTGAAGCTACACCTTAAGAGTTCCTGTAACAAATGGAGATTAAATAAAAAACTAAAAGTGCAAAATGATTGGTTGGTAAAGACGACTGCTCCACTTTTACGCCTTTGGTCTACTTTAGAGAAATCTTCCCTATATTACTTGGTTAGCTGGAGGGGACATTGCTGGTAATAACGATAGTAGGAAGTGCTGTGTGCGCACTATACAGTACTGAACACCTCTAGATGTGTGACCCTGGAGCAGTCATTTGCAAATGTGGGATATATACAAAGCTCTTGTCTGTATTAGCGATTCCGGTATTGTAGCAGACAATACATGATGTGAAAGTCAATGCAGTCTTTTATAAAATTGTGTCAGGTCAACAGGCCGCTCATCCAACTCAATAACAGTATCATGGCTGCTTGGAACTTATGAAACAGAATTGGATTTATCATAGAAGTCGCTTTTTTTTTTATTCAATATGGTTATTGCCTCCGTAATTCATAAAATAAGGGCAGAAACAGGCCTGTATTTTTCCTCTGTTCTGTTATCATTGTTTACCACTAACCTGGAAACAAGGTTTCTTATCGGGTTTTCTGGCATTTTCAATTTTGTTTTTTGTTTTTTAATCTTTATTTATATATAGCGCTAACATATTCCGCAGCGCTTTACAGGTTGCACACATTATCATCGCTGTCCACGATGGGGATCACAATCTAGATTCCCTATCAGTATGTCTTTGGTATGTGGGAGGAAACCGGAGAACCCGGAGGAAACCCACGCAAACACAGGGAGAACATACAAACTCCTTGCAGATGTTGTCCAAGGTTGGATTACAACCCAGGACTCCAGAGCTGCAAGGCTGCAGTGCTATCCACTGAGCCACCGTGCTGTTTTTCTTAAATGGCCACAGTGTGAACGTGCTCTTACACTTTGCACGTTTACCAACTTATGCTCCGGCTCATTTCTTTGGTTTTGTTTTAGGTTTATTTTGTACAAACAGGGCATCACCTCCCTTTCTCTAAGCTAGGCATTTCATCTATTTAGCTTCCCATACCAGGTGTCTGAGCTAGTTGGGCTCCCGTCCTGCTCTGCCCTTATTCACATTGAATTCGGTTGATATAAGGTAAGGTTTTAATTCTAGAGAAAGAACAATCACCTTGTTGTGAAGGGCTGACCTGTTTTGATCAAAATAGTGGTAACTAAGTACCCTATGGAATTTACATGTACTATTACTATTTACTTACTATAGGGTATATGCTCAGTGTGTTTGCTTTTTTTTTTTTTTAATGTGAAATGGCCAAAGTGTGAAGGTGCACCTTCTCTTTGCACGTACATCCGCTTATGCTCTGGTTCATTTCTTGGTTCAATTTTCTGACTTGGTAAACTAATAGCAGCTCTCTTCTCCAAAATGGGGTAAATGAAAAGCACCACAAGACTCAGGGTGCTTGCAGTTGTAAAACTCAGATTAAAACATTTAGAAGCAACTATATCACCCCATAGTATATAGTAGATTGACACTTTACAACCAACTATTTTTTTTGACCCTTCTGTGTGTATATTGTATTTTACTATGTCCTCCCACAGTAGATGAATCCTTTACGAGCAGCTATTTCCTTGTCATTCATGAGTATATTATATTGAATGTCCCCTACTAAAAATTAACCCTTTATAAGCAGCTTTTTCCTTGTCATCTGAGTGTACGTAGTATTTTATTATGTCCTCCCATAGTAGATAAAAATGTTACCAGTAGCTATATCTTCATCATCTCTGTGGATATTGTATTATACTATGTACCCCCTCCCCATAGCGGATTAACTTTTTACAAGCAGCTATTTCTTATTTCCAACATCGTATCACTCAACTGATATATAACAATACAGTATTCTGTATGAAGTAAAATTTAGGCCCCTGACAGTGGAGGTGAGGAAAGCTTCCAGCTTGTGTTTTGCTGATCCACCGACCATTGGGATATATTTGGTTTATACACTAAAGGCCACACACACACTAAATGTTTGTCGAAATTGCTGATATTGAGAGGTTTGGCCAACAGTATGTTCATGGGGGCTCCAGAATCCTCCCTGACAGATGATGTCAGAGGAGATAAGTATCCGGCATATCTGATTTCGGACGGCCAATGCTATTTATTATACGATAAGCCGGTAGAGGATGAGGGTGGCAAAAGTTCCCTCATAGAGAACACAGGAGCTCTCTGCGGAGTGATCATTCCAGTTTATGGGAGAGATAGCTTCCGGACGAACATTTGCCCAAACCATCATACAGCGACAGTTATCTAAAAGTATGTGGTGTCTAATACAGACGAGTAGAGCTGGATTGCAGGTCCTTCCCGAGACCAGGGGGCGGCATACAGAGGCTTATCTGTGAATATTTTATAATGTTGCTACCTTGCTTTATCTAGTAATTATTAACTTGCGTATCCTCGGATAACAATAACATGACTCTGTTGACTGCGTCCTCTGTTCTCAACAAGGCCAACACGTGCGCTGCAGACAATGGTCAGTCAATGTGCTCTACCGTACAGTCCATAAGCTGAACTATTTTATGATCTTTTTAATACGAAAAATCACATAGAAAAGCCTAAATAATAAAAGAAAAACAAAGTAAAAAATGTTTTTAACGAAAACCCAAATTAGACAATCTGTCATTCCCTTTACTATGGTCGCAGTAGGAGTTATTAGGATATATTTGCATATGGTTAGCTGCAGGCTTTGCAAGAATATCAATTTCTGCCAGTGTCACGCTCTGCCAGGTTTGTGCCAGTTTATAAACATGCCCTTGTGCACCGGAGGGAGCCATGCAAAACAGGTGTAGCCCTAGTATTTAAGTGAAATAGACAGATGGTTTGCATGGCGCTGTCTGGGATTAACCTTGGGCCATTTCAAGATATTCTGTGCTTCAGAAATGAGAATGTACAGTATGAATACATGCACTATATTAATATATTAAGTCTTCACTCACTATTAAATATTGCAAAGCCTTAATATACTAATTTCTCGTAGAATATTTCCTAATTTTAATGGTAAAATTGAATGGGTTAAAACCCCCACAAATCTTGAGGTCTACATTCACCTTTATGCACCATTTGACTTTTTGCCTATAAAGTTATTCTACATAAAAAGTTGGAGAATTTTGTAAATTACATTCCACATCTCATGCACTGATCCAATATATATTACAGTCCAAAGCTTTATACATAATTCTGCAGTCTTCACAGCTGAAATCTCCAAGCATGAGCTGTGCAGAACTTGTTTTGGTGATTTATAGTTTGGGACCTGCTACTTTCCACCAAGGACTGATTGAGAAAACTATTACTATCCTCGATGTCAGATAAATATTAGATGCAAGGTGTAACATAGGATTAGTGTTACATAAGTATTGCAATGTATTTAACCAATTACTTTACCTTCTTCATCCTCGTGGCAGAGCCTACCTGCCTTGATTGCCCACAAAGGTTAAGGCCTTTCTTGTCTGCTTTTTCATGTAGGTACCCCTAAAAATCTCTCACATTCCCACCAACTATCCTCAACCTTTCCTGTTTCCATACCAAGTTCCAGGTAAAGAATAGTTGGGCAACATCTTTCCTCTTCCTTCCACCTTTTCCTACATAGACATCCTTGAGACTCTGGCCCTCAGATTTGCCCTTATCGATCAATGGTACATCTGCCTGCCTCCTCCTTTAGGGTCTTCAGCCCATATTTCTTTTGTTTAATCATTCGTTGTGACGAGCTTATTATCTGTGCGATTGGGATAACCCCTCTCCTCCATATAGAGTAGGTCGTGACCTGACCCTTTGTAGGCTTCAAGATTTCCTTGATAAAGAGAAAACTGCCACATCAATCCTAATGCACCCTGGGACCCCCAGTAAATAAGAATTTATGGGATCTTCTAGTCTTGCCCTGAAGTCCTTTAGATATTAATAACTGGCTGATTCACAATATCCAGCTTCGTGCAGCACTAATTAGATTTTCCGATAATCCTGTTATACTACGTAACCAATATCTGCTTCTCATTACTAACTCGCAAATATAGTTAAATGCATAAGCGTGGACGAAGCGGAGCAGGAGACCATAATTAATTTGTGCAAGAAATTCTGCCGAATATAAATGATTGTGTTAAAAATAAATTGACGCTGCTTAATTTTATTTCCAGTTGCTATGTTAATGAAAGAAGGTCATTAAAGGAACTCTGAACACTAAAAAAAAATAAGCAATCCCTTCTCTAATCTTCTCCCTCTCGTTAGTCCTATTTGTCTTATGTTATAATTAAAGTTGACTATATGTACAACACCCAAAAAAAAAACAAATAAAAAGGCAAATAGGTCATGTCACACAAAACACCAAAAATGTGACTGACAAAAATGTTGGTACCTTTCCAAAATTGTGGGCAAACAACTTTGTTTCAAGCGTGTGATGCCTGTTCAAACTCAACTGTGGTAAGTAACAAGTGCGGGCAATATGAAAATCACACCAGATCCAGATTAAAAAAGGGGAGAAGTTGACTCAATCTTTGCATTGTGCTTCACACTAAGCATGGGGAACAGAAAGAGAAGAGAATTGTCTGAGGACTTAAGAACAAAAATTGTAGAAAAATATCAGTCAGATGCCTCTCAATCAGCCAAACCAGATCTCCACTTTGCACTGACGAGGGGCAGTACTCTGAAACACAGTGTCTGCAAATTGAGATTCTGGTTTGGCTTTTATCCTAAGTCATGTGACAAGGCTCGTTAAAGGGTTGACATTGACTGGTAGGATTGCTACTTCCAATAGGTGGCACTAGAGTTCTAGTCTTCTTCCTCTCTGAAGAGACAATTTGCATATTTCCCAGAGGAGCATTGCGGCTTTAAGTCTCCTCACCTCGACATGCTTATCATATCACTTTCTGCAAGGAGAAACGATACTTCTTGGATCCCAGAAAAATATCAACAATCTCAAGGTCACAAGTCCATCTCCAGAAATCTTGATTTTCATTTGTCCACGGTGCACAACATAATCACAAACTTTACAACCTATGGTAGTGTAGGTAATCTCTGATAATTGATGAAATGCTGCAATGCAGGATAGTCCAGATGGTGGATAACCAACTCCAATCAAGTTCCAAAGAAATTCAAGCTGTCCTGCAGGCTCTGTGCATCAGTGTCCGTGCAAATTATCCGTCAACATTTGAATGAAATTAAACGTTACTGGAGGAGACCCAGGAGGACCCCACTGCTGACAGAGACATAAAAAAGGTAGACTGTAGTTTACCAAAATGTACGTGAGTAGGCCGAAATCCTTCTGGGAAAGAGTCTTGTGGACAGATGAGACCAAGAAAGATTCTACTGTTTACCGAAAATGGAATTGGACCTACAAAGAAAACATAATACCTACAGTCAAATATGGTGGATGTTCATATATGTTTTGGGGTTGTTTTGCTGCCTCGGGCACCAAGTACTTTAACTATGTGCAAGGCATCATGAAATCTGAAGATTACCAAAGGATTTTGGGTTGCAATGTAGTGCCCAGTGTAAGAAAACTGGGTTTGCGTTCTAGGTCATGGGTCTTCCTGCAGGATAATGACCCCAAACATGCTTCAAGAAGCACCCAGAAATAGATGGAAACAAAGTGCTGGAAAGTTCAGAAGTGGCCAACAATGAGTTCAGATCTAAATACCATTGAACACCTGTGGAGAGATTTAAAAATTGCTGTTGGCAGAAGGCGCCTTAAAATATGAGAGACCTAGAGCAGTTTACAAAAGATGAGTGGTCCAATATACTAGTTGACAGGTGTAAGAATCTCTATCTCATAGCCCTGTGTGTGTTTCTAAGACAACTGGCTGCAGCAGAAGCCCCTTTTGTAGACCCTACTGTAGACCCTTTTGTCCGGTCTACAGTAGCAGAAAACATTAGTACTTTTAAATTCTGTTTTATGTTCAAAAATATGCTCATACATATAGGAGGCAATTCAATACTGCATTTGTGCCTGTTTTTGTCCATTTTTTTTATTGCCTGTTTTTATTTTGCGCCATATTGACCTTTTAATTTGCACCTTTTTTAATGTTTATTTTATATGTTTTCCTGTAATATGTTTAATGTTTGTTATTTTCGGTGGAGCTGGGCCTTCTAGGTGTTTTTTGGCTGATTGTTCAATTACGACTTTTTAAAAAAAAAAATCAAATTTTTATGCACATTTACACCAGCGCCGCCCCTTCCACCAGAGTTATTTTAGCATGTCAGATATCTGGGTGCAAATTTTGCATAATTTTAGAGGAACATGCAAACTTTTTTTTTTTTTTTTTTACTAAAAAGCCACAAAACAGGTTAAAGAAAAAAATGTTCAATTCTGAGCAAATGTCATGAATTATGTGCCCCAATTTGAAGAATTTGGTGCATAGAACATCAATGAATACCAATAAACGAAAAAAAAGTGACTTCAAAAACGCTCCTATCTAGCTGCTGACCATAGAGAGAGATGTAACTAGTCTGACACTGCCCTCGGCTGCCTTTTACCTGCTCTGCTACAGGTACGCTCTGGCATATTCTCCAATCAGCAGTTACCATGTGCCTTAGCTGCTGGAAGTGCACACAGCCCCGCCAAAAAAGAATCTGTCTACACTGTCTAGTGGCCTTTCTTGGGTACTGCAGCTCTGCTCCTATTAAAATGAATGGGAGCTAAGCTGCAATATCTAAAAAAGGGCACTAAACAAAGTAAGGAATTGTGTTTTGCTCCTTATTGTGTGCAATTTTGGAAGACAAAAGGACCTTGTAGAATCATAGAATGTTAGAGTTGGAAGGGACCTCCAGGGTCATCGTGTCCGACCCCCGGCTCAATGCAGGATTCACTATACCATCTCAGACAGATGTCTGTCCAGCCTCTGTTTGAAGACTTCCATTGAAGGAGAACTCACCACCTCTTGTGGCAGCATGTTCTACTCAATGATCACCCTACACGCTGTCCCGTGTGTTAGGTCATCAAAATGAGATCGGTGAGTGTCTAAAGCAAGGATTGATGATCAATATTTTAGTCCTGGACAATCGTTTTTATGATAGCAGGTTTGAGTGACGTCAAGTTTTATGTAGGCCGGGTGCAGATATGATAAAATTATGTGATGTGTTGTTTTATTCCCTAAGACTTTCACCATTTTCTCAAATGAGATGTTTGCTGATGACCTACAAAACTATCCTGATGTATAAATCAGGACGTGCAACTCATACAGACATGCGGTATCAGAAAACCTGAGCTAAATTCTTCTGATATTTTAGTATTTTGTCCCATTTGCGAGATGGAGCAATTTTGCTTTAGGGAGCGTTTACACATCCCTTTTATATTATGTGAAATTTCATCTTGCATTACAATGAGGTGTGAGAATAAAAGTCTCCTTGAAGGATTAGCCTCTCTCTGGTAAGTAGTGCATCATTTCCATAGACTGAGAAAAATTGCATCTTCTGGGATAAAGGTTTGGTAGTAAAAAAAAGTATACTAAAAAAATACATAAAATGATTTGAATGTAAGGGAAACAAACATGGCCATCCGGCATCGTATACAATGTTCTCTATAGTTTCTCACTTTGTATTAAAAATAACAGAATGAAACTCTCCTGTATATAAAATGTGAAGAAACTACTACTCTCATGCAGAATTGTCAGATTTTACTATTATTTTAACATGTGTTCTCTGCCGCTTTGAATGTTAATTCCTTGCCTCGACCACTGAATCTTGCAACTTTTTCTGCCCAAGCACAAGCAACCACCTGCAACAGAATAAACAATTAAAAACGGGACCATTTTCATTTTTTTTTCGTACATGCAGTTTTAAGAGCTCTAAAATCTTTTCTTGTTTGATTCTTTTTGCTTCATCCGAATGCCGTCCAATTCTTTTCACGGCTCCATAGACATGAATGGTCGAGAGCGATCCTATAATCAGATGCCGCTCTTTGATGCTGCAATTTCTTATATTTCCCTGGTTGACTCTGTCAAGGAAAAAAATTGGACATGTGCATAAAAGAACACGGGGACAAGTGCAATCTATCAAAACGACGCCAAGCACTCATCCCGTTTTTATGGTAGTCTGTTCAAGCCCATACTGATTTCAATCTCCTATCTCCACTGACAATCTGATCTTGGTATTTTAGGACCCATCAGCCCCTTCTCCTTACAGGCACCTGGTGATTTCTTGATCACCGGGTCTGGAGAAAGGAGCACTGTTAGTGATAATCTGTATTCATGACCCTCAGTCAGTGATCAGGAAGGAAGAGATGGTAATAAATCATCTATTCTCTATTGGAACTTTCAGCTGTGTGATCTCGGTGAAGCAATTACTTTCTAAAATGACCATGCAAAATAATTTGTGGACTGGCCTGACTTTTTATGATGTTGGGTGGTTTCGCAAGTAGTCAGGAGACTGGTGCTGGAAATTTGGTAATGAATGGGATTAAAAAAAAACATGACTACTTTATTCCCAGGCCTGCTCAACTCTATGGGATTGTCTACATTCCAACTATGCCCCAGAAATTCCAATTCTGCAATACCAGACACAGCCTGTGGACCATGGTGGCACTGCTTCTGCATTAAAGCTGATGTTTTTTAATGCATTTCATTATATGCCTGTTTCCTTCATTAAGAATCATTTGCGGCCTTCAACACCCTTCCTGTCAATTAACGTTCCATTTTCAATTTATTTCTCTCTTATTTGATATTAGTGAAGCCACTTAAAGAGAAAATCAGTAAATTGCAGCATTTATCAGGATTATTGCACAGGTCTGTGTTCTGCGTTCTCTCCGGTGTATGTGCTGGGTAATTCTGTGTGAAGGTCTCCTGCATGTACATAGTGATAGACAGTTGTGTGGCTCCCGGCTAAAGGTTGCGGTCACAACGCGGTGACAGGTTATGTCTTCCCTGTGGAGCGCAGGCTGGCATCCTGCATAGAACATATTCTCCCTTCTTGTTTCAGCTCGTTTATGCTGTTAATTGGCTGCGATTGCTTGAAAGGATCTCTTTATCCGACATATGGCCATTGGATACGTACGGAATTGCCTGGAGGATGATTACCGCGTATCAATGGCTTATGTATTGTGACTTCCTAACCTTTTCTTCTGTAGGAACGCCACCAATCAGATTTGCTCTTGTTATGTAGCTTTATGTATGATGATTATTTTTAGTTGTAATATTTTCCAGTGCAGAGAATAGAAGAAAGGAGGACAATTATGTCTTGTTATTTCCTATTTATCCTTTACAATGTCTGGAGTGATGGCAGCGAGCGGTGCACCTGTTACTTCTCTTATACATCAACATTACAGTTATTTTATGTGTCGTGTAAGCAGACGACATAGGGAAAGCAGAACTTGCAGAGATAAAACTGCCGTCGTTATTACTATTAAGAATAGCAGGCAATGTGCCCACCAAGTACAGAAGAATAGCTTGTACATAGCAGATCAGTGTGTGTTCATCAGATGCCCCTGATGAAAGTGGTGCCTGGGATAACTGGACACTTATTTCCACATTGTAGAACACTATCATTAGTGTCATTTATGTATGAAGTCTTTATTTGGCCACTGTATTTTGCTAATTTGTATGCTCTGTATTGCAGTGTTTTTCCAAAGCGCGTCCTGTAGGATAGAATGCTGCTAAATAAAGGGATTTTCCAGGGGAAATAATACAATCAGTTGTAAAGAGTAAAACATAGAACCCTTCTAAGATAGTTCAATGACCCATCCCCCAATACAGGACAGTTTTTCCGCAATCTTCACTATTTTTTTATATTTACGGTAGTTCATCCATGAAATGTTGGATGGGGTTAAGGTCAGGTCTCTGTGCAGCCAATCTTGCTGCTTTGAGACCTTGGCACTGTCTTGGGGAACAGAAAAAGGCCTTCACCAAACTGTTCCTACAAAGTTGGGAGCTATAATTGTCCAACATGTCTTGGTAAGTTCAACTATTAATACACTGCTCAAAAAAATAAAGGGAACACAAACAACAGAATATAGCTCACAGTAAATCAAACTTCTGTGAAATCAAACTGTCCACTTAGGAAGCAACACTGTTTGACAATCAATCTCACATGCTGTTGTGCAAATGGAATAGACAACAGATGAAAATTATTGGCAATTATCAAGACACCCTCAATAAAGGAGTGGTTCTGCAGGTGGGGACCACAGACCACATCTCAGTACCAATGCTTTTTGGCTGATGATTTGGTCACTTTTGAATGTTGGTTGTGCTTTCACACTCGTAGCATAAGACAGACTCTACAACCCACCCAAGTGGCTCAGGAGGGGCAGCTCATCCAGGATGGCACATCAATGTGAGCTGTTGCAAGAATTTTCGCTGTCTGTTAGCGTAGTGTGCAGAGGCTGCAGGCGTAACCAGCAGACAGGCCAGTACACCAGGAGACATGGAGGGGGCCGTAGGAGGGCAACAACCCAGCAGCACGACCGCTACCTCAGCCTTTATGCAAGGAGGAACAGGAGGAGCACTGCCAGAGCCCTGCAAAATGACCTCCAGCAGGCCACAAATGTGCATGTGTCTGCACAAACTGTTAGAAACCGACTCCATGAGGATGGTCTGAGTGCTCGACGTCCACATATGTGGGTTGTGCTCACAGCCCAATACCGTGCAGGATGCTTGGCATTTGCCACAGAACACCAGGATTGGCAAATTCCCAGCTGGTGCTCTGTGCTCTTCACAGATGAAAGCCGCTTTCTCACTGAGCATATGTGACAGACGTAACAGAGTCTGGAGACACCGTGGAGAGCGATTTGCTGCCTGCAACATCCTTCAGCATGACCGGTTTGGCAGTGGGTGAGTAATGGTGTGGGGTGGCATTTCTTTGGAGGGCCACACAGCCCTCCGTGTGCTCACCAGAGGTAGCCTGACTGCCATTAGGTACCGAGATGGGATCCTCAGACCCCTTGTGAGACTATTTGAGGGTGCAGTTGGCCCTGGGTTCCTCCTAATGCAGGACAATGCCAGACCTCAAGTGGTTGGAGTGTGTCAGCAGTTCCTGCAAGATGAAGGCATTGAAGCTATGGACCGCCCGTTCCCCAGACATGAATCCAATTGAACACATCTGGGACATCATGTCTCGCACCATCCACCAACGTCCCGTTGCACCACAGACTGTCCAGGAGTTGGATGCTTTAGTCCAGGTCTGGGAGGAGATCCCTCAGGAGACCATCCGCCGCCTCATCAGGAGCATGCCCAGGCTTGTAAGGAGGTCATACAGGCATGTGGAGGCCACACACACTACTGAGCATCATTTCCTTGTCTTGAGGCATTTCCACTGAAGTTTGGATCAGCCTGTAACTTCATTTTCCACTTTGATTTTGAGCATCATTCCAATTCCAGACCTCCGTGGGATATTAGTTGTGATTTGCGTTGATAATTTTTAGGTTTTATTGTTTTCAACACATTCCACTATGTAATGAATAAAGATTTACAACTGGAATATTTCATTCAGTGAGATCTAGGATGTGGTATTTTAGTGTTCCCTTTATTTTTTTGAGCAGTGTATTTCCTTTCACTGGAACTAAGGAGCCTGAGAGCA
Organism: Ranitomeya imitator; assembly: GCF_032444005.1. Classification (NCBI taxonomy): domain Eukaryota; kingdom Metazoa; phylum Chordata; class Amphibia; order Anura; family Dendrobatidae; genus Ranitomeya; species Ranitomeya imitator. The sequence goes on from NC_091286.1 coordinate 48,619,102, forward strand.
ACCCCTGAAAAACATCCCCATATCGTTACCTCTCCTCCACAAACTTTACAGCTGGCACAATGCAGTCAGGCAGGTAAAGTTCTGGCATACAGCACACCGAGACTCATCCATGAGATGTCAGAGAAGAATCATCTGAACACATTACCTCTAAAGTCCAGTCCATTGGTGGTGGCTTTACTCCACCCCAACTATGGTCTGGTACTGAGCTTAATGGTGCAGGCAACTCTTTGGCCATGAAGCACCCTGCAGGGTGCAGTCTTTGTGCTGGTGTTAATACCAGAGGAGGTTTGTGGTTGTGGAGTCATCAGAGCATTGGTGACTTTTCTGCCGTCTGCTCCTCAGCACTTGGTGATGCCACTCTAACGTTATGTGGTCTCTATTTTCTGGCTGTGTTGCTGCGGTTCCTTCCACTTTTTAATATTTCATTCATAGGTGATGGAGGAAGATTTATATGTCATGACCTGACTTGTTACATCGATAGCTCCTAATTTTGGCTGAGTTCCTGTGGTTCCTTCCACCTCTCACAAGTGAATTCAAAGACATAGTTCTCCCAACACTTTCTAAGATTCAAGATTCCAATAAAATCAAATTGTTTATTCAAAAATAGGTTAAAAGCATGCAATACATCAAGGATGATTTGACAAAATAAAATAAACCACAACATATTAATAGATGGGAGCATTTATTTGTTTCGAACCTGTGACTCTCTGGGTCTAATTTGTAACTGCTTTGTTAGGAGCTTCCAATTATAAAGGCAATAAATGAGAAGAGGGTTGTGTAAATTAACTCCATGAATTTCGATATGGGATAATTTGCAAACACATAATGAAGAATAATACCAAACCATGGAGGAAAATAACTTCACGGTAGAAGGCTTCTGATATGTTAGAGACAACACTATCAAACTAATAAAGAGTAGAAATATATATGGTATAATACTAAACACATGGTAAAATGCAGCGATATAAAAACATACATATGTGAACAAAGCTCTGTAATAAATAATGACAGAACGCAAGATCAATAAACAAGTATGAGAACATAGAAAATAATAAAAAGGAATGTCATTTTTCACTTTAAGAAATATATATGGTGCCAGTTTTTGAATTCGATCCCTTTGGAGTACATGTGTCTGATTTCACAATCCATAGTGCTTGCCTATTGAGAAGCAGACGTCACTTCATCACTTCAGCCTGGTTTATAGACGTTTTATGTAGCAGAAAAATCTCTCCTGTCTCCTTGGTGTACTTCAGTGAAGTGTCTGGATGCGCTCGATGGTTTACGTCTTGTAGAGTGTGTAATATCCCACACACGTTTGTTGATGTGACCGTGTTATGTGCGGATCATTGAGCCCACATAATGTTTGTTACTCAGAATGCAACATATGACATAAACTACCTGGGTGCAGTCACAACTTATAAATGTCCTAGTAGGGAAATTCTGTCCGTTAGAGACCGTATAACTCGGACAAGTGCAATCTGTGATTTTGATGGATAGCACTCGTCCCCATGCTTTTCAATAAGGCTGTGCCCATGTTCCATTTATTCCAACAAAAAAATTGAACCATACATGATTTGCCTCTGATAATTGCACCAAGTCTATGGGTCTGTAGAAAACGCTGGACCGCACTCAGATGACATCCGGTGAGATTTTCACAGACCGACTGAATGGAGAAGGTAGAAAATCCTTTTTTTTCCCTCCACATCTGATAAAATCGGAGCACACTCTGATCAGAGTATAATTTGCATAATCAGATTGATTTTCTTGGCAGAAAGTAACACAGTTGTGTGACCCTGGCCTTATGTCTAGGGTGACTGATTTAGAGTTATGGATGAAAGGGCATAACTACACTTTGTGATGACGCATTTGTAGCATCCTTGGGTTGACAGTTTTTTTAATTTATTTATTGGTATAATGGTGGCCAAGATACCAATGATAAATGTTCAACGTCCACAAATTTACAGCCCGGTTCTAATAGCGGTCTAAGAGTTTTTCCTCTGTATGTAACATAAGTAATCATGATTGTAGGTGCAGAGATATGCTGATAAATTCACCAGCAGGTAGGTTGATAATGTATTAGGGGTGGCAGCTACTGGCATAGAGTGGAGTTGCCTGAGATAGTTTTTCTAAATAATTTACATTCTACCATGTCATTGGTACAATTGCCTGTTAGTAAGATGTCTAGGTAAGATGTAGTATTGTAAGAAGTAAAAGATAAATTGGCATGGTTATTATTAATATGCAATGTAAAAGCTAGTGTTGATGCCACAGAGCATGCCATACGAATTTTATGTCATCTATGTATCGTCCATACCTACGTATGTATGAAGAAAAAATGTAAAGTCACAAAAGATAAAAGTTTCTTCCGACCAATATATGTATATATTGGCTACAGATGGGGAGAACTTGGTTCCCATAGAACAGCCTTGTATTTGTACATAATAGTTATTAAACACAATATATCAGTTCTAAAGAAGAAAAAATAACCGATGGTAAAAAAAAGTGAATAACTAGGGTAAGCACTGTATTAGGATAGTCATGGCTCTTTGGTGAGGAATGGATGTGTACAATGTCATGAAGTCACGTTATCCAACTGATGGAGGGGTTACATTGCATAGTGGGCATGATCTTCAGGAGGTGTTTACTGTCTTGGATATATCTGGATGCTCTTTTCACCAGAAACTGTAATGCTATGCCAGTTGTGCCTGAAATGCATAAACAATATTCATATCTCCTGTCTGTGCAGTTTCACTGGATACATGTTTTTAACTTTTGGTACAGGTTTTATTTTATTAATTTTTGGACCAGCTTCAGATAACTCTTGCCATCCTTGAAAAGTGCAGACATTTTATCTTAGATGTCGGGTAATGGGTCTTCTCGTAAATGTAAGTAATTTGACTTGTCTGCTAGCATATAATCAACTTATTCGACATACTGTCCTTTGTCAAGTATCACTAATTCTTTTCTATTATTATTATATTGGTATTGTTCAGTAACTGCTGTAGTGCAGATCTTTCGGGTTTGCTAAGATTTGGATGACGTATTCCAGTTGACTTATGCAAGTTTTGTAAATCATGTTCAGTAAGGGACTGAAATTCAGCCAAGATAGCAGATCTGGATTGAATTAGTTAAAATTCAGGATTTGATAATTTGGTGGATATAATCCAAGTTGAATCAATGTAATCCGTATTGACACTTTCAGATTCCAATGGAAGAAGTTGTAGATGATGAATCATTTGTTCAGTGAAATCGAGATCACTAAATTCATTGGAAGCAATATCATTTGTGGCTTTGTTCATAATATGTTTGAGCGAACGGTTATTAACAGTTAAAAAAATGCAAAAATGTATTAATGTCCATGATGGTTTCATATTAGTCAAATTTCTTTGACCGGACAAATGTAAGTTCTTTTTGGAGTGTTGAAATTTGTTCATTAGACAAAATTGTGTCATGCGAAAAAATCTTACTCGGTACTGGAATAACAGCCCCATCCATTTTTGCACAGCTGGGAGAAATTGGTGTGAAAATTGCTTTAATAAGTATGACCACAGCTTTTTTAAATAGTGGGATTTATTTTCTGGGTTCAATTACCATATAAGAACCTGATCAGTGTTTGGATTTGTGCTCCTTGGTGTAGATAAATATTTTTGAAATTTGGTAGAGAATCACAGGTGGATTGTTTGGGAGAGTTTAGAGTTAATTTCTAATTTTGACGCCTCATATTTGATGAGTAGTATGCATTTCATAGAGCGGTCAGATAATATATTATTCCACTCAGATATAAACGTCTAAGAAAAAACTTGTGGGTGGTTTTTATAATACGTAACCGAACGTACGTATTATTATCTGAAGGTAGTTTTGGAAAGTAGTATAATTCCACTAAATGCAAATTTGTTGAGTCATTTTTTCCAAGTCTTGCATTTTATCTTTTAGTGATTGGTATTCACTATTAGGAAATCTGCCTTTGTCAGCAAAAACCGCAGCTGCCAGTTCCCATCTGATGGGGTTATCAAAGTTCAAGAAATCCATAATTTGGATAATTTATCTGGACAGCTGGGAAAACAAGAACGATGTGGTAATGTTCACATTGATGTATGTCAATGAGAAGATATCATAGGTGCATGCTACCATGGGAAAAATCATTAAATATGTGACATGAAAGAAAAATGACTTAGTATAAATATAATAAACAAGAAAAATGATAAATTCAGCTCACTCTTATATAGCTACTGGTAGGGTCCAGTCTTGAAGGGTCCAGTAAAATAGTTTATTCAAAAAAGTTTATTCATTAATGATGATGTGAAAAAAGAAAGTAGACCATGACATATTGACGCCATGGTTCTTAGTTGTATCCTCACAGGTTAGTGTAGAATAATTCAGAGGGAAGAAATGTAATGAATGGACTTATTGCACCGGTGTCTCCTATTACCGGACCGCACGGGTGCCAGTGAGCTCTGCACCACCAGCCACTCTGTCACACGTTGGTAATGGCAGATGGCATGGTGGGGTCTGGATGTTATACCCTGCAGGTGATGGGCCGTATGTTATACACTGGGTACGAGGGCCAGATGTTATACACTGAGCATGAGGAGCTAAATGTTATACATCGGGGGGCGGATGTTATACCCTCGGGGCAATGGGACCAAATTAGATCTTAAGGTAAGGATTAGATGTTTCTGACTGGTGGCTTTTTTCTTTGCCTCTTGCTCCAGTTATTCAAAATGCTGTTTTCCTGTTTTTTGGGGGGAGGTGATTTATAATATATTGGTCTTACGGGCACATCTTTATGTAAGGGGTGCCGAACTTGTGATAAAAATATGTGACTCGGGAGTGGTAGTGGTATACTTTTACAGTATGGGGACTAAAAGGAACACTTACTGTGTGTGTGTTTGTGTCTGTGTGTGGGGGAGTTTAACCCCTTCCCGACCCATGACGCCACGTAGGCGTCATGAAAGTCGGTGCCAATCCGACCCATGACGCCTATGTGGCGTCATGGAAAGATCGCCGGGTTAACTCCCATTTCACCCGATCTGCAGGGACAGGGGGAGTGGTAGTTTAGCCCAGGGGGGGTGGCTTCACCCCCCCGTGGCTACGATCGCTCTCATTGGCAGTTTCACTTTCAACAGCCAATCAGAGCGATTTGTAATATTTCACCTATTATAACTGGTGAAATATTACAATCCAGCCATGGCCGATGCTGCAATATCATCGGCCATGGCTGGAAACAATAATGTGCCCCCACCCCACCCCACCGATCGCCCCCCCAGCCCTCCGATCTGGCCGGTACACTGCTCCGGCTCCCCTCTGTCCTGTGCTCCGGCTCCCCCCGTGCTTTTGTCCGCTCCCCCCGTGCTCCAATCACCCTCCCCGTGCTCCAATCACCCCCCCTGCACTCCGTTCCACCCCCGTGCTCCGTTCCACCCCCCGTGCTCCGTTCCACCCCCCCGTGCTCCGTTCCACCCCCCGTGCTCCGTTCCACCCCTCCCGCGCTCCGATCCACCCCCCCATGCTCCGATCTCCCCCCCCCCCGTGCTCCCCCCACCCCATCATACTTACCGATCCTGCCGGGGTCCGTCCGTCTTCTCCCCGGGCGCCGCCATCTTCCAAAATGGCGGGCGCATGCGCAGTGCGCCCGCCGAACCTGCCGGCCAGCAGATTCGTTCCAAAGTGCATTTTGATCACTGAGATATAATCTATCTCAGTGATCAAAATAAAAAAAATAATAAATGACCCCCCCCCTTTGTCACCCCCATAGGTAGGGACAATAAAAAATAAAGATTTTTTTTTCCACTAATGTTAGAATAGGGTTAGGGTTAGGGGTAGGGTTAGGGTTAGGGGTAGGGTTAGGGTTAGGGGTAGAGTTAGGGCTAGGGTTAGGGTTTCGGTATGTGCACACGTATTCTGGTCCTCTGCAGATTTTTCCGCTGCGGATTTGATAAATCCGCAGTGCTAAACCGCTGCGTATTTATGGCGGATTTACCGCGTTTTTTCTGCGCATTTCACTGCGGTTTTACAACTGCGATTTTCTATTTGAGCAGTTGTAAAACCGCTGCGGAATCCGCACAAAGAAGTGACATGCTGCGGAATGCAAACCGCTGCGTTTCCGTGCAGTTTTTCTGCAGCATGTGTACAGCAATTTTTGTTTCCCATAGGTTTACATTGAACTGTAAACTCATGGGAAACTGCTGCGGATCCGCAGCGTGTGCACATACCTTTAGAATTAGGCTATGTGCACACGGTGCGGATTTGGCTGCGGATCCGCAGCGGATTGGCCACTGCGGATTAGCAGCAGTGTTCCATCAGGTTTACAGTTCCATGTAAACCAAATCCGCTGTGCCCATGGTGCGGAAAATACCGCGCGGAAACGCTGCGTTGTATTTTCCACAGCATGTCAATTCTTTGTGCGGATTCCGCAGCGTTTTACACCTGTTCCTCAATAGGAATCCGCAGGTGAAATCCGCACAAAAAATACTAGAAATCCGCGGAAAATCCGCAGGTAAAACGCAGTGCCTTTTACCCGCGGATTTTTCAAAAATGATGCTGAAAAATCTCACACGAATCCGCAACGTGGGCACATAGCCTTAGGGTTAGGGTTGGAATTAGGGTTGTGGTTAGGGGTGTGATTAGGGTTATGGCTACAGTTGGGATTAGAGTTAGGGGTGTGTTGGGGTTAGTGTTGGAGGTAGAATTGAGGGGTTACCACTGTTTAGGCACATCAGGGGTCTCCAAACGCAACATGGCGCCACCATTGATTCCAGCCAATCTCGTATTCAAAAAGTCAAATGGTGCTCCCTCACTTCCGAGCCCCGACGTGTGCCCAAACAGTGGTTTACCCCCACATATGGGGTACCAGCATACTCAGGATAAACTGCGCAACAATTACTGGGGTCCAATTTCTCCTGTTACCCTTGTGAAAATAAAAAAATGCTTGCTAAAACATCATTTTTGAGGAACGGAAAATGATTTTTTATTTTCACGGCTCTGCGTTGTAAACGTCTGTGAAGCACTTGGGGGTTCAAAGTGCTCACCACATATCTAGAGAAGTTCTTTGGGGGGTCTAGTTTCTAAAATGGGGTCACTTGTGGGGGGTTTCTACTGTTTAGGCACACCAGGGGCTCTGCAAACGCAACGTGACGCCCGCAGACCATTCCATCAAAGTCTGCATTTCAAAAGTCACGACTTCCCTTCTGAGCCCCGACGTGTGCCCAAACAGTGGTTTACCTCCACACATGGGGTATCAGCGTACTCAGGAGAAACTGGACAACAACTTTTGGGGTCCAATTTCTTCTGTAACCCTTGAGAAAATAAAAAATTCTGGGCTAAATAATTATTTTTGAGGAAAGAAAACGTATTTATTATTTTCACGGCTCTGCATTATAAACTTCTATGAAGCACTTGGGGGTTCAAAGTGCTCACCACACATCTAGATAAGTTCCTTTGGTGGACTAGTTTCCAAAATGGGGTCATTTCTGGGGGATCTCCAATGTTTAGGCACACAGGGGCTCTCCAAACGTGACATGGTGTCCGCTAATGATTGGAGCTAATTTTCCATTTAAAAAGCCAAATGGCGTGCCTTCCCTTCCGAGCCCTGCCGTGCGCCCAAACAGTGGTTTACCCCCACATATGGGGTTTCAGCGTACTCAGGACAAACTGGGCAACAACATTTATGGTCCAATTTCTCCTATTACCCTTGGCAAAATAGGAAATTCCAGGCTAAAAAATCATTTTTGAGGAAAGAAAAATTATTTTTTATTTTCATGGCTCTGCGTTATAAACTTCTGTGAAGCACCTGGGGGTTTAAAGTGCTCAATATGCATCTAGATAAGTTCCTTGGGGGGTCTAGTTTCCAATATGGGGTCACTTGTGGGGGAGCGCCAATGTTTAGGCACACAGGAGCTCTCCAAACGCGACATGGTGTCCGCTAACTATGGAAATAATCTTTCATTCAAAAAGTCAAATGGCGCTCCTTCCCTTCCGAGCCTTACCATGTGCCCAAACAGTAGTTTACCCCCACATATGAGGTATCAGTGTACTCAGGACAAATTGCCCAACAAATTTTAGGATCCATTTTATCCTGTTGCCCATGTGAAAATGAAAAAATTGAGGCTAAAAGAATTTTTTGTGAAAAAAAAGTACTTTTTCATTTTTACGGATCAATTTGTGAAGCACCTGGGGGTTCAAAGTGCTCACTATGCATCTAGATAAGTTCCTTGGGGCGTCTAGTTTCCAAAATGGGGTCACTTGTGGGGGAGCTCCAATTTTTAGGCACACGGGGGCTCTCCAAACGTGACATGGTGTCCGCTAAAGAGTGGAGCCAATTTTTGATTCAAAAAGTTAAGTAGCGCTCCTTCCCTTCCAAGCCCTGCCGTGCGCCCAAACAGTGGTTTACCCCCACATATGAGGTATCAGCGTACTCAGGACAAATTGGACAACAACATTCGTGGTTCAGTTTCTCCTTTTACCATTGGGAAAATCAAAAAATTGTTGCTAAAAGATAATTTTTGTGACTAAAAAGTTAAATGTTCATTTTTTCCTTCTATGTTGCTTCTGCTGCTGTGAAGCACCTGAAGGGTTAATAAACTTCTTGAATGTGGTTTTGAGTACCTTGAGGGGTGCAGTTTTTAGAATTGTGTCACTTTTGGGTATTTTCAGCCATATAGATCCCTTAAACTGACTTCAAATGTGAGGTGGTCCCTAAAAAAAAAATGGTTTTGTAAATTTCGTTGTAAAAATGAGAAATCGCTGGTCAAATTTTAACCCTTATAACTTCCTAGCAAAAAAAAATTTTGTTTACAAAATTGTGCTGATGTAAAGTAAACATGTGGGAAATGTTATTTATTAACTATTTTGTGTCACATAACTCTGTGGTTTAACAGAATAAAAATTCAAAATGTGAAAATTGCGAAATTTTCGCCAAATTTCCATTTTTATCACAAATAAACGCAGAATTTATTGACCTAAATTTACCACTAACATGAAGCCCAATATGTCATGAAAAAACAATCTCAGAACCGCTAGGATCCGTTGAAGCGTTCCTGAGTTATTACCTCATAAAGGAACACTGGTCAGAATTGCAAAAAACAGCAAGGTCTTTAAGGTCAAAATAGGCTGGGTCATGAAGGGGTTAATATTACTTAGTGGGGCAGTAATGGGGTTATTATTAGCCCCTGCTACAGTTGTACAGTTTTGTGAAGACTGGAAATTACGTCTGTTACACCTTATTTAATCCACCAATTACAGATGTGCTCAAAAGTTTACATACCCCTCAGAATTTTTGCTTTCTTGGCCTTTTTTCAGAGAATATGAATGATAACACCTAATCTTTTTCTCCACTCATGGTTAGTGGTTTGGTTCCGGACAGACTATTGCATCTTTCATCCAGCCACTGACTTTTCTGGATTATGAGTCATGGGGAAAGCAAAAGAATCTTTAAGAAATTGAAAGAAATGCAGCACTCACTCAATCCTGTGAGAACTTGTGGTTTATTCCATTAAGTTGAAAACATGGTTACATGTGGTGATGGAGGTGTCAGGTGAGAGTGATTCATGAGAATAGAAGACCTGACAGACAAAAAAAGCAAAATAATTGTCAATGTATCTGCAGGAAAAGGTACTTGAACTGTATAAAGCAGGAAAGAGATACAAAAAGATATCCAAGGAATTGATAATGCCAGTCAGCAGCGTTCAAACTGTGATTAACAAATGGAAAATCAGGGGCTCTAAAAACAAAATCACGGTCAGGTAGACCAACAAAAATGTCTTCCACAACTGACAGTAAAATTGTTCGGGATGCAAAGAAAAACCCACAAATAACATCAGCTGAAATACAGTACTGTCTGAAAACTATCGGTGTGGCTTTTTCAAGATGCACAATAAGGAGGTACTTGAAGAAAAATGGGATGCATGGTCGAGTCGCCATAAGAAAGCCATTACTTTGCAAATCCACAAAGTATCTTGTCTACAATACACAAAACAGCACAGAGACAAGCCTCAAAACTTCTGGAACAAAGTAATTTGGAGTGATGATACTAAAATTGAACTTTTTGGCTACATAACCATAAGCGTTACATTTGGAGAGAGATCAACAAGGCCTATGCTGAAAGGAACACCATTCCTACTGTAAAGCACGGAGGTGGATAGCTAATGTTTTGGGGATGTGTGAGCTACAATGGCACAGGAAACTTGGTCAAAGCTGAAGGAAAGGAAAGATGAATGCAGCACGTTATCAGCAACTGGAGGCAAATTTGCACTCATCAGCCCAGAAGCTGCACATGGGATGTACTTGGACGTTCTAACATGACGACAATCCAAAACACAAGGTCAAGTCGACCTGTCATTGGCTACAGCAGAACAAAGTGAAGGTTCTGAAGTGGCCATCTCAGTCTCCTGAAAAAGAGCGACGGTGAGTCCAGCTGATAAAAGGCTTTTCTTTATTCCAAAATTGTAAAAATAGATTACATGGCACCAAGATAACGCAGCTGCATTGTTTGCTCAAGTGGTCCGCTTGGGTCCGGGCTGTTACACACCACTATGGTAAGCTGGCATTCTCTTTTTTTCTCAGTCTCCTGACCTCAATATCAGTGAGCCACTCTGGGGAGATCTCAAGCGTGCAGTTCATGCTAGACAGCCCAGGAATTTACAGGAACTGGAGGCTTTTTGCCAAGAAGAGTGGGCAGCTTTACCTTTGAGAAAATGAAGAACCTCCTCCACAATTACCACAAACGACTTCAAGCTGTCATTGATGTTAGAGGGGGCAATACACGGTATTAAGAATTGGGGTATGTGAACTTTTGATCAGGGTCATTTGGATGTTTTTGGTTGTCACTATAATTTAAAAAGAGCAAACACAGTAGTTTGACAATAAATGGTTTCACCCAACCACTAACCATGAGCGGAGAAAAAGGTTTGGTGTTACCATTCATATTCTCTAAAAAATGACCAAGAAAGCAAAAATTCTGCCGGGGTATGTAAACTTTTGATTACAACTGTATATATCATTATAGTAAAAGCTTTTCTTTTTTGGGCACCCACAGCGCAAATTTGTTACAGCATATTGAGTTTTGCCCGCAAGATCTGAATAATAACAGTAAAACCGTATGATATGTCCAACTTTTCTGCCAGGCAGGCCGCACTGTAACACATATACAGGTGTTAGAAGTATCCGCCTGTTGTGCTGTACAGCTTGTACTCATCTATAATTTACCAGGATTTATCCCAGCTCTGTGTAATCAGGTAATTTACCGTGCTTGAAAATATATTTTTATAATGTTTCTAAGATTGTACCAATGTTTCTAAACACCCATGGGCTGGATGTGAATGACCTTTTAGTACCCATAAAATGATGAACACTCCAGGCTAGTGCATGACCTGGGGTATCAGTGCCTAACACAAGTATTGCTTATTTTGTTGACCCCTATGTTGTGCACTTCTCCTCACCAGGCCTTGCACTAGTAATAACACTGTGTTTGTGTTGCTTTCATCAAATCCTCCCTCCTACTTCTTCCAAAACCATTCTGAATCATGTTATAAAACTGATGAGGGATCTGATGAATGTGTTACATCTTACCTGCAGAGGTAGATCCTCCAAGCCCCAATGCAGAACGGACAGGTTCTGGTTGATAGTGATGAGCGAGTACAGGTCCTTCTCAAAAAATTAGCATATAGTGTTAAATTTCATTATTTACCATAATGTAATGATTACAATTAAACTTTCATATATTATAGATTCATTATCCACCAACTGAAATTTGTCAGGTCTTTTATTGTTTTAATACTGATGATTTTGGCATACAACTCCTGATAACCCAAAAAACCTGTCTCAATAAATTAGCATATTTCACCCATCCAATCAAATAAAAGTGTTTTTTAATAACAAACAAAAAAACCAACAAATAATAATGTTCAGTTATGCACTCAATACTTGGTCGGGAATCCTTTGGCAGAAATGACTGCTTCAATGCGGCGTGGCATGGAGGCAATCAGCCTGTGACACTGCTGAGATGTTATGGAGGCCCAGGATGCTTCAATAGCGGCCTTAAGCTCATCCAGAGTGTTGGGTCTTGCGTCTCTCAACTTTCTCTTCACAATATCCCACAGATTCTCTATGGGGTTCAGGTCAGGAGAGTTGGCAGGCCAATTGAGCACAGTAATACCATGGTCAGTAAACCATTTACCAGTGGTTTTGGCACTGTGAGCAGGTGCCAGGTCGTGCTGAAAAATGAAATCTTCATCTCCATAAAGCATTTCAGCCGATGGAAGCATGAAGTGCTCCAAAATCTCCTGATAGCTAGCTGCATTGACCCTGCCCTTGATGAAACACAGTGGACCAACACCAGCAGCTGACATGGCACCCCACACCATCACTGACTGTGGGTACTTGACACTGGACTTCAGGCATTTTGGCATTTCCTTCTCCCCAGTCTTCCCCCAGACTCTGGCACCTTGATTTCCGAATGACATGCAAAATTTGCTTTCATCAGAAAAAAGTACTTGGGACCACTTAGCAACAGTCCAGTGCTGCTTCTCTGTAGCTCAAAAGTGGCTTTACCTGGGGAATGCGGCACCTGTAGCCCATTTCCTGCACACGCCTGTGCACGGTGGCTCTGGATGTTTCCACACCAGACTCAGTCCACTGCTTCCTCAGGTTCCCCAAGGTCTGGAATCGGTCCTTCTCCACAATCTTCCTCAGGGTCCGGTCTCCTCTTCTCGTTGTACAGCGTTTTCTGCCACATTGTTTCCTTCCAACAGACTTACCATTGAGGTGCCTTGATACAGCACTCTGGGAACAGCCTATTTGTTGAGAAATTTCTTTCTGGGTCTTACCCTCTTGCTTGAGGGTGTCAATGATGGCCTTCTTGACATCTGTCAGGTCGCTAGTCTTACCCATGATGGGGGTTTTGAGTAATGAACCAGGCAGGGAGTTTATAAAAGTCTCAGGTATCTTTTGCATGTGTTTAGAGTTAATTAGTTGATTCAGAAGATTAGGGTAATAGGTCGTTTAGAGAACCTTTTCTTGATATGCTAATTTATTGAGACAGGTTTTTTGGGTTATCAGGAGTTGTATGCTAAAATCATCAGTATTAAAACAATAAAAGACCTGACAAATTTCAGTTGGTGGATAATGAATCTATAATATATGAAAGTTTAATTGTAATCATTACATTATGGTAAATAATGAAATTTAACACTATATGCTAATTTTTTGAGAAGGACCTGTATACTCGTTGCTCGGGTTTTCCTGAATATGCTCGGGTGTACTCCGAGTATTTCGGCATGCTCGGAGATTTAGTTTTCGTCGCTGCAGCTGCATGATTTGGGACTGCTAGACAGCCTGAATACATGTGGGAGATGGCTGTTTTTTAGGGAATCTTTACATGTATTCAGGCTGTCTAGCAGTCGCAAATCATGCAGCTGAGGTGAAAAAACTAAATCTCCGAGCACGCAAAAATACTCGAAGACCACCCGAGCATGCGCGGGAAAACCTGAGCCACGAGTATACTCGCTCATCATTAGCTCTGGAACAACAACAGCAGAGCCAAATTAGCAACAGAAGCTCAGTGTAGCATAGCTTGGACATTAATAAAACAGAGATGATTCAGCAGAGAGAATCCGGGGTAGAAGACCCGAGTTTGCAATAAAGACTCATGGAGCAGTGTTGGGACCACGAAACATAAGAGTTGTACAGCTAAGATTGATATAGCACTGCTGAAAACACAGAACAGCAAAGTTGTTCAGCTAGGGGGGTAGACGTAGCAGTGCTGAAACCACACGATAGCAGTGTTGTACAGTGGGGATTGAGATAGTCATGCAGAAACCACATAGTAGCAGAGTTGGGCAGTTGAGCTTGATGTAGCTGTGCTGGAACCCCAATGACTGGAGAGTTGAGAGAGCAGTGATGATACAGAGTAGCGAAAGGATCACCAACCACCTGAATACTGGGTCATTATTCAGCCATCTTAGGCTACTTTCACATTAGCGTCAGTACGGGGCTGTCGCACTGCGTCGGCCCGACGTACCGATGCATACTGTGCAAGCGCCGTACAACGGGGACAGCGGATGCATTTTTCCAGCGCATCCGCTGCCCCATTGTGAGTTGCGGGGAGGTGGGGCGGAGTTCCGGCCGCGCATGCGCGGTCGGAAATGGCAGACACAACGCAGCAAAAAACATAACATGTAACATTTTTTGCTGACGACGGTCCGCCACAACACGGCGCAACCGTCGCACGTGTGGCAAAGCGTCACAATGCGATGCTAATGTTAGTCAGTGGAGAAAAAACGCATCCTGCAAGCAATTTTGCAGGATGCGTTTTTTCTCCTAAACTACGCATTGCGACGTGCAGTGCACGACGCAAGTGTGAAAGTAGCCTTAGATGTATTTAAATGACCTAGGTTGAGCATCAGGCTTCCACAACAACCTGATGTGTAGGAAGTAACAATATCCAAGAGTAAGTCAAAAATTATCTTTGCCTGTAGTAGAATTTATTTTAATCAACATTCAGAAAAGATAAATACATCATTTTTTTTTTACATTCATACATTTTTTTCAATACACTTTGTCCTTCTGCTTTTGTATTCTCTTATTAAAAAATATTTCAGGTTGAGCTGCGAGCCATGAATGCATCACTGTCCTCACCTCTTTATCTGACCTGAATCTCCATATTTGTATGGCTTCTTTTAGGGGACCAAACAGGTGACAAATAATCTGATGGATCAAGATCAGAACTATAGGGAGTATGATTTAAAGAGAACCTTTTATCAAATTTTTCATCTTGAGATGGACACATGGTGTAAATAATGGCGGAGAGCGAAGTCATAATTTCTAATAAAATGCAATCTGCCAACTAATCTAATCACAATTCTAGGCAAAAACAATCTATTTTAACTAATAGCACACACAGTTTTACTGTTCTAGTCTCTTTTTTTTAAGTGAACTTCTATTTTAATTGCTTTTCTAAAATGGTGTTTCGATTAAAGGGAATCTGTCAGCAGTTTTTTTGCTATTTAATCTGAGAAAAACATAATGTAGAGGCAGAGACCCCGATTCTAGCAATGTATCACTTATTAGGCTGTGTGTTGTAGTTTCAATACAATCAGTGTTTGATCAGCAGGAGATTATCACTGCTGGACTACATGTCTGGTGCAGGCCGGTCAGGCTAATCGGTGTAACCCTGCCTCAAACATATTATTCGAGCATGACGAAAACCACTTGGTTTTCACCCGAGCATGGTGTATAATACCAGAGCACGTTCGCTCATCAGTAGTGCAGAACGAACTAAACTCACTAATTTATCATGAAGGGACCGACGATGGAACGAGGAGATGGAGGTGAACTGCCCAGTAGCAGAATTATTTTACTTCGTATATGAATACCTTCAAACTGGAAGAAAAGCAAGTAAAATCATTGGAGGGGAGAGAATTGGGCTATTATTGCTGTATTATGGCCTCCATCAGTGCAGTCAGTAGATACATGATAATCAGCACTCACTGAATGTGTAGTTGCTGTTTATTAGATTCCATTATTCAAGAATTATATTGCTGGTTTATTGGCTTTTTTGTCTTTTGGGAGCAGAGATGGTAATTAGACAGGGTGATATGGACAGACCTTTTTTTCCTCCAAACGTTTCATTAGCTGTCTTGACCTTAGAACCATTTCTTCTCATATTGTAAATTGCCTTCTCACAAAGGAAAAGATCATCTGGTTTGGCTTCAAGTAGAAAAAAAACCTCTTCAAGCTTTGTAGCACATCCATGGCATTAAAATCATATACAGGTAATGGCATGGTCACTCTGACGCGTTCCTGGTGCACCATGCGCCCTTAGCCATAGAGTCTATGACTACATGGTGTGTCAGAGTGACCATGCCACCTGTATATGGTTTTTATGCAATGAATGTGTTATAAAGCTTGAAGAGTTTTTTATTCTACTTCGGATGTGGTGTTCTTTTTTCCCTTTTTCTACTTGAAGTAATTCTGGGTCAGCAGATGAACTGGCACCCAATTCAATAAGTCAGGGGTCGTTTGTTCATATTTACGGTGAGCGACATACACCTTGATATTTCATCTGGTTTGGCTGTTTAGCCTTAAGGACCAGGCAATTTTTTTGTTATTGCGCTTCTGTTTTTTTCCTCCCTTTCTTTAAAGAGCCATACTTTTTTTTTCCTGCCCGCTTAGCCATATGAGGGATTGTTTTCTGCCTAACGAGTTTTACTTTTGAATGAAATTCATTTTATCAAATAATGTACTGGAAATCGTGGAAAAATTGTGCAGTAAGGAACAGGAAAGTGGAATTGCTGATGATGGTGCACGCAGAAGCCAAGGACGTGAAGTAGGTCCAACTACGCCTGTTGCTGGAGCACAAGAAACATGCCCATCCATGCCCACATAGCTTCTTGTCCCACTTTGCAGGGAGGCACAATACACCACAATAAAACCACACCAGTACAAACAGATGGTTGGTTGGATAGCAGATAATGTTTCCAGCATGATTGCCAGCACCACCCAGTCTTCCACATGGTCTAGTCTCACCAGCTAACAATCTGGATCACTTAACCTCACCCTGATTCTCCTTCCTCCCACCATATTGAGTCCCAGGAGACCAGTGATCCCACACTAAGACACTCCAAGCAACTCTTTACAACATCAGTTCTTGATTGTGGCCTCTCACCCTGCATATTCCAAGAGGGACAGGAAGACTTGCTGTTTAGCCTTGCACAATAAATAGAGCAGGCACAGCCACAAGAAGATGACAGTGGGGAACAGCAAATTTTGTCTAAGGAGGTAGATGAAGCTGAGACACAGTGGCCAATAAGTCAGGATGTTATGTCACCAATTCACGAGGGCCAGGATGCGGCGGTGGAAGACTAGGTGGTGGATGACAAAACTCAACTTGGGAAACAAGCATGCAGACTAAGGACAACAGCACTGAGGGGGTGTAGGGATTGGCAGCACCAAAACAGGCAGGAAGAGGCAGTGGGGTGATCAGAGTTTGCAGGTGGGCAACTGTTCGGCAGAGCACCGACACTCGTGAATTTCTCAATCAATGATTTAGGTGTTCCCCAGTGTGGAACTTTTTAAAAAGAGAGTTCTAAAGCAAAAAATGGTAATTTGCAACTTGTACCATGCCAAGGTCAGCAGGGGCCTGACCACTACCAGCATGTTCAGGCACATGTCATCTAAGTACCCGGCTCGGAGGGCTGAACTCCTGGGTCCATGATTGGTGGATTGGTAACAAGCATCAAAGCAATTTAGTGTTTGCTCATCCCTATTGATTACTAATAAAATGTGATTTGATTTTCATCTACATCATAATTGTAGGTGATAAGTAAATAACTAAGTCCGGGGTCAGACATAACGTATACAAATATGGTCCGTTCTTTACGGCCGAGATACGCAGAAAAGTTTCTAAACAGTGATCCGTATTCAATGTGAGGATGCGTTTTTTTTTCTCCAAAAAGTTTCCGTATGGCATCTGTATGGCGAGATTTTCTCACCGGCTTGCAAAATGGACATATAATGGATCCATAGGCTCAAATTTTCAAGAAAACATATATATATATATATATATATATATATATATAAATAATATGTCAGTGAGACACATATATATATTTATATTTCATACAATGCTGGATAGCATAAAAGCCAGTAATTCAATTGCCGGCTTTTGAGACATGGTTAACATACAGTAAACCATTTCATATCTGTTATATTTTTTACATATTCCTCACTAATAATGTTAGTAGTTTATGTGTGCAAAATTTGGGAATGTTAAAATAAAGGGTTAAATCACAGATAAAACTGGCGTGTGCTCCTGCTCAATTTTCTCCACCAGAGTGAGAAAGCCAGTGACTGAGGGCACTGTAAGGTGCGCCTATTCTGGCACTTAGCCTCTCTCTTCCCACTCCCCTGTAGCGGTGGGATATGGGGTAATAAGGGGTTAATGTCGCCTTGCTAATGTAAGGTGACATTAAGCCTGGTTAATAATGGAGAGATGTCAATAAGACACCTATCCATTATTAATCCAATAGTATGAAATGGTTAAAAATACACGTACACATTATGAAATAATTAAACACATGGGGTTTTAATATCTTTATTGTACAATCAATCCAACTGACGACCTCGTTCTTCTGAAGAAAAAAAGGAAAATAAAAAAGCAACAATATCCCATACCTGTCCGCCGTACAGTCATGTTCCACTATGTAAATCCATCTGAAGGGCTTAAATACATTTACAACCAGGAGCCTGCTAATGCAGCCGCTCATGGCTGTAAACGACTGGGGAATGAATAGAATGCAGGTAACATAGTTTCGTTGACTTGCGGTGCCATCATAGAAGCTGCACCCCCTGGTGGCATAAACTCATATGAACTGTAGCATGAGAAAATATTCAGAAAAATTCCCACGCTACAGTTCATATGAGTTTATGCCACCAGGGGGTGCAGCTTCTATGACGGCACCGCTAGCAGAAACCTGCACTGTTTAATATGAAGGGTACGTGCTTCTAATTAGTGCAAGAGTATGAGAAATCAGACGCTGTGGTCTTCTGGCTCCTCTCTGTCACGGTAAACCCGTGACAGTAACATAATAAAAATGTTCAAGTATTCAGCATAATTTCAATGGCTGTAGTAAATCATTTATACACGATGCTCTTTAATCGCATCCTGCGGAGCTGTAATTGGATGCATTTCTTTGTATATAAGGCTCGCAGCATACAATACACTCACCTGTGTATTTTCATTTGCAGTCAGTGTGGCCGTCATGGTGTTCATCCACTTACAACATGATCTAGGAGCTGAAGGACTCAGACTTTGCTTAGGCGAAACAAAGACCGAACAAAAAGGCTTGTTTTCCTCTGCGATGTCTCGTCAAGTTATTTGCTGGCGAGATGTTTTATTACAATGATTATTTCATGAATGTTTACAGATTTTCTTTCATTGACTGGAAATCCTGATTAGACTTCTATTCTCGCCAGATTACATTGACTGCGGGGAATAAATTTAATGATGGTATTAGAACTATTCTTTCAATATGTTCCTTGAGTGTTGATACACTAATTATCTGGTGGCAATTCTTGTCTCATTTCGTAAATCTTTTCTGTTTCTCTGCGGGTGTCATCAGTTCGCATTTGGCTATCGATAGTCTTCACAATCTCCCATTGTTAGATGCGTGTACAGTATAAAATCCTGCACTGTGCCCACGCTGAGCAAGGAACTGCAAACAGGGACATGGAAATCATAGCCCCCGACAGAAAAACTTCAGATTGACCACTCCGAAACAAATTCAAAGAAGAAATGTCATAGTATTTGAGAGTAGATAGCGCTCAGGAGACGTTACCCTTTCTCATGTACTGTACACATATTATTGAGCAATTAAAACGGATATATATTGTATATTTTTTATTTTCATTGTCAAAATTATTGCATTGATTTCAAAATTGATTTAAAGGGTTAGTCTGGGCAAGTAAAAATGTTCCCAGTGGTTGGATCTGTAAAAAATAAACTAATTCCTATTCATACTTATCAACTGTCAGCCACCTGGAATCGGGCTGTTCTGTGGTCTTAGAACAGGGGACATCACCGGTCTTCCTTTACACCAGAAGGACCGTAATGGTTTTTGATTGTCTGCAGTCGTTAGGTGAATTAAGCATCGTGTCATTGGATGCTTCGCTTCTCAACACTGCTGCAGCCAATCACAGGCCGCAGAGGTCCTGCTACTGATGGAATCTCCTGTTAGGGTCTGTGCACATATTGCAGATTTATCCTTTATACATTTCTTTTTTTTCCCCAAACAACCCCTTTACTATATGTATTTGATCTAAATCATCCCCACCCCAAAAAACTTAGAATTGATTTTAAGGCATGAGAGTTTCTATTGACTGCTGCATCAGAAAAAAAAGATTTCTACTCAGTTTAGAAATCCAAATAGTCATCCATAGACACATCCTGTAACTAATTACAATACCCCCAAAACTTCTATGTATCCCCATCCTTTAAAAGTGTTGTCCAGGCTTGGGGCTCAAGTATGTACTGTAGTAATTCTCTGTGATTGCATACTTCATTCCTGCCACATTCCAACTAGACAAGTCTACGTGAACGTCTAGTGGGTACATGACGGCATATATGCAAATCACATACGTACAGTCATGTGCCCACCAGCTCCTGGCTCGGGCACCGGAGAATCCTGACAACCCTTTACTTCTCGCACATCTGGCACGCATGGCTTCAGGTGAAGTGATTTCAGTACTTTGCAACATGCTATACTGCTGACTGAGGTCTGCTGAAATCATGGTTTAGTATTTTCATAAATGTCTGAAACAGTGATGGGTGTCTGAACAAATTGATCTCTATTTTTTTAGCACCAGCCATGGACCTTCTCTTACATCACTTCCTCACGAAACCATGTACACTGTTTTTTTTCCCTGGAATGGAAAGGTCAGGAAAGTGACCAGTTGTGTGTTTTTGTGAATGATCCTGTGTGTACATTAGCCTCCATTATGACAATATGCCATGTTGGGTACTCGCAACTGCCCTGCACATAGAGTACTGCACGAGTGACGCGAAAGGAAATGTTCATTTCTTACATTGCTCTGGTAAAATGAAAGCTGAGCGCTCATTGATTGACGAGAGTTTTACTGTCAGACAGTTCTGATGAACGAGGCCCGATACACTTCATCCTGGACAAATCACGTAATGGAAATTGGGCTTTTTATGCTGACCTCCTTGTACATTAGATACTAACTGTATAACACATCATATGATTTATCCTATGTTGCCGCCTACATTGTAGTTTAGTCCACATATTCACAGTTCTTAGGGTTATCATTTCGAGAAGCTTATTGTAAAGGCCCAAACCCACTGATTTCACCATAAATAGTTGACAATCTGCTATAGGGGTTCTGCTATGTATGGGGGCCTCTCATCGCTCCACTAACAGATGATGCCAGAGAAGCCAAATATTGGGGCAATGGGAATTTCAATGCCGAATCCTTCTATTTTCAGGG
This sequence comes from Ranitomeya imitator, assembly GCF_032444005.1. Lineage (NCBI taxonomy): Eukaryota > Metazoa > Chordata > Amphibia > Anura > Dendrobatidae > Ranitomeya > Ranitomeya imitator. The sequence continues at coordinate 48,640,099 of NC_091286.1, forward strand.
AAGACAAGCTGCTGCCAGAGGAGTCTGGCAGAAGCTTTTTCCTCTCTCACTGTTGAAAACAGATAAATTAACTTTTGGCCAAATATGGACATTTGTATGGTACTGTAGCTAATCTCCTTGGACTTGGATGGCAGAGAAAAATTGATCAAAGGTTGCAATGAACGATAGTCCGGATGGTAAGTAAGCAGTTACAATCAAGTTCCAAAGAAATGCAAGCGGTCTTGCGATCTCAGGTTGCATCGGTGTCAGCGCAAACTATCAGTCGACATTTTAATTAAATTTATGGCAGGAGACTCAGGAGGACCCCACTGCTGACACAGAGACATAAAAAAGCTTGACTGCAGCTTGCCAAAATATACAGTATGTGAGTAAGCCAAAATACTTCTGGGAAAACATCTTGTGGACAGATGAGACCAAGATCGAGCTTTTTGGTAAAGCACATCATTCTACTGTTTACTGAAAGTGAAATGAGGTCTGCAAAGATAAGAAAACAATACATACAGTCAAATATGGTGGAGGTTCAAAGATGTTGTGGGGTTGTTTTGCAAGGCATTATGGAATCTGAAAATTACTAAAGGATTTTGGGTTGCAATGTAGTTCCCAGTGTCAGGAAGCTGGGTTTGCGTCCTGTCATGGGTCTTCCAGCAGGACAATGACCCCAAACATACTTCAAGAAGCACCCAGAAATAGACGGAAACAAAGCGCTGGAGAGTTCTGAAGTGGTCAGCAATAAGTCCAGATCTAAATCCCATTGAACATCTGTGGAGAGATCTTAAAATTGCTGTTGGGAGAAAGCGCCTTCAGATGTGGGAGCCCTGGAGCTGTTTGCAAAAGAAGAGTGGTTCAAAATTCCTGTTAAGAGGAGTAAGCAGCTTGCTGATAGTTATAGGGAGTGATTGATTGCAGTTATTTAATCCAAAGGGTGTGCCAATGCACACTAAGGAAATAAGCATGTGTATAACAAAACGTGAAATTACAATAATTTTATGGGTGAAATGCTTCATTTTCTGGAGCAAATTCATAGGTGCCATCACTTTCATTCATAACTGTAGCTTTAGGTATTATGCTTGTCTTTTTTCTTTTTTTTGCTTCTCTCACTGGATAATGATCATTCATCCAACAGCCATCTCTCCCGACTCCTCCATATACACGAGTGCTTGGTTCAGCTAAATGTTGATGTGTTTTCAATGGAACAGTGAAAAAAGCTGCCGCCAGACTCTTCTGGCAGCTGCTTATCTACTGAATATAAAAACATAGGGCATTAAAATTCAAACTGACCAATGGGAGAGTCGGGCAGTCCCCATAAACATTAGACCGCTGGACAATCTGACCCATATTGCCTGCTTTGACCAACTTTAGTCTGTGGACTTTGAAGGTGTGCAGCTGCATCCCCCTCCTCCATATCTGGACCATTATATTCACTGTTTTACACGAGACAGATTAATTGGTGACTGATTTGGTTTCTGAACATTTCCAGAGATCCTAGCGGAAATATAGGCCAATAGAAGTGAAGGAAGATTTCACATCTCCCCATGACAAAATTTGAAATGTTTCATGGGTTATTATTTTTTTTACTATTGCATAAGCAAACTTCTAATATAATACTTGTACACTATAAATGACCTATTTATCTCCATGTATGATTATATATATATAATTTAATGGCATCTTCTTTGCACATAGCTGTTCTCCTATTAGGCTTGTGATAATATAATACATAATGCAGCATGCTTACTGTTCTCATATTTGCAGATAAATCAGGCATGACTTATAAATTATTTAGCAATGTCGGTGCAAAAAAAAAGGGATTGCAAGGAAAATACTCAAGCAAAACCTATTTTTAGCTGAATCCGACAAATCTTTTGAGGCTCTCCATTCATGCAGAAATGTTCCTGTGTCTTAATGAATACGTGATGTCCTTCTGGTTGAGTGTGGATGAGTTTTAGGACCCAGGCAATTTTATAGAGAGAATTGAACAGATGGATTCATTATTCGCAATGTCATGGACTGGTTTATACACGCGTTTTCATTATACACTAATGCTGTTTTATGTATAAAAAATGCAATAATGTTTGGGAAGAAAGCAGAAGGTAGCGCACCAGGAACCATCCAACATAAGGCTGACCTTTTTCGTAATCACCATTAATGGAGTTGTCTCCATACATATGCAGTAAGGACAGTGACATAACTAGAGTCTGATGGGCCCCGGTGCAAGGTTTGGACCCGCCGCCCATCCTGAATAAATCCTGTACAGTTGAAGTCCAAGGATGTACATCCAGTTAAAGTTTCTGCTGGCGTCATCAGGCCCCTTACCCACCAGGCTCAGTCGCAATGGTGACCACATTTGTTATGCCGCTAAGGCACTGGTAAAATTATGGCTGCTTTTAAAGCATTAAAGCAGCTTAGTGCTACAGATTTCATGACATGTTTATAATACACTCTATGGAGAAAAGTTTAAGTGCACCTCTCATAATCCCTGAATTTTTCATTCAGACCCATTGCCCCCATTGTATTATATCTGGCCACACGCTATGCCATCTGCCTTTACTAACATGTGACAGAACTGGCTGGTGGTGTGTACCAGTGCTGCCTTCTAATAGGAGACACCGGTGTAACAGGTTTGTTCATGACATTTCCCTCATCACCTGTGAGTGATATTATTCAGAAGTGAAAGGAACCGCGGCAACTCAGCCACAAAGTGGAGCCCACGTAAAGTTACAGAGAGTGATCACCAAACGCTGAGGAGCAGAGTGCAGAAAAGTCATCAACGCACTTCTGACTCCATAACATAAGTCCAAACACCTCTGGTATTATCATAAGCTCAAAAACTGTGCCCTGGGCTCTTCATGGCCGAGCTGCTGTATATAAACCTTACATTATCAAGCACAATGCCAACTATGGGATGGAGTGGTGTAAAGTCAACACCACAGGATACTGAAGCAGTGGAAATGTATTCTGTGCAGTGATGGATCACACCTCTCTATCTAGTGTTTGATGGACAAGTTTGGGTTTGGTAAATGCCAAGAGAACATTACCTGCCTGACTTTAAAGTTTGGTGGAGTGGGGATAATGCTATGGTGGATGTCCTAGGCCCCTTAGTTCCAGTGAAGGGAAATCTTAATAATCCAGCATACAAGACATTTTGGACATTTGTAGCTTCCAACTTTGTGGGAACAGTTTGAGGAAGGCCCTTTGTCCCAATGAACAAAACAAGGTCCATAAAGACATGGTTGGGGAAATTTGACCTCAGCTCAATCCAACACCTTTGGGATGAACTAGAACGGATATTGTGAGTCTCTCCTCCAACATCAGTGTCTGAGCGCACAATTAATCTTGTGGATGAGTGGGCAAAAATTCCCACAGACACAAAAAAAGCCTTCCCAAAAGAGTGGAATCTGTTATGGTTACAAAGGGGGATCCAACTCCATACTAATGGCTATTGATTTAGAATAGGATGTCTTAAAAACTCCTGTAGGTACAATGTGTAGGTGTCCTAATTAGGCATTTATCTATTTAATGTCTTAAGTGGCAAGTATAACATTAAAAAAATAGAAAATTACTCAATAGGAATCTGGGAATAGCTAATACTTATGTTTTAATTGGAAATGTGGAGACAGATTCTCTTTAAGAGGTGTATGAATGATACAGTCATCCTTTTAGTGTTTAAAGAACACCTTCCATATTAATGCACCCACAACTTGTGATTACTGGGAGTTTTTGTATTGATTTATATTTTGTATTGGATCTAAGTAGTATTTGGACATTGCATAGCACTGTTATTATTGTAGGGTTTCTACTCACTCGGTTGCGTTTTGAGGTAGGCATGGGAAGCAATTTCAGTGAAACGTCCAGGCTAGTTTATTAAGACTCCATAATCTGTTCAGGATAACAAAGCAAAAACAGCCTTTATGAAAACATAAAGTAAATAGTCTACATAGTAATGTGGTTCGCCTGCTCGGGTTAGTGTGCAGCTCCTTAGTCCTTAGCAATGACAAACAACACTGGAGATCTGCACATCTCCAATTACAGAGACTGAATGAGACAACTAGTCTCCTTTTCATCTGCATACCACGCCCCGGGGTGGGGATATGTGAGCAGCCAGTCCCACCCACCTCTCTGACTGCTCTTAAATCCAGCCATGACATGCCCTATCAAATCTCTCAACACTATACATGCTGGAGCCTGCTTTTCTGGGCTTACATCACCGAGGCTACCAACCTCGATGATACATATCTCCCCTTTTTGACCTGTCCAGTGGCCATCATACATTATGTTAATGTATGACAGTATTATTTTGGCACAATGTGACAGTATTTTATTGCTTGATGAAGCTTTTATTTGGACACTCTATATTGATTATATTTACATCTGTGGCACTGCAGGAGTTTTTTAATTTATGTAGTCTATAGTAGTAGCAGCGCTGTGTGGAAATGTTATTTGACCAACAAACGGCAGTATTTTGAACCGGTTATATAGGAATTGTATGGTACGGTAATAACTACACTGTTTGGGTGCATCACGCAGGGCACCACGCAACTTCACAGGCTTTTCCAGGATAATTAGTTTTTTATTGGCATAGGAAAGTAAGAAAATGAGCCATCCTTCCTCCAGAACTGCCGTCCTGCCTTTGTCCCTAGTTAACATGGATGCAGCTGTAGGGGGTATGATAAAATATGTTTATGCCTTTGCCCTTCTCTCTCGTCCCAGTGCCATATGTTATCAGTGTTTGTGTAAAGATTAACATATGATGGTATTGCTATACGATTTAGTATATTACACCTCTTATATAATAGTACTGCTTACACGATCAGGTGTATTACCATGTCTTGTTCATGATATATATAGATATAATGTTATAATGTCTTTCTTATCCTTTAATCTGCTAGATGTATATATTGCTATTTGGTGTGCCTGTCATATAGGGACAGCATAGTACTGAAGTTTGTCCACTAGATGGAGTACCTTAGAATAAGTGTGCGTAGTACTAGAAAGGAGTTCCACATAGTTAGGTATTAGTTAATGTAGGAGTGGTCAGCTGCAGCTAAGAGAGGGGGAACTTCCTCATTGGGGTCAGAAGAGCCCGGGTGGCTAGACAGTCCACAGGGGCTTAAGTGCCCAGGACAATAGCAGCTACCACGCAACATTCTTTTATTTAGAGGAAAAGCCCAGCCATCCATAGCATCGGACCGGAACAGCAGAGGCCAGTAAAGCAGCAGGAAAGGAGAAAAACAGGAAAGTGCGGGGGCACAGGTGGCCCTGGAATGTGACAGCTTATAGCTTGGGTGAATGCCCTCAGTACTGGGGCGAAGCAGTTGCTGGGGGAGATTCCAGAAGCAGCATGACTGAAACAGGAGGACTTTGAGTCACCACAAAGCACAGTACTGAAGGGCAGGTCACTCGCCATGTGGCAACTAGCTTCGGAGATGGAAACTCTCTTGTCTGGGGCAAAACAAACTAATGAAGGCCTAACCATGGCAGGGCTGAATTGGGAGGACACTGAGGAACCGTGCGGCACGGTCCAACCCTGGTATGTGTTGTGTGACAGAAAGGAAGGTGCAGGGGAAGAAGAGGAGATGTGTAACGCGTATTCTGTTGTAAATGCTGTGAAGACTCTGGATGTGTTGCGTAAAGCTAACAGTAAAGTTGTTTATTTGAAAGTTGAAAAGGACTGTGTCTCAATCTTTATTACACCGACTGATGAGAACCTACAGCGAAACAGAGGTGAACCTGATGGCGCAGAGAGTGGAGCTACAGGTACACAAAGTAATGGACAAAGTTTTCATGTATTGGGAGACCAGGGCACAGTTACACCAGAGAGTTCGGCCATGACTATGGCCCTGGTCAGCCCCTTACACAGCGGTGACATCACAACATGACGTGACCGCTGCAGTCAGTCTCTGGGCTCAGTGATCATTTCAATTTAGTTGTCACAAAATCCCTGATCTCAGTAATTGGCTGCATTGAACACTTCCTGTAGTTTTGAAGTTATCTCTGCAACCATGTCAACAAAGATTGGGGGTGACAGTGGTGATCCAACTCTGGAGTGTCAGAGGGTAAATATGGCTTATTTTATTTTCATGCAGAGGATGCCTATAACACGAAAAAAAGTGGGCTCGTTCAGATGAGTGTACAATTGGTCGATGTGCTGTCCATGTGTGCCTTAGACCGCGCACATAGAGCACAGGGACCCATTATTGTGGGTGTGCTAGTGCAAATGGATGATTTCCATATGGACTGATGGTCTGCATGGAATAAAATTGCAACATGTGCTACTTAGGTCTGTGCACAAGAGAGCCAGTCACGTTCATGATTTGAGATCACTAATGGCCCAATTTTTAATTTGGCTGCCTGTAAGGAGTCTTAGCTTGTTCTTGTCTGAAAAATAATTGCAATGTTTATCAAGGTATCAAATATATATATAATATTTTTTTTTTAATAAAAAAAACTGCTGTTGTTCTGAAATAAGAAAACTAAGGCTGCCGTCACACTAGTAGTATTTGGTCAGTATGTTACATCAGTATTTGTAAGCCAAAACCAGGAGTGGAACAAATAGAGGAAAAGTATAATAGAAACATATGCACCACTTCTGCATTTATCACCCACTCCTGGTTTTGGCTTACAAATACTTGTGTAAAATACTGACCAAATACTGCAGGTGTGATGGCAGCCTAACAGTAATCACTCCCTTGCCCAGCAATCCAGAACTGACCCTGCTGCAGCACTCTTTGTTTAGATGCTGATGGCACGTAACCTCGTAGCTACTGATATTGTAGATGATTCTGAAGTGAAGTTGAATATTCCATATACTGGAGCAGTGTGAAAAGGAGCCGATGCATTGCAGGGCCTTTATTCTCAGAGTCAGTGGAAAACTCCTTTATATACTGAATTATTCAGATGTTGGCCTGGCTGCAAAAAATATAGATGTTAGTAAAATACCAAAGAATTCTATAAATCTATATTTGGATTACAGAACTGTTTTGTTATTACCTTACCTGTGACCCAGCAAAGCAACACTAAAACTAAGTGTGACCGTTGACATTCAGTAAATTTGGTAAAATGGAGATCAGTGATAATATTGCACCAGCCTAACTCCTTTTCAAATACAAAATATATATATATATTTACCTGGTGTATTCCTGAATCTGGCATTGTCTTCTCCTTGTTCCTGCTCCTCTTCGTTCCTGAGATATGGTCCCCTCTTCTCTGTATATAAATCTAGTTGTGTTGGTCAACTGGATGTGGTCCTCATGAAGACGCTCGCGTAGAAGAGGCGAAGGCCACACACTTGGCTTTTAAGGATAGCATTATATACAAGGGGCCATATCTCAGGAACAGAGAGGAGGAAGAAGAAATAACGAGCCAAGATCTCAATCTGTACATACTCAGCATCCGGTGGCCATATTCCTGAAGCCCATCATCGGGAAATCAATGACTCACCTCACTGGGAAAACCCCTCCTTTCAGCCCGAAGCCCTTAGCATCGCCTCACCGACTTCCTGCAGCAGCGACCCTGCCTCTTGTCTCCCCACTTCAGTGCCGCTGCCCCCTCACCTCCCCGGTAATTTTCTTAAAACATTTTTTCCTCTTTTTCCACCCCAAAATTTGGGGTGCATCTTATAGTCTGGTGCGTCTTATAGCCTACAAAATATGGTACATGTATTACAGGTTTTGGTCCTTCCTTACAGACAATACAGATATCCTGTTTTCAAAATGGCCGCTCATGGAGGAGCATGTGACCAGACCTGTCCATCAGCATCCTCTAATTGAAAAAGACTGCTCATGGGAAAGGCGTTTCTGAATTTGTAGTCAGAAAGGGATTTTTTTTTGCCCTAAGATGAAAACAATTGGTTTCTTTCTCATAGGATTTTTGCCATCCTCTCGATCAACACTGCAGATGAACTGGGCTGATGTCTTTGTTATAGTAAGACATATTAGAGCTAACATTACTGCATAGCTCCTGAGTCTGCAGAGCTATCATCTCTCAGATGTTATGCGCAGCTAACCCTACAACCCACGCCAGTTGTTCTAAGGTCATTGACTTCTGAAATCTAAATCAAAAACTGCTTTGAATACTCTTCCTACAGATTTCAATGGAAAATCCACTTTGTTGTTTATACCAAGAGTTTTTTTTTGAACATTTTTTTTAAGATGAGATTTTGGAAGGCTTGCTGTGAAAATATAGAAAGGTACATCAATTCTTTGATACGGGTTACTCGAGCAGTCTGGTCCAAACTTGATACTGCCAAGTCAAAAGGCTGTTAACAAAAGCGTAAAAAAAATGCTTCAAAAACCTCTTCAAAAATATCTTTACAAAAAGAAACAATACAGCTATCCTGAAGTGGATTCCTCTTGAAAACCACATCATATTTCTCCACCTCCCCAAAAATCTCTGGGTGAATAAACCCTAATATTGGGATTTCTGTTCAGATGTAACTATAATCAACCTAAAAATTATTCAGACCACACAAAGAATTTACCGCATGCTATTATGAGGATATTATGATCTAATATCATTTATCGAAGAAACTCATTAAAATGACTCATACAATCCCATTTTTATATATCAGATGAAGGACAGTTTTATGCCTTAGTCATGGCACGGAATAGTCTTGAAGATGAGTAGACGTATCATCAGCCATAGATCTCAGCGAGGCACTTTATTGGGAATGACTGATGTACACAAGAAATAGATGGGCCATAGAGCTGGGTTATGTCACTTACTAGGAATCACAAATTCAAGCTTATGCCGCCTAGTAGCACCACACGGATTTAGATGATTATAAAGGGTTTGTCCTAAATGTAACCACTTGAATACTGGGCCGTTTTTCCCTGTTCACAAACAGACACATTTCCATATTTTTTTTTCGCACATGCTTTTTTTAAGAGATCTAAAAGTTTTCCTTCTGCGTCTAATCAAATAATTTTTGCCATTTTTTTTTGCGATATGTAGGGCCTTATTTTCATGGAACTATTATATTCTCCATTATATATATATATATATATATATATTTTTTTTTTTTTTTTTTTTGTAGTGCTGTTTTCCTTTTTTCCTATATATATATATATATATGTATATATTATCCTATATATTATTATATATATATATATATATATATATATATATATATATATATATATATATATATATATATATATATATATATATATATTAGGGCACAATGCAAAGATGAAAATTTAAAAAAAGTGTCCCCTTCCTGTTTCTGTAACAATTATTTTTATATATATCGGACATGTGTTGTTGTTTTTTTTGATGGGTGTTAGGCTAATAAGGTATTTTGATTGGCAGATTTTAATTATTTTCCTGCTTCTTTCATTTATTTTTTTTCTCTCCGTTCTCGCAATGTGCCTTGAAATACATAATAGAAAACCTATTATGAGGTATTAGAATATTTAAATACATTTATTTATATCTGATTTTCCCTGTAACCTGGGTCTGATATATTATCCCCAGTTACAGGGAAAATTCAACTCAGCAGTTGCTGCTGCTATTTCCCGACACCTGCCTATCATATGATCATTTGGTCTGGAGGACGTAATCTGTATATACAGTGCTTCTTCTGCACTGTGTATATAGTTATTGAGGAGGCAGAGATGGTAATATACCATTTCTTTCTCGTGCTATTCTTCATGTATTCACACAACAGCTTACTATGAAAAGTCACCTAAAAGGACAGGTATGCTTTAAATGGTCCCTGTTGTTTGAACAAACATAACTGCATAAATTAATAGTACAAGAAAATTTAAGAAACTTTGTAATATACTGTATCGTAGAAATTTCCTTCTGTATCCATGTCTTCTCCTCCCCTCCATGCAACTTGATCTTACGGATCACTCTGAAAAAAATCTCAAATCTATCTTAGCCTATGCAGAAAGAAGGAGGAGGGAAGAGCCGGAAGAGGCACTGGTACAGGTACAGACACACAAACTGTATCCGCTCTTTCCTCCTACTCCTTTCTCCATAGGCTTCAGTGATTTAATGATTTTTCTCACTTTGGAGCTGGATTCACAGCTACACTGCTAGGTAATGTTTAGTGCCGCCCATGCTGCTGCTTCTGAACATGTCCTAGAGAAAGAAGAGCAGGAATCCCTATGTCTGTGTGTGCCGTTTATGGGAGACATTAGAGCAGCTAGTCTGCACCCACTATCTCAGGGTCAACTGAATATTGGACATGCATGCGGAAGGGAAGACTGGTGAAAAATGCAGGCTCCAAGCTCCTCATGCACCCATGACAGCTTTGTCTGAAAACTTATTTGAAACAATAGGTAAGCTTTAAGTATATCTTAGCATTAACTGATGTCAAGTTAAAGCCATAGTAATTTGTTATAAATCTGTATAATACATTTACAATGAGTGAAAGTGCAAAAAAAACTTCAGTCAGTGAAACAATACACTTCTCTGTGTTTTGCTTTTTTTTTATACAAATATCATTTTATCCTTTTATCTCTTTAAATAGCACTTTTACAGCAATATGTTGTAATCATGCACAAAATAAAACCAATTATATGTGGAAAGCATTCTCTTAGTTGCATATTCATTCCATCAAGCACTTTGTGAATAGCAAACACAACAAAAAAATAGGATTTTTTTTTTTACAGTCAGATATCATAAATCCTATATGAACAAAATGAAGATGCCTATAAGGAAAAAAAAACATGTTTTCCTTTTTTTTCCCAAGTAAATATTATCTTTAAAAAAATGTACAAAAGAGCATTGCAGGTATTAAAAATGATATTTTGTGCTTTCGCATGCCATTAGCAAGATAAGGACCTGAAATCTAGAGTTCGTGTCTTCTATACCGCTCTGCAATAGCTGTGTTCTCTGTGACATCTGTAGTTATAGCAAAAAAAAAAAGAAAGAAAAAAAAAATAGAAATACATCAAATATTAAATTCAATAAAATTGCATTCAGTTTCGAGTAGTAGGAAGTCCAAAGCACTGGTTCTTGCTGCTTGAATACCTGTTGCACAAAGAAATATTATTGTCGTTTCATATTTGGTAACTATTTCTTTTTTTTTTTTTTTATTAAATATAAAATATTTTTTATTACATTGCAAGCATAATTTATTTCATAGACATATTAGATTATTATTATTATATTTAAGGGTTTGTCCAAAATAAAATAAAAAAAACAAACAAAGCAAAAAATAAAATAAAATAAAACATGACAGATTTTGTTTTCCTATCTGCTCCAAACCAGTTTATTGGTTGGGTCTAGTATATGGAGGGTAGGAAACAAACTTATATTTTTAAATCCATATATCCCTTACATTTCTGCTTTTCTACATACTCACCAATGTGTTCCATACAGTATGCCAATTAAAAAAATGATGTCCGTCATGCAAAATTATTTGATAAATCATAAAGATATTTCAGCATGTCATGCACACTGTCAACACATGCATGGAGTCACATCGGCACTCGGAGTTCCGCAGTTTGCCGCTGTACCCCTCTTTCGTCTCATCACTTATGTCATCTCGGTAGTATTCATCCTTAGGAGTAATTGTTACGTGTTACGGAACCACTCAGCACTCAGAATATGTTGTGCAGTTATATGTATGTATAATAGGTTCCATGTGAGATGCATCAGCCCACAGGCTGCGCTCCTGGTCAGAGGGGACAAGATATCCCCCTTCTGTCCTCCCCCCACCTTTGTAATTCCCACAGTAAATATTGGCAGGCTCCGGCCCCCTGTGGCTATTGTAATGTATGTCTGGCCTGCCCTCTGTATCTGTGTGATATATTCTGTGTCCTGTGAATAAACTGTTGTTAGACTGGAAATACGTGGAGAAGCAGTGATATTTTATATGCTCCCAGGTAACCAAGGAATTCCAGCCAGCGTCTGTCATTCAGACTCCAACCAAACCAGAGTGTACCTCCTGAAACACGGGGTGGTACTCAAAGAGGTACCCCAGCTTGGTAGTCCCCGTTACAGTAATGATCTTATAGGACAATATCGTTGTGATCTCTGTATGAAATTGGTATAATATGGTAGTACTGTAGCGCCCCATAGAGACTCATGGACTCTGTAGAATTTGGGGGTTGTATTACGCCCTCTAATTCAGTTTTGTGCATCAGTCTGAGTGTGGTTTAAAATGGAAAAAAGAGTTGATTGTTATACCCGCTGTATAGATCTGTATTCGGATAGCTTCCAATAGTGGTTGTCATAAGGAGAATGAAATCTATTATTTAAAGAAAATATGCCAGAACAGTTTCCCATCCTATATTATTTGTATACGCATTTAGCTCTTTCAAAGTCAAATCCATTTATACCTTTACATGACCAATTTGTTCCTTAGAAATCAGTTTTGGGATTAATATGCAAACGACAATGGTAGATCTGAAGCCTCTGTCACTCCAAGTCTATTTCCTGCCCAGCACTGCCTCCTCCTGTTTGATTGATGGCTCATTTGCCTGCAGTCACACTGCAAAGAGGCAGTCAGTCAAGCAGGAGGAAGCAGCACTGGGCTGGGAATAGAGCTGGAGTGACAGAGACTTCAGATCTACCATAGCCCATTAGCCTCATTTACATCTAAATTCCAACCCTGATTTCTCAGTAATGGAGGAACAGATTGGCCATGTAAAGGGATTGCTGGACTTGTCTTTGAAAGAGCTCATTGATGGCTAAAATGACAATATATTTGTAACAACAAGAAACTATGCAATTTAATGTTTATTATAAATCCTCTCTATTCTCAAGAATAGAGTTTTTAAAACTATAGATTATTGCTTGTTTCCTGTATGACCGGCCATGTCAGAGTTGCTAGTCTCCGCGCATTTGCATGCTGTTTGCTATACAGCTTGCAGTCTGAGCTGTCAATCTTTAGGACAGCATTGCCCCTTGTTTAACAGGAAGTCAGGAGGCCGGGGAGCGGTGTACTCCTTAAGAAAGAAGATTAGCACATCCATTTGAATGCATGTATTTGAGGCTAAAATAATTTTTATTTTCATTAGAAATGCACTGCATTGTTTGGCTTTTACTGGCTCCTCGTTCCCCTCCACATTCACCTTTGATGTGGACTGTGGTCATAAAGCAGATCAGAGAAGCTCAGGAAAAGACAGATAAAAGAATTACAAATTCTCCATTAGAATGAGACCATTATACAAGCTCGTTGATCTCTCGGATAACTCATTCTGCAGCCAGCAAAAGGTGCAACGTTTTTAATGAAACCAATTTATAGAAATGGTCTTTAGCCCCAAGTATAGGCATTTAAAAAAAAAATTAGAAAAAAAATGTGTCTACAAAAGATGATCAACCTGTTTAGAGTGTTTTTCTTTCTTTTGCTTTTTTTCCTGGTGCTTCAAAGATGATGTTTCACCAGTTTTAGCTTTTTAAACTGACCACATCATGGAATAGTGGCTGCAGAGCTGAATGAAATATCTTCTTTATTTGTTAAGGTCTCCCCTCCTTTGCAGAGATATTGGCTTTTAAGTTTTAGGTTGGGGTCTAAGTGGTATCGTTTCTCCTTATGGAGAGTGACATACCATCTCTGGCTTGTCAAGGTAAGGAGGCTTATTCGCCGTGCAATGCTCCTCTGGGAAATATAATATGCAAATTGCCTCTTCTGAGAAAAAGAGGACTTAAACTCTATAGCGCCACCTGTTGGAAGTAGCGATTGGATCGCTACTTCCAACAGGTGGCGCTATAGAGTTTAAGTCCTCTTTTTCTCAGAAGAGGCAATTTGCAAGTTTTAGGTTATAATTCATGATAAGTCCATGGGAATGTTACTAAAGAATTGTCTCTGGAGTCATGCACTTTTTCCCCTGCATAGTATTGACCAATCATATGCAGCAAAAAACCATGCCCCCCGAAAAACCATGCCCCCCAAGAACATGTTTTCTCCTGTAAGACATAATGATAGACAGGGCTTTTCTCAACCTTGATCCCTGCGGTTACTATGATTACAAACACCTACAGCTTTCATCTCAGGGAAGTCTGTGTGGGGGGTAGAGGAAATACAACAGAGCTCAGTGTGATTACAAACACCTGTAAGGCTACGTTCACATTAGCGTTGCGCGCCGGTGCGTCGGCGACGCAACGGCGACGCAACGCGCGACGCACCAAAAACGCGCGCAAAAACGCTGCGTTTTGCGACGCGTGCGTCGTTTTTTGACAAAAATCGGACGCACGAAAAATGCAACTTGTTGCATTTTCGTGCGTCTGACGCTAGCGTCGAAAACGACGCACATGTCGAAAAACGCTAACAAAAAACGCACGCGTCCCCTATGTTAAACATAGGGGCGCGTCGCCGCTGCGTCGCCGCTGCGTCGCCGACGCAACAGCGACGCACATTAGCGTAACGCTAATGTGAACGTAGCCTAAATCTGCTCTCACAGTATTGTGGGGGAGAGATGGATATGGCAGCACTATCAGAGGAGAGCTGCTGACCTGTTTGCAATGACACATAGATCAGCTGTACTCCCTGTTCATTCGCACTGACTGCTCTGAGATGAGATGTGGAGGTGTTTGTAATCACACTGCTCTATACTAAACGTTTGTCACAATGTGACACAACCTCACGATTGGTTGGTCACCAGACAGCACTCACACCAGGGGACACCAGGGAAACTTTAACAACGGTGGGCCCTGTCGGTAGGGAACGGGGAATGGACACCTCCTGCACTCACCTGAAGATGTGCCCTGCTCTTACTAACGTTCCTATGTGGGTTCTTTCAACCCGTCACCGACCAGGATACCTAAACCCTCACTTGCCCTGCTCCTATCCCTAAGTGGGGAATTGGCATGTGAGAACACCGGTCCCACCGCTGCACTAAGACAACACAAGGTAAGGTAAGACAGACACTGAAAGGAACAGTGTACTAAAAATACCACACTTAGCTTTCTGCTGCAAAGCACCGCAAATCAAGATAACGACACCAGATCAATCGAACACAACTGTAGAACCACTGCTCTCAGAAAGCTCCTTCTCCCAGTATGGTCGCTGCAGAAAGAACTAACACCAACAGTCACATTAACCCCCGATGGCCTGAAAGGAAAAAAGTTTTAATCTGCCACAGATCCAAAAATGTATCATGACAACATTAGCTCCAGGGTGGGGGGCAGACATATTATTGGTGCAACCTGTCCAGCCATGCAGAGACTGAAGAGGTAAGGAGGCACACATGCACCTGCAAAGTAGATGCAACTGTGCAATGTGATGAGCTGTTTGACTGCAAAGGGTCCATATATTATTTTTGCACAGGGTCCCTCTTCTGTCTGCATCTGCTCTTGCTATAGAGATCAGGGCTGAGTGCACGGCTGCCTGTCATTACATGGCACGCAGGACAAAGCATGTTCTTCTGACCTTCTGGAGGGTGTTCTTTTTTTCTCCTGCATGACACCTCCTACTTAGTCAACCTCATGCCAGGGAAAAAGTATTTGCCCCTACAAACACATTTCTGGTAACGCCCAGTTGGACTTATCGTACTGTAGTTCTCTCACATTTGTGAGTCCTTCAGCTGATTGGTAGTGTCAGGAGTTCGGATCCCAACTGATTGACTGATTGACAAACCAGGGATTCAAGCTTGAGGAGGCTAATTTGCATATTCCAGGTGCCTTCTGGGAAAAGCGAAGAGTCTCCCTAAGCTAGAAGATCGTTGGGTACAGCCGGGACCAGCTGCTTGGAAAGAATCACCAAACCAGGGATTCAAGCTTGAGGAGGCTAATTTGCATATTCCAGGTGCCTTCTGGGAAAAGCGAAGAGTCTCCCTAAGCTAGAATTTTTGCCTGTAGGACATTAATGCAAGAAAGCTTGGCTGAGTAGATTACACAAGAAGGAAAACACACAGCAAGTCAGCAGGATATAGGAGCAACATGGCAGATGTGACAACCTACATGGTGAGCTGCAGCATGTGCTACATGTTGACAGATCGACCAGAAGAAGAATTAAATTTCACCTGTCAGAAGTGTAGACTAGTGGCCCTTTTAGAAGAAAAGGTGCGGGGTCTGGAAGAAAGAATAGCAACTTTGAAACTCATCAAAGAGAATGAAGACTTTCTAGACAGAACAGAAGCATCTCTACTGGTCACAGAAGGTGAAAAAAGTGTCAGAGAACCTCCAAAAGCAGATGAGTGGAAGCATGTGACCAAAAGAAGCAAGAAGACCATGGAGAAATCACCAACCACACAACTGAAGAACCGATATCAAATCTTTGTAGAGGATGAAGATGGCACACCTAAGGATGAAGCAATACCAGCAAGCAAAAAAGAAAAGGGCACACAGCAACAAGTGACAGCAAAAAGTACAGCCAAGAAGCAACGAAGAGTGGTGGTGGTGGGAGACTCACTACTGAGAGGCACAGAAGCAGCCATCTGCAGACCGGACATAACTGCAAGAGAAGTATGCTGCCTTCCAGGTGCGATGATCAAGGATGTGACCGATAGGATACCAAAACTCTTCAACTCCAAGGACGTCCACCCATTTCTTCTGATACATGTTGGCACCAATGACACGGCAAGGAAGGACCTACCGACAATCTGCAAAGACTTTGAAGAGTTGGGGAAGAAAGTAAAGGAACTGGATGCACAGGTAGTTTTTTCTTCTATCCTTCCAGTAGACGGGCATGGCACCAGGAGATGGAACAGGATCCTTGATGCAAACAACTGGCTAAGACGATGGTGCAGACAACAAGAATTCGGATTCCTGGACCACGGTGTGAATTACTTGTACGATGGACTCCTCGCCAGAGACGGACTACACCTCAACAAACCTGGGAAACACACATTCGCCAGAAGACTCGCTACACTCATCAGGAGGGCGTTAAACTAGAAGAAGAGGGGACGGGAAGAAAAACATTAGACTTGAACAAAGAAGATCCAGGAAAACATACTCAGAAGGGAGGTAAGAACATTTCTAAAACAATCCACAGCGAGGAGATTGGAACAAAACAAAATCCTCTAAACTGCATGCTCGCAAACGCCAGAAGCCTGACAAACAAGATGGAAGAACTAGAAGCAGAAATATCTACAGGTAACTTTGACATAGTGGGAATAACCGAGACATGGTTAGATGAAAGCTATGACTGGGCAGTTAACTTACAGGGTTACAGTCTGTTTAGAAAGGATCGTAAAAATCGGAGAGGAGGAGGGGTTTGTCTCTATGTAAAGTCTTGTCTAAAGTCCACTTTAAGGGAGGATATTAGCGAAGGAAATGAGGATGTCGAGTCCATATGGGTCGAAATTCATGGAGGGAAAAATGGTAACAAAATTCTCATTGGGGTCTGTTACAAACACCCAAATATAACAGAAACCATGGAAAGTCTACTTCTAAAGCAGATAGATGAAGCTGCAACCCATAATGAGGTCCTGGTTATGGGGGACTTTAACTACCCGGATATTAACTGGGAAACAGAAACCTGTGAAACCCATAAAGGCAACAGGTTTCTGCTAATAACCAAGAAAAATTATCTTTCACAATTGGTGCAGAATCCAACCAGAGGAGCAGCACTTTTAGACCTAATACTATCTAATAGACCTGACAGAATAACAAATCTGCAGGTGGTCGGGCATCTAGGAAATAGCGACCACAATATTGTACAGTTTCACCTGTCTTTCACTAGGGGGACTTGTCAGGGAGTCACAAAAACACTGAACTTTAGGAAGGCAAAGTTTGACCAGCTTAGAAATGCCCTTAATCTGGTAGACTGGGACAATATCCTCAGAAATAAGAATACAGATAATAAATGGGAAATGTTTAAGAACATCCTAAATAGGCAGTGTAAGCGGTTTATACCTTGTGGGAATAAAAGGACTAGAAATAGGAAAAACCCAATGTGGCTAAACAAAGAAGTAAGACAGGCAATTAACAGTAAAAAGAAAGCATTTGCACTACTAAAGCAGGATGGCACCATTGAAGCTCTAAAAAACTATAGGGAGAAAAATACTTTATCTAAAAAACTAATTAAAGCTGCCAAAAAGGAAACAGAGAAGCACATTGCTAAGGAGAGTAAAACTAATCCCAAACTGTTCTTCAACTATATCAATAGTAAAAGAATAAAAACTGAAAATGTAGGCCCCTTAAAAAATAGTGAGGAAAGAATGGTTGTAGATGACGAGGAAAAAGCTAACATATTAAACACCTTCTTCTCCACGGTATTCACGGTGGAAAATGAAATGCTAGGTGAAATCCCAAGAAACAATGAAAACCCTATATTAAGGGTCACCAATCTAACCCAAGAAGAGGTGCGAAACCGGCTAAATAAGATTAAAATAGATAAATCTCCGGGTCCGGATGGCATACACCCACGAGTACTAAGAGAACTAAGTAATGTAATAGATAAACCATTATTTCTTATTTTTAGGGAATCTATAGCGACAGGGTCTGTTCCGCAGGATTGGCGCATAGCAAATGTGGTGCCAATATTCAAAAAGGGCTCTAAAAGTGAACCTGGAAATTATAGGCCAGTAAGTCTAACCTCTATTGTTGGTAAAATATTTGAAGGGTTTCTGAGGGATGTTATTCTGGATTATCTCAATGAGAATAACTGTTTAACTCCATATCAGCATGGGTTTATGAGAAATCGCTCCTGTCAAACCAATCTAATCAGTTTTTATGAAGAGGTAAGCTATAGGCTGGACCACGGTGAGTCATTGGACGTGGTATATCTCGATTTTTCCAAAGCGTTTGATACCGTGCCGCACAAGAGGTTGGTACACAAAATGAGAATGCTTGGTCTGGGGGAAATTGTGTGTAAATGGGTTAGTAACTGGCTTAGTGATAGAAAGCAGAGGGTGGTTATAAATGGTATAGTCTCTAACTGGGTCGCTGTGACCAGTGGGGTACCGCAGGGGTCAGTATTGGGACCTGTTCTCTTCAACATATTCATTAATGATCTGGTAGAAGGTTTACACAGTAAAATATCGATATTTGCAGATGATACAAAACTATGTAAAGCAGTTAATACAAGAGAAGATAGTATTCTGCTACAGATGGATCTGGATAAGTTGGAAACTTGGGCTGAAAGGTGGCAGATGAGGTTTAACAATGATAAATGTAAGGTTATACACATGGGAAGAGGGAATCAATATCACCATTACACACTGAACGGGAAACCACTGGGTAAATCTGACAGGGAGAAGGACTTGGGGATCCTAGTTAATGATAAACTTACCTGGAGCAGCCAGTGCCAGGCAGCAGCTGCCAAGGCAAACAGGATCATGGGGTGCATTAAAAGAGGTCTGGATACACATGATGAGAGCATTATACTGCCTCTGTACAAATCCCTAGTTAGACCGCACATGGAGTACTGTGTCCAGTTTTGGGCACCGGTGCTCAGGAAGGATATAATGGAACTAGAGAGAGTACAAAGGAGGGCAACAAAATTAATAAAGGGGATGGGAGAACTACAATACCCAGATAGATTAGCGAAATTAGGATTATTTAGTCTAGAAAAAAGACGACTGAGGGGCGATCTAATAACCATGTATAAGTATATAAGGGGACAATACAAATATCTCGCTGAGGATCTGTTTATACCAAGGAAGGTGACGGGCACAAGGGGGCATTCTTTGCGTCTGGAGGAGAGAAGGTTTTTCCACCAACATAGAAGAGGATTCTTTACTGTTAGGGCAGTGAGAATCTGGAATTGCTTGCCTGAGGAGGTGGTGATGGCGAACTCAGTCGAGGGGTTCAAGAGAGGCCTGGATGTCTTCCTGGAGCAGAACAATATTGTATCATACAATTATTAGGTTCTGTAGAAGGACGTAGATCTGGGTATTTATTATGATGGAATATAGGCTGAACTGGATGGACAAATGTCTTTTTTCGGCCTTACTACTATGACTGTTGATAACACATCCCAAAGAAATATCTTTAATATTAGCTCCTAAACAACCTGTGATGTACGTGGTGGGGTGTACATAGAGGACATAGGAGCTGCTTCATACCAGACAGATGCCAACTGCTGTTAACCATTTACATGCTGCTGTCAGTCACTGTGGAGTGTGCATGTGTATTTTTTCTAAAAAGAAACTCATGATCTTATTTGATCCAACACACTCTTTAAGTTTAAGTACATAATGCAACTATTGACTTCCATCATGCTCTAAGTGTATTGGAAATAAATAGCATGAGACTAAAACATGAGTGAATAAATTAAATAATTATTGAGGCCTTCTAAAATGACTCAGGGAAAGTTGACCTGATGTGTCCCTGCCTCTGACTTAATCAAAGATTATTGAATAGAAGATGTGTATTATAAATCTTTATGACAAGCCACAAATAAAATTAATTTCCTTTTACGCTGCTGCTTTCTAAAGCTAGTGAGATGCTGCATTTGTCCTATGTCAACGTTTTTCCTGGTTCATATGCCTTAAATGAATATGTTAATGGAAACGATATTACATGCGATCCATTCATCAGGCACCTGACTTCATCATAATGCTTTTATCTCCTCTCCGTGACACAAGCGATAGCATTAGTCTTTCAAGAGCTGTTGAAGAAAGCTGATGAAAATGGAAAATGGTCCGGAGTAAAAGCAACTCTAAGCTTTCCAAATTACCGCAGTAGAATACTTAACAGGGCTCCGAACAGGAACACATTTCATCATATATCTTAAGTCAATCTGAGAACACTTTTCAGCTACATTGTGTTTTTTTTTATTGCTTTATTGGTAAAATATAAAGCTGGCCATACACCTTCAGAAGATAATGGATGACATCTTTTTCAGCTGACAGCTTAAGATCCAACTAAATATGTAGATGGATGCTCGGCTTGGCTGAGTGTGCATGTGTTTTCCATGATGAGAGGAAAATAATCTACTGACAAAGTAACAGGTATGTTGAAAGGAACAAGGAAACAGGTTGTTAGGTTGGAATGGGGAGTTTTATTTGGATAGATGCTTACCCATGGGTAATGTGACTTCTTGTTCTTTGTTTGAAACAGTTCATTTTTGGAATAGACGGTAAAAGACATTTTTGCGTTACAATCTGTCATTCATTGCCTAGATGATTTTTTGAGCTGCGAATTCTTTCAGAGTTCCATTAGTGAAAGAAAAAATGGAGGGCCCTTGAACTGAGTTAAGTTTTCTGTGTATACTTATTGATTCATTGCAGAATGTCAGTTGCCCGAGGATAAATTGTCCTCGTTAAGACAAGAAATTGACAGAATGCACAGATTGCTTAAAGTGACATTGAAGGAGTTGCAATCCCTGTTAGGGAGGTTACATTTTGCTTGTAGGATAATGCCTATGGGCACAATTTTTGGTCCTAGATTGGCAAGGTGACGGCAGGTGTTAGTGCTCGGCGTTATTATATTAGTTTAAACAAGGAGCATTGGGAATATTTGTTAATCTGGAAAATATTCTTGAAAAGTTGAACAGGAGGTTGTTAATTCAGAACGAGGTTGTTGACAGTTTTGATTGCGACATTTATATAGATGCGGCAGGTGGCGCCTGTTTTGGAGCTGACGCTAGGTTCACATTGCGTTAGTGGGTGTCTGCTAACGGAATCCGTTCCATGGCACAATTCTCGCAATTAACGCTATGTAACGGATCCGTTAGCGCACCCATTGACTGCAATGTGCTAACGGATCGCTAACGTATGCCTTTTTTGGCATGCGTCAGCGATGTCCCGTTATTTTCGGATGGACCTCGAATGCTGCTTGCAGCGTTCAGGGTCCGTTCTTCACGCCCTTCATGCCCGATCTGCGCTAGCGGGATTGCCAAACGCAATCCCTTTTTGGACATTGCGTTAGCGCATTCCGTTAGCGTATCCGCTAAACGGATTGCTCTAACGCAATGTGAACCTAGCCTTATTGTAAGGGGCGGTGGAGTGCTGGCGAATGGCTGGGATCCTGGAAGGAACATAGTTTTCCAAAGAATTTGGCTTTATTGGAGTTGTTTCAAATAGTTGCTGCAGTTTCAATATGGAGGGAAGATTTCAGAAACCGTAAGGTTAGATTTCATGGTGACAATTTTGAGTGTTGTTTCAATTATTAATATCAGTTTAATCTTTGCCGGTAATACGGCTGGTTATATGGAACTAGATCTGCTTTGTCTTGAGTTAAATGCATGGGTCTTGACTGTGCATGTTCCTGAGGTCCAAAACTTCACTGCAGACTCATTATCTCATTTCCAGTGGGATCGTTTCGTATGTAGGCACCAGAAGCGGAGACCTTTGGAGTGAAATGTCCTTTGCATCTATGAAAGCTGGTGCTAGAGGAGCCGGATGACTGATTTGCAACTTGATTTTGTTTCAGACATAGGCTTTGTATGAGGCGGTGTGGTGAGTATGGCACAGCTGGCTGACTTATTGGGGTAATGTAATATCAGAAATTGATAGGATGTTGGCAGTTTTGTTTTTGGTGGTCAGAGCGGTGGATTTGTGTTGGCCGTTAGCGAAGATTAATGTGTTGCAGGTCTTGCCTTCAGTTTTAAGTTGCAGGGAATTAGCAATGTAACAAAGTCTTTCTTGGTTAGGCAGGCTTTAAAAGATTTCATAGGGGGACGGGGGTGAAGGACCAGAGAAGGCCAATATATTTTGAGATTTTGGAAAGGTTAGCAGGGTCACTAGATCATATTTGCAGTACTACTTTTGCACTGGCACTTTTCAGATTGGCTTTTTCCATGGCTTTTTGGGGGCTTTGAGAGTAGGCGAGTTAGTTGCTCTTAGTAAAAGGAAGCCTGGGGATTTGTGTGTGTCGAAGATATTAGTTATTGGTCTGGGTTGTTGTGCTTTGGGATCAGAGATCAAAAAATGATCAGTTAGAATAGGGGAGGTAAGTTGACCAGCATTGATGTGTCCTAAAATGTGTTTAGTGAATTACTGTCAGGTTTGGTTAGGCAGAGTTGGCTCGCTTCAATGTCATGCTGATGGTTTTTATTTATCCCATTTCCAGTTTTCAGCAGTTTTGAGATGAGGTTTACAGGAACTGGGCCTTGATTTATCTGTCTATGGATCACATTCATTTTGAAGTGCTGCTATTACAGAGGCCGCAAATAGAGGTTTGGGCCCGGAGGTTATTATACGATTCATAAGATGGAGCTCGAACAGTTATTTGTCCAATAAGGAATAAATTGGAAACATGCTAATAAATTTGTTTGCTTAAATGCTTATTTTTGTTTTATAATTGTTCTTTACAGGTGGTGTTCCCTTGCTTCCATGGATTTTTGGACACTTGTTTGTGCATTGGGGGGCTCTGCGTGCTGACATCAGGTAGGCAACTAGGTTTTGGCAGAGAACAAGTGATAATTTGGTGGTTAAGATTTAGAGGGATGGCATGGAGTAGGGTCTTACCGGAATTGCAAAAAGCAGCTAGCTGGGATAGGATGCCAGAGATTTTGCTGTTGCATATGGGTGGGAATGATTTGGGGGCAAGGCCAGTTTCTCTAGGTATTTTCACAGTCTGGTCGGATATCATCCCAAAGAATAAATGGAGGTTTGTGCAATGCAAAAAATTAATAGGGCTAGGGTGAATAGGGCAATTGCCACTTTTGTGTTGAGGAACGGGGGTGTGAGGCATCATGAATTGGAATCTGGGGATGGAATTTTTTGACTAATGATGGCATACATTTGAACGCCATAGGGATCGATTTGTGGGCACTTGCTCTTTAAGAAGGAATTGGAAGACCTTTGGCAGCGTTGTGTCACTCACGAGTCTGAGGTGTCTGGGCTGTTCGTGGTGGCTGGAGATCCTTGGAGTTGGTATATATTTTTGGTAGTGGAAGGAGTTATATGGATAATTCCCTTTCAGTATAAAATGGACTAAGGGTTGATCTGGCATTTGGTTGGGCTCTGGATGAGGTTTGACCCTGGGAGCTTGTGGTGTAAGCTACCACGTACTGGGGTAGTATGGTGCCCTCTAGTTTTACAGCTGAGGGTAAAATGGTAGTTTGGTAATTTTAAGTATATGGTGCCAAATCTCTTAGCTTCAAGACCCCCCATCCCCTATCCACGGTATTGTTAATCCTCTTTTCTATGCTCCCTCCTCCCGTGCCATTGACTTTTGCCAGTGACCTATGACTAAAATAGGGAAAAGAGACTTCCTATTTCTATATAGAGTTTAGAAGGATTCAGCAAGTCAGTTATTAATGTGATCAGAGTCAATGTAAGGCGGTCATTTAGGAGCGCTGAGGAGGCAGCCCCAGGGATTAGGGAAGTGCCCGGAACCGCCGCAGCTCCTACCGAAAACCTCCAAAGGAAGATATACACAGGGTTAAAGGTAGAAATCGGTCACAGGAGCGCTGAAAGGAGACACTGACACTGGATAAAGTTTAGCCACAACGCGTTTCAACGGACATGCCGTCTTCATCAGGTGGTAGTTGTTTTTTTTCACCTGATGAAGATGGCATGTCCATTGAAACGCGTTGTGACTAAACTTTATCCTGTGTCAGTGTCTCCTGTCACGCTCCTGTGACCGATTTCTACCTTCAACCCATTAATCACGTGATGTCATAGACTAATGGAAAAGAGAAGAATTAGCTGGGTAGAAAAGCAAAATGTGCAATTGTAAGTACAGTTATATGAAAAAGTTTGGGCACCCCTATTAATCTTAAGCTTAATGTTTTATAAACATTGTTTTTTTTGCAACAGCTATTTCAGTTTCATATATCTAATAACTGTTGGACACAGTAATGTTTCTGTCTTGAAATGAGGTTTATTGTACTAACAGAAAATGTGCAATCTGCATTCAAACAAAATTTGACAGGTGCATAAGTATGGAAACCCCACCAGAAAAGTGACATTAATATTTAGTAGATCCTCCTTTTGCAAAAATAACAGCCTCTAGTTGCTTCCGGTAGCTTTTAATGAGTTCCTGGATCCTGGATGAAGGTATTTTTGACCATTCCTCTTTACAAAACAATTCCAGTTCAGTTAAGTTTGATGGTTGCCGAGCATGGACAGCCCTCTTCAAATGATCCCACAGATGTTCAATGGTATTCAGGTCTGGGGACTGGGATGGCCATTCCAGAACAGTGTAATTGTTCCTCTGCATGAATGCCTGAGTAGATTAGGATCGGTGTTTTGGATCATTGTCTTGCTGAAAGATCCATTCCCTGCGTAACTTCAACTTTGTCACTGATTCATGAACATTATTGTCAAGAATCTGCTGATACTGAGAGGAATCCATGCGTCCCTCAACTTTAACAAGATTCCCGGTGCCGGCATTGGCCACACAGCCCCAAAGCATGATGGAACCTCCACCAAATTTTACTGTGGGTAGCAAGTGTTTTTCTTGGAATGCTGTGTTTTTTGGCCGCCATGCATAACGCCTTTTTGTATGACCAAACAACTCAATCTTGGTTTCATTAGTCCACAGGACCTTCTTCCAAAAAGAAATTGGCTTCTCCAAATGTGCTTTTGCATACCTCAGCCAACTCTGTTTGTGGCGTGCTTGCAGAAACGGCTTCTTTCGCATCACTCTCCCATACAGCTTCTCCTTGTGCAAAGTGCGTTGTATAGTTGACCGATGCACAGTGACACCATCTGCAGCAAGTTGATGCTGCAGCTCTCTGGAGGTGGTCTGAGGATAGTCCTTGACTGATCTCACCATTCTTCTTCTCTGCCTTTCTGATGTTTTTCTTGGCCTGCCACTTCTGGCCTTAACAAGAACTGTACCTGTGTTCTTCCATTTCGTTACTATGTTCCTCACAGTGGAAATTGACAGGTTAAATCTCTGAGACAGCTTTTTGTATCCTTCCCCCGAACAACTATGTTGAATAATCTTTGTTTTCAGATCATTAGACAGTTGTTTTGAGGAGCCCATGATGCCACTCTTCAGAGGCGATTCAAACAGGAGAACAACTTGCAAGTGACCACTTTAAGTAGCTTTTCTCATGATTGCATACACCTGGCTATGAAGTTCAAAGCTCAATGAGGTTACAAAACCAAAAAAAGTGCTATAGTAAGTCAATAAAAAGTAGGTAGGAGTATTTAAAACAGGAAAATTATAAGGGTGCCCATACTTATGCACCTGTCAAAGTTTGTTTGAATGCAGATTGCACATTTTCTGTTAGTACAATAAACCTCATTTCAAGGCAGAAACATTACTGTGTCCAACAGTTATTAGATATATGAAACTGAAATAGCTGTTGCAAAAAAACAATTTTTATAAAACATTAAGCTTAAGATTAATAGGGGTGCCCAAACTTTTTCATATAACTGTACATAGTGCTATATAAATATGATGACTGCAGTATATTAAGAGAATTCAAATTTTAATGGAAGTGCTTCTTTAAAGAGACTTTAGTATTGCTCAACCTTGGGTCTTCTGATCATATAGAAATAATCAATCACAACTGCTGTCAATTTTGTGAAGGTGACCCCCATTTTTCACAGATCAGAATTTTCATCTCTATATTACATATTTCTGAAAATTAATACTATAGAAAAAAAATCTTTCTTTCATGGCACATGATAGAGAATTATTCCTTTGATATTTCTTTTCTGCAGCTGCACAGGGAAATGTTATTTTTACCAAAATTAATTACAGAATTGTGTTTTTATGATAAAGCGATTTTGCTGACATGAACATTACAAAGCGAATGTGACAAACACATCATATGTAGTTTGTAGATCTTACGTAGGAGGGAATCATATAACGTTCAACAGCAGCCTCTAATGGAAGCTAAAAATCCCCGGCTTATTTCTGAATTAATGCTATTTTATTTTTCACTTACAGAGATAACACGTAGGAAACTGTTTACATGGTTTCTGTTACAGACTGTCAGATAATTACTCGGTTCTAATGAGTAGCAACAACTGCTGTCTATATGTGCTTTTTGGGTCTTCGGCTGGGAAGCCAATTAGAAAGATGACCCAGGTCGGTGATTTGAGATTGTAAGTTGCCAAATTGCAACTAATAGACTTTAAATCCTCCAGACTTTTTAATAGAATGACTTGAAAATTATCCAGTGCCCCTAAGGGACCATTCTAATATAGATGCAGGGGCACAGAGGTGGTGGTCTGGGGAAAAAATTCTTAATGGTGCAAAATTGTTAAAAAGAAAGAAATGAAAAAGAAAATAGCAGTGACTTTCCTAGAGCCTTAAATCCGGGGAAGTACATATGCTCCCGACTTTCGACAGTTGCCCTGGATTTCTGGGTATGCGGCCATTTTGAACTGTATCAGCTTTAATATGATACCGGTTCAGTCGGATCCTGTTGTAGAGCATGGAGCTATATGCGTCCTGCCCCAACACCCTCTGCCCGATAGCACACAGGATGCCGTTGGCTTAAGACCAACAAAATGGCGTTACACCACCCTTATTGGCCAATTTTGAGTGCGTGGAAGGAAAACACTCAATCATTTGGATTAGGTGAGTGTAAACTTAATTTTTTTTCTGTGGAGTAGCACAAGGGTTGCAGGATTACTTTTAGAGGGGACAATCTGGAGGCATCATTCATTTTTAAGAATACCTTAAGAGGGCATTCCTATTTACTAAATAAAGGCACACAGTTGGCATTGCTTGAATTGGGCATTTGAAGGGCATTATTTGCTTTAAGGTGGCATTATTGCCATTTTAGAGGGCGCAATAATTGTCTAGCCTTGGGCATTGACATTAACATTAAACTATGTGTACAAAATGCGTCTTAAACTACCATTAATATATGAAAGTCAGGTAAAAATATATTCACACTGCCACTTTATTATAATATTGCTTGTGGCAGCATTGTCTATATTTGTGCCAAGTTTATAAAAAAAATCATAAAGTGTTTTATAAATTTGGCACATTATTACATATAACACTTCTGTCTGTAACTGTTTCTCCAGTGTTTTTCTTCATTCCCCTGCTGGAGTGAAAATTGCATTTTTTATGCCATCTTAAAAAAACAAAAAAGTTGCATCCCACCCTACTTGTTTCTTACCAACGTTTGGCAACTGAAGCATAAAAGAGCAAAATGGAGCAATTTTTTTGCTCAAATACAATATGCAATTTGTCATCAGAAAACTGCTGAAAAATCCTTGAATTATCCCCCCAATAATGGCACTCCATAGGAGGAATTTATGAAGAGTTTTTCTCCAAGCTCATCTTGTAAAAACGTTGCAAATTTGCCACTTTTTGTGATTTCATGCTGCTTTTGCCACTTTTAGTAAAATGTTTAATCCATGCATGGTTTGCTATGTAAATAAGGTTTAAGCCAAATTTATGAATTGTGACTTTTTAAAAGTGACTTTTATCAAAATTACCCTAGTGGAGGTTGGAGTAAAAAGTGAAAAATCAGCTGTAGGCAGAAGTCATATCTAAAGATGAGCCAGATTTACAAATATGGTGAGACACTTTAATAAATTTGGAGCAGATAACGGTAACACAGCCAGGAGCAAAACTTACTTCACACCTTCCTTTCCTGATAAATTGTTCCACTGCATCTCATCATGAGTGAAGTGGCTGTTAAATGACAGCGGCTTGTGTTGGAGCTGACATCGTCCCCAAGCTACCTTGATTTCTTTTTCCGTGTAATTTTTCTATGAAGTTGAGGTTGATGATGGAAAATTTCAAAGGAAAAATAAATAGTGCCATTGCTGGTGCGGAAGATCTGGGAACATACATATGTCCTTGATTTATGGCTGGATGTCCCAGATCTCTAGATGAGCTGCAAGTGTGGAGTGCACTGTGTAGGTGTCATAATGTGTGGGAGGGTCACTTTTGAGGTATCATAATGAGTGTGGTCGGGTGTCATACTGTGTCGTGGCATATCATACTATGTGAGAGGACTAAGAGACTTCACTAACGGATCTATTTTCTGTATGGCCGCATAAAAAGGTACTGTGTGGGGTACGCAACCTCTGATCCTCACAAGATCTCCGTCTCTACTCCCCTCTTATCTCCTCTTTCCACAATCACATACAAGATTTCACCCATGCATCCCCTACTCTGGAACTCTCTACCACAACATATCAGACTCGTGCCTACCGTGGAAACCTTCACAAGAAACCTGAAGACCCACCTCTTCCGACAAGCCTACAACCTGCAGTGACCCTCGTTCCACCATAATGCTGCACCACCAGCTCTTCCCTCACCTATTGTATCCTCTCCCATCGCTCGTAGACTGTGAGCCCTCGCGGGCACGGTCCTCTCTTCTCCTGTACCAGTTTGTGACTTGTATTTAAGATTATTGCACTTGTTTTTTTATTATGTATACCCCTTTTCACTTGTAAAACACCATGGAATAAATTATGCTATAATAATAAATAATAATAATATTTAGGTTCACCTTGACGTGGTTGAATAGCTTTTGTGCCCCTTGATCAAAAAAACGCTAAGTACCTTGTGGTTTTTACGTTTACAGCAATATTGTATTCATTAATCGCAGTGTGCTGCTGCATACTGTATGTAAATGTAGAATTAAGGACATCAGGATCCAGCTAAATCTCCACTTATAATGAGATTAGGATAAATGTTCCTGCTTTATTCAGGAAATAGTGGCTCTTTTGTCTTAAGGCTGTTAGGTAATGCAGCATTCACTTGAAGGTGTTGACCTGAAACATCAGTCAGTGAGCAAGAAACGGCACAGTTTTTAGAAAATAGCAAATATTGCAAAAACTACAAAACACTTTGAGTTACTATTACCAAGAGTGTTCTGTATACTGATTGGTCTTTTTCAATTTTGCTATGCAGCTATCACCTATAAAATTTGGTATTTTATACATTAAATTTATCTAAAGCTATTAATTATCACATTGTACACGAAATATGGGTGCCCTCATTGTTTGTTAGTCTGCAACCTCTTTTGCAGGATCCTTAAGGTACCGTCACACATAACGATTTCTTTAACGATATCGTTGCTTTTTGTGACGTAGCAACGATATCGTTAACGAAATCGTTATGTGTGACAGCGACCAACAATCAGGCCCCTGCTAGGAGATCGTTGGTCGCTGGGAATGATCAGGACCTTTTTTTTGGTCACTGATTACTCGCTGTCATCGCTGAATCGGCGTGTGTGATGCCGATCCAGCGATGTGTTCACTGGTAACCAGGGTAAATATCGGGTTACTAAGCACAGGGCCGCGCTTAGTAACCCGATATTTACCCTGGTTACCATTGTAAAAGTTAAAAAAAAAAACAGTACATACTCACATTCTGTTGTCTGTCACGTTCCCCGGCGTCAGCTTCCCGCACTGACTGTGTCAGCGCCGGCCGGCCGTAAAGCAGAGCACAGCGGTGACGTCACACAGTGCAGGGAAGCTGACACTGGGGGACGTGACAGGAATGTGAGTATGTACTGTTTGTTTTTTTAACTTTTACAATGGTAACCAGGGTAAATATCGGGTTACTAAGCACGGCCCTGCGCTTAGTAACCCGATATTTACCCTGGTTACCCTGGGACTTCGGCATCGTTGGAGACAGTTTCAACGATGCCGAAGTCGTTGGTCGCTGGAGAGAGCTGTCTGTGTGACAGCTCCCCTGCGACCACATAACGACTTACCAACAATCATGGCCAGGTTGTATCGCTGGTTGTGATCGTTGGTAAGTCGTTCAGTGTAACGGTACCTTTAAACAAAAAGTCTTGTACAAATAATGATCAGTTCCATTTTTGGCTAAAGGGTTGATGACTTAGGGGCGATTCATTAAAGTGTTTACTCGCCGTTCCCTGTCGGCTATACCAGTATGGGGATAGTTCACCGAATTCTTCTTTAGGACTGGCGTGAGCTAGGCCATTCTTAATGACACCCCTTAGTGATTTTTTTTTGTCTAACCACAAAAAGTGTAGAGGGGAAGGTTCCTGCTGCAGTTACTGTAGCTCTGTGAGGCTAAGTTCACACGGGAGTATAAAAAAATGTTCCCATTTTTACACAGAATAATCAGGATGCAATACAAATGATCCATCTAGGATCAGATTTTTTTTGGGACACCTATTGACTTGAATAGGTGAGTCTCATCCAAAATATGGAAAACACTAGAGCATGCCACAGACATTCATTTTGTGTGAAAAAGTCACCTAAACAGCCCAAATAAATAACATTTGGTACATGTGAGGTCAGGTTTTTTTTCATGGACAGCGCTTGGACTGAAAATTCGGTTGTGTGAACGTAGCCTAACAACTAGAAAAAAGAAGGTTAGGAGGAGGGTAGACCCACTGAGAAGACTTCTTCATATACTTTTCAGTTTTAATTGCAATATGGTAAACATTTGGATCAAAGCAATGGAGAATATGAAGGGGAAGAAGAAGGGCTGGGATAAATTGTGTATTTTTTAAAAAATTTTTTGCGTTTGGGTAAACGCACACGATCAATAATAGTAACGTTTTGGACGCGGTGTATTTTTGCTGTGTCCAAAACGCTGCGATCTACATTATGCACTTGAGTTTTGGAACTATGTGGATTTACCGCATGTAATGACTAATGTCTATTTAGGGACAGTACGCAGAGGAGACAAGCATCTCCGCTATAGAAAATTAACATGCTGTGGCTGGCAAAGCCCGCACCGCAGTTCAGTTTGCGCAGTATCTAAAAGCAGCACAGTGGGCATGGGATGTCTATAAATCCACTGTGCTTGTCATATAGAATGCAACATTTTGGACCCTTTATAAATATGCTTCATCCAAAACGCTGCTATTCCTGATCGTGGACATGTACACTTAGTGTTACTAAAAAAAATATATAGTTTATCTCGCTGCAATTACATTCTCAAGCCAAGATCTCTGGGACGGCTCCATGTGGATGTGCAAGAACTACGGTGCTTACAGTACCCATAAGATAGGCACTTTGTTAATAATTAGCATTGTCCCCCCCATCTCATTTCTCAGACACGAATTCCCATGCTTCTCTAGTGTAAAGCTCTGTGAATGAGGCATTTCAGGTTGCAATACTTGAGGAGCCAGTCTCGAATATGCCTCGTGGTCAATCCAACACTAGACCCATACACCATTACAAGTTTAAAGACATACTTCATGACTAAAGGCACTTTTATATCTTACCTCACTGTGTAATATAAGAAATGGTGACTGATGCAAAAATCCAGAAGGTACAATGTAAACTAAATGATTAATGGCAAGTATGGAATATTCAAAGGAAATGATTGATACTTGTGGACCAAAGATTAGACACTCAATGTCCCTACCAGTCCATAGAGTGCGTTGATACACATACCATCTCTCTTTACTCATGAGATAGGTAAAATAATTAGCGTTGGCCAAGATCAGCTAATTTGTAAATCATTTTCTAGGCTGTTTATTAAGATAGTAAATGTAGATTTAAAATCTATTCCAGTTAGTGTTGGCATCAACACCTAGAAATGTTGGCAAATGCCAAGGCTTTCTACTGCCACTTACGGTGGTTTTATTTTCTCGTGTCTAATTTCTCCTTCCAATTTCCAACCAACTGGTCTCCAGTCTGTAGTTTTTCTGCTACTGAAAATTCCCAGCATACCCAAACAGTCACCAGTTGGAGACCACTAACCTATATCGTACAGTGCCAGGAAGTGTCAGGTAGACAGTCATATAAGTCCTAGTTGTAGATCCTTCTATGTGAAAATATACACTACACGACGGCACAAACGGTAAATTGGCTTCATTGCATGTATTTATTTTGAAGCTGCAAAAACTATAATAACCTTAAAATAGAAGATTTTTGTCTACATTTTCCTCTGATATAAAATGACACAATCATAGGGTTTTTTTTATCATGGCATCAAAGCCATAATCATTCACATTTGCAACAAAGGCAATTCCATTACACTCCAGCCATATCCTACGAGTACAGCTGGTCTGTAGAACCTGTAATGTGACTTGTCATTCTTAAGGCTATGAGCAATTGTAAAAAAAAGGATAGACATTCAATAGCAAGCGAGCTTATGTTTTTCACCTTCTCGCAGTCAATTTAGCTAAAAGACGTAAACATATCAAGTTTTGCCTGAGAGGATAAGATTGATTGTTTCCATTTATGTATGAGATGCCAAAGGATGTTGATGAAATGGGAGAAATAATTTCAGTGCAAATAAAAAGGGTATTTCAATGGTTTGGGATCCAGGGATTTTTGACCATAAGTTTGAGCCTTTTTTTCTTATTAAAAAAAACTTATTGAAAATATAGAAATTTGAAAAGACTCTACCTAGAATCACTTGTTTCTGCCAACCTATTGTTCATGATGGCTAAAGCTCCGACCCCTCCTGAGAAGCCGTTTTGTCTTGTGTTGATGCACACAGTTCTAGGGTAACCATTGGCTGTTTCAGATAACTGCTTCTGTAATATGGCAAGAGACACTTTATTGGACGCTGTGAGGTCCCTCATGGAGATCATCTCCCCGGACAATCTCCTTCCTTCTGTGTCACTATCATAGTTTCCATCAGTCTCCATCGATAACTTGTTCCTGCGGAAACGAGCTCCAGGAGTGATGGCATTTCGTCGCCCAAGACGCGGGTTGGATTTATGGCACTTATTACAGCATCGGCACCGTAATTTTTTTAGAATCCAGTTTAAAACTTGCTTGATTACAATCGATATGACGTTAAAAAGTGAGTAAATGCAACAAACTCCCAAAAGTATAAACATGAAATTTCCAAACCTGTATAATCCCTGATATTTGTACTCGGCGTTTTGGCTGCTTACCAAATCTCCAAATCCAATGGTGCTAAAAGTGACAAAACAATAATACAAAGAATCAATGTAATTCCACTCTTCCACTGGGGTATACATGGCTGATGCACAGCAAGAGAGAGTAATAGCAAAAATGCCCAGTATTAGCATAACATGGTAAACTGATGGCTTCCAACCAACAAGGCTGTCAACGTCTGATACAGATGAACCTCTTCGAACCGTTGGAGGTAGAAGCCCATTTCTTCGTAGTCGTCTTTCGTAACAAGCTTTCATTACAAATGCCAAGAGAGATATAATCCTTTCCAAAAAGAGGTTGAAAAACAGTATAGTACCAGCACATCCAAACAGGCCATAGAAGATGAGGAACACTTTTCCTGCTACAGTGGCTGGCGTGGTCATTCCAAAACCTGCAATGGTAAAAAAAATATAATTATACATTAGAAGCCTATGAAATAGTTATTATTTTTACAATAATTAAAAAAAAACCACCTTTTATACCAATATAAATTCATGCAACATGCTTTGAAGTGCAAATTGTATTTTTTTGTCGAGATGTTTAAAGTAAAGCATGTCATTGGTGGGAATTTGCTTCTTGTCATCACATTTGAAATGGCTTAGTAATGTAATAGATGATCCTTCACTAAATCCAGACTCTAATACAATAACGGGATCCAATGGTTTCTATAGCCAATTAATTGGGGCTCTTTTGACCCCCATACACATTAGATGAAAGTCAGCTGAACGTCTCCTCCGTCCCACAGCACCCCCTCCCTCTCCATTCACCTCAGCAGAAGACTTTGCCTCATTTTTCAAGCAGAAGATCGATAACATCAGAGACAGGGTTGGTCGACAACCCCCTGAGCCCTTCTTCCTAACTGCTCAGCCCTCCTCCTCCAAAACCAACTTCTCCACCATTACAGAAGATTGACTCTCCACTGTACTCTCAAATTCACATCTCACCACCTGTGCACTTAACCAGATCCCATCCCACTTCATCCCAAACCTCACCACAGTCTTCATTCAAACCCTAACCCATCTCTTCAACCTATCACTAACAACTGGTGTTTTCCCCTCAAGCTTTAAACATGCCTCAATCACACCTATCCTCAAAAGCCCTCTCTTGATTCATCCTCTGCATTTAGCTATCACCCCATATCACGTCTCCCCTATGCCTCAAAACTACTGGAACAACACGTCCATCTTGAACTGTCCTCCCACCTCTCTTCCTGCTCCCTCTTCGACCGCTTTCTATCTGGCTTGCAGCCGCATCACTCCACTGAAACTGCCCTAACTAAAGTCACCAATGACCTATAAACTACCAAACCAAACAATACAACTCTGTCCTCCTCCTCCTGGACCTGTCCTCTGCCTTTGACACAGTGGACCATTCCCTACTATTACAGACCCTCTCATCTCTTGGCATCACTGACTTGGCCCTATCTTGGATTTCGTCGTACCTAACAGAACGGACATTCAGCGTCTCACACTCGCACACCACCTCCTCACCTCATCCTCTGTATGTCGGAGTCCCGCAAGGTTCTATCCTAGGGCCTCTGCTCTTCTCCATCTATACCTTTGGCTTCGGACAGCTCATAGAGTCTCATGGCTTTCAGTATCATCTCTATGCCGATGACACATATGGTAATAAGGCTAGGGTCACACTGCGTTATGGCGGTACGTTTAACGGACTACGTTACACCGCGGTATAACGCGGTGTAACGTAGTCCATTAACGCCACCATTGATTGTAATGGCAAACGCATCGCTAGCGCACGCCCACATTGGGCGTGAGCTAGCGATGTGCCGTCATTTGAGTGACGAACCGCGAACACTGCTTGCAGCGTTAGCGGTCCGTTCCTCGCTAGCGCAGATCGGGGATCTGGGCTAGCGGGATCGGCTAACCCGATCCCTTTTGGGACATTGCGTTAGCGCAGTCCGTAGCGCTATGCGCTAAACGGACTGCCCTAACGCAATGTGACCCTAGCCTTAGGCAGGACTAGTCGTGGGGGTCATCTGTTCCCTGGACTAGTCTTGCCTCAGATCTACCAATTACACCTTCCTGGCATAACAGTCTTACCATAACAAGGAATGTATAAAAGCAGGCATGATCAGAAGATCTGAGACAAAACTAGTACAGGGGAAGCATCAAAGACTTGTAAGTCCAGGTGGAGGCAATGTGTCCCACAAGGCACTAGCTACCATAACAATACCGAAAGCAAAATAACTGTGCCAGGACAATAATTCTACAATGATTAAAAGATTCAAAGTTTTAAGATGCAAACTTATAAGCTGACAAAATAGTATAGTATATACTTAGTATCGAGAGATGTTCTCAATATGATTAGTCATACAGTCACCATGAAATTATGCTTACAGACATAAGAAAAGTAAGAAGTAAATCCCACAAACATAAATGGTATATAGTATATTACATTGCTGAGTACATCAAATGAAAGAAATCATTATTTAAAGAGATACAGATAACCAAATATATCAGTTGCAGACTACAAGAAAAAGTAAGATATGAATGTTTATAGGGATACTCATCCACCAGGCACCCGACGCGCGTTTCACAGTTGCTTTGTCAGGGATCTCTGAGTGAGTATCCCTGTTAATGTTATTATTATTCTTTTGTTTTTGGTATTAGTACAGGGGAAGGTATGCCCTGTCAGAATAGTCCTGCCTCATTAGCATATGCAACACTGCAGGATCAAAGGGAACCCGTCACCAGAAAAAAAAATGCTATTAGCATGCAGATATGGGGTTAATCTGCAGGTTAATAGCATTATTAACCTGCCTGGCACTGGAACCTTATCGTGGTAACAACAGGTCACCTAGGGCACCCATGACTAATACTAACAATCCAGCTGGTGCACATGAGCTGTCATCCAGGGATTTTTTATCTTCAGAACCCAGCGACTAAGGAAGCACCACAGGAGAAGGAGATGAAAGAATCAGAAAGAGAGGAAGAGGATACAGGAATTGGTCACCATAGTACAAACGGAACACCAGATGGAACGAGAAAAGATAATCCCTATGCAGACCTTAGGAGAGCATAGTACAGGTAGACTGCAGATTGTCAACCTATCCAATTACCAACTGTCTGATATTGAAAGATCGTTCCTGTCTCAAGGGTTGTCTTTTCCGCCATCTAATGTCTCAGATAAATTTACTCTTATCAAAGACTTGTATCTCTTCTCTAGGCAATTAACTTTTAAACTGCTGTACCATCAGCCTAGTATTATTGATAGCCTACCTGGGGATGAAAAACAGGCCTGTAGAGATTTAGTTGAACTACTACAGGAGAATGAGAATCCTGACATTAAGATTAAAAGATTTACGGGGAGATTACCTTCTCAAGCTACCCCTTCTTTCTCTTTATTTCCTGTTATCCAGATTTTTTTAAATACCATCTCTAGAGAAATTAAAGATCTCAAACTAGATCCGAATAGGTATAATAATTTGAATCAAGCCGAGAGACGAGGGCTACAAGTACTTAGAATCAGAACATCTTTATACATGAAGCCAACAAAGGAGGTAATGTGGTCATTTGGCCCGCAAACATGTATGTCCGTGAGGCTAATTGTCAACTTAGTAACTCGACATGTTATCTCTTGTTACATTCTGACCCTACCTGTTTCTTTAATACCAGGTTGGATGATGTCATACAGAATGATTTGCGGCTAATATATTGAATCAGAAAGAATTGGACTTTCTCACAAATTAGCAGCCTAAGGTTCCTACAGTTTGCACAAAACTCTACTAGATCCCGCACCGCAAGTATGCCGATAGTTGCAGGTATTGAGGGCCTCTTTGAACGGCCTTGTATTTATGTTGATTCTTTTTCTTCAGCCTCTGGTGTTTCGTCTCTTGATTTATTAATTCGCGACTTGGCACATCTCATTCAACCGGTTGAAGTGGTGGTCTCTCCAAACATGATTTTGATTACATTGGATGTATAGTTGTTGTATTCTAATATTGGATATGACTTGGGTATCTGAGCATTATCTTACTTTCTGGACAAGCATTCTTCTGGCGACAGGCAGCATGACGCCTTCCTCCTTTAGCTAATGTATTTCGTTCTGGATGCAATGTATTTGATCGAAATTTCTACAGGCAAGTATCGGGAACTGCAATGGGGGTGCGATGCGCCCCTTTGTACGCTAACCTTTTTTTAAGTTAATGGGATGAAACAGTTGTTTATCATCTACTGGCGTTTATGAAGTTTGCTTTTCGTTGGTATAGGTTTATTGACGATGTTCTGCCTTTGTACTGGACCTTTTTTGGATTCAGGCCACCATGCTATCTTTGGGATTTACACCATTGGCATGTTAGCTCTTTATGTGTAGGTATATATGTCTTTTTTTAGGGCTCTAGCAGCACTTTAAAAATATTTAGAATTGAGAGTTCTCAGTGGTTGATACCTTTTAATGGCTAACTGAAAAGATGGTAACAAATTGCAAGCTTTCGAGACTACTCTGGTCCCTTCATCAGGCATAGACGAATAGAAATTCTGAAGAATCACATATTTATGCACAACACAGCACAGAAAAATGCCATAGATAATGTTGTGCTGTGTTGTGCATAAATATGTGATTCTTCAGAATTTCTATTAGTCTATGCCTGATGAAGGGACTAGAGTAGTCTCGAAAGCTTGCAATTTGTTACCATCTTTTCAGTTAGCCAATAAAAGGTATCAACCACTGAGGACTCTCAATTAGAAATATTTTTCTATCCACTGCCTAACACAGTACCAAGATATATATCTTTCTTGTAGCAGCACTTTATAATTTATATAAGGCAAATACCAGATAACCACATGATAATACTATCATGCACAAAATTGTGCAACGCTGAACCTCAAAAAGAGAGGACAGAGAAAGGAAAACCAACTACATACAATAATAGAAAAATTCGGAGAAAATGGGAATAAGTGAGTTTAAAAGGATATTTTATTGTAAATCTATATAGTAAAATTAAGTACAAAAGACATAATTATAAAGTTGCAAAAGGATGAAAATGAAAAGATCTCTAGTGCCACAAACCCCATACTTGACATAGACACATAAGGCTGGAGAACATACTGTCACTAAAGTACTACCATAGGTGTGACTTTTAAGTGGTTTTAATTGTTGTTGGTAGTCTGCATTAATAACATTCTTTGAAATATTTCATTCTGGTGATCCTTTTTGTGTAGCATGACCTTTCTCTTCGCTCTTGATGGAACCTAGCCAAACGCTGCAGGGAGAAAATTAACTTTATTTTCCCTGGCAGCGTTTTGGTTTCAATCACGGGGGAAGGGACAGCACCAACATTGGTTCAGTCACCATATAGAGTGGCGGCTGTAACCGTGCCCGCAGCCCTGACAGACAGGCGGCCCCAATGCAGAGCTAGTATCATTCAAAGCCGGGGGCACAGTTACAGCTGCCCCTCTGTATTCTCACTGCCCCGTGACTGAAACCCGAAAGTTGTGGGGGGAATAAAGTTAATTTTCTCCCAGCAGCGTTCCGCTAAGTGTGGGCACCTAGTATCTGCAGGTTAATAGTGTTTTTTCTTATGACAGGTTCCATTTAAGGTAATTTTTCAAACACAGTGGCTCAGTGGTTAGCGCTATTGCTTTGCAGTGCTGGGGTCCTGGGTTCATATCCCGAAGACAACATCTGCATAGAGTTTGCATTTTGTCCCCATGTTTGTGTGGCTTTCCTCCAGGTACTCTGATTTCCTTCCACACTACAAAGACATAGCACCCCACTCTGACAGTGAGTAAGGGCCCACCAATAATCAATTCCAGGGCCCAACTTTTCAACTACATGCAATTGTGACATTATCTTCAATAATAAATTTATATAAAAAGGAACTGGGTAGATTGGTAAATGAATAAGATGCCGCCTTTGTCTGTACATAGTAAATCAAATATAGAGTGCAAACTACTTCTCATATAAGAGGGTGGGGGCTCACTCTTGCACAGGGGCCCACCGGAGGATTCTCCTGTTCTCCTGTGGGCCAGTCCAAGCCTGGTGACATTCTTCCGATAGGAAATGTAGATTGTGAGCCCCAACAGGCACAGTGCCGATAATGTCTGTAAAGCACTATGGAAGTAATATATAAGCGACTAAAATAAATAAATAAATACCACAGCATTGGGAAGCCCCATGCCACAGTTTACAAAATGATAGAAATCCTCTTGCATACTGCAGTTAGGATCAGTAAGGGGACATTACAGGTTTAAGAAATGTGGCCAAAGCATGTAGTACTATTTTTTCTGTTTGTACAAATTGTGCCAACAACCCAGCATAGCCAGCCACTAGACTCTAAAACTTAACATTTAATATGTGTACCTCTAAAATTATGTGTACTTTAAAAACAATTTGGTGCTCATGTTTAAACGTGCACTAGACAAGAAAAATGGCATGATCTCACCCAATTGCTGTCTCTCTTCTTGTTATAGATTCTTGTGCTTATTGAGAGCACGGCATGGGACGGAGACCAATAGACCTTTTCCAATGGGGGGGGAGAAAAAAAAAAAAAGATATAGATAGGTGGGGGGGAAGGGTTTGAAGCTATCTTCCCTGTCGTGCCTCGTGTATAAGACTCCCGCCCTAACAAGGGCAGTCCCCAAGTTTGAGCCTACTTAGTGAAGCCCTTTAGTTAGTATAACCACCCTGGATGATATGTCCTCTTTCTCTTCCCAACGCGTTTCCCTCCCCGTTACGGGGGTTCATCAGGGGAATAAAATGTCCAGGTTAAATGTTCAGGTTAGTGGAGGTATTCTGCAGTGGCAGACATAACCTCATTCAGCGGCGTCCTCCATGTGAAGATAAACCCCCGTAACGGGGAGGGAAACGCGTTGGGAAGAGAAAGAGGACATATCATCCAGGGTGGTTATACTAACTAAAGGGCTTCACTAAGTAGGCTCAAACTTGGGGACTGCCCTTGTTAGGGCGGGAGTCTTATACACGGGGCACGACAGGGAAGATAGCTTCAAACCCTTCCCCCCCACCTATCTATATCTATATCTTTTTTTTTTTTTTTTCTCTCCCCCCCATTGGAAAAGGTCTATTGGTCTCCGTCCCATGCCGTGCTCTCAATAAGCACAAGAATCTATAACAAGAAGAGAGACAGCAATTGGGTGAGATCATGCCATTTTTCTTGTCTAGTGCACGTTTAAACATGAGCACCAAATTGTTTTTAAAGTACACATAATTTTAGAGGTATACATATTAAATGTTAAGTTTTAGAGTCTAGTGGCTGGCTATGCTGGGTTGTTAGTTAAAAGTGGTCAGACGTGATTAGGAACGATACGTTCTGGTTTCTTTCTTTTTTCCTGCTGAATTCATATATTGTACAAATTGTGCCAGAATTCTGTTTCAATTAGCTTAGTAAATCTGCACATTATAATAATCATATATATGGTTCTCGTTAGTGACTATCAATTATTCTATACTCAGCCCTCTAAAAGTGACATTTTTACAGAACCTCTCTAAAGATCAAGGTGTCATGTGCCAGTACACAGAGAGTATGTTCTATCCATAGCGATATAATTTGTGCACGCAATAAAGTATAATAATGATAATCATGACAGGTATTTTATTAATAATGCTTATTTCCAGTAAGCTTCCATGTGCACACATTCATTCATTGTAAAGAATAGAAGACTTGAAGACAAATGGAAGCGATCACGATTACATATCTTGTTGGTTACACACATCGCCGTTTTGTGATTTCACACCTGTACATCCCATGAGGAATAATACCAGTGAATGGCTCTTTAGGTTTCCTATTCTTCATGTATAAAGGCCCATTAGTCTTTGCCACAATTCTTTTCTTTTCACAAAAATGTGATAAAGCTCTAGCCTGGGTAATGTCCCCTTACACTTTATTATTTATTGCATTTTGTAATGTCACTAATGAGCTTGTTCTTTATTCAGGTAATTTCTCTGGGCAAAGGACAGGCCACATACATATAAAGGCTGAGAGGAACATTAAAGAATAACCAAACTTTTTTTTTTTTATTTAATTGTCCTTGAGACAAAGTAAATTAATGAATTTTGTAAATATACTTCATTATTTTACTTTTTTATTCTATTATTCTTTCTCTCCTTGCCAGTCGTGTAACGTAGGCTGCAAAGCAAGTAAGTGAAGTGCTTGAGTGTTAGGGTTAGGGATAGGTTTAAGCAGTCTCAGACTGAAGAACATTGGGCCCACCGGAGGATTTGATTCTGAGGGCCCACCTTTCTCTCCCAACTGAACAGCCCGATAGCAAGGGCAAGGTTTGCACTATGAGCTCTCTTGAAGTTGAAGCCAGGAGGGCCTGCCAAAGGATTCTCTGGTTCTCTGATAGGCCAGTTCAACCCAGGGTTTAGGGTTAGAGCTAGGTTGATAAAATTGTTCTCAGACTGAGGAACATTGGACCCACCGTAGGATTTGATTCTGAGGGCCTACTTTTCTGTCCCACTGAACAGCCCGATAGCAAAGACAAGGTTTGCACTATGAGCTCTCCTGAAGATGAAGCCAGGGCCCACCGGAGGATTTTCCGGTTCTATGATGGGCCAGTCCAACCCTGGGCTAGGTTGATAAAATTGTTTCATATTCAAAGCACATACATAAACTACTAAACTTTGGCTTAGACCTGTCTTTGGCTTTAAGGCACTTAACTGCGTAAAGAGACTTTCTACAAGGAAATGTCTACTGTAGGATGCCAGAAGCGAAAAGTCCTACTATCAGTCAATAATAAAAAGGATAGTACAAAATAACCACCTACTGATTTCTACAAGGCTGCTTTTCTTTTAATCGGGAGTATGCAGATAACACTGCAGACTGATATACATAGTTGGCAAGCTTTTATTTCTAGGTGTACTGTTCCTTTAATTAAAGTGACACTCCCTCGTGATGCTAAAAAGTTACTATACATTTCTCATGAATAGTCATTCCATCTGGTGCCCTC
The DNA here is from genome assembly GCF_032444005.1 of Ranitomeya imitator. Classification (NCBI taxonomy): domain Eukaryota; kingdom Metazoa; phylum Chordata; class Amphibia; order Anura; family Dendrobatidae; genus Ranitomeya; species Ranitomeya imitator. Next base: position 48,682,529 of record NC_091286.1, read on the forward strand.
CATTTTAGACTCATACTTCCTGTTCTTTACAGAAGAGAGTTCAGCATGCTCCATCACAGACAGGATAATGACAGATACCACCTATATACAGTGGATAACATAGGATCCACCAATCACAATAGTAGATTAACAACTCTCCCTCCCTTCATAATGAACTTTGCACACGCTCGTTAGATGCTTTAATACAAAAGATGGGTTCTGAGTCAGTCAATTGCTGAAAATATAATATGAATTTCCTGAAGTAACAGGAAGCATGGGTCTAAAATAGCCGCAGTTGCCAGAGTGAAAATTGCAAGATTTATAATTTTTTTATTTTTTAATACACATTATGATATGGAAAGAAAATGTCCAAAAATGAAAAAAAAAAAATTTAACACAAAAACATAATTGAAACAATAGGTCATTTTCTGATGAACCCCTTATTGCAGTATCTTGAACATGAAGGTGATTGTGGGGGTGATCACTTGTGGGGGGCTCAGGCTGAGCTCTCTCCACATGTGGCAGATACTGACTATAATAAGGGAATCTGCCACCCCCGGGATGTATGTGACCTATTAATATGGGCATACAGGTAATAGAAATGTTAGACTAGTCCTGCCTGTACACCTCATATTAATGGTCTTATCGTTGAGAAACTACCCCCCCATGCACGTCAGTTCTGGCACAGCGTCTGCACCCTGCACTCCCTCCACAATATGTACCTTTTCATCCCTTCTATTGGCACTGCATTCAGGGATCAGGCGCCAGTGAATTCCGCTCCAGTGACATCCGGCGTGCGCCATGACAAAATGCTCTTCCCACTTTTTCCCTGCATAGTTATCACTAGGAACCATGTGCACATAGCGATGACTATGCAGGGAGGAAGTGAGGACAGCACCTTATTGGTGCGCACGCTGGAGATCACTGGAGTGGAATTCGCTGGCGCCTGATCCCTGAATGCAGTGCACATAGAAGGGAGAAAAAGGGACGTATTATGGAGGGAGTGCAGGTTGCAGGTGCAGGATTCCGGGGCCATAACTGACGTGCATGGGAGGTGGGGTAGTATTATCATGAAGGCAGGAGGCAGGGATTTCTTTCAGCAGTGCACGCCCCAGAGCCTGGAAGAAAACATTAACAAATAGAAAGAATATAACACTTCTCAACAACAAGACTGTTACTATTAGGCATACAGGTAGGACTAGTCTAACATTTCTATTACCTGTATGCCCATATGAACAGGTCATATACTGTATATGTCCCGGGGGTGACAGATTCACTTTAAATAGCCATCATCTGTCCCTAACAGCTGAGGACAGAGATGAACTATGGCCAAGGCTGTCAACTACTGAAATGCAGCTGTCAATCTCTGACAGCGGTGTTTAAATGGAATGTGTTCCACTGCTTGTGCTTATTGGCTCTTATTGTATCCCCTTTAACATGAACATAAGGTATCAATGGGTTACTATGGCTGCCGAAAGCCCCCATTGCTATCATCTTGGTATTCCTCTGTCGCTTAGGCTAGGTTCACATTGCGTTAGAGCAATTCGTTTAGCGGATACGCTAACGGAATGCGCTAACGCAATGTCCAAAAAGGGATTGCGTTTGGCAATCTCGCTAGCGCAGGTGCCCAATCTGTGCTAGTGAAGAACGGAGCCTGAACGCTGCAAGCAGCATTCGAGGTCCATCCGAAAATAACGGGACATCGCTGACGCATGCCAAAAAAGGCATACGTTAGCGATGCGTTAGCGATCCGTTAGCACATTGCAGTCAATGGGTACGCTAACGGATCCGTTACATGGTGTTAATTGCGACAATTGCGCCATGTAACGGATTCCGTTAGCGGACACCCACTAACGCAATGTGAACCTAGCCTTAGCTGTATGCTGAGGTTGACAGGAGACCGAGATTTACACTGTATACTGTGATTTTGTAGTATATATTATAAGCAACCAGACGATTGAAAGTTCAAGTCCCCTGAGGGGGCTACAGTATAAATTCCGTTTTTTTTTTTTTTTGCCATAATGAGAAAAAAATCAAAATGTCAGAAATGTTTTTTTGTTGTTAAAATAAGAATAATAACAGATCAAATAGACAAAAATTGTGTTAATATAACCATCAGCTTGTCACGCAAAATAAAGCCCTCTCGGAATATGGCAACACAAACCAAAACATTTTTTTATACAAATTTCTCCAATTTTTTTTCATAGAAAAAAATCTAAACAAGTTTGGTATTTCCATAATCTTATCGACCTGGAATATCATGATTCAGAAAATCATGTAAAAACAAAACTCAAAAAACCTTGGCACAATGGCATTGTTCTCCCAATTTCACCACACTCGGAAATATTTTCCCATTTTTCAGTACATTGACTAGAACTCGTCTTGAGAAAAAACAAGCCATCATACAACTATGTGGACAGAAAAATAAAGAAAAAGTTAGGGATCGTGCACGAAGAGGACGAAAGAAAAAAAGTGTTTAGATAATTACGAAAAATATAACGCAGAACCTTACTTTCCTGACAATTGTGTCACCGCAGATTTTGGCTTCACTCTGGAGCTCTTTTTTGGCTGATTTTCCCTGGTTTTCTATATTTAGAGCACAGATTTTTTCTAATGTTATGAGATCAATAGTGTCTTATTTCACTGTCAAAGGTCTGTCCGTAATTGATCTATTACTTCTGGCTGCCTGGCTGATAAGAAATCTATAATAAAGACGAAAGACCAAAATGTAAACGATTAAATTGACAGAGGTATGGAAATGCTACATATTATATGATTTACCGCAGTGAGATGAAATGGAATAATCTTTCTTGTGTCAAGATTTATAATTATGAATGTGTAAAGGGATTTAATCATTAAACAGTATTTTTTTTCTCATGAAAGTTTTGCGTTGTATGAATATGTTTTATAAACCTTGGGTGAAATGCTCTGGTCTACTTACAAGTAAGAGGATTAAAGTGGGCTCCTGTTACGGCACGGCCTGTTGGTTCTTCTCTGGATAGCAGATCCTTGTGCTGTTTCCTATCTTCATGCCCTTTTCAAGACCCTTGGACTTAGGGTACCGTCACACAGTGAAATTTTGATCGCTACGACGGCACGATTCGTGACGTTCGAGCGATATATCCGTGACGTTCGAGCGATATCGCAATGTCTGACACGCTCCTGCGATCAGGAACCCCGCTGAGAATCGTACGTCGTAGCAGATCGTTTGAAACTTTCTTTCGTCGTCTAGTGTCCCGCTGTGGCGGCATGATCGCATGGTGTAACATATATCGTATACGATGTGCGCATAGTAACCAACGGCTTCTACATCGCACATACGTCATGAAATTATCGCTCCAGCGTCGTACATTGCAAAGTGTGACAGCAGTCTACGACGCTGGAGCGATATTGTTACGACGCTGGAGCGTCACGGATCGTACCGTTGTAGCGATCAAAATTTCACTGTGTGACGGTACCCTAAGGCTGGCCATACAAATTAGATGGATTTTGGCTGAACAAGGCTTCAGTTGATTGTTCGGCTGTAACAAGGTGGCACTGGGTGGTAGTCATGGCCGAGTGTACTAAGACACAGTCTGTGAGCACACCGGCCCCTTGCACACAAACAGACAAGTGAAGTCCCAGTCCTGCAGTACAGTCATTTATCTCCATCACACGCTTAATCCAGCCGCTGGGGATGAACACTTAGGCAGATACCACAGGCCACAGTGCTGTTCCAGTGGGAAAAACTTTACTATAACAATACAATGCTTCCTGCTCTGTCCCTGCAACTTCATGAGACAGCGCAGTCTCAACAGCTCCCATCCAGGCTGGGAATCACAAAAATCCTTCTGGGGTCGGTCCCACAATGCCAGGGCCCTTCCACGCTGACCGACAGTATGTGGCAACCTGTATCCCTCCTACCGGGGCACCCTCTGCTCCTGGCAGTGAAGAGCGTCCTGCCTCGGGCAAACCTGACCAGGCTCTGCTCCAGAAACAGGAAAAGCCCTTGCAGCCAGCCCTTAAAAAGTAATTTTATTCCTATTGAAGCCATTATTGTCCCCATGCCCTAAAATACCCCTTTCATGGCCCCCATCAAGTATGATGCCAACAAAAGTTCTCCCCCAAAACACAGTATGATACCCCCACAGTGAATTCCTCTACAGTACCCTCCACATGAGCAGTATGATGACGCTACAGTACCCCTTGCAAAGAAAAACATGGATTCTTTTTTCAAAAACTCAACTGTGTCTACAGGTTGTTTGTGATATTTTTTTTTTAATTCATTTTTAATCATTAGCAACATTGAAGTTAAGATTAAATAAGCAATGGCGCATAAGTTGATCACCTAAGAGTTCCAGACAAAAGGGACTGTAGCATTGGTTAAAGGGAATGAATTCCTTTGCACTACATAGAAATTTCAGCATTTCAGAATTTCTAACACCGAGCAAATAGTTAACAACTTGTTAAATAATTGGTGAAAAGGCAACTTTATGTGAGATCAGATGTTTTGTCAGAGTTCTCATTAGTCACAAGAAGAAGAGCTTGAACTTTTGCTGTGTTAGTCATAGCTTTAGATTGAATAGCCTGAGTCATTCAGTAGTTCTGGCTCCATTCAAGGGCAGTATAACAGTATTATTTATTTGAAAATCTATACATACTGACTGCCTAGTGAGCTAGTATTGGGCAACACAGCAGCCAATCGGAAGAGGTAGAGCTGCAGAAAGGAGGGAGCAGCAGCCTGAACCAATGATGTGACAGGAGGTGTGGCTCAGACCAGGGCTGCCACCAGGAATTTCAGGGCCCCATACTGGCAACATTTTTGGCCCCCTTGAGACTCCACCCAGGCTCTACCGCAGCTCCACCTCCAACCCTTGAACCTTCCACAGTCCCACCGCCCATTCTTGGCAAAACTCTGCCTCAAAAACTTCTGCCTCACATTCTTACCAATCACACATTAACAGTTCCCATTGAACACCATATCACATACATAGCCATCAGCTTTTTTGGGGGGCCAAAACATTTTTTAAGCTGCCACCACAACAAGGTAGAATCTTCTGGCTGTGGCCTACTCTACTCTAACCTATTAAACATTTGTTAAAATACCCAATACTCTTTTTAGATATATTTTTATTTATGTTTCTTTAAGAGAATGAATCACATACATTTTTTAAAATTAACAATTAATGCCACATACAAGGAACAAATACCATCACACCATGACCAGAACACATATCACCACCACATAGTGAATGAATAATACCACATACAAGGGAAAAATACCGCCACACCATGACCAGACCACATATTACCACCACATAGTGAAAAAATAATACCACATACAAGGAACAAATACTGCCACACCATGGCCGAACCACATATTACTACCACATAGTGACCAATAATACCACATAAAAGGAACAAATACTGTCACACCATGACCAGAACACATATTACCACCAAATAGTGACTGAATTTTTTAAATACTAATCATTAATAAAAGAAATAATACTAATATTACCATAGGTGCCATTATACACAAGAGCTCTGTCAGTGTACAGGTAATCTAGCGATCACCAGTGTTGTTATACAGAGGAACTCTGTATATAGTGTCAGTGTACAGGTAATACAGCGATCACCAGTGACATCATACGCAGGAGCTCTGTATATAGTGTAAGTGTACAGATAATACAGGGATCACCAGTGACATTATACACACCAGCTCTGTATATAGTGCCGGTGTATATTGTCAGTATACAGGTAATACAATGATCACCAGTGACATTATAGACAGGAGCTCTGTATATAGTGAAGAACTGTGTATTATACACATGTCAATATGCAATATATAATCTTTTTCCCTTAGCTCAACTGCTGCTCTATTCATTCCTTGCAGTGCTGCCAAGCAGTGCACTCAGCTTTTTTCCAGTAGCCCCATAGAGAATAAATGGTATGGCGATCATGTGTCCAACCTGGCGCTCCAACTTGTAACAGGGCTAAAAGTTTACCATTGGGAATAAAATTCCCTGTTCTGCTGATCAATGCGGGTCCCAGTAGTAGGACACCCACCATTCGGCAACTTACCACCTATCGTGTGGATGTAGAAGACAATTGGTCCAAACATTTCAATGAAAACATATAACAAAAATACTTTTTAGCCACTTATTTTTGCATTTAAGTTAAAAAAAACCCACAAAATGTGTCCATATCCTTTAAAGTGAAAATTCATTTTTAACATCATGTTAAGGTTCAACATTTTAGCCCCGATTCATCAACACCGGCATCAGACACTACTGATTCATTGAAAAGCACAATCATTGGACAAGTGGTGTGCACATTAATGTCCACCTTGTCACAAATCCTACTCCACTCCTTGCTGGATGGATGACTCATGAATCTGAGTGGCAGTTGCCACCCCCTATTCTGCCCCAGCTCCACTCACTTTGTTGGAACAAAGCAAAAAGGCGTGCCAAAAGTCACAAAATTTTAGCGCAGCCTTGAGTTGTGCCAACATATTGTGCCTTTTCAAAGCTTTTTATGACAGAACAATGCATTGATGAATTGGGTCCTATAAGTTGTACTTTTTTGATAGCATATCTTTATAAAGATTGCAGCTCTGCTATACATGAAATAAAATGTTATACGTCTTGCTGACTTCAACCAGAACTATTCAGAGCTTAGGAGCTGAGTACCCACTATATAAATGATCACTGTTATTCCAAAAAACTTTGCATAAATCAATAGTAAAAGCGAATATATCAATATTTGTAATATATCTTAGCATAGAATTAATCTTCTTTATCCACTTATGAGCCACTACTTCTCTTCCCCACACCCCTCGTATTTATTATTTATTGCGAAAAAATAGTTCAAGTTTATCTTTGTGAAAGCAAGCCAGCAGAATGAGTGATCAGATTACAGAGCATATCAAAGTCATGGAGAGGGGAAGTGGGAAAAGGAGTGAGGAACACTCAGCACATTGAGAGACTAGACAAACACAGATAGATCATGTTGTATCTTCTAGCAAATGTATTGTATTTCAGCGCTGGATTCACAGTCACAAAGCTGAGTACTGCTAGGTAATGTCTTCCGTGTTGATGCTGCTTTTGTCTGTGTGCTACAAAGAATGAAGAGTCATGAAGAAGAGAATTGAGAAGAGGAGTGGGGAGCACTGAACTCAGTGATAGACTAGAAAGATACAGACAGATCATGTTGCATCTTCTACCAAATGTAGTTTATTTCAGTGCTGGATTCACAGTCACAAGGCTCAGTACTGCTATGTAATGTCTGCAACGTTGCTGCTGCTTTTGTCTGTGTGCTACAGAGAAAGAAGAGCAGTAATGTATCTCTCAGTGTGTGCAGTGTATGTGAAACATCGTTGCCACTAGTCTCCACCCACTAGCTCAGAGAGAGAGTTATGGAGAAGGTAAGTGAGAAGAGGAGTGGGGAGGATTCAACTCAGTGAGAGACTAGGATCATACAGAGAGATCATGTTGCATCTTCTACCAAATGTATTTTATTTCAGTGCTGGATTTACAGTTACAAGGCTAAGTACTGCTATGTAATGTCTTCCATACTGCTGCTGCTGCTTTTTTTTTCTGTGTGCTACAGAGAAAGCAGAACAGTAATCCATCTATTAATGTGTGCTGTGTATGAATAAACATCTTTGCAGTTAGTCTCCACCCACTAACTCAGAGAGGACTGGAAATTAGAGATAGGCTGAAGAGGGGAAAATGCAGGATACAAGTAAGTATTCCTTATGACAGCTTATTCTGTAAACTCAACACAATTACAAGTATGCTTTAATTGTGAGTGTAGTGTATACATTCAGTGCTCCTTAGCTCCCTCTAGTGACGGCTGAAGGCTGACAGAATTTTATTACTTTAAACTACCGGATTAGGGATGCAGAATACTAATCTGTAATGTGGTACTTTATACTCACTCATGTTTCCTTGCAATGGGGCTATGCGTTGCATGCTTAGGCGAATTGGAGTTTAACATCATAAAATTGCAGCTGTGACAAATATAAAGAATCAGAAAACAACTTTAGACACATTTAGCTGAAATGTTACTCCACTGTAGACAATTACTTTAAGCATGACTAAAGCAATGTCTTTTCTTCGCTCCCTAATTCTTCATCACTCCATCCCTGATTTCTTCAATCCTACAAATTCTATTAAATCCAGTCCACAGTTCAGTTCTTCTTAATAAGCCGAAAACATAAGATATCACTGACAGTAATGGAGTATTGGTTTATACCCACAATACACATTCGCTTAACTTATCTATATTTTCACATTTTTTCAAAAAAGTAAAAAGCTATGGTCGCTGTGTGCACAAAGTATTGTCTGAAACCGTATTTTATAATCTCGTTAATTTCTATCCTTTTTCTGGGATATTATGTTCACAGCGCGCGTTGGGCTGTAAACAGTAAATTACTGTATTTGTAGCATCTTTTTGTTATTTTCTATGCTCATTGTTTTGGATTTATATCCCACACAGAAAGGAATTCACACTTCTCTGCCTGACACATAAATACAGCCTGTTGGGATTATGACAAGAAAATTAGTATTATCAAGTTTGGAAATGTCATAGACCAATGAGGTGTCAATGATTCATAATTTAATCCAAAGAAGCGTTCATGGAAACTCCTCAATGGGGGTAAAAATTAACAATGCAGCCTTTAATTAAGGTTTTACGTATATTTCCTTCTGACAACTGGAATTAAAAAGTAAAATTCATGAACATGTTTGTTTTTTTTAGAAGCCACATATGTAATTGTTGTTGGTCTCCATCTTTCTTTTTATAAGAAATTTAAAGGGATTGTCCACTACTTGGGCAACCTCTTCCTAAATACTATATTCCCCATTGTAAAATAAAAATAACTCAACTACTGCTCCAGTGATGTCAATGAGGTCTCCCGTGTCTCACACGATATTGTTCCTTCATGTAAACCCTCAATGAATTATTGGGCTGTAGTTCTCACTTCCTTTGGACATCTGAAGTTCATCCGAAGGAAGTGTTGGAGAAGCAGCCCATTACCAGCACTGATTGGTTGCAGTGCTCACATGGCTTAACAATGTCACGTCAACTTGTGAGCACCTGGAGCTGACAATGTGGGCTGGCACCAGTGCAATAGATGAGTATGTTATGTAAGATTGCCGGCAGATAGGTCATCGAGGGGAGATATGTATCATTGAGGTTGGTAGCCTCTGTGATGTAAGCCCAGAAAAGCAGGCTCCAGCATGTATAGTGTTGAGAGAGTTAATAGGGCATGTCAAGGGACGGGATTATGAGCAGTCAGGAGAGATGGGTGGGACTGGCTGCTCATATATCCCCACCCAGGGGTGTCATACAGCAGATATACTGTAAGTTCAGCTGCCCAGCTGTATGATTAGGACACAGTGTGTGCAAGGTGAAGAGACCTTTCTTCTGTTGCTCAAACTCTGCTAGAGACTGATTGAAGTTCTGACGTTGATAAGAGTGAGCCCCTGCTGTATATGGACTGTTTATTTTCCGGTTTTATTCTGTTATACCTTTTTTACATGTTTGTTTTTAAACAACAAACTGGATCCTTGTGTTTGCAACAGAGAGCTGATCCCTTAGGGGTAGGTGCATACAATCAGTAAACGCTGCGGGTTGGATGCTGTCTAAGAATTACCATACCCACATGCATCCAGAGACGCCCGCGACTTTCTTGTGGAGACAGACATGTAGCGCGTCTTTCCAGACTGCAGCATGTCAATTTATCTTGCAGAGATGCTAGTCTCCACAAGATAAATGTCACCTATACAACATATTGGACGTGGTTAATCTGCACGGTTCAATGAACACATGCAGATTCACCTGAGTTCAATATCCGGCTGCACATTGGAAGCAGCAGACATGTACTGCGTCCAAAGCGCTGCCAGTTCCTTATCGTGGGCACATACCCTAAGAACTGTTATCTGAGCTGTTGCCCCATAGTTTTTTTCACATTATTCTTGCCATTATAACCTGTTATTGTCCCATAGTAAACTATAAAATACTTAAATCTCCTTTGACTCAAGCTCTTTTGGGCAAATTTTTTGGGGGGCAGTTGACCTATTGGAATTGTGCCCTAATGGGACACAAAAGCCTAATTTCTTTAGAGATAGGTTATTTTTTTTTTTTTGTGGGGGTGCCAATAGAGGGAACTCTCTGTTAAACCCCTTAGATGCTGCGGTTGCTATTGACTGTGGTATTTAAGCGGTTGTATTGCCAGAATAGGAACTAAGATTGATCCCTGCATGTGTAGTAGCGGGGTGCCAGCGGTATGGTACACTTGACACATGCTTTGGAAGGCTTGGCCACAACTCTTGAGACCATGATGCAAACGTACTTTGTGGTGCGTCAACTAACAGAGCTCGAGAACCCCATAAGGGGTCCCAAGAAACATTGTCTGTGCACTCATAAAAAGTAATGCAATATTTTCAGCTGTAAAGTTGACCTATAAATAGTGCTCAGATTAACAATTCCAGCCAGAAAGCAGAACGCACACCTAAGAAACATTGCCTGCATTATCAGTGGCAGCCAGAGTTCCCTCGTGATCAGATTCAGCTGGAGAGTGAACCCATAAACTGTCATCCAGAGAGTGTTCCATAAACAGTACTCCCATTAACTTCATCACAAAAGAGTCTCCATTTACAGTGCTTGACGGAGAACATCCCATAAATAATATCAGCAAATATACTGCCATTGACTCCTGGTTCTGGAGGTTGCATGCTTTATTCTGCCATATACTGTATATACTGCTGTACAATAAGGTACTAAACAAAAGGAAACAATGCTATTGTATTTACTAGAATGGAAAAAATAAGGATTTCAAAGAACCTATGGATTGATTTGAAGCCCGAATTCCAAATTACCTCCACACATACATTACTTAATGGGAACCCATGGGTAGATTCATGCTGCTATAACCATGGGCAACATGAAATAGTGGCAGGCTCCCCGATAACTACGCTTTACTCTGATGAGCTGTAAATCATGCTTAGTCAGAATGAACAAGCCAGGAGGGAGACCCTTAGAGGAAACATCTCCCTGGGAATGCCACAATTCAAGACTTTGTTTTCTCTAAAACACCACAAGTAAAACATATTTCATTATAATGAGGGCGCCTGTCACTATTTCCACAATTACGGTTTATTATTTTTTATTGTATACACTTTTTCCTTTATTTATTTTTAACCGCATATAGCAGATATACAAACAACACCCTTAGGTTAGGTAACGTCTTACTAACCAATCCTTTTGGCTTGATCTCAGTCAGATATCAAGTTATTTTAAGTGGTTGCTCCAGGCTTGAGGTTAAAGTCTGCAGGCACTCAATGTGCAGGGCGTGCGCTGTGAGGATTCTCCGGTGCCAGCACCTGTGGCGAGTAGTTATGCGACTGCGCATATGCGATTTTCATACTTCCGGCTATACTCCAACTAGAAGTGCCCGTCCGCGCTCAATTCACTTGTATTGAGCAAGGCAAGGTACGTCTAGTCAGCTAGTGACCGCTTGTATGCAAATTGCACATGACTGCTCGCTCCCGGTGCCTGTACTGGAGAATTCTCACAGCGTGAGTTGCGTGTGTTGTAAGGATTCATAAGACTGTGATCAATTAAAGTAACTGCAGACTTCAACCTCAAGCCTGGATAAACCTTTTAACCAGAGAGTTGAGTAAAAAGATTTGCAAGACCCTGGCTCACTGGCCACATTGGCATTTCATGCTGCCGGACCAGAGATCTATAAACCGCCTTCTAGTTGCCAGCATCCCTGGTGCCTCTTCTGACTAGTAGACATGGCACAATGTCATAGTTATATATATATATATATATATATATATATTTTCATTATTTAGGAATTTTTTTTCTTTTTTTACACATGTAAATATTTTTTTTTGCTTTGTCCCAGGGGGGGACATGACTATATAGAGTCAGATTGCTGATCTGACACTTTGCTGTGTACTGTGTCAGATCAGCGATCACACGGGCACAGCAGGGAGGCTTCCCGACACCTGCTCTGAGCAGGCACTTGGAAGCCACTCCCCTGCAGGACCCGGAAGGCCCTCCGCAGCCATTTTGGTTACGGCCTGCAGGGAGGAGTGGGTAGGAGACCCTCGGAGCAACGCGATCACATTGCGTTGCTCCGAGGGTCTCAGGGAAGCACACAGGGAGCCCCCTCCCTGACCGATGCTTCTCTGTGCTGCTGGAACGCTGCGATCATCTTTGATCGCAGTGTGCCGGGGTTAATGTGCCGATCCGATCCTCTCAAGACCTCCTTCTCTACTCCCCTCTCATCTCTTCTTCCCACAACCGCATCCAAGACTTCTCCCATGCTTCCCCTATACTCTGGAACTCTCTGCCCCAACACATCAGACTCTCGCCTACAATAGAAACCTTCAAAAAGAACCTGAAGACTCACCTCTTCCAACAAGCCTACAGCCTGCAGTAATCCTGAACCTACTGAACTGCCGCACAACCTGCCCTACCCTCTCTTAGTGTATCATCACCCATCCCCTGCAGACTGTGAGCCCTCGCGGGCAGGGTCTTCCCTCCTTATGTACCCGTGTACCTTGTTTTTTGCTCATGTTTAATGTATTTGTCAATATTTGCCCTGTATTCACATGTAAAGTGCCATGGAATAAATGGCGTTATAAAAATGTATAATAATAATAATAAAATAGGTAAAATTGGGGAACTTATGGTGTGATAGCTGTACTGTTCTACCCCCTAGGGATTGCCCTGTACTATCAGAACATACAGGCCTGTTGCAAAGCACATTCTTTTATTATGCCCCTTTTAGACCCTGTACAATACATCTGTTGGTTTGTTTTGAATGTCTACTAACATGTACCGGGGTTTGCCAAGTCCACACCTGGCAGGAGAGAAAGACCCTCGGCATTCCCGTAGAGCTTCCAGCAAGATTCGGGTGGAGGCAGTGCGCCATACTGAGATGAGAACTACCAGACATTATGCCTATGTAGGAGGCTTAAATGTGTGTTACATTGAGTTTTTTTCAGTAGAGTTTTCTACTCCTTAGTTCCATACAAAACAGATGTTTCTTTTCCAAATTCAACAATTCCATTTTCTTTTTTATTAAATTGAGTGTCTCATGCCCTGGATTTACTGTAAATGGGGTGTCTGTCGACCATATGCACTGTTGGTATATTAAAAATGTATGAGACTCTCCACAAAATGCAACGCACTGGCCGGTATTCCTTTTCATATATATGCAAAAAAGAAGACAAAATCTGTTGCTAGAGGCATAGTTCAATCCATGAAACTGTATTTCCTATATCAGGATGTTATCATCTATCTATAGGATAGGTATTAACTTGCTTATCGGAGTGGCACCCCAACCAATACAGGGGACCAGACTCTGACCTGTTAGAGTGTCCCATTCATTGTCTAGGATCGTGGGGAATATGGAGATAGCGGAGTGCTCTTGGCCATCTCCAGCATTTGCATAGACAATGAATGGAGTGTAGAGAATGATGTATGTGGAACCATTCCTCTGTACTAATGGGGCTTTTAAGGATCCCAATCTTGAGATTAATGGGGTCCAATTAGACTTACCCAATGCAAATAGCAACTGGACAATTAGATTGGCTATTCGATTGGCCCATATAGCAGTGTTAAAATACTGTGAGGGGGATGAGCACCATGTAGATATGCAGGACTCTGTTGTGAATTCTGTGGCAGAGCTCCCTCCTGTGGTCACAAGTGGTACTTCGGCTGATTCTCTCTGTGAGCTTCCGTTGGTGGAGGAAAGTGGTACTGCGGCTTCTGAGTTTCCTTCCTCAGGTGATGTGGTGAAGTCGTTAGGTGCTGCTCTATTTAACTCCACCTAGTGCTTTGATCCTGGCTTCCAGTCAATGTTCTAGTATTGGACCTGTTTCCTCCTGGATCGTTCCTGTGGCCTGCTGCTCTGCATAGCTAAGTTCCGCTTTTGCTTTTTGTTTGCTGTTTTTTTCTGTCCAGCTTGATTATTTGTTTTCTCATGCTTGCTGGAAGCTCTGGGACGCAGAGGGCGTACCTCCGTGCCGTTAGTTCGGTACGGAGGGTCTTTTTGCCCCCTTTGCGTGGTTGTTTGTAGGGTTTTGTGTTGACCGCAAAGTTACCTTTCCTATCCTTGCTCTGTTCAGAAAGTCGGGCCTCACTTTGCTAAATCTATTTCATCTCTACGTTTGTCTTTTCATCTTAACTCACAGTCATTATATGTGGGGGCTGCCTTTCCCTTTGGGGTATTTCTCTGAGGCAAGGTAGGCTTATTTTCTATCTTCAGGCTACCTAGTTTCTCAGGCTGTGCCGAGTTGCATAGGGAGCGTTAGGCGCAATCCACGGCTGCCTCTAGTTGTGTTGGAGAGGATTAGGGATTGCGGTCAGCAGAGTTTCCACGTCTCAGAGCTCGTTCTATGTTTTTGGGTTATTGTCAGGTCACTGTATGTGCTCTGACTCCTATGTCCATTGTGGTACTGAATTACCAGATCATGACAGTACTGGAAGCCGAAAGTACTAATGATTCTCAATAGAGGGAAAAAAGAAGTTCTGAGACCATTTTTTTTTTCTCTGCACTGTGTTTTGCCTTTTTTTTCCCCTAGACATTTGGGTGGTTCAGGACACAGGTGTGGACATGGACATTCAGGGTCTGTGCTCTTCAATGGATAATCTCGTTATAAATGTACAAAAGATTCAAGATTTGGTGGTTCAGAAGCCTATGTTAGAACCAAAAATTCCTATTCCTGATTTGTTTTATGGTGATAGAGCCAAGTTTGTGAATTTCAAAAATAATTGCAAACTGTTTCTGGACTTGAAACCTCGCTCCTCTGGTGACCCAGTTCAACAAGTGAGAATTATTTTTATTTTTTTTGCGTGGCGACCCTCAAGACTGGGCATTTTCCCTTGCGCCAGGAGATCCTGCATTGAGTAATGTTGATGCGTTTTTCCTGGCGCTCGGATTGCTGTACGATGAGCCTAATTCAGTGGATCAGGCAGAGAAAAATTTGCTGGCTTTGTGTCAGGGTCAGGATGAGATAGAGGTATATTGTCAGAAATTTAGAAAGTGGTCCGTACTCACTCAATGGAATGAAGGTGCGCTCGCAGCTATTTTCAGAAAAGGTCTCTCTGAAGCCCTTAAGGATGTCATGGTGGGATTTCCTATGCCTGCTGGTCTGAATGAGTCTATGTCTTTGGCCATTCAGATCGGTCGACGCTTGCGTGAGCGTAAATCTGTGCACCATTTGGCGGTATTACCTGAGCTTAAACCTGAGCCTATGCAGTGCGATAGGACTTTGACCAGAGTTGAACGGCAAGAACACAGACGTCTGAATGGGCTGTGTTTCTACTGTGGTGATTCCACTCATGCTATCTCTGATTGTCCTAAGTGCACTAAGCGGTTCGCTAGATCTGCCACCATTGGTACGGTACAGTCAAAATTTCTTCTGTCCGTTACCTTGATCTGCTCCTTGTCATCGTATTCTGTCATGGCATTTGTTGATTCAGGCGCTGCCCTGAATTTGATGGACTTGGAGTATGCTAGGCGTTGTGGGTTTTTCTTGGAGCCCTTGCAGTGTCCTATTCCATTGAGAGGAATTGATGCTACGCCTTTGGCCAAGAATAAGCCTCAATACTGGACCCAGCTGACCATGTGCATGGCTCCTGCACATCAGGAGGTTATTCGCTTTCTGGTGTTGCATAATCTGCATGATGTGGTCGTGTTGGGGTTGCCATGGCTACATGTCCATAATCCAGTATTAGATTGGAAATCCATGTCTGTGTCCAGCTGGGGTTGTCAGGGGGTACACGGTGATGTCCCTTTTCTGACTATTTCGTCATCCACCCCTTCTGAGGTTCCAGAGTTCTTGTATGATTACCGGGATGTATTTGATAAGCCAAAGTCCGATACCCTACCTCCGCATAGGGATTGTGATTGTGCTATCGATTTGATTCCTGGTAGTAAATTCCCAAAAGGTCAACTGTTTAATTTATCTGTGCCTGAGCACGCCGCTATGCGGAGTTATGTGAAGGAGTCATTGGAGAAGGGGCATATTCGCCCGTCATCGTCGCCATTAGGAGCAGGGTTCTTTTTTGTAGCCAAGAAGGATGGTTCACTGAGACCTTGTATAGATTACCGCCTTCTAAATAAGATCACGGTTAAATTTCAGTACCCCTTGCCGTTGTTATCTGATTTGTTTGCTCGGATTAAGGGGGCTAGTTGGTTCACCAAGATAGATCTTCGTGGTGCGTATAATCTTGTGCGTATTAAGCGAGGCGATGAATGGAAAACTGCATTTAATACGCCCGAGGGCCATTTTGAGTATCTAGTAATGCCATTCGGACTTGCCAATGCTCCATCAGTGTTGCAGTCCTTTATGCATGACATCTTCTGAGAGTACCTGGATAAATTCCTGATTGTGTACTTGGATGACATTTTGATCTTTTCGGATGATTGGGAGTCTCATGTGAAGCAGGTCAGAACGGTGTTCCAGGTCCTGCGTGCTAATTCTTTGTTTGTGAAGGGATTAAAGTGTCTCTTTGGTGTTCAGAAGGTTTCATTTTTGGGGTTCATCTTTTCCCCTTCTACTATCGAGATGGACCCTGTTAAGGTCCAAGCCATCCATGATTGGACTCAGCCGACATCTCTGAAAAGTCTGCAAAAGTTTCTGGGCTTTGCTAATTTTTATCGTCGCTTCATCTGCAATATTTCTAGTATTGCTAAACCATTGACCGATTTAACCAAGAAGGGTGCTGATGTGGTCAATTGGTCTTCTGCTGCTGTGGAAGCTTTTCAAGAGTTGAAGCGTCGTTTTTCTTCTGCCCCTGTGTTGTGTCAACCAGATGTTTCGCTTCCGTTCCAGGTCGAGGTTGATGCTTCTGAGATTGGAGCAGGGGCTGTTTTGTCGCAGAGAATTTCTGATTGCTCGGTGATGAAACCATGCGCCTTCTTTTCCAGGAAGTTTTCGCCTGCTGAGCGAAATTATGATGTGGGTAATCGAGAGTTGCTGGCCATGAAGTGGGCATTCGAGGAGTGGCGTCATTGGCTTGAAGGAGCTAAGCATCGTGTGGTGGTCTTGACTGATCGTAAGAACTTGACTTATCTCGAGTCTGCCAAGCGGTTGAATCCTAGACAGGCTCGTTGGTCGCTGTTTTTTGCCCGTTTTGACTTTGTGATTTCGTACCTTCCGGGCTCTAAAAATGTGAAGGCGGATGCTCTGTCTAGGAGTTTTGTGCCCGACTCTCCGGGTTTATCTGAGCCAGCGGGTATCCTCAAAGAGGGAGTAATTGTGTCTGCCATCTCCCCTGATTTGCGGCGGGTGCTGCAAAAATTTCAGGCTAATAAACCTGATCGTTGCCCAGCGGAGAAACTGTTTGTCCCTGATAGGTGGACGAATAAAGTTATCTCTGAGGTTCATTGTTCGGTGTTGGCTGGTCATCCTGGAATCTTTGGTACCAGAGAGTTAGTGGCTAGATCCTTTTGGTGGCCATCTCTGTCGCGGGATGTGCGTACTTTTGTGCAGTCCTGTGGGATTTGTGCTCGGGCTAAGCCCTGCTGTTCTCGTGCCAGTGGGTTGCTTTTGCCCTTGCCGGTCCCGAAGAGGCCTTGGACACATATCTCTATGGATTTTATTTCAGATCTTCCCGTCTCTCAAAAGATGTCAGTCATTTGGGTGGTCTGTGATCGCTTCTCTAAGATGGTCCATTTGGTACCCTTGTCTAAATTACCTTCCTCCTCTGATTTGGTGCCATTGTTCTTCCAGCATGTGGTTCGTTTACATGGCATTCCAGAGAATATCGTTTCTGACAGAGGTTCCCAGTTTGTTTCGAGGTTTTGGCGAGCCTTTTGTGGTAGGATGGGTATTGACTTGTCTTTTTCCTCGGCTTTCCATCCTCAGACTAATGGCCAGACCGAACGAACCAATCAGACCTTGGAAACATATCTAAGATGCTTTGTTTCTGCTGATCAGGATGACTGGGTGTCCTTTTTGCCTTTGGCTGAGTTCGCCCTTAATAATCGGGCCAGCTCGGCTACCTTGGTTTCACCGTTTTTCTGCAACTCTGGGTTCCATCCTCGTTTCTCTTCAGGGCAGGTTGAGTCTTCGGACTGTCCTGGTGTGGATACTGTGGTGGACAGGTTGCAGCAGATTTGGACTCATGTAGTGGACAATTTGACCTTGTCCCAGGAGAAGGCTCAATGTTTCGCTAATCGCAGACGCTGTGTGGGTCCCCGACTTCGTGTTGGGGATTTGGTTTGGTTGTCTTCTCGTCATATTCCTATGAAGGTTTCCTCTCCTAAGTTTAAACCTCGTTTCATTGGTCCGTATAGGATTTCTGAGGTTCTTAATCCTGTGTCTTTTCGTCTGACCCTTCCAGATTCTTTTTCCATACATAACGTATTCCATAGGTCATTGTTGCGGAGATACGTGGCACCTATGGTTCCATCTGTTGATCCTCCTGCCCCGGTTTTGGTGGAGGGGGAGTTGGAGTATATTGTGGAGAAGATTTTGGATTCTCGTGTTTCAAGACGGAAACTCCAGTATCTGGTTAAGTGGAAGGGTTATGCTCAGGAAGATAATTCCTGGGTCATTGCCTCTGATGTCCATGCTCCCGATCTTGTTCGTGCCTTTCATATGGCTCATCCTGGTCGTCCTGGGGGCTCTGGAGAGGGTTCGGTGACCCCTCCTCAAGGGGGGGGTACTGTTGTGAATTCTGTGGCAGAGCTCCCTCCTGTGGTCACAAGTGGTACTTCGGCTGATTCTCTCTGTGAGCTTCCGTTGGTGGAGGAAAGTGGTACTGCGGCTTCTGAGTTTCCTTCCTCAGGTGATGTGGTGAAGTCGTTAGGTGCTGCTCTATTTAACTCCACCTAGTGCTTTGATCCTGGCTTCCAGTCAATGTTCTAGTATTGGACCTGTTTCCTCCTGGATCGTTCCTGTGGCCTGCTGCTCTGCATAGCTAAGTTCCGCTTTTGCTTTTTGTTTGCTGTTTTTTTCTGTCCAGCTTGCTTATTTGTTTTCTCGTGCTTGCTGGAAGCTCTGGGACGCAGAGGGTGTACCTCCGTGCCGTTAGTTCGATACGGAGGGTCTTTTTGCCCCCTTTGCGTGGTTGTTTGTAGGGTTTTGTGTTGACCGCAAAGTTACCTTTCCTATCCTCGCTCTGTTCAGAAAGTCGGGCCTCACTTTGCTAAATCTATTTCATCTCTACGTTTGTCTTTTCATCTTAACTCACAGTCATTATATGTGGGGGCTGCCTTTCCCTTTGGGGTATTTCTCTGAGGCAAGGTAGGCTTATTTTCTATCTTCAGGCTACCTAGTTTCTCAGGCTGTGCCGAGTTGCAAAGGGAGCGTTAGGCGCAATCCACGGCTGCCTCTAGTTGTGTTGGAGAGGATTAGGGATTGCGGTCAGCAGAGTTTCCACGTCTCAGAGCTCGTTCTATGTTTTTGGGTTATTGTCAGGTCACTGTATGTGCTCTGACTCCTATGTCCATTGTGGTACTGAATTACCAGATCATGACAGGACTCATCAGCTCACATCGGACTTCAGGCTGAAACTTTCAGACTTGTAGTTTGCATAGATTATACGATACTACTCATAGATCTACTAGATCACTGTTTCCCAACTCCAGCCCTCAAGAGCCACCAACAAGTAATGTTTTCAGGATTTCCTTAGTGTTGACCAGTTGATGGAATGACTGACTGTGCAGGTATTGCAATTATCACCTGGGCCATGCTAAAGAAATCCTGAAAACATGACCTGTTGGTGGGTCTTGAGGACTGGAGTTGGGAACACTGTACTAGATACTACTCATGGATCCTTCACTTGAATGGGACAACAGAGGAAGACTACGTACAGCGGCTATGAAATGTATGCCGCGCATAAGTAAAAATCTAAAAAATGATGTCAGCAATGAAGTTCCTATAGAGCTCACCACAGCCTATTCAGACAGGTTATCAGTGAGTGTGCCAAGAGTCGGACCTCTACTGGACTAATAGTATTGGCTTATTCTCAATTATATTGGCTATTTTGGTTAATCTTCAAACTACAAATAACCCCTTTTAAGTTTTCTCCATAACTATAGCAGTCCATACACCTTAGATATCTGTCAGCCAACCGATGATTCAGCCGATTTTATGGCCGGCACCTATGTTCTCTAACACTTCCATACGCTGGAGCTCTCGTTCGTCCGAGCACTCCTGTGCGCTGTATGGGAGAGTTGCTGACAGACATGGCTGTGGTTTATCTTTTACACACATTACACTGCTCTCCGATGCCATCGATATCAGCGGGTTTGTCTGACCTCAATCTAAGTGCGCAGACAGATGGACGTATAAATCGGAGTGAGATCAGAATGCATTGCACAGACTGGCCAGCAGCCCTCCCTACCCAATCGTCACAGCATCATGTATTTCTATTCAGCTGTCACGCTCGGGTCATGAGAGTCGCCTGCCAGTCCGTGCACTGTCTTCCGATCTCACTCCCATTTATATGGCCGCCTGACAGCGCCTCCATTTTTATTGGAGCCTTAACCCAAACAGAAGACAGTCATTTTATTTTTTTTGAAAGATAAAATGGTCTAACCATAGGGATTTGTGGTCTTAAAATACAATATTCATTGTGGATAAAACCTACCCTTCTATTTAAAGGTTTATGGAGACCTTTGGGGAGCAATTTTATTTTTACTTAAATTAATGCATTTTGGGTTAAAATAAATTTTGCAATGTGGTTTCAATAAAAATCGGAACCTGTTTGGCTTTCAAAGGCTCTTAATTAAAGAAAACCTGTCAGCAGGATTGTGCACAGTAAACTACAGGCACTGTCAGGTTGACGCCATTATACTAATTAAAATGATACCTGGGTGATGAAATCCGTCTTGTGGTTGTTATTTAAGCCGTACTTGCATTTTTCAGTTAATGAGATTCTCGTGCTCTGGGGCAGCCTGTGAGGAGGAGGGCGGCCTGTATGGGCTTATGGCAGGTCACTGATCCCTAAAAACAGGCCATACCTGCATATATTGTGGTTATTGACCAGCCGAGAGACATGCAGCCGCGAGGACTATTTTTCGAGCACGCCAAAGTCTCTCTGTTAGCACACAAGCATGCTCGAATAACGCCCCATCCCATTACGATTTCTCATCCCTACAGATCACCCATGCATGGTATCATGTTCTATTAAATATGTTCACAATACATCTTGTGAGTGGAAATGATCAGAACAGACAGCGAAGATGTGTTCTTTAACTCCTGTCAAACAATCCGTCCTATGAGACAGATCCTTGGTTACATGTATGTTGTAATTTTCATCTCCACTTTATTTAAATTGCTCTTATCCCCCCCTACCCAAAGCTAAACAAGAAATGCCAGAGCAAGGCGGTGTGCCAGCTTTATATAGAACACTAATAGGACTTAAAGCCCACAGGCTGTAGCAGAAACAACGTACACTTTAATAAGCCACTGAAATGAGCAATACATTATGTTTTCCGATCTCCGTCCATGTCCCGCTATTCCCTACGTTCCATACAAACATTCATTTCACATTAACTAATTTGTATTTTTGCAAAAGTTCAAAGTGTCAAACAATTTTTACAATTTTTTCCCTCTTCAAGAATTTATCAACCTGTCACCCGCAAATCGTTACATTTATACATCATAATATATTAATGCATTACATGACTATTGCTGTTTTTACGCCAGGTTCAGCCAGAATGAGCACAGCTTGGGCTACACGAGCGGAATGGGCTGTGGTATGCTTTACACCAGAAATTTTTACTTCCGTCCCTGATTGGAGTAAGATTTGTGGTGTACGGAGGTCTACGTCAGTTTTCAGACGCGCCAAGCATCTTTAATAAACCAGATACCTCTGACTCCAGCACACCCCATCATCAAGACAGGCATGAACAATGGCGGTCCTGATGAATCAGGGCCATTATTTTTAGCTTATATTTTATATTTTTAAAAGGAACCTATCATATCAAGCAGCCTTATCTGCCAGCAGCTATAGAGTAGTTATATGAGCAGTTTAATATTGAGGTTTGGGGGAAAAGATTTAGTAAAGGTGGCATTTTATTCAAGGGGTAGGAATAATCATTGATTGACAGCTTCCTCAGTGTTCATAGAGATAGACGTCAATCACTGAATAGGTACACAGTGTGAGAAGACTAAGTGCAACAAGAGGGGAAGAGGGGAAGGAAGACCATATGCTAGGGAAAGGGGGAGTGGAGACCCCAAGGCAGATTTAATAGCCCCCTGCCTACCCTACCATCCCTATATTGGTTCCTCACCAATCGCCGAGCAGGAACCTAAGCCCTATATATCCCTAGAGCTGGGCCCTGAATAGGGAGGGGGGATGAACATTGGTCAGTCCCCACTGTATATTAAAGAGAGAAAATGAGACAAACAAGGGGGAAGCAACTTAACTTGAACAGACTCAGAGAGGTAACACCAAACATCCTCCAACAGCACCAGAGAGGAAGTAAGCTGACTGCTATAGCTCTAGCCGTTCACAAGCAAAAATGTGAGTATCACCAGCGACACCCTGAAGCAAACTGGTAGCCTATAAACATCTAGGTCCAGGTGTGTCAATTAGAGCCAGAGGGAGATTGCCCCTGGGTCCAAAAGTCAGAAGGATTAAGAGGGTGTCTGCAATGCCAAATACAGAGATCTTCTGCAGCCAGATGCCGAGCAACTGTCTGCAGCATCTGACACACCCGTGACAAAAGGACCACCCACTTGACCTCTAAGCCCAGAATAAGATTTTAATTAATAAAATTCAAGTTATACAATACATACTGAATCTTTTCAACGTATTTTTTTTGTGTTTTTGTAACATGGTGAATGTAGACTTCACAGCACTTTCATGCTGATAATTTCCCTTTAAAACCTGTAAGCGATCAAAGGCTACTTATCCATTTTTCTTCATAGGTTTCAAAAGCTAATAAATCATGAAGCTTTAGGATATGTACCCATGTAGTCAATATGCTGCAAATTTTCCACTGGGGAATTGCGTGCAGCAAATCTGGCTCCGGCACAAAAATAGTGGCCAAGTAGCCACAGCCAAACGCTGTCTAGTTAAGTGCGGCCCACAGGAAAATCATAGCTGGTGAGTGCTACTGTTAAATGGCAAAATACAATAACTAATGATGAGTGAATACACTCGGTACTCGAGATTTCCCGAGCACGCTCAGGTGTCCTGCGAGTATTTGTAAGTACTCGGAGATTTAGTTTTCCTCACCTCAGCTGGATGATTTACAGCTATTAGCCAGCTTGATTACATGTGGGGATTCCCTAGCAACCAGGCAACCCCCACATGTACTTATGCTGGCTAACAGATGTAAATCATTCAGCTGAGGCGCTGAAAACTAAATCTCCGAGTACTTACAAATACTCGGAGAACCCCCGAGGGTGCTCGGGAAGTCTCAGGTACCGAGCATATTCGCTCATCACTAGCAATAACATTAGCCACTTTTGTGTCAAAAAATGTCAATGGTGCCAGTGGGTGTAACAGACTCTGATAGAAGGTGGCCTATACTGTAGCTGTACGCTAGTGTCTGACAGTGTAGACTGACACCTGTCAATTTAATTTTGAAGCGAAGAAGAATGTGTCTGTTTAGACTTGTGCTATGCACCAATCTTTGCTGAGTCGGGCTTCGCTACCTTCCCCTATGACTGCTGCCCTTTGCTGGGCTAACACGTTGGTATGTCTCAATGACATCACCTGCGCAGACCCTTTAAAGAGGTTGTCCACTACTTACAGTCATGGCCAAAAGTACTGACACCCCTGCAATTCTGTCAGATAATACTCATTTTCTTCCTGAAAATGATTGCAAACACAAATTATTTGGTATTATTATCTTCATTTAATTTGTCTTAAATAAAAAAACACAAAAAGAATTGTCCTAAAGCCAAATAATTCCACACCAAACATAAAAAAGAGAGTGGACAAAAGTATTGACACTGTTCGAAAAATCATGTGATGCTTCTCTAATTTGTGTAATTAACAGCACCTGTAACTTACCTGTGGCACCTAACAGGTATTGGCAAAAACTAAATCACACTTGCAGCCAGTTGATATGGATTAAAGTTGACTCATCCTCTGTCCTGTGTCCTTGTGTGTACCACATTGAGCATGGAGAAAAGAAAGAAGACCAAAGAACTGTCTGAGGACTTGAGAAACCAAATTGTGAGGAAGCATGAGCAATCTCAAGGCTACAAGTCCATCTCCAAAGACCTGAATGTTCCTGTGTCTACCGTGCGCAGTGTCATCAAGAAGTGTAAAGCCCATGGCACTGTGGCTAACCTCCCTAGATGTGGATGGAAAAGAAAAATTGACAAGAGATTTCAACGCAAGATTGTACGGATGTTGGATAAAGAACCTCGACTAACATCTAAACAAGTTCAAGCTGCCCTGCAGTCCGAGGGTACAACAGTGTCAACCCAAACTATCCGTCGGCGTCTGAATGAAAAGGGACTGTATGGTAGGAGACCCAGGAAGACCCCACTTCTTACCCAGAGACATAAAAAAGCCAGGCTGGAGTTTGCCAAAACTTACCTGAAAAATCCTAAAACGTTTTGGAAGAATGTTCTCTGGTCAGATGAGACAAAAGTAGAGTTTTTTGGGCAAAGGCATCAACATAGAGTTTACAGGAGAAAAAAAGAGGCATTCAAAGAAAAGAACACGGTCCCTACAGTCAAACATGGCGGAGGTTCCCTGATGTTAAGGGGTTGCTTTGCTGCCTCTGGCACTGGACTGCTTGACCGTGTGCATGGCATTATGAAGTCTGAAGACTACCAACAAATTTTGCAGCATAATGTAGGGTCCAGTGTGAGAAAGCTGGGTCTCCCTCAGAGGTCATGGGTCTTCCAGCAGGACAATGACCCAAAACACACTTCAAAAAGCACTAGAAAATAGTTTGAGAGAAAGCACTGGAGACTTCTAAGGTGGCCAGCAATGAGTCCAGACCTGAATCCAACAGAACACCTGTGGAGAGATCTAAAAATGGCAGATTGGAGAAGGCACCCTTCAAATATCAGGGACCTGGAGCAGTTTGCCAAAGAAGAATGGTCTAAAATTCCAGCAGAGCATTGTAAGAAACTCATTGATGGTTACTGGAAGCGGTTGGTCGCAGTTATTTTGGCTAAAGGTTGTGCAACCAAGTATTAGGCTGAGGGTGCCAATACTTTTGTCTGGTCTATTTTTGGAGTTTTGTGTGAAATGATCAATGTTTTGCTTTTTGCTTAATTCTCTTTTGTGTTTTTTCATTTAAGACAAATGAAATGAAGATAATAATATCAAAGAATTTGTGTTTGCAATCATTTTCAGGAAGAAGCTGAGTATTATCTGACAGAATTGCAGGGGTGTCAATACTTTTGGCCATGACTGTAGACAACTCCTTCTCAATTACTATATTCCCCCATGTAAAACCTGAACTCGCCTCTGTTGTCAATGCTTCTGCTCTCTATCGGTCAGCACCTCAGCTGCTAGGGCTCACGTGATATTGCTAATTCACGTGGGCCCTGCAGCCAAACAGTGATCCCGAATGGGCTGTTTGACTCTCACTTACTTCAGAAAATAATATTAGAATGAAGTCAGCGATCCTGCCACCTACAGTACATGCGTGTGTTGCTTTAGACCAGAGGTCCCCAACATTTCTGACCTTGAGAGCCACATTCAGCTCCCACCCCCCCTCTCAGTAGTGGCAACTAAATCCCCCATTACAGGCATAATGGTAACCAAAGCTTTTCCACAAAAATCAACCACCCCAAAGCAGTATACAAAGATCCAGGGGTTCCTACAATACCCCCATTCAGTATTCTCCTATAAAGCACTCCCAAGACACTGTCACATCCGGCTTCAAACACCTCCTCTGACAGGTGGTGTCATCTTGTCTCCAGTGTACCATACTTAAATCATCGCAAAACCCCTAAGACCAGTTCATGTGCATCCAGATCTGCTGTTCTGTGCAGGGCTGCTCACAAATTCTCAATTTTCAGATGTGCTCTTCATACCTGTTTGCTATACCTGGAGCTAATGCACCAAGCTGACAGACAGCCGCGAGCCACAATTCATGGGACATGTGACTCCCGAGCTACAGGTTGGGGACCCCTGCTTTAGACCTTCCATTTTCCTCTTTATCTACCCTCCTTGTTCTGTGGATTCCAGCATGTTCTGCCTGGCCTTTTTGACTGTCTTCCAGCACAAAACCACCAAAAAAGGAACACCTTCACATAAGGCCAATAAAATCCACATAATCTTTATTAAACATTATAAAAACAATGTAAGTACAAAGGTATATACCCACAGGCACAGGTAAGAAAAAGGTGGGTAACCCAGGTAGTAACCTCAAAATATGGCATATAAATAGGTAACAGTGATGTGTACAAAAACTGTGTGACCATGTACAATCAAGCACAGAAATAACAGTCATATAATAATAATACAAGTGTATATAAAGAAATAATAATGCAATATAATTACCAATGAAGTACTCCTGGGGACCCACCACACCCGACGCGCGTTTCGCAATGAAATGCTTCATCCAGGAATATTATATTGTGTTATTATTTCTTTATATACACTTGTATTATTATTACCGTATATGACTGTTATTTCTGTGCTTGATTGTACATGGTCACACAGTTTTTGTACACATCACTGTTACCTATTTATATGCCATAATAATAATAATCTTTATTTTTATATAGCGCTAACATATTCCGCAGCGCTTTACAATTTTGAACACATTATCATCACTGTCCCCGATGGGGCTCACAATCTAGAATCCCTATCAGTATGTCTTTAAAATGTGGGAGGAAACCGGAGTGCCCGGAGGAAACCCACGCAAACACGGAGAGAACATACAAACTCTTTGCAGATGTTGTCTTGGGTGGGATTAGAACCCAGGACCCCAGCGCTGCAAGGCTGCAGTGCTAACCACTGCGCCACCGTGCTGCCCGCAATATTTTGAGGTTACTACCTGGGTTACCCACCTTTTTCTTACCTGTGCCTGTGGGTATATACCTTTGTACTTACATTGTTTTTATAATGTTTAATAAAGATTATGTGGATTTTATTGGCCTTATGTGAAGGTGTTCCTTTTTTGGTGGTTAATTGCTGTTTACTTCATGGCCTTATGTGAAGGATGTACTTAGGTGTTTCTGTCTTCCAGCACAACCAATTGTCGGGGTAACCCTGTTCCATGGGCCTTCCAGCCTGCTGTGCCACTGCCCAGGGCCTATGTGTCTACCTTGATCTGTGACTTTGTAAATCCATCTCACTTTGTGAGCCTAACAGCTTGCTTTGCTATGGACTTGTCTTTTTGTGCGGCAGAAGGGTCCTGGCCTCCCACAGACACCAGGTCTAGGCGTGACACTACCACTGAACTCTCTTGTGCAAGACATTTGTTTTTCAGTTATTCAATTATCGGTGGCGCGGTCATATAGACACTAAGCCTTAGAATCCACTGATGTCTAATTCATTTTATCCTAGACAACTAATTTGTTAGAAATGATTATGAAATTTTTAAACCAAATTAAGTCATTATTATAGATAAAGTCAGACAAAAGAAATTTAATAATCCTATTTTGCTCTTCATGTTCTACTTCTGCAGCTTAGGAAATAAGTAAAGTGAAAAAGTTTGTATCTAATCCATTATGAAAGCTAATGTTGTGGTGTCGCTTAAGAAAAGCAAGTGATGGAGTAAAAATTAGAATATGAAAGAACTTGAAGAATATACTGTACATGGTGTATTGAATAATACATATGAAGAAAACTATATAGAAGTCATGGTGGAAATATCTTGTTCTTTTCCATCATTTTCAATTTATGAATTTTATGAGCCATGGATTAAGATATAGAATAAACACAAAATGTTCACTTATTATTCTGTGGAAATATGCATAAAAGATGGCATGCCATGGAACCCCAGGATTTCATAACGTGCAAACAACATTATATCTCCAAGTAGATGTTTCTCTGGTCAAAATAAATCCAAGATTCCAGTACTGGAGGATATCAGCACTAATGATGAAGACATCTGCAAATTGTCTCCTCAGACAGCAAGAGGACTTGAGCTTTAGTGCCATCTATTGGAAAATAACAATCCAAAAAGTCAATATCAACCATTTAATGAGCACTACCACATTACTTAGTATAAAAGCCAAACCAGAATCTCAGTTTGCAGAAAAGTGTTTCGGGGGTCTTGTCACTCTCTGCAAAGTATGAGATCTGATTTGGCTGTATGACAGGCCTCTGACTGGAGTCTAAGGGGTAACCTTTCTCCTTGTGTAGAGTGACCAGCCTGACATGCCAGGTTAAGGAGACTTACTTTTATGCCATGCAATGCCTCCCATACAGACAAATAGTCATGCCTTCCACTGAGGAGGGGAACACCCCGAGATGCGTGTCTACAATTTGAGATTCTGTTTTTGCTTTTATCATAGGACATGTGGCAAGGTGTTATGAATGCACAAGCACACGGGTAACGTTAAACCCAGGGAAACTAATACATAAACCTGACAAATCCTTGTTCAGACTGGTAAAAGCCCTACTTTAACTTTGGTCTGTCCATGGAGGTTGACACCCTACGATAACGCAATGGTGCCCCACTCGACGGCGCCTTATCCTGAATGTCGTTATCAGCGCCTTGTATCGCTATGTCTATGTAACAACTCACTTGGAAAAATAGTTTATACACTAAAAACTGCAACTGACTCAGACGGTTCCTGTACAGACTACTGTAGCTATCCTGACTCTGCAGTCCCTAGTCATGTCTGCAGATGCAGAGATAGACCTAACCAAAGACTAGGAGATAACAACTCTGACCTAAGCTGCCTAAAAGGCCGACGAGTTGCTTCATGCTCCTGCTAAAGAACAAGAGGGCTGAGCAAAATATAAATTACCTATAGGAAGAGTAGTGTGCTGAACAAAGGAAAAATCCCAGAGTGAGTAAAGTAAATAACGAGATACCAATCGAAGAATAAAGCAAGTACTGTTAACAAATATAACCCCTGGCAAAAATTATGTAATCACTATAATTTTTACCCTATGCTTAGTTACAAAAAGTAATCATTACTACCACACCTGTGTTAAGCTAGACAGACTGCAACCAGAAAAACAGAACCCAAACACAAAAAGAAAACGTGTGTCTCCTGTGGCTCGGCTGGAAATGAAGCTGACCACAGAACGCAAACTCAAGGGATCGAATCCAGTAGCATGGCTCGAGGGTTGATATTAACTTTTAATATTGCTACAGACAATAGGTGGCATTAGGGTACAAGTCCTCTTCCTTCCTAAAGAGAAAATTTGTATATATAATTTTCCTCAGAAGCACTGCATGGCCTGTAAGTCTCCTTACCCTGGCATGTCACCTCCTCAATGAGAAATGGTGTGCCTTAGAACCATGAAAACAAAATATACACTACACTGTTCAGGCAACACTCAGTACAACCCAAGAAACATGAATTCATTATACTTTGGGATATACATTATATAACCACCTAGGCCAAGGTGTTTAAAGTTAATGTTAACATTAATGCAATAACTTGTACATATTTCTAGACCATGGCTTCTAAAACAGTTTCTTCTGACCTCATCAGTCAAATTATGGCAATGTCTGAGCCTCATCAATGAATGGATTCCATGTAGAAAGATGGACATGAATATGCAATGTGAACAGTGTGCTATATTAAAAACTGTAGATCACACAATCAACCCATAGACATTACATTTTTAGTCCCAACACCCCAAGCGCCAGCCATGATACCTCTGGGTCAACTATAGTGTTAAGGTCCAAGGAGGCCCCTGTAACAACAACTGTGCTCCCTGTAGGGATAATACATCTCTACTGTTGCAAGAGCCTCCATGTTTGGGCAGAAAATGAAATGAAGTGATATGTGATAGATTTCATCTGATGTGAAAGTTATCCACAAACACAAAATTGAGGACATATCTTTGTTGAGTTTGGTTTGCACTGATTGCATGATATAAAATGTTGCTTGAATGTAATATACATTAAGATCAGACGAAGGCAGCACTACGCTCTTGAAAAGTGTAGTCAATAAGGCAAGATCCCAGTAAAAGATCTGGTGATGCTTTGTGTGGTGAAATATGTATGTATGTATATATATACAGTGGGGCAAAAAAGTATTTAGTCAGTCAGCAATAGTGCAAGTTCCACCACTTAAAAAGATGAGAGGCGTCTGTAATTTACATCATAGGTAGACCTCAACTATGGAAGACAAACTGAGAAAAAAAAATCCAGAAAATCACATTGTCTGTTTTTTTTATCATTTTTTTTGCATATTATGGTGGAAAGTAAGTATTTGGTCAGAAACAAAATTTCATCTCAATACTTTGTAATATACACACAGACCGCTCTCCAGCGACCAACGATGCCGGTAACCAGGGTAAACATCGGGTAACTAAGCGCAGGGCCGCGCTTAGTAACCCGATGTTTACCCTGGTTACCATCCTAAAAGTAAAAAAAAACAAACACTAGATACTTACCTACAGCCGTCTGTCCTCCAGCGCTGCGCTCTGCTTCTCTGCTCTCCTCCTGTACTGGCTGTGAGCCGGAAAGCAGAGCGGTGACGTCACCGCTCTGCTTTCCGGCTCACAGCCAGTACAGGAGGAGTGCAGAGCACAGCGCTGGAGGACAGACAGCGTTAGGTAAGTATCTAGTGTTTGTTTTTTTTTACTTTTAGCATGGTAACCAGGGTAAACATCGGGTTACTAAGCGCGGCCCTGCGCTTAGTTACCCGATGTTTACCCTGGTTACCAGTGAAGACATCGCTGGATCGGTGTCACACACGCCGATCCAGCGATGTCAGCAGGAGTCCAGCGACGAAATAAAGTTCTGGACTTTCTTCAGCGACCAACGATCTCCCAGCAGGGGCCTGATCGTTGGTCGCTGTCACACAGAACGATATCCTTAACGATATCGTTGCTACGTCACAAATAGCAACGATATCGTTAACAATATCGTTATGTGTGAAGGTACCTTAACATTTGGCTCCTCCTAGGTCTTGGAGGGGAGATGTTAATTGCGGCCTGAGGGGTATCTATCCATGAGAACCTTTAGGGTATGTGTACACGTCAGGATTTCTTGCTGAAATTTCCTGAAGAAAACCGGAAATTTTCTGCAAGAAATCCGCATTTTTTTTTTTTGCATTTTTTTCCCGTTTTTTTTGCGGATTTTTTAGCATTTTTCAATAGAAATTAGATTGCAGAATGCTAAAGTTTTCCAAGCGATCTGTAGCATCGCTTGGAAAACTGACTGACAGGTTGGTCACACTTGTCAAACATAGTGTTTGACAAGTGTGACCAACTTTTTACTATAGATGCTGCCTATGCAGCATCAATAGTAAAGGATAGAATGTTTAAAAATAATAAAATAAAATAAAAAAAATGGTTATACTCACCCGCAGACAGCCGATCTCCTCAGCGGCGTCCGTTCCTATAGATGGTGTGTGTGCAGGACCTTCGATGATGTCGCGGTCACGTGAGCGGTCACATGAGCGGTCACGCGACCAATCACAAGACGGCGACGTCATCGCAGGTCCTTCACACAGAGCATCTATAGGAATGGAAGAGAGAGCATGCACCGATGAGAGGCGGGAAGACTCCGGGGCCATCAGAGGGTGAGTATATCACTATTTTTTATTTTAATTCTTTTTTTTTTTACCAATTATATGGTGCCCAGTCCGTGGAGGAGAGTCTCCTCTCCTCCACCCTGGGTACCAATCGCACATAATCTGCTTACTTCCCGCATGGTGTACACAGCCCCATGTGGAAAGTAAGCAGATCAATGCATTCCTAGGTGTGCGGAATCCCCGCAATTACGCAAATTTAATGAACATGTTGCTTTTTTTTCCGCGATGCGAGTTTTTCGCGGAAAAAAATGCAACATTTGCACAAGAAATGCGGAATACACTGTAAATAATAGGAGGCATATGTAAGCGTTTTTTTCGCGTTTGTTTCGCGTTTTTATCACGTTTTCATAGCGAAAAAACGCGAAAAATACTGAACGTGTGCACATGGCCTTACAAAGGGTGTCTCAAGAGAAAACTAATATATTCATTAGTTACACCATGGAGAAGGGATCCGTGACACTTTGTATATAGCTAAAGAACATAACAATCATAACGTCTCAATGCAGAGTGTAAGTAGCTTTTCTCAGAAATGGCTGTCACTTGGTCAGGCAGGTTATAGAGGCAAACAAAGCGCTTATCACCCCTTTACCTTCATGCTGCATCACATTTCCTGCGAAACAACATTAATGTGCACAAATTGGCTTAAAATCAATTTATGCACATCAGTTAAGAGCCTTGGTAACCTTATCTCAGCAAGCGCTCTACGTGCACAATGGTTAGACGTCTGTAATGAAGCAATAGTTACACTACAGATGAGTTAAGCTAATTTGTGACCGTGAGTAACACATTTATGCTGCTTCACAGCCTCGGATATGACTGAAACATGAAGGAGACAGGCAGCTGCTGTAACCGGTGCACAGAGATAAAGATTGCTAACTGGGTGCAGACATCTAAAATTTTCTTGCTTTATGACTTGCTTAGGGGGGTTGTCTTAAGTTTGGTAGTTATCCCTTATCTGTTGGATCCGATCACTGGAAGTCTGACTGATGGAACCCCATTTATCGTAAGAACTGGGACTCTGAAGAACCCTATGGGGCCATGGTCGATCATCCGCTCCTTACATTCTCTATGGCAATGTTCCCCAACTGCGGTCCTCAAGAGCCACCAACAGGTCATGTTTTCAAGATCTCCTTAGTATTGCCAAGGTGATAATTGCATCACCTGCACAGACAGGAATTCCATCACCTGTGAAATACTAAGTAAATCCTGAAAACATGACCTGTTGGTGGCTCTTGACGACCGGAGTTAGGGAACATTGCTCTATGGGACCAAAATGTCCAACTGCTTTGCTCAGCAGATCTGGCTTTGAGCAGACAGACTGGTTTCTAGGGAAATGCTGACTATCGAGGTGTCAATCAGTATGTTCCGAGCAACAAATATGTCTCAGAATGCTCAGAACTTGAACGCAAGATTAAAATGGAGGAAAAAGCAGTATGGGGCATAGATAGCAGTTATACCAGGGCCTTGGTGCGTGACATAGTTAAAAGACCATCTACTACATAAAGAGACACCAGTAATGCATGGTGGCTGGTGGACCTGTTGCATATTTTGTGTTAAAGCCCAAGAGCTTCAAGGCTCATGGATCTTTTCAATTCTATATGCCATGTTCAAATTTGCAGAGTAAAAACTGCATCAAAAACACACGATTGCATTTCTTTGGACTTTCACCCAATTCAGTCGATAATTCATGCGCTTTCAATGGGAAGAGGGAAGTCTTCACACTGTTTGCACAGCTATTATCTAAAGTTTTTGTATGGTTGCACAGACACTTTAGTCCCGCTCTGCATGTTCACCAGATTCCCACCTGAAAATAGCAAATTTTGAGCAGGGATTATTATGTAAATTTTGTCTCTCTTAAGGCCTCCTACACCTGCAACTTTCCTGGGACTGTTTCTAAAAAATTGGGACAGTCCAGGCAAATCCAGGACTGTGGGTGAGTATGGAACATTGTGCTAAAGATGAACTTTTTCATTTATTAAATAAAGTTATTGTTCATCCTCGCCTTCCAAAGCCATACCTTTTTAATTTTCCACCAGCAGAACTGTTCGAATGATTGTTTTTTTTGCCAGATGTCATTTATTTTTCAATGGCAGCATTTAATTTATCATATAATGTACTAAAAAGTGTGAAAAAAAATCTTTTGTGGGATGAAATGAAAAAAACAACAACGTATTTTTTGGGGTGGGGTGCTTCTTTTTATGGTATTTACTGTTAACATGTCACCTGTTAACTCAATTAAGATAATAGTAAATTCATATATATTTTTTCTTTTAGTACTTTGGGGAAAAAAAACTGTGAAAAAGATAAAAATTTGGTTTGTGACCCATAACTTCTTTTTTTCAGTCAACTTAGTTGTGTGAGGGCTTGTTTTCTTAGTTATAGTTTTTTATCAGTACCATTTTGCGGTACATACAACTTTTGGATTACTCTTATTTTATTTTTTTGGAGGAGGCTAGATGACAAAAAACAAAAAAATGCTGCTTGATTCAAACAGGAGATGTAAATTCCTCCATTCTGGCGATTAGTGGTCGGACCACCACTAATCTAGTTTTCACCTAGCTTGTTCATAGGTGGTCATTTGCAGTGATACTACCACCTAGCCCTGGATCGGGCAGAAGGTGGCCCCTGTGCAAGAACAATATTTGAGCCTTTTGCTGGCCATGGCTCATCATAAAGCACAATTCCTACAAATAAGACTTTGAGATATATTTTCCAATTAATGAAGGATATCCCTGTGACCCCAGCAATAGAACTCAAAATGTCGCCTCCAACCAATGTAACTGGCACATCCGTCAGTCTTTCCTTTTTAATGAAGATGAGTACAGTATGGCTGGAGACGCAATCTACCATACTCTGTAAAAAGTGCTGGAAATATACTGCCCATATTACTGTATTGCTATCTAAGTCATTTACACTCAGGAAATGAAAAATATAAAAATCTGCTTCCACTTCTAGAGATGCAAAATACATCATTTTCATATTCCTTACTCAGCTTATCCTTAGTTTAACTGTAAGGAAAATCTAATCAAGGGGCTCGATAGATCCATCATT
This sequence comes from Ranitomeya imitator, assembly GCF_032444005.1. NCBI lineage: Eukaryota > Metazoa > Chordata > Amphibia > Anura > Dendrobatidae > Ranitomeya > Ranitomeya imitator. The sequence goes on from NC_091286.1 coordinate 48,717,184, forward strand.
TTCACGCACCAATTATGTTCTAGCAACAGCTATTTAATTACCTAATTACAACTATTAATGATAACTACTGCTCCAATTTTCATAAAATTATGCTGTTTACACAACACAATTGTCCGTAGGTGCAGTATGTACAGTAGGTGCAATTGTCTGTAGGTGCAGTATGTACAGTAGGTGCAATTGTCTGTAGGTGCAGTGTGTACAGTTGGTGCAATTGTCTGTAGGTGCAGTATGTACAGTAGGTGCAATTGTCTGTAGGTGCAGTATGCACAGTAGGTGCAATTGTCTGTAGGTGCAGTATGCACAGTAGGTGCAATTGTCTGTAGGTGCAGTGTGTACAGTTGGTGCAATTGTCTGTAGGTGCAGTATGCACAGTAGGTGCAATTGTCTCTAGGTGCAGTATGCACAGTAGGTGCAATTGTCTGTAGGTGCAGTGTGTACAGTTGGTGCAATTGTCTGTAGGTGCAGTATGCACAGTAGGTGCAATTGTCTGTAGGTGCAGTATGTACAGTAGGTGCAATTGTCTGTAGGTGCAGTATGTACAGTAGGTGAAATTGTCTGTAGGTGCAGTATGTACAGTAGGTGCAGTTGTCTGTAGGTGCAGTATGTACAGTAGGTGAAATTGTCTGTAGGTGCAGTATGTACAGTAGGTGCAATTGTCTGTAGTTGCAGTATGTACAGTAGGTGCAATTGTCTGTAGGTGCAGTATGCACAGTAGGTGCAATTGTCTGTAGGTGCAGTGTGTACAGTTGGTGCAATTGTCTGTAGGTACAGTATGTATAGTAGGTGCAATTGTCTGTAGGTGCAGTATGTACAGTAGATGCAATTGTCTGTAGGTGCTGTCACGCCGTTAACGGCGATAAAGGGGCAGGACGGCGTACTGGGACCCGCACCTGTCCCTGCCACTATAAAGGGGCTCTGGCTTTCCCTTATCTCAGGGGTACCTATAATGGTTAGGAGGCCTGAGCCGCCAGGGTATCCCTGTCTCCTGTGCAGGCCCTATCAGTGGCCCCCTCTCCCACCAAGGGAGGTGGACTGCACTAGTGTATAAATACGACAATAAAACAGGGTATACAGACAAGGTAACTAAAAGTCTCAAACTCACCAAATGCTCACACAACCACAGAGGAAACACAGAGAAGGGAAGAGAAGGAAAAAGCTAGGAAGGTAAACAGGTTTAACATGCAACCAAAACAGCAGACACCAATCTCTGTAAATAAACCTCCAACCTCCTAATACCACGCTCCTTCACACTCCAAGCCAGGCAGCAGAACTGATCACTGACAACAGTTGTAGACAAAGCTGAGTCTATATAGGAGCGGAGATTACCAAAACCAAATCAGCTGAGAGATATAGCTCTCAGCAACTTCAGTAACAAAGTTTAACTCCTGCCCTGCTGGCACAAGACAGCCCGGTCAGAATTCAGGAGAAGAGCTTCTGTTCATCGTGTGTGAATGAGGCCCAGAGCGCTGCGGTTCTCTGGAACCTCTCTGTCGCGGTAGCCCCGTGACACTACCCCCCTCCTTCTACGAAGGACCTCCAGAACCTCAGGACCAGGTTTCTCAGGATGAGCTGAATGAAATGCCCGGATTAACCTAACCGCATGGACATCGGTTGCAGGTACCTACATCCTCTCCTCAGAACCGTACCCTTTCCAATGTATTAGATACTGTAGAGACCGGCAAACAAATTGAGAATCCATGACCCTGGCTATCTGGAACTCGAGATTTTCATCAACAAGGACCGGAGAGGGAGGTAAAGGTGATAGATTAGGTGATGCCACAAACCTCTTGAGTAAGGAGCGATGAAAAACATTATGAATCCTAAACGACTGAGGTAAAGACAGCCAAAATGCAACAGGATTGACGACGGCCACAATCCTATAAGGGCCAATAAACCTAGGGCCTAATTTCCACGAGGGAACTCTCAGTTTAATATTCTTTGAGGACAACCAAACCCAATCACCCACACATGGGTCCAGACCTTTCATGCATCTCCGATCAGCCACATTCTTATATCTGGAACTCATCCTCTTTAACTTATCAAGAACCCCTTGCCATATGGATGTGGTGGATGAAGAAAACCTCTCCTCTTCAGGCACCCCTGAGTAATCCTTCCTATTAAATGAACTGAATTGAGAATGAAAACCATATGCCCGGAAAAACGGGGACTTACCAGTGGACTCATGAGTACGATTGTTTATTGCAAACTCTGCCAACGGTAAGTACTTAACCCAGTCCTCCTGATTTTCTGAAATGAAACACCTGAGATAAGTTTCAAGATTTTGATTTACACGTTCTGTTTGACCATTAGATTGAGGATGAAAAGCTGAAGAAAATGACAAATGAATCCCCAGCCGGCTGCAAAAAGCCCTCCAAAACTTAGAAATAAACTGCACCCCACGGTCTGACACAATATCTGAAGGAACACCATGTAATCTCACAACCTCCTTGATAAAGATTTGTGCCAGAGTCTTGGCATTAGGTAACGCGGGAAGGGCAATAAAATGTGACATCTTGCTAAATCTGTCAACTACGACTAAAATAACTATTACCCTCAGAAACCGGTAAGTCAGTGATGAAGTCTATTGACAAATGGGTCGAAGGTCTACTGGGAATCTCCAGAGGTTGGAGAGACCCAGACGGGCGAGTACGAGGGGTCTTGGAACGCCCACACACACAGCAGGCAGCGACATATTCCTGTATATCATGATTTACCCCAGACCACCAAAAACGCAGAGTGAGAAGATCCGTGGTAACTTTACTTCCAGGGTGTCCGGCCAGGACCGAATCATGATGTTCATTAATGATCCTAAGACGAAGATTAGCAGGAACATAAAGTTTACCTAAAGGACAGGCTGTTGGGGCGTCCCCCTGCGCCTCTAGGACCTTTCTCTCAAGATCCGAATTAATTGCGGCAATAACTACACCCTTCTGAAGTATAGGACCTGGCTCACAATTATCTCCACCCCCTGGAAAACAACGGGATAACGCATCAGCCTTGACATTCTTGCTTCCTGGCCTATACGTAATGTAGAAATTGAACCTGGCGAAAAACAGAGACCACCTAGCTTGCCTAAGTGTGAGACGCTTCACAGATTCTAGATACAACAGATTCTTGTGATCTGTGATCACCATGCCTGGGTGAAGTGCTCCCTCCAAAAAATCGCGCCATTCCTCAAATGCCCATTTAATTGCCAACAGCTCCCTGTTACCAATATCATAATTCCTCTCAGTAGGAGAACATTTTTTCGAGAAAAATGCACATGGACGTCACTTACTCGGAGAAATCCCCTGAGACAATACAGCTCCCACTCCCACCTCAGAGGCATCCACCTCTACCACAAATGGCTGCGTGATGTCAGGCTGTATTAGTATGGGTGCAGTGGAAAAACACTTCTTCAAAGTCTCAAAAGCCTGGCAGGCCATACTGGACCAGACAGAGAAGTCCGTGCCTCTCTTGGTCATGTCTGTTAAAGGTTTGGCTACTACTGAAAAGTCTTTAATAAATTTGCGATAGTAGTTTGCAAAACCTAAAAACCTCTGTAAGGCCTTAAGGTCCTGAGGACGCTCCCAGTCCAAGACCGCCTTGACCTTAGCTGGATCCATATGAAATCCTGTGGAGGATAAGAAATAACCCAAAAACGGAATCTCTTTGACCGCGAACATGCATTTCTCAAGTTTGGCAAACAGTTTATTGTCCCTGAGTACCTGAAGGACCTGCCGTACATGATACTGATGGGACTCGAGGTCAGGGGAATAAATTAAGATGTCATCGAGATATACCAACACAAACCTACCTATTAGGTGACTAAGTATATCATTGACAAAGTGTTGAAACACAGCAGGAGCATTACTTAACCCAAAAGGCATAACCAAGTTCTCGTAATGTCCCTCTGGAGTATTAAACGCCGTCTTCCATTCATCCCCCTCCTTCATCCGAATGAGATTATATGCCCCCGAGATCTAATTTGGAGAACCACTTAGCCCCCACAATTTGATTAAAGAGGTCCAGAATAAGAGGAAGTGGGAAAGAATCCCGGACCGTAATTTGATTCAATTCACGGAAGTCTAAGCATGGGCGTAAACCCCAGTCCTTCTTCTTTACAAAGAAGAACCTAGCAGCAATGGGTGATGACGAGGGTCTGATATGACCCTTGGCCAGACTCTCCGTGATATTGTCCTTCATGGCCTGTCTCTCTGGGGCAGAGATTTTGTATAGCTTACTCTTAGGCAGTTTAGCACCAGGAATGAGACGTATGGCGCAATCATAAGGACGGTGTGGGGGTAGCTCTTGACTTACCTCCTCAGAGAATACATCCCCAAAATCTGAGATGAACTCTGGCAAAACCTGAGAACTCAACACAGCCAACCGAGTGCCCAGGCAATGTTCCTGGCAAAACTCACTCCACCTTGTAATCTCCTAAGTCTGCCAGTCTAACTCCGGGTTGTGAAACGTGAGCCATGGTAAACCGAGAACTACAGGCGACGGCAAACCCCCCAACACATAGCAATCTATTGACTCAGTGTCCAACGCCCCTATTTGTAGGCTCACCCCATGGACGATCTGATTGAAAGTCCCCTGGCTCAAAGGTGCAGAGTCAATAGCGATTATAGGTATGGGTCTAGACAACTCTTGAGTCTTAAGCCCATGTGCCTGAACAAACCCAGCATCAATTAAATTAAACCCTGCCCCAGAGTCCAGAAAGGCAGAGATATTGAGCCTACTTTCACCAAGATGAATCTCGGCTGGTAGGAAAAATTGAGGTTTACCTAAGGAGGAAATTAGTACACCCAAGTTGCCAACCTCCCCGCAACCGGGGCTCAATAGTTTTCCGGCGGTTGTCTTTTAGAAGGACACACATTCACATAATGACCCCTTCTGCCATAAAAAAGCATGCACCTCTCTTACGCCGTACTACTGCAGTCCCCTTAGAACGAAAAGCGCCACCCAACTGCATAGGTTCTCCTAGAGACTTATATTCTGGTGAGTCCAAATCTGAATTACCCTTGAATAGCGGCAATTCATTAAGTCTCTGGCGCAGGTGGCAGTCCACACGGATCGCAAGAGACATAGCTGAATCCAGTGTGGTTGGTGTCTCCTGTAGGGTGAAGGCATCTTTTATTTTATCAGATAGGCCCTGATAAAATTGACTGTGGAGTGCAGGGTCATTCCACATTGTGTCAGTAGCCCATCTCCGAAACTCAGAGCAGTACTTCTCTACTGGCCGGTCTCCCTGTGTAAGATGGCCTATTGTGGACTCAGCGAGGGAGACGCGGTCAGGATCATCATACACTTGACCTAAGGCTCGAAAAAACTCCTCCACACTCCGTAACGACAAAGCGTCAGCGGGAAGTGAAAAAACCCAGGCCTGAGGGTCACCTTGTAGGAGCGATACTACAATTCCAACCCTCTGCTCCTCTGAACCTGAAGTGTGAGGACGCAACCTAAAATACAAATTACAGGCCTCCCTGAATGTAGCAAATTTGTCGCGCCCCCATAGAACCTGTCAGGTAATGCAATTTTAGGCTCCAGCGAAGCTGGTGGAGGTGTAGCAACCCCTGCAGTGGCCACTGGAGTGTGCTGTACAACCACCGAGCGGAGGTCAGCAACCTCTAGACTGAGTTGCTGCAATTGTCCAGCTAAAGCAGCAATGGGGTCCATATTGGACCTTGAAAATTTTTTAAGGTCAGTGATACTGTCACGCCATTAACGGCGATAAAGGGGCAGGACGGCGTACTGGGACCCACACCTGTCCCTGCCACTGTAATGGGGCCCTGGCTTTCCCTTATCTCAGGGGTACCTATAATGGTTAGGAGGCCTGAGCCGCCAGGGTATCCCTGTCTCCTGTGCAGGCCCTATCAGTGGCCCCCTATCCCCCAAGGGAGGTGGACTGTTATGATACGGTGGTCTAGGAGCAACATGGAACGAGCTCTGAAGGAAGTGGTAACTGTACTGACCGCAGTCCCTAAGCTCAACACAACACTAGAAATAGCCGTGGGATGCTCCTAACTCTCCCTAGGCACCTCGTCACAGTCTAAGAGCTAACTACCCCTAAAGATAGAAGCAGGAAAACTATCTTGCCTCAGAGAAAATCCCCAAAGGATAGATTAGCCCCCCACAAATAATGACTGTGAGTGGAGAGGGAAAAGACATACACAGAATGAAACCAGGATGAGCACAGGAGGCCAGTCTAGCTAAATAGATAGGACAGGATGGAATACTGTGCGGTCAGTATAAAACACTACAAAAATCCACGCAGAGTTTACAAAAATCTCCACACCTGACTAAAGGTGTGGAGGGTAAATCTGCTTCCCAGAGCTTCCAGCAAGACAGAATTAATTCATACTGATAAGCTGGACAAACATAGAAAGCACAGAACGGATAAGTCCACAAACTATGGACAGAAAAGAGCAAGCAAAAACTTAGCTTTGCTGAACTGGTCAGGATAACAGGGAAATCCAAAGAGATGTGAATCCAACCAGGAACCATTTACAAGTGGCACTGGCTGAAGGAAAGAGCCAGGCATAAATAGCCGAGCAGAAAAGACGATAAGTGGAAGCAGCTGAAGACAGCTAAATCCAAGGAGCAACCATACCACTAGAAACCACAAGAGGGAGCCCAAGAGCAGAACTCACAAAAGTGCCACTTACAACCACCGGAGGGAGCCCAAGAGCGGAATTCACAACAGTGGACTGCACCAGTGTATAAATACGACGATAAAACAGGATATACAGACAAGGTAACTAAAAGTCTCAAACTCACCAAATGCTCACACAACCACAGAGGAAACACAGAGAAGGGAAGAGAAGGAAAAAACTAGGAAGGTAAACAGGTTTAACATGCAACCAAAACAGCAGACACCAATCTCTGTAAATAAACCTCCAACCTCCTAATACCACGCTCCTTCACACTCCAAGCCAGGCAGCAGAACTGATCACTGACAACAGTTGTAGACAAAGCTGAGTCTATATACAGTAGGAGCGGAGATTACCAAAACTAAATCAGCTGAGAGACATAGCTCTCAGCAACTTCAGTAACAAGGTTTAACTCCTGCCCTGCTGGCACAAGACAGCCAGGTCAGAATTCAGGAGAAGAGCTTCTGTTCATCGTGTGTGAACGAGGCCCAGAGCGCTGCGGTTCTCTGGAACCTCTCTATCGCGGTAGCCCCGTGACAGGTGCAGTATGCACAGTAGGTGCAATTGTCTGTAGGTGCAGTATGTACAGTGGGTGCAATTGTCTGTAGGTGCAGTATGTACAGTAGGTGCAATTGTCTGTAGGCGCAGTATGTACAGTAGGTACAATTGTCTGTAGGTGCAGTATGCACAGTAGGTACAATTGTCTGTAGGTGCAGTATGTACAGTAGGTGCAATTGTCTGTAGGTGCAGTATGTACAGTAGGTGCAATTGTCTGTAGGTGCAGTATGTACAGTAGGTGTAATTGTCTGTAGGTGCCACCAAATAGTGCCTCTGTGAGAATGGCACAAAATCATACAGAGAACATTAGGCATATTGCAGGCACATACCGTAGTGGGCTATGGCCTCCATAACTTGAATCCGTACTATGCAGATATGTAATAAGACCATATGCATCAGGGCTTATACACTATATGGACAAAAGTATTGGGACATGTCTTAATCACTGAATTAAGGTTTCTCATTGAGTCCCATTGCCCCCGATGTATAACATCCAGCCCGTCACTCCTGATGTATAACCTCTGGCCCATCGATATGCTACCTGCAGTTACTAACGTGTGACAGAATGGCCTATTCTAAAGAGCTCACTGATGACAACGCGGTCCTGTAATAGGACACTGCGGATGTAACAAGTCCGTTCATGACATTTCCTCCTTCCTAAATATTCCTCCATTACCTGTGAGTGAGATTACTGAAAAGGGGAAAGAACCGCTGCAACTCAGCCACAAAGTGAAAACCACGAAAAGTTACAGTGCCGGGTCACCGAGTGCTGAGGAGCAGAGGGCATAAAAGTCACCAACATGCTGCTGACTGCATAACGGTAGAGTTCAAATTTCCTCTAGCATTAAGATCAGGAAAAAAACTGTGCCCCCGCCATGAGCTTAATGGTCGAGCAGCTGCATGGAAGTCTTTCATAATCAAGCACAATGCCAAGCATCGGATGGAGAGGTGTAAAGACACCACCACCAGACTCTGGATCAGTGGAAACACTATGGAGATGTTTTCAAGGGTCAGCCTAAGCCCCTTAGTTTTCGTGAAGGGAAATCTTAATGCTTCAGTATGTAAAGGACTTGAAGATATGTTGGCAACTTTTCTGAAAAACATTTGTATGAATGTAATTCATTGACCTGTTATGTATGTGTTTTTAGAGTTAGTTTGTGGACAGGGTTAACTGTTAGGAGCCAACTCATAGAGGGAGGAGTGAAATAGGCCTGGAGGAACTTGCTTGTATTCCTGCTAGTTGTGGAGAAAGAAAATTGGAGAGTAGCTTCTAAAGCAGTAAAGGTACCATCACATTTAGCGACGCTGCAGCGATCTAGACAACGATGCCGATCGCTGCAGCGTCGCTGTGTGGTCGCTGGAGAGCTGTCAGACAGACAGCTCTCCAGCGACCAACGATGCCGAAGTCCCCGGGTAACCAGGGTAAACATCGGGTTAGTAAGCGCAGGGCCGCGCTTAGTAACCCGATGTTTACCCTGGTTACCAGTGTAAATGTAAAAAAAAACAAACACTACATACTTTCATTCCGGTATCTGTCCCCCGTCGCTGTGCTTCTCTGCACTGTGTAAGCGCCAGCCGTAAAGCAGAGCGGTGACGTCACCGCTATGCTTTATGGCCAGCCGGCGCTCACAGTCAGTGCAGGGAAGCAGAACGCCGGGGGACAGACACCGAAATGTAAGTATGTAGTGTTTGTTTTTTTTTACATTTACACTGATAACCAGGGTAAACATCGGGTTACTAAGCGCGGCCCTGCGCTTAGTAACCCGATGTTTACCATGGTTACCAGTGAAGACATCGCTGGATCGGCGTCACACACGCCGATTCAGCGATGTCTGCGGGAGATCCAGCGACGAAATAAAGTTCTGGCCTTTCTGCTCCGACCAGCGATGTCACAGCAGGATCCAGATCACTGCTGCGTGTCAAACACAACGATATCGCTATCCAGGACGCTGCAACGTCACGGATCGCTAGCGATATTGTTGTTAAGTTGTTCAGTGAGAAGCAGAGCTGATAAGAAAAAGGCCACAAGTGGAAAATATGTTTAGGGACAGAAGATTTTAAGGATGGCAAGTCCTAGAAAAAGTTCTACCAGCAACTGATTTCTACACGGCCGGAATGAAGAGATTGAGGAAGATTAATAAGAAGGTTCCTTTCTATCTGCAGTAAGTACAGCTGTAGGAAAACAAAGCTAAGGGAGGCGTAATTTTCCTTGGTAGCTACAACCAGTAGGCTATAGGTCCTGGAAGATTAGGAGTTTCTTTTCTGACCAGGAGAAAGCATGAACATAGATAGACCTATAGTGGTGGATAAAGGAAGTGAAGTCCAGTGCTAGAAATCTTGGGAAGTTCTCTGTCACTTGTGCATACTATCGATTGTGCCATCAAAATGCTGTGCCTGTTACCTGTAAGAAGGCCACTGTATGATGCAGAAGAAATGTTCTCAAAGTATTGTTCCGGCAATCGATTGTTGCAGTTCTGTTTAAAGAATTCCAGTAAAGATGTTTTTATCTTTTAACAATGGTGACAGCACTTTACATGTGTACGGTAAACAAAGCAGAGCAAATCAGATAATCTTCCATCTTCACGGTGCAGGGACACACAGGTCGATATGTTACGCTGTGAACCCTGCACCCAAATTGCAGTCTGTGATCCCTTACAATGGCCACTCCTAGAGCTCTATCTTCTGTGTCCTCAGCTGGGCAGCACCCTTCCTTCACAGGGCCCTTGACGTCTGGCCAACACTGGACTCACTTCTTCCTTTACTTCTGCCACTATTGGGTTTCACCCACTTGCCACCTAACTGGATCTCAGTCATCTATAAAGTTCTTTCACGATTCTTATTGCCTTGCGTCTTTCCGCTCCACACCAGTTCTGCCCCTCTCCAGAATTCTGCACACTGTCCTTCTCTTCTTAAACTTACTGAACTTCCTGGAAAATCTCTAACTACCCAGAGATTCCCAATCGTCCAACCCACTATGGGCCATCCTTAAAGTTAACTCTCACATAACTGTCCCTGTTACCGGTCGCTGGGCAGAACTTTGCCTTTCACCCAATTCTGTACAAGAGTGAAAAAGAAGACAGTGACATATTCTGGCCAGTGGTTAGTAGTGCAGCCTACAGGGAAATTAACAGTTGTTACCACAATTTGCCCAATCTGCAAATTCAGCGCGCCAATCTGGCATCAGTCGAACATCCCTTCGGCAGATATTAGCTACTCACAAATAGCACCCTTACAAAATCCAGCTGCTACAGCATCTCAACGAGGATCAGCCAGATCGGTGCGCTGAATTTGCAGAATGCACAAAACAAAAATTGGAACAGGGCCCCCAGTTTACACAGAACATTATGTTCAGTGATGAGGCAAACTTGTCTATGTCTGTGAAGGGCGTTCAGAGCTTTCAGTCTTAAAAAATGACGGCTATGAAGATCATTAAAGAAACAAAATCAGCAGAAAATATTGTGCATTAAAACATTGTAGGGTTAAAGAGTTATTCCTAAAATCACAAGTTATCCCCTATCCATAGTATAGGGCTTTACTGTCTGACCGCTAGGACCCTAATCAATCCTGATGTTGGTGCTCTTGAAATCTGAGAATGGGGTATTGCCTTGCATGGGTTGGAGATTTGCATGCTCATCTTTGCATCCATTTATTATCTGCTGGAAGTAGCCGAGAGTTGATCTCAATGCTCCCAGCAGACCCATAGGCAATAAGTAAAGTGGAGGCTGCACAAGCAAACCTCTGCTCCATTCAAGATGGGGCTGCAGAGCACCATTCTCGGGGGTTCCAGAGTCCTGATTTCGGTCCCAGCAGTCAGATCCTTGGCGATCACCAAGTTATAGCGATAACTTGTGATTTTATGAATAGCCAGGAGTAAACATTGGCATGGACAACACATATGTTATGAACATATCTTGCTTTGTTTTTGCTTTTATGGAACGTGAATTGATGGAACGTGGGTTTAATTGAATTGAAAAAAACCCACGTTCCATCAATTCTTAACGGAGTCTGAACGTGCAATCAACATGGTCAGTCTTTGTGAAATGTTAATAGCTCTTAAAGTTTTCATTGAAGTAATCGAAATTTATATTAAAAGAGCCGGTTCAGGGGAAAAAAAAATACTGGAGTGATTCATCATGCAATTACATTTAAATAAAACATTTAGAAATTAAAGCCCAGATCGCGTTCGGCAATCTGAAATGTTTCAATTTTTTTCATGTTTAAATTTTAATGCATTAGATTTTAAAGACGCCATTTACAAGTGACGGGGAGGCTCCATCCGAACAGTTAAGGCATTTTATTTGATTTATTATTTATGATCGTTACTGTTCAAGCCAGATAGTATGTAATCTATGCAGAGCGGCGAGGCTCTAAACGGACAGTTATTTTAACTGTGACGGATTAAAAACCCACTCATTCCCTCAACATAAAAAATAATTGTGAATCTATTTAATAGGACGGGACAGTTTTTACGAAGAAAGAAACAGGAAGATGTTATGAATTATCCCTCCGGTTCTGCATATGTTTAATTAATTGTTACATATGTGACACATTCTGTTAAAAGAAACAATATTTTAATTTGAGATTTGTTGCTTCAGTGGATATCTGAAAATTATACTTTTTAGTTCTGTATCATGGGAAGTGTTTTATAGGTATCGACTCATTTTACTAAAGAGAATTCTATAGGAGAGTTTTGTGGGCAACATATTGGACCCTACGACAAACCGAACTATGCTATAGAGGAGTTTTATTTGCCATACTGCTGAAAATTCTACATTGGACTCTCTGACAAACTCAGCTTTGCTGTTGCCGAGTCAACTATATTGTACCACTGCAAGCTCTGCATTGGACTCTGTGACAAAGTTCTGCCACTACAACTTCCATTGTTCCATGTCAATGTCCCTGCTGCACCAATGTGATCAGCCCAGGCTGCTTCCCAAATACTTAGCCAGACTAAGAGCCTTGAGGATCCTCCGCCAGGGTTTGGACATCCGGCCTGCCCCTCTATTTTGTAACATGGGTAAAAGTTCTGCGTCAGAGATGAAAAGTCCCCGTTCTGCCAATCATTGCAGGTCTCAGTTTTTCGAACCTGACCATTCAGCAACTTATCACCTATCCTTTGATAATTGATAACTTTTTTCACTGGACAAACCCTTTAAAAATATAGATACAATCTAAAAGGTGTAAAACAAAGCCCAAGTGAAAGCATTTTAGGGTTGTCTGGAGATTTTGAGAACATTAGCCTTTTTGCCAGCTGACGGGATAGTACGTCAGCTGACAGTATCCCCCGATTTGAGGTGGGCTCCGGCGGTGAGCCCACCTCAAAGCCGCGACTTGTCAACTGTTTTCAACAGCTGACATGTGCCCGCAATGGGCGCGAGCAGAATTGTGATCCTCCCATGCCCATTAACTAGTTAAATGCCGCTGTCAAACGCTGACAGCCGCATTTAACAAGCGCTGCCGGCCGCGCGGACGGAAATACATGCACCGCTGACCCCCGTCACGTGATCAGGGGTCATCGGTGCATTGCCATCACAACCAAAGGTCTCCTGAAGACCCATGTTTGTTGATAACGAATTGCTATGAGCGCCACCCTGTGGTCGGCGCTCATAGCAATGCAGGAATTCAGCTACATAGAGGTGATCTGTGCATCACCTCTATGCAGCAGAGAAGATCGAGTAGTGGATGCTTCTAGTCTCCCATGGAGGCTATTGAACAGGGGTGGATTAAGGGTAGCCAGGGCCCCGGGCTGTTCAGACACTGTGGGCCCCCCTCGGTCATGTGACGGGGGTCATGTGACGGGGGTCATGTGACTGGGGTCATGTGACAGGGGTCATGTGACGGGGGTCATGTAACGGGGGTCATGATATACCCGAACCAGATTATTCCAGAAAAAAGCCCGGGCCCTACTCTATTGTAACCTATTAAATATTTGTTAAAATCAGCAATACAATTTAGGTATATTTTGACCAATAATATCACATACAAAGAACAAATACCACCGCACCATGACCAGACCACAAATTACAACCACAGTGATCAAATAATATCACATACAAGGGACAAATACCACCGCACTATGTCAAGACCACATATTACCACCACTTGGTGACCAAACAGCACATACAAGGGACAAATACCACAACACCATTTCCAGACCACATATTACCACCACATAGTGACTGAATACTACAATACCGATCAGTAATTAAAAAAAACCAAAAACACAATACTATCACCATAAGTGCCAGTATTCACAGGAGATCTGTACTTAGCATGCAGTGTCTGTGTAGAGGTAATACAGAGATCACTGGTGGTATTATACACAGGAGCTCTGTATATAATGTATAGGTAATACAGTGATCACTGGTGACATTGTACACAGGACCTATAGGTAACACTGACTCACCAGTGATGTCTCTAGGTGAAGTCCTTCATCTTTCATCCAGCACAGACCGCCATCATTTCTTCCAGCCAGGACTCGTTTCTGCAGGAAATAACACAGTTATCTCGAGCTCCGCTGGCAGAACACATTACTTAATTTTTCACAACTTCTACATTACACCACATGAAGAAAAAAAGGCGATATAGTGTCACTCTGCAAAGTAACAGGACCGCCCCCCCATTTAAAACAGTGTCCTCAAAAAATAAAATAAATACATCACTGCAGTAATAATATCCCTTAATTAGCCCCTATGGTAATAATATTCCCCATCCTGGCCCCGTTTATCTCATTCCTGGCTCCAGCCATATGTTCTTGCATCCTGCACTCATGAGTATCCATTCTGCATTTCTACCCCATATGATCTCCCCATCCTGCCCCATCTATCTCCATCGTATCCATCCTGCCCCATGATCCAATCCTGCCCCATGTCTTTCATTTTGCCCCGTGTCTCCAATCATGCCCCGCATTTACATTCTGCCCATGCCTCCAGTCCTGCCCCCAGTGTGTCCAGCATTGCCTCCAGTGTGTCCGACTCCAGCATATTGCCCCAGTGTGTCCAGCATTGCCCCCAGACAGTGTGTCCAGCAATCTGCCCCAGTGTGTCCAGCATTGCCCCCAGACAGTGTGTCCAGCAATCTGCCACAGTGTGTCCAGCATATTACCACCAGTGTGTCCAGCAATCTGCCCCAGTGTGTCCAGCATATTACCACAAGTGTGTCCAGCAATCTGCCCCAGTGTGTCCAGCATATTACCTCCAGTGTGTCCAGCAATCTGCCCCAGTATGTCCAGCAATCTGCCCCAGTATGTCCAATTGTCCAGCATTGCCCACAGTGTGTCCAGCAATCTGCCCCAGTGTGTCCAGCATTGCCCCAGTGTCTCTAGCATTGCCCCAGTGTCTCCAGCATTGCCCCAGTGTCTCCAGCATTGCCCCAGTGTTTCCAGCATTGCCCCAGTGTGTCCAGCATTGCCCACAGACAGTGTGTCCAGCAATCTACCTCAGTGTGTCCAGCATATTACCCCCAGTGTGTCCAGCAATCTGCCCCAGTGTGTCCAGCAAGTTACCCCCAGTGTGTCCAGCAATCTACCTCAGTGTGTCCAGCATATTACTCCCAGTGTGTCCAGCAATCTGCCCCAGTATGTCCAGCATTGCCGTCAGTGTGTCCAGCAATCTGCCCCAGTGTCTCCAGCATTGCCCCAGTGTTTCCAGCATTGCCCCAGTGTCTCAAGCAATCATCTGCCCCCAGTGTGTCCAGCAATCTGCCCCAGTATGTCCAGCATTGCCGTCAGTGTGTCCAGCAATCTGCCTCAGTGTCTCCAGCATTGCCCCAGTGTCTCCAGCATTGCCCCAGTTACTCAAGGAATCATCTACCCCCAATGTGTCCAGCAATCTGCCCCATTGTCTCCAGCATTTCCCCAGTGTCTCCAGCATTGCCCCAGTGTCTCCAGCATTGCCCCAGTGTGTCCAGCATATTACCCCCAGTGTGTCCAGCAATCTACCTCAGTGTGTCCAGCATATTACCCCCAGTGTGTCCAGCAATCTGCCCCAGTATGTCCAGCATTGCCGTCAGTGTGTCCAGCAATCTGCCCCAGTGTCTCCAGCATTGCCCCAGTGTCTCCAGCATTGCCCCAGTGTCTCCAGCATTGCCCCAGTGTTTCCAGCATTGCCCCAGTGTCTCAAGCAATCATCTGCCCCCAGTGTGTCCAGCAATCTGCCCCAGTATGTCCAGCATTGCCGTCAGTGTGTCCAGCAATCTGCTCCAGTGTCTCCAGCATTGCCCCAGTGTCTCCAGCATTGCCCCAGTGTCTCCAGCATTGCCCCAGTGTCTCAAGCAATCATCTACCCCCAGTGTGTCCAGCAATCTGCCCCAGTATGTCCAGCATTGCCGTCAGTGTGTCCAACAATCTGCCCCAGTGTCTCCAGCATTGCCCCAGTGTCTCCAGCATTGCCCCAGTGTCTCAAGCAATCATCTGCCCCCAGTGTGTCCAGCAATCTGCCCCAGTATGTCCAGTATTGCCGTCAGTGTGTCCAGCAATCTGCCTCAGTGTCTCCAGCATTGCCCCAGTGTCTCCAGCATTGCCCCAGTGTCTCCAGCATTGCCCCAGTTACTCAAGGAATCATCTACCCCCAGTGTGTCCAGCAATCTGCCCCAGTGTCTCCAGCATTGCCCCAGTGTCTCCAGCATTGCCCCAGTGTCTCCAGCATTGCCCCAGTGTGTCCAGCATATTACCCCCAGTGTGTCCAGCAATCTACCTCAGTGTGTCCAGCATACTACCCCCAGTGTGTCCAGCAATCTGCCCCAGTATGTCCAGCATTGCCGTCAGTGTGTCCAGCAATCTGCCCCAGTGTCTCCAGCATTGCCCCAGTGTCTCCAGCATTGCCCCAGTGTCTCCAGCATTGCCCCAGTGTCTCCAGCATTGCCCCAGTGTCTCAAGCAATCATCTGCCCCCAGTGTGTCCAGCAATCTGCCCCAGTATGTCCAGCATTGCCGTCAGTGTGTCCAGCAATCTGCTCCAGTGTCTCCAGCATTGCCCCATTGTCTCCAGCATTGCCCCAGTGTCTCCAGCATTGCCCCAGTGTCTCAAGCAATCATCTACTCCCAGTGTGTCCAGCAATCTGCCCCAGTATGTCCAGCATTGCCGTCAGTGTGTCTAGCAATCTGCCCCAGTGTCTCCAGCATTGCCCCAGTGTCTCCAGCATTGCCCCAGTGTCTCAAGCAATCATCTGCCCCCAGTGTGTCCAGCAATCTGCCCCAGTATGTCCAGCATTGCCGTCAGTGCGTCCAGCAATCTGCCTCAGAGTCTCCAGCATTGCCCCAGTGTCTCCAGCATTGCCCCAGTGTCTCCAGCATTGCCCCAGTTACTCAAGGAATCATCTACCCCCAGCGTGTCCAGCAATCTGCCCCAGTGTCTCCAGCATTGCCCCAGTGTCTCCAGCATTGCCCCAGTGTCTCCAGCATTGCCCCAGTGTGTCCAGCATATTACCCCCAGTGTGTCCAGCAATCTACCTCAGTGTGTCCAGCATATTACCCCCAGTGTGTCCAGCAATCTGCCCCAGTATGTCCAGCATTGCCGTCAGTGTGTCCAGCAATCTGCCCCAGTGTCTCCAGCATTGCCCCAGTGTCTCCAGCATTGCCCCAGTGTCTCCAGCATTGCCCCCGCCCCAGTGTCTCCAGCAATCATCTGCCCCCCAGTGTGTCCAGCAATCTGCCCCAGTATGTCCAGCATTGCCGTCAGTGTGTCCAGCAATCTGCCCCAGTGTCTCCAGCATTGCCCCAGTGTCTCCAGCATTGCCCCAGTGTCTCCAGCAATCATCTGGCCCAGTGTGTCCAGCAATCATCTGCCCCAGTGTGTCCTCCAGTATTGCCCCCAGTGTGTCCAGCAATCTGCCCCAGTGTCTCCAGCATTTCCCCAGTGTCTCCAGCATTGCCCCAGTGTCTCCAGCAATCATCTGCCCCCAGTGTGTCCAGCAATCATCTGCCCCCAGTGTGTCCAGCATTGCCGTCAGTGTGTCCAGCAATCTGCCCCAGTGTCTCCAGCATTGCCCCAGTGTCACCAGCATTGCCCCAGTGTCACCAGCATTGCCCCAGTGTCTCCAGCATTGCCCCAGTGTCTCCAGCATTGCCCCAGTGTCTACAGCATTGCCCCAGTGTCACCAGCATTGCCCCAGTGAGTCCAGCAATCATCTGCCCCAGTGTGTCCAGCAATCTGCCCCAGTGTGTCCTCCAGTATTGCCCCCAGTGTGTCCAGCAATCTGCCCCAGTGTCTCCAGCATTGCCCCAGTGTGTCATCCAGCATTGCCCCCAGTGTGTCCACCGTTAGCTTACAAAAAAAAAAAAAAAAAAAAGAGTCTCCTCACCTAACCTGGCGCTCCAGCGGCGAGCTCCCTCCTGTAGCGCACACTCGTTGACAACTGACAATGACGTCCAATTGG
Organism: Ranitomeya imitator; assembly: GCF_032444005.1. Taxonomy (NCBI): domain Eukaryota; kingdom Metazoa; phylum Chordata; class Amphibia; order Anura; family Dendrobatidae; genus Ranitomeya; species Ranitomeya imitator. The sequence continues at coordinate 48,734,750 of NC_091286.1, forward strand.
CTGGCGGCTGTTGTTGTTAACTATTGGCATGCGGGCGCGCGGCCGCACGTCAATAGGAAACCGCCGCAGCGCCGGAAGGGGCCCAGTGAGCAGACGAGACAGGGCCCGATGCGGGCCCCCTCTCTCTGCCCACCGGGTCCGGGGACACAAATGCCAGCGGGCATTCACCACCACACTCGGGCGGATTATCAGAGGGTCAATCTGTGCGGTAAGCCCAGGGCCCCCCCACACCACTGGGCCCTGGGCTACCGCCCATATTGACCCTCTTATAATCCGCCCCTGCTATTGAAGCATGCCAAAAATAAAAAAAATGTGTTTAAAAATATGAAAAAAATAAAAAAAACATAAAAGTTCAAATCACCCCTCTTTCGCCCCAATCAAAATAAAACAATTAAAAAAAAAATCAAACCTACACATATTTGGTATCACTGCGTTCAGAATCGCCCGATCTATCAATAAAAAAAGGATTAACCTGATCGCTGAACTGCGCAGCAAGAAAAAAAATCAAAATGCCAGAATTACGTTTTTGGTCACTGCGACATAACATAAGCCCTCATCTAACCCCAGATTACGAAAAATGGAGACGCTACGGGTCTCGGAAAAGTGCACAAATTTTTATTTTTTAGCAAACTTTGGAATTTTTTTTAACACTTAGGGTATGTGTCCACGTTCAGGATTGCATCAGGATTTGGTCAGGATTTTTCATCAGTATTTGTAGCCAAAACCAGGAGTGGAACAATTAGAGGAAAAGTATAATATAAACATATGCTCCACTTTTGCATTTATCACCCACTCCTGGTTTTGGCTGAGAAATACTGATGAAAAATCCTTACCAAATCCTGATGCAATCCTGAACGTGGACACATACCCTTAGATAAAAAATAACCTACACATGTTTGGTGTCTATGAACTCGTAATGACCTGGAGAATCATAATGGCAGGTCAGTTTTAGCATTTAGTGAACCTAGCAAAAAATCCAAATAAAACACAAGAGTGGGATTGTACTTTTTTTGCAATTTAATTGCACTTGGAATTTTTTTTCCCGTTTTCTGTACACAACATGGTAAAACCAATGGTATTGTTCAAAAGTAAAACTTGCCTTGCAAAAAATAAGCCCTCACATGGCCATTTTAATGGAAAAATAAAAAAGTTATGACTCTGGAAAGAAGGGGAGCGAAAAACGAAAACGAAAAAAGCTCCCGGGGTTAAGGGGCTGATCCTCCCTCACATGACTTTCTTCAGAAAACATCTCACACATAAACCTATTTGCATAAAACAAGACCCTGCAGACCTGCATCTATTCATCACTACGTTGTCAGTCATCCATTTGTTATTGTTGATAATTATGTTTGAATGGACGTGTCTTTAATTTCAGTAGAATAAGCTGCCAAGCTCCATCATGCATCTCACAAGGGTGAGCAGAAAACAAACTTCTGTTGCCAACTGTGTGTTTGATATAGTAAATCACAAAATGTGCCGAGTCTCTTTGCAGAGATCCAGATGGTAAGAAGACTTTAGTGCAATGTTCCCTGTGAAAAAGTATGGAGATTAGATGTTCTCCAGGGAAAAAAAAAATCACTCTAGTGCCAACAGCATGTGTAGAAGAAAACACTCATAAATACCAATGGCCTTATTCCCGAATGTGCTAACATTGGGGGATGGAGTGGGTGGTAGGCGGTCATTTTCATCTATGGGCATCATCACGTCACACTTAGGCTAGGATCACATGAACATTTTCTCTTCAGTAGAGAAAAATGGTCCGATTATTCTGGTCAGACTCTGATCAGAGTGGCATCAGTTTTTCTCTAACGTAACCCCCCCCCCCCGAGTTTCTCCCCTTCTCCATTATGTCACTCTGTGAAAATCAGACAACACTCACAGTCATCTGAATGCGGTCCAATATTTTTCATCCCCTCACAGACTTGAATTACAAATTTTGATCCAACACTGGGATACAATTAAGACATGTCTCCAATTTTACCCGTAGACCACTCATTCCGAGAAAATAACCTGGACATGTGCACAGCTTGATAGCACTCGTACCCATGATATTCTATCTGTGACAACCACTCATAGCACTTGTCTGATATATTCGGTTGTGTGTACGACCCTTTAAGCGCACTGTAAATGATTACCTTAATAAACACATAAGCATTCAACAATACTATAAGATGAATGATACATATAGAATTTATCAATAAGCCCTATCGTTACCATATCGTTTGTGCAAAGGATCCAACAAGGTTCTCTATCTAACATGACCTTGTGTCTCCTCCTTGTAGAAGGGGCTTCTTAGATAAATATATCATTTTATTAAAGTAAACCATACAAGAAAAATAGAAACATTTAAGAGTACAACAAAGTGCAAAAATAGAAAAGGGTAGTCACAATAGACAAGAAACTCCTAATCTCGTGCCCACATACAGTTAGGTCCATATATATTTGGACAGAGACAACATTTTTCTAATTTTGGTTATAGACATCACCACAATGAATTTTAAACAAAACAATTCAGATGCAGTTGAAGTTCAGACTTTCAGCTTTCATTTGAGGGTATGCACATTAAAATTGAATGAAGGGTTTAGGAGTTTCAGCTCCTTAACATGTGCCACCCTGTTTTTAAAGGGACCAAAAGTAATTGGACAGATTCAATAATTTTAAATAAAATGTTCATTTCTAGTACTTGGTTGAAAACCCTTTGTTGGCAATGACTGCCTGAAATCTTGAACACAAGGACATCACCAGACGCTGTGTTTCCTCATTTTTGACGCTCTGCCAGGCCTTCACTGCGGTGGTTTTCAGTTGCTGTTTGTGTGTGGGCCTTTCTGTCTGAAGTTTAGTCTTTAACAAGTGAAATGCATGCTCAATTGGGTGGAGATCAGGTGACTGACTTGGCCAATCAAGAATATTCCACTTCTTTGCTTTAATAAACTCCTGGGTTGCTTTGGCTTTATGTTTTGGGTCATTGTCCATCTGTAGTATGAAATGACGACCAATCAGTTTGGCTGCATTTGGCTGGATCTGAGCACACAGTATGGCGGCTCTGAATACCTCAGAATTCATTCGGCTGCTTCTGTCATGTGTCACATCATCAATAAACACTAGTGACCCAGTGCCACTGGCAGCCATGCATGCCCAAGCCATCACACTGCCTCCGCCGTGTTTTACAGATGATGTGGTATGCTTTGGATCATGAGCTGTACCACGCCTTCACCATACTTTTCTCTTTCCATCATTCTGGTAGAGGTTGATCTTGGTTTCATCTGTCCAAAGAATGTTCTTCCAGAACTGTGCTGGCATTTTTAGATGTTTTTTAGCAAAGTCCAGTCTAGCCTTTTTATTCTTGATGCTTATGAGTGGCTTGCATCGTGCAGTGAACCCTCTGTAGTTACTTTCATGCAGTCTTCTCTTTATGGTAGATTTGGATATTGACACGCCGACCTCCTGGAGAGTGTTGGTCACTTGGTTGGCTGTTGTGAAGGGGTTTCTCTTCATCATGGAGATTATTCTGCAATCATCCACCACTGTTGCCTTCCATGGGCGCCCAGGTCTTTTTGCATTGATGAGTTCACCAGTGCTTTCTTTCTTTCTTTCTCAGTATGTATCAAACTGTAGATTTTGCCATTCCTAATATTGTAGCAAATTCTCGGATGGGTTTTTTCTGTTTTCGCAGCTTAAGGATGGCTTGTTTCACCTGCATGGAGAGCTCCTTTGACCTCATGTTTACTTCACAGCAAAACCTTCCAAATGCAAGCACCACACCTCAAATCAACTCCAGGCCTCTTATCTGCTTAATTGAGAATGACATAACGAAGGGATTGCCCACACGTGTCCATGAAATAGCCTTGGAGTCAATTGTCCAATTACTTTTGGTCCCTTTAAAAACAGGATGGCACGTGTTAAGGAGCTGATACTCCTAAAGCCTTCATCCAATTTTAATGTGGATACCCTCAAATGAAAACTGAACGTCTGAACTTCAACTGCATCTGAATTGTTTTGTTTAAAATTCATTGTGGTAATGTCTATAACCAAAATTAGAAAAATGTTGTCTCTGTCCAAATATATATGGACCTAACTGTATTCATAAGTAACTAAACACGATCCCAACAATAAGAACCCAATACGCCATTGCTAAAAATCCATAATGCAACACTTCCAAGAAAAGTGTATAAGCAAAATAAATATATGTGCCAAAAAAAGCTATAAAATAATTATGAACTAAAGTGCCAATGCGCTTTCGATACAAATAAAGTAGACCAAAAGGGGAATAACGGGAAGGCATAAATGGAAAAAGTAATGTAGACCCCTTTAACTCTATCCTGACAAAGGACTTAATTCATAATTGAATCCCCATGTCTGGAGCAAACTCAAGAGCTGAATATGCGCCATATGAACCCATTGCAGCACCAACCTGAGCTAGCTTTGATTGCTGCAGTTTAACCATTTAAATGCCACCTGTAATTATTGAAAGGGGCATTTAGACAACACGATTTCTATTGAGCTGTCGTTTCAGGCAAAACAATGCTAAGCACAGCTGCAGGCAATACTATAACACGTTCAAATCACCTAAAGGAATCATAATAAATAAAGTATGAAAAGTATTAAAAAGCTTAAAATATATAAAAAGATTGTAAAATTGAAAAGCTCTCTCTTTTTCTTCATTAAATATAAAAAATGGTAAAAAAAAAAACATATTTGGTATTGCTGCATCCGTAAAAGCATGATCCATGAAAATACAAAATTACATAACCCATACGGTACAGTATATCATAAAAGTTGCATACACCCCTCATATTTTTGAAAATATTTTATGTTTTAATGGGACAACACTGAAGATATGAAACTTTGATACAAAGTAAAGTAGTCTGTGTGAATTTGGTGTGCTTTGTAAATAAAACAACACACAGCCATTAATGTCTAAACTGCTGCCAACAAAAGTGCGTAGATCCCTAAGTAAAAATGGCCAAACTGTGCCCAAAGTGTTAATATTTTGTGTGGCCACCATTATTTTCAAGCACTGCCCTAACTCTCTTTGGCATAGAGGTCACTAGAGTTTCACAGGCGACCACCAGAATCCTCTTCCACTCCTCCATGACATCTCGGAGCTGGTGGATGTTAGAGACCTTGCGCTCCCCCACCATTTGAGGCTGTCCCACAGATGGTCAATAGGGCTTAGGCCTGAAGACATGCTTGGCCAGTCCAGCACCTTTATCCTCAGTTTCTTTAGCAAGGCAGTGGTAGTCTTGGAAATGTTTCTGGAGGTCGCTATGTTGGAATACTGCCCTAAGACCCAGATTCTGAAAGGAGGGGATCATGCGCTGTTTCAGTATGTTACAGCACATATTGGCATTCATGGTTTCCTCAATAAACTGTAACTCCCTACAGCCGTCAGCACTCCTGCAGTCCCAAACCATTACACTTCCACCACCATGCTTGACTGGAGGCAAGACACACTTGTCTTTGTACTCCTCACCTGGTTGCCGCCACACACACTTGACGTCATCTGAACCAAATCAGTGCTGTCCTATGAAAAGATACAATAAAATATTTACAAAAATGTGAGGGGGGGTATTCACTTTTCTGAGACACTGTAAATGCCGAAAAGAAGATAACTTTATAAAAAAATGCAAAAAAAAAATCAACCTGTCTTATGCAACAAAAATTGCATCAACAACAACAGCTTACAAAAAAAACCAAGCCCACACAAATCTCCATCAATGGAAAAAACAAAATTATATGGGCCTCAAAGACTGGCAGTATAAACCATTTTTTTTTTTTTTTTTACAAATTTTTACATTTTTCACAAGCAAACTATTAAAACAAACTGTTCAAGTTTGAAAAATAAAAAAGTATGGCTCTTGAAAGAAGAGGAGGGAAAAAAAGAGCACTTAACTATAAACAGTCATTGGCGGAAAGGGATTTACCAAGCCAACCGGCTCATGAAATGTCCACAATTATTTTTTTTACATCCAAGTATGATAAATCTACAATTGTTATACTTGTGCATTTTTTTTTTACATTTTTCAAAAACCCTGAGGCAATGTTCACATGTTGAGTATTTGATTTTTTTCATATCAGTACCAAAACTAGGAGTGAAAAATACAGAAGTGGTGACATGTTTCTATTATACTTTTCCTCTAATTGTTCCTCTTCTGGTTTTGGCTTACAAATACTGATGTGAAATACTGACCAAATACTGAACGTGGGAACGTGGCCTAATAAGTGTAAGTTTATGGTTCTGCCTGAATTCACCAAATTCTTACTCCAACATCATTAATGCCCCTCCCGCGATCATCAATTGCATATTTATAAGCATGTTTTTCAGCAGAGTAAAATGTAATTAACTCAGCATAACACCTCGTAACACGCTACGTAACTATGCATCAGATTAATAAATCGTGGGCAGAGTTGTGGAGAAAAACAAAAAAATCTTCCACATTGTAAGTGGTTAATACAAACTCAGCAAAGGCCAACAGGAGACTCAGCACAGAATAATATGGTGAATGTAGGCTCTCGGAGCAGATTTACACATATTTCATCTTCTAAAGCTGTCATTTAATACTTCATATAACATATCAATGGGACACTTCAAAGGAAGCACAAATCCTAATCTATGTTAATCCAGAAAATGCTTTTCCTGACATGAGCGCTGTTCAACTACCGGAGCTTTTTAAAAAGCTATTTAGGTTTGGAATATGTTAAATGTGTCTATAGAAAAATTTCATTTGGTAATGTTAATGAAATGTATGATAAATGCATAGTTATTTCTCTATATATCTATCTACCCACCTATCCATCCAAAGACCCACACACCCACCCACCTATCCATCTGCAACTATCCACCTATCCATCCACCCGCCTATCTATCCACTCACCCACCTATACATATACAATAAAATTGGAGAGGGATACAAAAAGATATGGAAGGAATTGATAATGCCAGTCACCAGTGTTCAAACTGTGATTAACAAATGGAAAGTCAGGGGCTCTGTAAAAAAAAAACATGGTCAGGCAGACCAACAAAAAATGTTCACAACTGCCAGAAAAATTGTTCGGGATGCAAAGAAAACCCCCACAAATAACATCAGCTGAATTACTGGACTCTGTGAAAACTAGCGGTGTGGCTGTTTCAAGATGCACAATAAGGAGGCACTTGAAGAAAAATGGTCTGCATGGTTGAGTCGCCAGAAGAAAGCCATAACTGTGCAAATGCCACAAATCATCTTGCGTATAATACGCAAAACAGCACAGAGACAAGGCTCAAAACTTCGGTAACAAGGTAATTTGGAGCGTTGACACCAAAATTGAACTTTTTGGCCACAACCATAAACGTTACATTTGGAGATAGGTCAACAAGGCCTATGATGAAAGGAACACCATTCCTACTGTAAAGCATGGAGGTGGATCGCTGATGTTTTGGGGATGTGTGAGCTACAAAGGCACATTAAACTTGGTCAAAGTTGAAGGAAAGATGAATGCAGCATGCTATCAGCAAATACTGGAGGCAAATTTGCACTTATCAGCCCAGAAGCTGTGCATTGGACTTACTTGGACGTTCCAACATGACAACGATCCAAAACACAAGGTCAAGTCGACCTGTCATTGGCTACAATAGAAAAAAGTGAAGGTTCTGGAGTGGCCATCTCAGTCTCCTGACCTCAATATCATTCTTTGTATTTTTGCATTTTGTGCAAGTCGGGACGTGACCTTCTTCTCCTGAGCTGGAAATTACATTTAAAGGCTTCCCCAGACTGGTGTCCATAGATTGGGACCCGGTCCTTTTGTCTGCCCTTATTCACACACTGAGGTCAACTCTGACACATGGTAAGGTTTTTAATTTTAGACAGCGTAGGTCCTGTCCCGATTAGAGGCACCTTGTCGACGGTGGGATAGCTTTTATGCTATTTTTTATCAAAAACAATATTACTAAGAACCCTGAGTTATTTAAATGCACTTTTTACTTATTTAGTTACAGCAGGGTTTTTGCTTATTTTGCATCTTGTAGGTTTTGTATGCTTTATGGCCAATGTGAACATGCTTTTATGTGCTGCATGTATACCAACTTAATCCAAGCTCAATTTTTTTGTGTTTTTTCCTTGAGATGACCCTGTAGAAGCCCCCAGCTGAACAACAAGCAGAGAATTCACAGACTGCACTCCAAAAGCAACAAATGTGAATATCTCTGCAATGGTGCAAGACAGCGCAAAAAGGAAAAGAGTCACAGAGTCAGGGATTTTTCCAAAGTATTTAATTATGATTAACTAAATTCTTTTGAGCAATTGACAGTTCCCTTTAAAGGGGTGTTTGCTTTAATTAAAGACTGGCTTTCAGATTGCTTATGGTGTAAAGAAACCAAACTTTACTTACCTACTAAGGTACCTACTGATCCATTGCAACCTGTTTGCTGCACCCTTCATTTTTCTGTTCCCAGGGCTGAGACTGCCGTCAATCACTAAGCTCTGTAAAGTTGCCAACCTGGATGCCACAATGAGACCCGTCATCCACTGGTCAAGTGTTGCAGATGTGACATCACTACTGTAGCTATTTAAAAAAAGATGAATGAGGAGAAGCGCAGAGGCGGTGCTGGAGCAACAGAGGCTTTAGTAGGTAAGAACGGCTGGCTTTGATTGGTTTGTTATTTCCCGGTGTAATCAGTCTTGTGCCTATTTTTTATGACACCAGACTATATGACTGCAATTTCTAGACTATGATATTGCATGCATTCTTACATCTGAGGTTTGGCACAGTACATAAAATAAATGAATTAAGAGCCAAAGAAAGCTTATATTAAGTTGTCATTCTATCCTATAATGAGATAATGCAGGGGCAAGAATGTACATTAAACAGCCATTCCCGCATATCATGGACATAGTGTGGCACTGTGCCCTTAATGGCAATAAAGAAAATATGTGCCCCGTATAAGTCACAGATATATACTGTAAGGTATATATGATACATACAGAGTCACTTTCTAGAGTTTGAAGTCATGAAAATGCTTTTGAGAAAATGTTTTATGAATTTTGCTTAGTTTTTTTTTTTACTTTTAATGCCATTAAGGAAAAAGACCATCTGGCCGGATTGGTAATTGAACAAATAAATTATAGCGATTGTATAGGAAATCTGCCGCAAGTTTCCATAATACAGAATGCAATTCATATTTTGGCTCCTTGAAAGGACAAGCTCCTGGACAATGCAATTTTTTTTCTCCTGGGGTGTCAGTAAATAATAAAAAAGCAAAACGGTGTATATACAGTACAACCAAGGATGTCATTCCAGTGATTCAAGCTACTAAGCTCTTCTATTTCAATGCTCGGTTTTCACCAGAGATAGCTTATAGGCGTTTGTCCGAGTCTTAGGGCACAAGTCTGTAGTCACTGTATGTGCCTGCAAACTTGTGAATCCTCACAGAATACACAGTGCGTGCTGCACTGAGTACAGTGGGCTCATGACCATACATTCGGTCATGTGCCGACTACACATGCGTGGCCTCCCCCAATGCAACTGTATTGAGCGAGACAGGAGAGTTTACTGCACTTGTTGAGTAAACTCTAGGTCATTGCAAGCACCAGATCCAAAGGAGAAGTACAACTTCTACCCATCATATATGTAAGCCAGTGAAAATATGCTAGATGATGTCACAACAAGAATTAATTATTCTTATAGTGATATCAGAGAACAAATAAAGCACTCAATAATTTCATAGCACAGAGAAAATAAACACTCAAGTCACATAATGATATTGTATAGATATATAACTTGGCACTCAACTTGTGTTTAATTTGAAGATTTGAATGCAGTCCAGCAAAAAATAAACAAGTAACGTTTCGGTCCTCACCGGACCTTCATCAGGTACGTTGCTATGGTGAGAATAGCCACTGTGTACTTGGGAGTACTGTAGTGGGTCTGAAACCATGTATGGAGCCGGAAACTTAAGACAAAGCAAAAGGTCACCGTATTCCTTTATACTGTGTCCCGGAAAACTGGTAGTACGTAGCCAGGGTGGAGTCGCTTACTCCGTATATAATGGTGGATACACTCCCACAGACTGTCTGTTAGGGAGTGTGGACATCGGCTATGTGGCCCCAAAATCTTTCTGTATCCTTGGTGTTAATGGCGGGTTCGCCCTTACCAGTGGTGGTTCTGTGGGCAACGCGGTCGTCTCTACAACGCGGCACCCACCGCAAGTGGTATTTTCCTGAAGAAGGAGTCATATGCACTCCGAAACGCGTAGAATAAACCACTGTTTAATTGTGCATTTTGTCTGTTTTGGATGAGCTGGCAGCGCGGATCATAACCCACAAATTCTCCTATTCAGCTATTTATTTTGACAGTAGGCATAGTGATAGTTAATGGTTAGGACTAGCCCAGAATTGGAGTGGCTGAGTTGAAAGAAAAGTGATAATTTCCTGTCAGATAAGGCCTGGATTGCATAAAAAGAGGAGTTAAGGCCCACAGTGAGCACTGCCTCATTCTGGGGTGTCCATATGGTGAGAGAAGACTGTAGGAAAGAGATAGTGAGATCTAGAACAGAAGTGAATAAGAGGCAGAGTGATTGATCGGAGATGGATCTTGGGAAAGGATGCCTAGAAGAAAGGTCCAGAGTTTATAACTCTTGAAGGCAACAGGCCTATACAGAAAGTGAGACGAGCATCTCCATGCAGTATTACCAGAGCATCAAGGAGCTTGTAGCTAAGTCTGGCCATACTGGCACCCTAAGAGGAAAGAAGACACGGAATCACGAGGCGAGTAAATGGTAAAAGAAATGTTCATAAGACTGTGTATCCGCTATCTCTTGTATACTCCGTACCAAGTTTCCGTTCAGTAAAAAGTTCATTTTCAAATGGTCTCCCTCATTGAACTGTCCAAAACTTGGTCCTGACAAACCAGCAACATCTGTTACATGCAGCCGGCACGGGCGTAGCGCCCTCACAGCACAAGTCCACGCACCCAGCCAAGACCCCCATTTTCATGTAACATGCTGGGGCACGGTAGATGAGTACTTCACCCATGGCTACCTCTCACGTTACGCCAGAATGTGCTAGACTGTATGCCCTATAACTACACACAATGAAGAGATTCTAATAAACCAGACTGTACTAAATTCTCTTTCCAAATTCCAATACCTATAGACAAGGCTGGCCTTAGGCTATATGGTGCCCTGTGCAAATTTGCCCTTTTGTGTCCCTACCCCCACTGTTTGTTTACTCAGAACATATGAGCGGGAATGACCTATCCAGCAAAATCTAAGTGCTGGACAATCATTTAAGGATTATTGATTAGTACCCTATGGCTATTGATGAGAACATGCCAAATACAGGCCTTCTGATGAAAATTCCAGCTGAGTGAGCTCAGCGGCTCTGCCTGTGTTCATGGCATGAGATGTTGTGTGCACCGATTGTCTGCAGTACTGAACACAACAACAGACACTGGAGCAGTGGCAGAGATTCATCGCTGGACCTGGAGAGGGGGCACAGAGTTTTTCTGAAAACAGAAAACCCCTTTAAGCTTACCATACATATTGGATAGTTGTTGGCCATATCTAACAGCTGTCTCTCGTGATACCCACTTATACATGAATATTCAGCTTGGCTGAGTGCTCATATGTTGCTGGGTCACTTTCACCTGACATCATCTCTGAGGTTAGATTTGTAAAGCCTCTTTACACTTTAGACTGACAGGTTCAGGCAATTGCAGTATAAATAACCACCATAAGTACATACTCACATCATCAGAACCAGCATCGGTACAGGAATAAATCAATTCAACCACCATTAGTACAGGAATAAATCACTAGACCACCTTCATTACAGGAATACATTTCCAGAAGATTCATCAGACTATGACTACATCACCAGAACCACAATCAGTACATGAATACAGCACAGGAAACACCATCACACATGTACATATGTGACGCCCAGGAGACCGGGATACCCAGCACCGGACCAATGGGGTCTGTCTCTTGAGGGGGATGTCACGGGTGGCTTGACCCGGTGCTGTGGCCTCAGGCAATGCACAGTGTAAGGGGTATCGTGAGGGGACAGGCACTTACTTGATCAGCAGCAGGTTCTCCCAGCGGTGACGATCCCGATCCTGGATAGATGGCTATTGTCCAAATGAAAGACTGAGGCACTGAAACGTTTAACCAGTTTACTTTAACATAAAAGAATTTACAACCAGTCTGTATGGGAACTCTGAGTTACTTTGACCCTGCCGGGGTCTTCGCCTCTTATTGTGCGCAATTTCTGTGTGGCCCTGCTGCTGTATGTGAACTGGCTGCCGGCCCAATCTGTCCCCTCCGGGTCCTGGTTCGACGGGCAACCCGAGTCCTTTTATCGGCTTACCCCCTCCGGGAGTACCGCTGAACTCTGTGTCTGTTGCTGCGTCCGGCCCTAGTGAAGCTGATATCACCTCACGTTTTTACGGTTGCTGTATTATATATAATGAATACAGCCACGGATCCGGTATCCGTCTTTGCGCCTGTTCTGGGTAGTGATTAATGCTACCCGGTTCTCACAATGTCCCTTTTCTCTGTCCCTCTTCTCCTCAGGCCGGTGATTTGGGCCTGGAAACCGTCATAAGGCTGTTAGAAATTCAGCTGTATGACCTCTCACTATCAGCTCCTTAGCCCAACTGCCATTTCTTCTCTCAGACCAGAATGGATCAAGGGGAGTCTCTGGAGCTCCTACTTCTGGCCGGAGGTGGTAGTGCAGTTTTGCTATTTTAGTATTTGTGTTTAGTGTCAGTAACTATTTTTGTGGCAAATACCCCTAGGGGTGCCACACATAGATACACATTTTTACATATACATCTTAGAAGAGCTGATATTACATATACACAGTAATATTTACATATTGTGAAAAATAGCGAATTTTCTGAGACCAATACATATAGAAAAAATGATAGCTGTCAGAAAATAACACTCGCAAAAAGTCTGGAGTATGAAGAAAAAAACAAATTGCCTCCAATAATCATATATTTCCAAATTGAATACCATAGCACTATGACATTTCATGAACCCAATTTGTATACTTAATCTGATAACTATTAATGAATGGCTTTCAGCAAAATGCTTCACATAACACACCAGATGGGCATCATTTTACTGTATGGGATTCAAATAATTGTACTCCAAGAGGGTGTTATTTTACAACAACATAGTTTATGATTATACTCCAGGAACTCCGTGAGGACATTATTTCATTATATAATAATTACACTTTAGGGGTTGTGGAGGCTTTATTCAACCACTTTCTGACATATGATACACTGGTACATCATATATCAGCTTCCTGAAGAACTGAGCCTGCATCTTTGGAAGTAGTGTACATCATAAGCTGGCTCCCTGCCTTTGATGTGGGCTTGAAAGCTGAGCCTACATCTTTCCTGTCAGACTGTCAGTTGATGATTGTGATATTCAGCCATCATGTGCCACTAACAGCCGCAGGTGTAGCAGATAGCGGCATTTAATACGCGTCGGCAGGGGGCGCATCATTCTATGTGCCCATCGGGGCGCCTTTGACGTGAGCGTGAAGCGCCAATGGCTTGCCATGTCGGTTGGAGGTATTATGAAGACCCCGTTGCCTGTCATGATGGTGCTCCTGTGAAAGCCAGCCTTATATCTGGAATTCACAGGAGACCATGATTTTTGGGGTACGTAACAATACTGTGGTATTACTGAATATAGTTCAAGCAATCAGATGATTGCAAGTTCTAGTCCCCTAAGGGGACTAACAAGTACAGAAGAAAGTAAAAAAAAATTTTTTTAAATAAAAAAAATAATAGTTCAAATCCCCCAACTTTTACCCCCATTAAAAATAAAGAAACAAAACAAAACCAAAAAATGCACATATTTGGTAGTACCACGTTCACAAAATTCAGATCTATCGAAATATAAAATAAATTAAGCCAATCAGTAAATGGCGCAATGAAAAAAAATTGAAACACCAAAATAACGTTTTTTTGGTCACAGCAACACTGAAATAAAATGCAATAAGGTGATCAAAACATTGTATCTACCCCAAAATATTATCAATAAAAACATCAGCTCAAGCGGCAAAATATAAGCCCTCACACAGCCCCATCGACCCTCTTAGAAAATGATGACACCACTACCTAAATGAAAAAATCCTATGTATGCTTCATATCTGTGCAATTGTACTGACCTGGAGAATCACATTGCCAGGTCAATTTTACCGTATAATGCACATCGTTAATAACCCCCCCCCCACCCCCCCAAAAAAAAAAAAAAAGAATTGTGTTTTTTTTTGCTATGTCGCCATATTTGTAATTTTTTCCCACTTTCCAGTACAGCGCATGATAAAATGAATTTTGTCATTCAAAAGTAAAACTCGTCCCGCAAAAAATAAGCCCTCGTACAGCTATGTGGACGGAACAATAAAAAAAGCTATAGCTCTTGGAAAAAGGGAATGAAAAGACAAAAGAGGAAAAAAGGAAAATCACTTGGTAGGGAAAGGGTTAAAATAAAAAAACACATATTTGGTATCACTATTTTTGTAAAAGTCCGATCTATTAAAATATAAAATTAATAAACCCAATCTGTAAACGGTGTAATGAGAAAAAAAATACCACAATTGCATTTTTTCAGCTTCCCAAACAAAGGAAAAAAATGCAAAAAGAAGCAATTCAAACCTCATATCTACCACAAAATGGTATCAATAAAAATGTCAATTCCACAACTCGTCTCATGAAAAAACAAGTCCTCATATTTCTATGTAGAGGGAAAAAAAAAAAAAAAAAAACAAACTCAGAAGAAGAAGAGGAAAAAAAGAAAGCGCAAATACGAAAAATTAAAAAAGGAAAATGTTGGGATGGAGTTAATGACTATAGTCCAGGTGGGGTGTTATTTAATGTTTAAAATTTCCCCCCAATAGTAATATGTATTTATGTTGGAGATTTGGCACCATGTAATGTTGTAATATAAAAATTCTTTAAAATGTCTCCGCAGTAGAAACTTGTACGCTTGTCTAGTGCCACTGTGCGCCTCTGTGTGCCACAGCATTCTCCTCTAGGTGCAGAGCACACCTCCCTAATCTTGAGGGGCGGGGAGTTATTTTATGATTATTTTAAAAGAGGTTAATTTAATAATTTAAAGGGGTGGCATTGGCAAAGGATGGAGTAGTTTAAAGAACAAAGCAAAAACAACAGCTAAGAATGTAAAAGCCGCTAAAAGCTGCTGAAGCACCAACACTACTGCCGTCCGGGCAGTAGTACTACCAAACACAGGCCATAATCCACGGTATCATGATAAATCATGGAGAATCGTATTGTGCATCACAACAGGAGGCAATAAATGTTATAGGTGGTAGCAATAACCATAAGGTTAAGAAAAGAAATAGGATAATCATCAAGGAATAAAAAAGGGGAGTGTGGGATATAGAGCACGTAGGTCTGAAAAAAACCCCAAAAGAATCAGATAAATAAATAAATATAATTCTGTATCATGCATTTAATTGATTGGATATTCCGTTTCCCCTAATCATGGTTCTTAATGGCTGATACATTCTACTTTTTGCACCCTCACCCCTTAAGAAAAAACTTTTTGACTGTTTATCATTGTTTATTCTTGTTTATACATTGCAGTTTCTGATGAAGGTCTGTTGTATGGCCGAAACGTCGCATAGTAATATGGTGGATTGCATGATTCGAATAATTAATACTCTTCATTATATGCATCTAACATTGGAGTGCCGGATTCGTCATAATTACATCTATTGTCTCAGTTAGAGCAGGTTGACGTTACCTCTAACAGCGACACCGCCAACGTGAGTTACTGTCCGCCTGATCCTAAATGACTAACAGGGATAATTTTTTAACCGTTTTTTTTTTAGTTTAAAAAAAAATAAAAAGTCTGTCACTGCTCTGTCTTATTATATGGGCTGTTTGTTATCACTAAGCTACTATCATCTGTTTCTATGGTAAGGTCACTTTGACATTACTAAGGCCATATTTGTGTTAAAGAGAATGAAAGGGGTTACATACAGTCTAGGAGACCTTGGTGTTATACACATCCTTTCGGGGCAACTGGAGTACCTGCAATTCTTCGAAAATATATCAAATTTTTGGGAAAATTTGCCAAACCTGGGAAATTTGAATAAAAAAAAAATTGGATGAGCTTTACTAAATTGTAATGCTATATATGCTTTATATATAATAGCCAATGTAAAATAATATTTTTGGAGCCATTTTGGCTAAAAGTAGTATAGAGTTGTCTCCATAGTACTGTATACTGTTGTTACATAGGGCAGCATTATCTGGTAACAGACTAGAAGCTATGAGACATGAGAATAAAAGGACCTCAGAATCGTCACTTTCTTGTAGCTAGCCTGTCTTGCTAACAACCTGAATACATAAAGCTCCAGCACAGCAATGTTCAATAATGTACAACAGATTAGGATCTATGGCAGTAAAATTGTGCTGTTTGTCCGGGGCATGTAATTGTCACACTTGTTGTACTATGTAGCTATTAGTGTGATTCAGCTCATAACTTCTAATTTAGTTCCTCTGTATTGTCAGACTCAGTTTTTATGTACAACATAAGTCAATATCCCTTTATAGACAACAGAAATGCAGTTCATGGAACAAAGTGTTAATGCAAAAGCTTCGCAAGTGTCTCTTATAAATCTTATCTAATGGACTGAATAGAAGAGCTCAATAGCTGAAAGGGAATACAAAGTGTTTTATACACAGCAGCAATTTGTGAAATTAAATTTTAGTTAATATACCGTGATTGGATTTGACCACTTGCAGACCCCTTTTATCATCCCTAGAAGTTTTCCTCTCTCTCTTCACGGTAGGAAACTTCTCCACTGTCGAGATGTCAGTGCATCAAATAACCAAAGCGGTTTAGCCGTTTTTTTTTTTTTGCTCCACTCCAAGTCCACTATCTGTAATCCATATGTTTGTTGGCTTAACTTATTCTGTACTCTTCCACAAGATATCCATACATCCTAATCTACGGCTTTCAGTTATAGAGGCATGGCCGGCGCGGCTTCAGTCATCGCTCAGTGCACCGTACTATAATCGCGCCCCAGGCACTGACTGACAGCTGATTCTACAGTGCATCAGTACAAAGCCGACAGTCAGTGTCGGGGCATGGTTACAGCTGCCGTTCACTACGTATTGAGCAGTGACTGAAAGCCAGAGGCTGCCAAGAGGAATAAAGTTCATTTTCTACCTGCTGCCAGGCTCTCAGTGCGGTGGCTGCACAGCTTCACCGTGCTGTTGATCTACAGATTAACCCCATATCTGCAGTTTAATAGCATTTTTTGACATGACAGGTTCCCTTTGAGAGTCTAAATAAATAAATCTTCAACCTTTGGCGATTTCCTGTAGACCATGGAATAATTTGTTTGTAGATTTAATCATTAATCTATGCTTGTCAGGAGATAACACTGTATTATTGGTGGTAGATAGATTCAGCAAGATGGCTAATTTGATTGCACTAACTGCTTTACCGAATGCCAAGACTTTGGTGCAAATTTTTATTAAAGAAATCGTGAAATAACATGGGATTCCATCTGATGTTGCTTAAAAATTTTGGAAAGCATTTTGTGTTCACTTAGGGATTCATCTTTCATTTTCATCTGCCTTTCATCCACAATCTAATGGACAAACTGAGTGAACCAGAATCTTCAGATATATCTTAAGGGCTTTGTGTCCGAGTTTCAGGAGGATTGGATTTCTTCTCTAACTCTAGCTGAGTTCACTGTGAATAACCGTTGTCATGAATCTACTGACAAGTCCCCATTCTTCGGTGCATACGATTTTCATCCTCAATTCTTCTCCTTCAATAGGAATCGTTTTTCAGGAGTACCTGAGAAGAAACAGTTTTCTTCATCTATTAAATCAGTGTGTCAAGGTGTACTTAATAATTTGAGGAGGATGGGGTCCAACTATATGAGTATGGCTGATCGGAGATGCTTGGTGGGTCCGGACCTGTGTGTTGGTGATTTGGTGTGGTTGTTCTCGAAGAACATTAAGTTGAAGGTTCATTCTTAGAAACTGGGACCCAGGTTCATTGGCTCCTATAAGAAAGTTTCCGTCATTAATCCAGTAGCGTTTTGCCTTGTTTTACCACCCACTTCCAAGATTCATAATATATTTCACTGATTGATTCTCAAAAAAATAAATTGCTGAAAAAATAAAGGGAACACTTAAAGAACACAAAGTAACTCTAAGTCAATCACACTTCTGTGAAATCAACCTGTCCAGTTATGAAGCAACACTGATTGTGAATCAATTTCTCCAATTAGCAAGACACCTATAAAGAATTGGTTCTCATCTTTCTTGGCTGTTGTTTTGGTTACTTTTGCATTTTGTCATTCTTCTCACCCCTAAAAGTACAAACTACAACCTGTAGAAGTTGCTCAGGTAGTGCAGCTCATCCAGAATGGCACATCAATGCGAGCTGTGGCAAGAAGGATAGCTGTGTCTGTCAGCATAGTGTCCAGAGCATGGAGCAAATATGTTACTAGGAGACAGGCCAATACACCAGGAGATGTGGAGAAGGCCCTAGGAGCGCAACAACTCAGCAGCAAGACCACTACCTCCTCCTTTATTCAAAGAGGAACAGGACTTGCAGTGCCTGAGCCCTGCAAAATGACCTACGGCAGACCAATAACAGGCCATGTGTCTGCTCAAACTGTTGGAAACAGACTCCAGTGGTATGAGGGCCTGACATCCACAACTGTGTGTTGTGCTTACAGCCCAACACCATGCAGGGCGATTAGCATTTTCCAAAGAACACCAAGATAGGCAGATTCAACATTGACGCCCTGTGCTCCTCACAGTTGAGAGCAGGTTCACTCTGAGCACATGCGACAGAGTCTGGAGACACCATGGAAAATATTCTGCCTGCAACATCCTCCAGCATGACCAGTTTGGCAGTGGGTCAGTAATGGTGTGGGGAGGCATTTGTTTTGAGGGCCACAGAGCCCTCAATGTGCTAGCCAGAGGTATCCTGACTGCTATTAGGTACTTTGATGAGATCCTCAGACCCATTGTGAGACCATATTCAGATGCAGTGGGTCCTGGGTTCCTTCTGATGCTAGACAATGCTAGAGGTAATTGGCTTATCTGTGTCAGCAGTTTCTGCATGATAAAGGCATTGATGCTATGGACTGGCATGCCCGTTACCCAGACCTGAATCCAATCGAGCACATCTGGGACATCATGTCTAGTTTCATCCACCAACGCCACATTGCACCACAGACTGTCCAGGAGTTGACTGATGATTTATTCCAGATCTGGGAGGAGATCCCTCAGAAGAGCATCCCCGCCTCATCAGGACCATGTCCAAGCTTTGCAGGGAGGCCACACACTACTAAGCATCATTTCCTTATCTTGAGGCATTCCCACCGAAGGTGGATCAGCCTGTAATTTGATTTACCAGTTTGATTTTTGATCATTTTTATGTTTTATTGTTCTCAGCGCATTCTACTATGTAATGAATCAAGATTTGTAATTGGAATATAATATCTAGGATGTGGTATATTAGTGTTCCTTTTATTTTTTTGACTATTGTATATTGCTTCCTCTGAAACATCTCCACCGCCACCTTCCCAAGTCATTGTTGATGGGGATATGGAGTTTCATTTTTTTGGTACATTGGAAGTGTTATGTTCCTGAGATGTTCATGCGATCAGGTTGGTCCAGTCTTTTCACGCTTCACATCCTGATAAACATGGTTCTGAGGTTCCAGATGTCGTGAGGGGTTACTGTGACAGAAAGGGTCCAGAAGATTCGATGTCTGGTTAAACGAACTCCTGCACTGATTAGAACTGCTTCACGATCCTATTAAACAGTGCATGTTTTCCTTTCTCTGCCATTTCAAGGGTTATTCAGTTCAGTTGATCTCCTGGAGCTCTCCATCCTGAATTGTCTATTTATATTAGCCCCCCAGCCTAAAAATTGCAGCCTGCAGCTGCCCCAGAAAATGCACATCAATTAGATACGCCAATTCTGGTGCTTTACCCAGCTCTTCCCACCTGCCCTGTAGCGGTGGCAAGTGGGATTCATATTTGAAGGGTTGATGTCACCTTTGTATTGTCTGATGACATCTAATAGATGCCCATTTTCTGGGGCAGCTGCGGGCTGCTATTTTAAGCCTGGGGACAATATAAATAGCCCCTTATCAGCCTGAGAATACCAGCCCCCAGCTGTCTACTTTAGCTTGGCTGGTTGTCAAAAATGGGGGACTGTTTTTGAAAATGATTTATTATTTGTTATTTATATATTGTTGATAACCAGTCTTGCTAAAGCTGACAGCTGAGGGTTGCCTGCATTTGTCAGTTTTGCCTGACTGTTTATCAAAAACACAGGGGAAAATTTTTGTATTTATAGCGCAGGCGGCGGATGAAAACTCCCATCAGCTGCTGCCTGCTCTCACTGTTAACAGTTGAATACAACTCTCAACATTGTCCGCTGCTCGCGCTGATCGCAGTGCGAGCAGGGGACAGTGATATGAACTATCTTCAGCACCCAGCATCGGGGAACAGAACGAACAGTACGGATGCTTCCCAGGCACCGGAGCGTGTCACACTGATTACGCATGTGTGCGAGACATTTTGCGGCCAGTGCTGCTGTTAAAAATTGGACATGTCAACATATTTTGCCCAAAGACACACAGTCCATGGAAACACACTGACTTGTGCACAGACCCATTCACTTGAATAGGTCTATGTGTGTAAGTGTCTCCGGTATGTGTGAAAACTGTCACCACACATACTGGAAATACTAAGGTGTGAAAGAGGCCTAATTCAAGTAGCAAGTTTATTTTGACCAGGAGCCTCCACCTTTCTTTATCTCCCCTGTTGGTATGCTGCCATATTGACTAAGGGTACCGTCACACTATACCATTTCGATCGCTACGACGGTACGATTCGTGACGTTCCAGCGATATCGTTACGATATCGCTGTGTCTGACACGCAGCAGCGATCAGGGATCCTGCTGAGAATCGTACGTCGTAGCAGATCGTTTAGAACTTTCTTTCATCGCTGGATCTCCCGCTGTCATCGCTAGATCGGTGTGTGTGACACCGATCTAGCGATCTAGCGATGCGATCCAGCGATGCGTTCGCTTGTAACCAGGGTAAACATCGGGTTACTAAGCGCAGGGCCGCGCTTAGTAACCCGATGTTTACCCTGGTTACAAGCGTAAAACTAAAAAAAAACAAACAGCACATACTTACATTCTGGTGTCCGTCAGGTCCCTTGCCATCTGCTTCCCGCACTGTGACTGCCGGCCGTAAAGTGAAAGCAGAGCACAGCGGCTGTGCTTTCACTTTCACTTTACGGCCGGCAGTCAGTGAGTGCGGGAAGCAGACGGCAAGGGACCTGACGGACACCAGAATGTAAATATGTGCTGTTTGTTTTTTTTATTTTTACGCTTGTAACCAGGGTAAACATCGGGTTACTAAGCGCGGCCCTGCGCTTAGTTACCCGATGTTTACCCTGGTTACCCAGGGACTTCGGCATCGTTGGTCGCTGGAGAGCTGTCTGTGTGACAGCTCCCCAGCGACCACACTACGATTTACCTACGATCACGGCCAGGTCATATCGCTGGTCGTGATCGTAGGTAAATCGTATAGTGTGACGGTACCCTAAATCTAATGTTAAAAGTAAAAACCAAGTCATTATCTAAAGGGATTTTAGGAAGATTGTAACTTATCACCTAATCAAAGGATAAGTAATAAGTTGCTTATCACTGAGGTCCCACCGATCACGAGAACTGGGGCCGATCATGTGCACCACCGCTCTAATCAAAGTCTATGGGACTAATGGAGAACACTAAATATTGTACAATTATTTGAGGCTTTTAAAATCCAGAGTCTTTGAAGTTTTAACTTCCTGTGCTACAGCGCTTATTACAATCAGAAATATTAAAGGGAACCTGTCACCCCGAAAATTGCGGGTGAGGTAAGCCCACCGGCATCAGGGGCTTATCTACAGCATTCTGTAACACTGTAGATAAGCCCCCGATGTCACCTGAAAGAGGAGAAAAAGACGTTATATTATACTCACCCAGGGGCGGTCCCGCTGCTGGTCAGGTCAGATGGGCGTGTCTGGTCCTCTGCGGCGCCTCCCATCTTCATTACAAGACGTCCTCTTCTGATCTTCAGCCACGGCTCCGGCGCAGGCATACTTTGCTCTGCCCTGTTGAGGGCAGACAAAGTACTACAGTGCGCAGGCGCCGGGCCTCTGACCTTTCCGGCGCTTGCGCACTGCAGTACTATCCTCTGCCCTCAAGAAGGCAGAGCAAAGTACGCCTGCGCCGGAGCCGTGGCTGGAGATCAGAAGAGGACGTCTTGTAATGAAGATGGGAGGCGCCGCAGAGGACCAGAGACGCCCATCCGACCTGACCAGCAGCGGGACCGCCCCTGGGTGAGTATAATATAACGTCTTTTTCTCCTCTTTCAGGTAACATCGGGGCTTATCTACAGTGTTACAGAATGCTGTAGATAAGCCCCTGATGCCGGTGGGCTTACCTCACCCGAGATTTTCGGGGTGACAGGTTCCCTTTAAATATCGGGTATCTACAGCATTTCTGCCCTCACACTGAATGCACTGTATATTTTTGCTGAACTAGAAACAGAAGATTTGTACAAGAACATATTATTTCTTGAGCTGATCTTTCCATATTGTAGCTTCCTTCCTTATCCCCTTCCATATTAGATAAAACAAGTTTCAGATTCTGCTGAAATGCTGCCAGCATCGGAAAATGGTGTCACTGTAATACAGTGAAAGACACAGGTCCTGAGGCGAGGCATGATGTGCCGCAGTCTTTATCTCCTACACTTAACTTCCTAATGCTGAAATGGAGAATGAGAAAAGCAGAAAGATAATACAAATTTGTATAGTCGATGTAGAACTAGAAATGAGCAAGCTGCTGTATCTCCTCCCATACACTTATTAGGTACGGATTTGGCTTACGTGCAGCAAATGTGTGGGTTGAATTGATATATTGTCTATATATTATTTTTCGGCAGCAGTTTGAGCATGGCTGCATTCTCCTAACTACCAATGATGAAGACAAAAAGTGTTTTTAGGTTTTCTAAAAGATTTGGGTTGTATCTATTAATGAGCGAACGTGCTCTAATAATGTCTTATCCAATCACGCTCCGGTGTTATCTGAGTATCTTGGGCATGCTCGTATATTATGTTCGAGTCCCTGCGGCTGCATCATTTGTGGCTGTTAGACAGCAGCAACACATGTGGGATTCCCCAACAAACACGCAATCCTCGCATGTGTTGCTGCTGTCTAACAGCCACAAATGTTGCAGCCGCAGGGACTCGAACATAATATATCAGCACTCCCAGATGCTGGGATAACACCTGAGTGTGCTTGGATAAGACATTATCAGAGCACATTCGCTCATCACTAGTTGTCTTTTGTATTCCAGCTCATTTCCAAAGGGTAGGTTCACATGAGCCTATAACAAAACGTTTCATCCAGACAATTTTTTTCTCACTTATCATTCATATACAATCCATTTTTACAGTATCAGTACAGACCATTTACAGTTTCCTATGTTACAGAATTGCAATGTATCTGTAAAAATCAGATGCTTTAGGCTATGAGCACACGTTGCGGATTAGGCTTAGGAATTTCTGGTGCGGATTCTGCCTCTCCTGGCAGAAAACGCACCTGCGGATTTGTCGCTTTTTTGTGCGGTTCCACAGCATTTTTTATGCATTTTTGCTGCGGTTTTCTTGCGGATTTGCTGCGTTTTTTACCAAAACAGCAGTGTATCCACCAATCAAAAAACAGTATTGTAAAGCAGGGTGTGACTAATATTAAAAAATAAGTTTTAATATGTATGCATTAAAAATTGGTATAAACAACCATATATAAATAAAACATAAAGGACTCACAGAAAAGGTTCCCACACAAAGGGAATCTATATATTTATCACCAATTCCCTGAGGCTGTCTAAATAGACATATCAGTGTCAACCTCTAAAAGGAAGAAAGTATCTCCTATAAGGGAGTACATGACATATATGTATAGTTAGCAAACCACAACCAATATATATCCTGTTTCATAAGCTCATATAGAGACACAGGATGTAAAGAAAGGAACGATCTCACCTCTGAGCTTCTTATTACACAGGGGTAGGATCACTCACGTCCGCAGGATCTCGGAGGGGGGGGCCTACAATTCCGGCCGCACATATGCCCATCCACGCTGTCAGGAAGATAATTTTAACCTCAATATACCGGACACATTTTCCCTACGCGTTTCGTAGTGTATATACTCATCAGGGGAAACTCGTGCAAAGTCCCTCCACCCCAGTGGGGGACCTTAAACCTGGGGGTATACCGATAAACAGTCAGTATACTCCCAGGTTTAAGGTCCCCCACTGTGGTGGAGGGACTTTGCAAGAGTTTCCCCTGATGAGTATATACACTACGAAACGCGTAGGGAAAATGTGTCCGGTATATTGGGGTTAAAATTATCTTCCTGACAGCGTGGATGGGCATATGTGCGGCCGGAATTGTAGCCCCCCCCCCTCCGAGATGCTGCGGACGTGAGTGATCCTACCCCTGTGTAATAAGAAGCTCAGAGGTGAGATCGTTCCTTTCTTTACATCCTGTGTCTCTATATGAGCTTATGAAACAGGATATATATTGGTTGTGGTTTGCTAACTATACATATATGTCATGTACTCCCTTATAGGAGATACTTTCTTCCTTTTAGAGGTTGACACTGATATGTCTATTTAGACAGCCTCAGGGAATTGGTGATAAATATATAGATTCCCTTTGTGTGGGAACCTTTTCTGTGAGTCCTTTATGTTTTATTTATATATGGTTGATTATACCAATTTTTAATGCATACATATTAAAACTTATTTTTTATTATTAGTCATACCCTGCTTTACAATACTGCGTTTTTTACCCCTGTGGTTTTCTATAATGGAATGAGTACAAAAACGCTGCAGATTCACAAAAAAAGAAGTGACTTGCTACTTCTTTTAAACTGCAGCGTTTCCACAGCGGATTTTCCGCAAAGTGTGCACAGGTTTTTTTTTCTCATTGATTTACATTGTACTGAAAATCAATTGCGGATCTGCAGCGTTTCTGCACTGCAAAAAACGCTGCGGATCCGCAGAGAATCCGCAACGTGAGTGCAGCGCCCCAGAGTCCTGGTCGTTGCAGTAATGTCGTTCTTCCACCTGGGGGAGCAATGTTACGTCTGATGGCACCGAAGGAGTTCACCCTACCATGTATCACAGCCACACACACACTTCACACGCCGGCCACCAGGGGGAGCAAAAGGTTCTATCTATTAGGCCACTCCTCACACTTGGGTAAAATTGGGGGTTTGGTTAGGAAGTTAGACAGTTGCAGACAGAAGGAGAAGCTGACTGGAGGGAGAAGGAGATAGGCAGTCAGTAGGAGACAGTTTCGGAGGAGGAGACAAGAGAAGCAGACTGGGCTCGACCCAGGAAAGGGAAAGAAGGACACGGAGCTGCGCCTGCAACCCATGCGGCAGACTCCTAAGAAAGGACAAGAAAGGAGGTGTGCCGTAGTGAGTGAGCACAGAAGTCGTAGCAACAGGAGTAAAACATCAGTGGGAGACCAGCTAAAAGTAGGCTGCCTCCCACTGAGTACAGAACCGGTGGCCTGAACACCGAGGGAGTAACAGACTCTACGCTTTACTTCAGAGACCGGCAGGACAGTCTATTCCAAGTTGGCTGCCTGTCCTAAGAACCTAAGCAGACAAGGTGGCAATGCGGAGGAGGGGCGAAGCTAGGGTCCCTATAAAATAGCCTCAGGCCACCACCGTCATGCGAGTTTGTCCTATCCATCTGGGGGACAGAGAGAAGAGTAATAAGAGTGAGGACCCTATGGGAGCTAATGCACGTAGGGACCTACTACATTAGTGTGCGCAAGGGGAAGGCTACTGATTTCCACCTGGATAAGGGGACTCTGGAATTGCCATCAGACCGGCCAGACTCTGCCTACCCTGTCATCCGGCACCCTGGACTGTGGATGCTGAAGCCTTCAGTAAAGGTAAAGAGACTGCACCCATTGTGTCCTCGTTATTCACCGCGCCTTGCACCATCCACCATCAACATCTACACTTCTGGGAAGCCCTGGGGATATACTTCACCTGTGGGAAGGTATACCATCTAGCTGCCATTCCATCACCCCAGCGGACCCCTAAGCAGCATTGGTCACTCTGACCGAACACCACAGGTGGCGTCACGAACACTACCATCATCTACAAACTATTTGAACTCTATTTAATTTGGGCGCCCCTCATAGGGCCACGGTCCGGGTCGGGCCACCGTGACATCCCAGCTGAGGGAACTGAAGGACCCGATACCGAGTACCCCATTGCCCTTATGTGGGGGCACGGCAACAAATCTTGGCGTCACGAACAGGATGTACTTAAGCCTGAAAAATCGGGTCATGTGTGCCTTAGAACTGTGCCAGAATTGCGTTTGAACTGTTTCTGCTGAAAGAACTGTGTATTGCCATTTACCGCCCAAACTACCGCCATTACAGCGCCACGAGGAACGTTGGAGAAGAAGAAGGGCGTGGAGTTGTGGGCGTGAACGAACTGAGAAGCGCGAAGAATAATGGCCGCCCAGTCTAAATATTTCTGTATCCTGAGGACGTGTCCGTCAGCAGCCGAGGTCCGCCTCCTAATTCTCTATGGTGGGCGGAGACCGAAGAAACTAAACTATGACTCAGAAGGCCCGGAGTTGGAGACCAGAGAGGACCTCCAAAAAAAAAAATGGCCCCGCACCGATCCCCGTCACCAGAGGATTACACCGGCATGCCACCGCTGGAGAGAGTGGACCCGTGGGAGCTGTCCACAAGAGTTCCGTTGCCTACACCAGCTCAGCCACCAACCCCAGAGGAGTGGAGTGGCACCGGGGGAGTCACCGCAGGTACGGGTGTCCGATGCCGCAGCTCCCAGGGAGATCGCCCTACCTCCACTCCTGAACCGCCCATGGTCGCGACCACTGGACCCCTGGCATTCCCGTCGCCTGACCCCAGACCATCAGGGGGGCACAACCTGGGACCCTTCCCATGGGGGGAGTACCAGAGGCATTTGATTGCGGAGTACACTCGAGAAGTGGAGCGGGAGGCTCGCAGCGAGCTACTGGATGGTTCTTTGCTGAAGTGGGGCGTTGTGATCGTCTACCAACCCCAGAGAGGAAAAGGTTTTGTACAGGAGATCGGGTCGTCAGTGAGGGTCCACGTCACCCGGGAGGAGGTAGAGGCCTGCTTATCTGGAAACGGTGGAGACCTCGTCTTGAAACCGGGAGATGCAGTAAGCTACCGCCGGTACCAAAGAGGGAACGGGTGGTGGGCCCGGGATATACAAAAGTGCACGGCTGTCTTAGCGGTCTCCAAGCCCCTGGAGAAGGAACTCGCCGAGGAAGCCACTGCAGCAGCACGTACCATCCCTGGCATCATTCACCGGACCACACAGACCTTTATATCTGCGCACAACCTGGTTGTGCAGGGGAAACGGACTCATGGAGTACACCTGGCGCCGGGAGTAGACTGGGATGCGAGTCTTCCTGGGCCACAGAGGCCGACCTGCCCGGTAAGGCCTAAGTGGAGACCACCAGAACTCGAGTAAACCTCGAAAACCTGAAAAACGGTAAATAGTTAACTGTTCTTTCTTTGCTGCTTTGAACCCGTTCAGGGTTAATTCTTAAAGGGATCCCTTAGTTTACCCGGGATCTCTATTTGGTTCCAGTTTTGCACAAGTTCATCATGGTTTTAAAGGAACATTGGAATCATGGACGGTGAATGGTTCCCGAACTGTCCTCTGTAAATTGTTTGCACCTTCTTATGGGTGCTCTCTACTGGTTTTACAAGCAAGAAGACTTTGCAAAGAAACTGTTCCTGATGACGACGTGAAAGTTTCTCTTGTCTTAAAGTTTATAAAGACTTGTTGATTGTTTGCACTACCTCAGAAAAGACTAGTTTCTCTCTTAAAGGGAATGTTTGGTTGTTGCACTTTAATAATGTTGACGTAGCTGATAATATGTATCTAGATAGTGATAGAATGTTAATGACGTACTTTAGATAAAAGTAAGGTTTTAGGAAGAAAGATGCAGTAGGCCCATAGGGGTAGACAGATAGTCCTGCATGTTGAGAAGAAGAATAAAGAAAAATGTTAAATTGCATATTAAGGGTTAATAATAGTATACCCTTAGAGGGTAATTGCACTTAGTAGATAGAATACCTGTATGGGTAATTCTATGCCATAGTAAGTTAGTAATTGTTCTCTTTTATAATTCGCACATTGAGAATATGTTTTTGTTTGCAACGTTCAAGTGTTCTCACCTCCCATAAAGGGAAGCACTGTTAATTTATTTGTTTAAAAGCATTTCAAAAATTTTGCATGTCTTTTGCTAACCTGTAATTGTTGTGTTCTTTTCCAAGCCCGGGAGTGCTGAATTTAACGGGGGGAAGTGCAGCGCCCCAGAGTCCTGGTCGTTGCAGTATTGTCGTTCTTCCACCTGGGGGAGCGATGTTACATCTGATGGCACCGAAGGAGTTCACCCTGCCAGGTATCACAGCCACACACACACTGCACACGCCGGCCACCAGGGGGCGCAAAAGGTTCTATCTATTAGGCCACTCCTCACACTTGGGTAAAACTGGGGGTTTGGTTAGGAAGTTAGACAGTTGCAGACAGAAGGAGAAGCTGACTGGAGAGAGAAGGAGATAGGCAGTCAGAAGGAGACAGTTTCGGAGGAGGAGAGGAGAGAAGCAGACTGGGCTCGGCCCAGGAAAGGGAAAGAAGGAAACAGAGCTGCGCCTGCAACCCATGCGGCAGACTCCGAAGAAAGGGCAAGAAAGAAAGTGTGCTGTAGTGAGTGAGCACAGAAGTCGTAGCAACAGGAGTAAAACACCAGTGGGGGACCAGCTGAAAGCAGGCTGCCTCCCACTGAGCGCAGAACCGGTGGCCGGAACACCGAGGGAGTAATAGACTCTACGCTTTACTTCAGAGACTGGCAGGACAGTCGATTCCAATTTGGCTGCATGACCTAAGAACCTAAGCAGACAAGGTGGCAATGCGGAGGAGGGGCGACGCTAGGGTCCCTATTAAATAGCCTCAGGCCACCACCGTCATACGGGTTTGTCCTATCCATCTGGGGGACAGAGAGAAGAGTAACAAGAATGAGGACCCTATGGGAGCTAATGCACGTAGGGACCTACTACGTTACTGTGCGCAAGGGGAAGGCTACTGATTTCCACCTGGATAAGGGGACTGTGGAATTGTCATCAGACCGGCCGGACTCTGCCTACCCTGTCATCCGGCACCCTAGACTGTGGATGCTGAAGCCTTCAGTAAAGGTAAAGAGACTGCACCCATTGTGTCCTCGTTATTCACCGCGCCTTGCACCATCCACCATCAACATCTACACTTCTGGGAAGCCCTGGGGATATACTTCACCTGTGGGAAGGTATACCATCTAGCTGCCATTCCATCACCCCAGTGGACCCCTAAGCAGCATCGGTCACTCTGACCGAACACCACAGGTGGCGTCACGAACACTACCATCATCTACAAACTATTTGAACTCTATTTAATTTGGGCGCCCCTCATAGGGCCACGGTCCGGGTCGGGCCACCGTGACATCCCAGCTGAGGGAACTGAAGGACCCGGTACAGAGTACCCCATTGCCCTTACGTGGGGGCACGTCATGTGCACATACCCTCACTGTGGCTCTGTATGGCATCCAAATTTTTTTGAACACCCATAGACTTTAATTTGAGAGTGTCATCTGATTTACACAACTAGTGCACGCTGCAATTTTTTTTCACATGCAGATTTGGGCAGTTGAAAAATAATCGCTCGTCTGTACGGCCCCACTGAATAGAGTAACATTGGTCTGAGTGCAGTCTGTTTTTTCTTCCAAGGACAGCATTCAGACCGAAAATACAGTGGTGTGAACGAGCCGTCAAAATGAGAGGGAATTTGTTATGAAAGGCAATTCAGTGCTACAATGGACATAGCGGTCAGAGCACATACAGTGATCCGACAACAACCCAAAATCATAGAACAAGCTCTGAGACGTGGGAACTCTGCAGACCGCAATCCCTAATCCTCTCCAAACAACACTAGAGGCAGCCGTGGATTGCGCCTAACTCTGCCTATGCAACTCGGCACAGCCTGAGAAACTAACTAGCCTGAAGATAGAAAATAATCCTACCTTGCCTCAGAGAAATACCTCAAAGGAAAAGGCAGCCCCCCACATATAATGACTGTGAGTTAAGATGAAAAGACAAACGTAGAGATGAAATAGATTCAGCAAAGTGAGGCCCGACTTTCTTAACAGATCGAGGATAGAAAAGGTAACTTTGCGGTCTACACAAAACCCTAAAGAAAACCACGCAAAGGGGGCAAAAAGACCCTCCGTACCGAACTAACGGCACGGAGGTACACCCTTTGCGTCCCAGAGCTTCCAGCAACAAATTAGACAAGCTGGACAGAAAAAATAGCAAACAAATAGCAAAGAAGAACTTAGCTATGCAGAGCAGCAGGCCACAGGAATGATCCAGGGAAAAGCAAGTCCAACACTGGAACATTGACAGGAAGCCAGGATCAAAGCATTAGGTGGAGTTAAGTAGAGAAGCACCTAACGACCTCACCAGATCACCTGAGGGAGGAAACTCAGAAGCCGCAGTACCACTTCCCTCCACCAACAGAAGCTCACAGAGAGAATCAGCTGAAGTACCACTTGTGACCACAGGAGGGAGCTCTGCCACAGAATTCACAACAGGAATTATTTGGAATTAGAGATGAACAAATCTCCGGAGAGTCACTTGATTCAGATGGCAGGTTTGATTCGGTGTGATTAAAATTAGGTCAAAGCAAAGTGACCTGATTACCATGAAAATACGTTTATTATTCTGAGGTCTCTCCAGGATAAATGGAGGAGAGGGAAGGAGTTACAAAAACCAAAATATATTATACTCACCTTGTCCTTATCCTCCATCACTGCTCTATGTCCTCAGTGCTGGTGGGGTTTGGGGTTTTCGGTGCTCCTTCCCGGCACTCAGTGATTAATAAGAACTTCTCAGTGGTAAGGCTGAACAATGCAAAATATCAAGAATGTAAGGTCCTTTACTCCAATACATATTTTAGGATGTAAGAATCCTGATCTTTCCTTGTTGATAGGTTAAAAAGAAGCTTAGCACTTTTGTTAAAGGGGTCATTTAGACAATCACTTCATCTTTATGGCAGCAGGGTGGATCTAACCTCATCTTGTGCTTCCATTACTTTTAGGTCGGGGTCAGACTAGAGTATAAAAAATTGTATCATTTTCATCCAGAATATAGGATAATTTTCATTCATATTGCCTCCATGTGGCATCCATATGTCCATTTTTAATATCCATAGGACATCTGTTTGCCATCTATATGTCCATTTTTAATATCCATAGGACATCTGTTTGCCATCCATGTGCCCTTTTTTATGTCCATGGGAAATCAATGTGTAAATCTGTGTGGCATCAGTATTAATACATCAATATTTTTTAATGGACCTGATCGGTTCAGTAACCTGGATTAAAAATAGTGGCATTGTCTCCATAAAAATAGGATGCAATATGGATGTTCCGGATAGGATCACATTCTTTTGACACACCCATAGACTTGACTGGGCAAGTCCCATACAATATATGGAAAAGAACAGCGCACACAGCACAATATTTTTTCACGGACTGTGTAAAAAACTGTTACTGAATTACATTGGTCACTGTGCTGTCCGATATTTACTCAGATAGCAAACATCTGTGTAATGTGGTCATCAGTAAGAATCCTAAAGTGGATCTGTCATCTGATTTCACAAAATGAAGTGCATATATTACTAAAGACTAGAGATGAGCGGATAACCTCAGGGCAACCCCTGTGCATGGTCCAGGGCAGTGCTCTCTGTCATGGACAGGAGCTGCGGCAAGTAGGGTGTGAGCTGTAGGGTGTGGGATGTGCCCACGGCTCACACCCAACTTGCCAAATTTCTTGATTCCCAGCTCCTGCTCAACAGAGGTCCTCCTTGACTTGAAAGAGATCTTAGAATTTACATTATTGCGCTACTCGATTTTGCCTACCTGCACCTGTGACAGATGTTCTTGACAATGACCGCTCCCTGTCGAAACGTTGGATTACATCTGCTTTTGACTTCTTGCCGGATCAAAATAAATATACACTGCAACAAGACCTACAGTCTCATTTTCTTTTGTGGTGCTGAGATTCCGACCTCTATAAGTCTGGACCATGACTGAAGTACACAACTCTTATAAAAGGACAGTGCGCCGATCTTTCTCCTACCAAACTGACAAGATATCACCTGTGCTCTCCATGGCACACAGATGATCTCACACCAGTTCGGTGAATCTATTACTGCGACGTGGAATCTGGAAGCTCAGGAAATTTGTGTGGCTCCTGTCCACGGTCAGAGCGCACAGGCCTGGACCTTGGGCCAGGGTTGTGAAAAGCAATCAGCTCATCTATACCAAGTAAATCTCTTCAACCTGATGATGCAAATGTACGTACTTTGAAAACCCAAATCAGAATGGCTGTTTCACGCCTTTTTTTTTTAAATTTTTTTTCTTGTTCTTGCTCTAGTTGGGCTTTTAATATGAAAATTTTTCAGCATTCTGACATCAATTTACAAAATAAGTATACCAGCCTCAACAGTTCCATGATGTCTAGTTTGCATTGTATGCAGATAGCATTGTGAAATACGATGATCATTAAGGGGTCTTTTGCAGAGTCTATGCCATGTGTGCAAGGGATGGACGGATAGGTGACTTATGGCAGGTTCTAGGTATCACATCACATTCTTATCACATTATCACATGTATTATGTGTAGAGTAACTTTTTCCGCTGAGGATTTTGTGGACATATCATTGAAATAATTTGAGAGGTAAATGCTCTTTGGAGATCCGCAGGGGCTCTAGATGTATTTTCCGGTCACAGCACAGTTGTTTTGACAGATTATAATGGACATTTCTTTCAAGGTCGAGAAATTGAGAAGTACACAGGACAATTTACTACAAAACCAATTACAAGAACGACCCACCTTAACATAAAGTGGAAGAACAATCAATAAATTCAGTTTAGGACTTACTTAAACCTATTATTTACCTTCCTCAGTGAGAAGATCGCCAGATAATTTGTCCTGATACTTTACTGAAGCTAATTTGCCCTGAACATCTCGTATTCTTGATTGTGGATAAAGACTGTTATCCAGGCACTGACTAGACAGATGCAATTTCTAAAGGCAAACCCTTGGTGAAACCTTGATTAACCCTATTAATTTTTCCTTGCCTTGCTTTATATTTTAGCAATGTGTCTGGGAAGCTACAGTAAGATATAGCTAGTCCAGAGAAGCTGTAGAGGGGAAGTCTGGCATTTTTTTCGGCTAAATTTAGTTACTAGAAAATGAACCAGATAGAAATTAGCAAATTGATCCTGATTGTTATGAGT
Organism: Ranitomeya imitator; assembly: GCF_032444005.1. Classification (NCBI taxonomy): domain Eukaryota; kingdom Metazoa; phylum Chordata; class Amphibia; order Anura; family Dendrobatidae; genus Ranitomeya; species Ranitomeya imitator. The sequence continues at coordinate 48,768,249 of NC_091286.1, forward strand.
TCCCCTCAAATTTTGGATTCTGAAAAATCTAATTTTTGAGGTTTCGATTCGCACTGGATTCCTTTGAGGGTCAGGCAGGGGTAACAATAATTAAAAAAAAAACACATGTTATTCACCTGTTCTGACTCCTTATACTTCCTCCTCCACCTCACAGATCCTATAGTTCTTTGTGAGGATCTTTACTTCTTTTGATGCTGATAGCTGTGGAGGCACATTGGGAGTGACCGGAAGAACTAGGGGTTGCGGTGGAGGCAGTGTTTTTAAATTTTAAACCCTCTTCCTCCCCTATGTTTATTTTGCTTTAGAACAGCATGGTGGCTCAGTGTTTTGCTATGCAGGTCTGGGGTCCTGAGTTCAAATCCCACCAAGGACAACATCTGCAAGGAGTTTGTATGTTCTCCCATATTTGTGTGGGTTTCCCCCGGGTTCTCCGGTTTCCTCCCACACTCCAAAGACATACTGATGGGGAAAATAGATTGTGAGCCCCATTGGGGACAGAGATGATAATGTCTGTATAGCGCTGCGGATTATGATGGCGCTATATAACCAATACATAATAAATTGGGGTCCACAGAATCCTCAGAGCATATTAGATGTCTCTTCACTCCAAGTTGGGGCAATTTGAATTAGGATTAATTTCATTTGGACAATAACAGATCTGTCCATTGAATCAAATGAATTTGAATTGAAGCAAATTTGGGGAGATTTGCTCATCTCAAGTACCAGGACTCTATTAACACGTGAAGTCACCACAACCAATCTTACTAGATGGTAGAAAAGTCACAACTGTAAGGCTAGGTTCACATTGCGTTAGTGCAGTCCATTTAGCGCATATGCTAACGGACTGCGTTAACACAATGTCCAAAAAGGGATCGCGTTTAGCGATCGCGCTAGCGCAGATGCCCGATCTGCGCTAGCGAGAACGGACCCAAAAACGCTGCAAGCAGCGTTTGAGGTCCGTCACAAAATAACGGAACATCGCTAACGCATGCCAAAAATGGCATGTGCTAGGGATGCGTTAGATACATTGCGGTCAATTGGTGCGCTAATGGATCCGTTACATTGCGTTAGTGGCGCTATGTAACGGATTCTGTTAGCGGACTGCCACTAACGCAATGTGAACCTAGCCTAAGTGAGCATCGGTGGTTGGGTCTTTGTCACTTTTTGGATGGCAAAAAAATAGAAAACACTCTTACATTTTCCAAGGTCAAATAACAACTAAATTCTAAAAAAATCTAACTTTTTGGAAGACAGTAATGAGGGTTTATTACTTCCAATAACCATTTTTTTTTCTGTGCTGATGTCTCATTGTTGGGGTTTTTAAATGCAAATTTTAAATGCTGAAAAGAAATTTTTATGTGATGCGTTTTGATTATTAATCAATGATATTTTTTTTTATTTTGACAAATGCACTAAAACTTCAAGTTTAATTTATTTTGATTACTTAACTGCTAAACTTAAAAAAGGGAAATTAATTGCCTAAAGAATTATACTTCATTTATGATAACTGGCAATGTCTTTGGGATTCTGTAAAAGGAGATGATGTAATATGACATTGATAAAGCAAAGTTATGCTGAACTCTATGTGACTGCAGACTTGGGAATTCTCACAACACACAGCCGGGAGCGGGTGGGCGCATGACTGTATGTATGCAATTTGCATATATGCAGTCATGTGACCTCGCTCAATAAAAGTGAATTGAGTGAGGCAAGACACTAGTCAAAATGTGGCTGGAAGTCAGCACATTACATACAGTACTTGTGGTCACATGACAGCCCGCTTCCGGCACCAGCAGCGGAGAATCTTTACAGCGCGCACTGTGCATGATGTAAGGATTCACAAGTCTGCAGTCACATACAGTGACTGCAGACTTGAGCACCAATCCTGTACAACTCCTTTGATGCAAAGACATGCAAGTGCGGGCATTTCTGCACATGGCACTCATATTTGATCCTGTTATTTTCATAATTCCCTGACTTTTCCTTCTTGGTGCTGCAATTTCAGTGTTGAGTAATCTGGGTTCTTCATTGCTCTACTTAAGGATGGTGTAGGTAAGAGGTTGGTACACTGTGACTTTGTAGACTAAAGCTTTATATGCATCTATAAATGGGAATAGAAGGGAATAGAAGAACTCCATACAACTTTTTTACTGACAGAGATATTGGAATGGTTTAAATGGTTACTCCTATCTAGTACTATCCGCAGGATATGCCATTAATGTCACAGGATATGCCACCAATGCACATGCACTTATCTCGAGAATTCCTCTGTCAGTGAAGAGGTGGTCATAAGTCACACTCATTTGTATTGAAATATCAACCACCTCTCCTCTGATAGCAGCATATGAAGGGATCCCGCTCTAGAGGGCTTGTCCAGTCAAAACTGATAATTCTACAGTTACTGTGTGTGACTGCAGACTTATGAATCTCCACAGCACACACATTGTGTGCTGCGGGATTTTGCTGGTTTCAAACCCGGACCGAAAGGTATTATGAGTCATACATACTCCCGGACAGGGGCGCAGCCTCGCTCTCCATATACTTGCATGCTTTGAGGCCTCAGCTCAATACAAGTTTATGAAGGGAGATCACGCGCACTGGCCAGGGGCATTTATAACTAATACATACCCTCCGGACCCGGGTCTGAAATCGGTGAATCCCTGCAGCGCACAATGTGTGCGCTGGGGAGATTCATAAGTCTGCAGTCACCAGGTACGGACTGGGGCTGAAATTCAGCCCTGGCATTTGAAACCACACAGCCCCATGCTATCACCAGAATGGCTGGTGATGCGGAGCTCACTGATATCAGCGCAGTCCTGTAATAAGAGTCACAGGTGTAACAAGTCAGGTCCTGACATTTCTTCCCTCCAAAATAGTCCCCCATCGCCTGTGAGTGATATTATTGAGAAGTGGAAGGAACCAGAACAACTCAGACACAAAGTGTAGACCATGTAAAGTTACAGAGCCGAGTGCTGAGGAGCAGAGGGCAAAAACATCATCAACGCTCTGCTGGCTCCATAACTTCAGAGTCCATACCTCCCCTGATATTAAAAATGGCAAAAAAACGTGCACTAGGAGCTCATGGGTTGACATATCTGAGAAGCTGAGTGCAAGTCTTACATCACTGATCACAATGCCAAGAGCAGGACTAGACTTTGGAACAGTGAAAATATGTTGTGTGGAGTGAAGATTCAAGCTTTTCTTTCATTCTGATGGATGGGTTTTCTGAAGGCCAAGCACTATCTGCCTGACCTCATTGTGCCAACTATAAAGATTGGTGGAGTAGAGATTGTTGTATTTTTTTCAAGTGTTGTCCTATGCTGCCTAAAGGTACCGTCACACTAAGCGACGCTGCAGCGATATAGACAACGAGCCGATCGCTGGAGCGTCGCTGTTTAAGTCGCTGTAGAGACATCAAACACAGCAACACCAGAACGATGCAGGAGCGATCCAGTGACGTAACGGCGACTCACTTATCGTTCTCACTGGTTGTTAGCTCCATGTAAAACATTGCTGGCATCGTTGCTTTTGATGTCAAACATGACGATACACGCCGACCTGAATAAATAAATAAATAAAGTTCTGGACTTCTAGCTCCGACCAGCGATGGCACAGCGGGATCCAGATCGCTGCTGCGTGTCAAACACAACGAGATCGCTATCCAGGACGCTGCAACGTCACGGATCGTTGTCGTTCTCGTTGCAAAGTTGCTGAGTGTGACGGTACCTTAAGTAATAGTAAAGGAAAATGTTTATGCTTCAGCATACAAGACATTTTGGTGAAGGACCATTTCTGTTCCAGCATGACTGTGTTCCAGTGCACAAGGTCCATAATGGCATGGTTGGGCATGGTTGGGTAAGTTTGGTGTGGAAAAACTTGACTATCCCACAAAGATATGACCTCAACAGCATCTAATATCTTGGAGATTAAATAAAACCTCAATTCCAAAAAAATATGGATGCTGTATAAAATGTAAAGAAAACAAGTATGCAATGATTTGTAATAGTCATATTTTATTCACAGCGGAACATAGAGCACAGATCGGAAGTGGAAAGTTAGACATTTTTCATTTCATTTGAAAATATTCATTCACTTACAGATTTATGACAGCATCTCAAAAACGTTGGGTCTGGGACATATCTACCATTGTGTAACATTCCCTCTTCCTTTTACAAATGTGTAAATGTCTGGGAAGTGAGGAGACAATTGCTGCAGGATTTTTTTTTTAGAGAAATGTTATTCTAGCTGCTCAACAGTCCAGAATTTTCTTCTTGGATATATCGTTTCATAATTTGTCAAATATTTTCTGTTGGTGAAAAGTGTGCACTCCTGAACTCTTCTTCAGCGAAGCTGTGCTGTTGTGATGAATGCAGTATGTGGTTTCGCATCATCTTGCTGGAATATTCAAGGCCTTTCCTGAAATGGACGTTGTCTGGATTGGACCATATGTTGTTCTAAAACCTCTACATAATACTCAACATTGATATTTATTTTCAAGATGTGTGATCTGTCCATACCATAGGCACTAATGCCTCACATTCTACCATAGATGAAGTCTTATAAACTGTGTGCTGATAACAAACTGGATGGTCCGTCTTCTCTTAAGTCCGAAGGACACAACGTCCATGGTGTTCATGAATAATTTAAAATTCTGATTCATATGACCACAGAACAGTTTTCTATTTTGCCTTGGTACATTATAGATTAGCTTTGGCCCAGAGAAGACAGCAGCATTTATGGATTGCATTGATATATGGCTTCTTCTTTGCATGATAGAGCTGGAACTTGTAATTTAGGAATATATCGTGATTCGTGAACTGTGTTCACGGACAATAATTTCAGGAAGTATTTCTGAGCCCATGCAGTGATTTGCACTTCTGAATCATGCCTGTTTTAATGCAGTTCCACCTAAGATACAATAACACGAGCATCCAATATTAACCCTGCTGTTGTCTTCGGTCTGGGGAGACCGATTTTGAACTTTGGTATTTTTTGGGGTGTTCAAGATGCGGTTCTGAAACTTGTGGTTGATTGACTTAAATGAGGATGGGTCGGTCGGCCACGGGTTTCAGAGCCGCATCTTGAATATTTTAAAGAATATTGAAGTTCAAGGTCGGTCGTTTTTGACCGAAGACAACAGCAGGGTTAATGATCACCCTTGTCCCCTAGGGACATGGATTTCTCGAGAATCGCTGAATCATTAGATGATATTATGTACTGTAGTTGGTGGAATATTCAAAGTTTTTATACTTTTATGTTGCGGAACATTTTTCTGAAATTGTTCCACAATTTGTAGATGCAGTTGTCCACAGATTGGTGAACCTCTGACCATCTTTGTTTCTGAGAGACTCTACCTATCTAACGTGCTATTTTATATAGAGTCTTCTGATTTAGTTAAAAATGGACCTTACAGCTGTTTTTCATCAGTACCACTTACTTTTCCAGCCTTTTGTTAACCCTGTTCTAACTGTTTTTGAGATATGTTACTGTCGTCAATTTCTAAATTAGTTAATTTTTTCAAATGAAATGGAAAAATGCCTAATATTAACCTTCTGGTCTGTGTTCTATGTTGTGTTATGCATAAAATCTGGCTATAAGATCTCCAAATCGTTGGATTCTTATTTTCACTACAGTACCATATTCCTGTGGGTCCCTACAGAAGGTGCCACAAAATGCCCCATCCAATGTAAAGCCAGCCAAACATCCAACTATAGTAACAGCAGCCCACGGATATAAACTGTCAATCCTGATTGAAATTCCTATACTGGCAACCACAGTATTTGACTCTAAGGGTATGTAAACACGTGTCTTTTTCAGGTGGATTCTACCTGGAAACTGAGTGAAAAAGCACTGCAGCAAGATATTAGCATAATGCACAGCAATGTAAAAACGACATTACTGTCCAATGTGTTCATTCTTCGAGTGGCTTTGTTTGTAAGCCACCCACTCTTTATAGCTGAAAGTCTAGGAAAAAAAGATGCTGATACTGCAAAAAACATCAGCAAAGCCGCTTGAGGATAAAGACCAGTGGCTTTTTCCCTTTCCTCTTGAGAAAGCGAAACGCGCCTCCGGGTCCTGCCATCCCGTACCCTACCACCTGCCTGCCTCAGCACCTTTCACGTTTAGTAAACAATGCCCTTCCTAAACCTGTATCTACTTCCACTTGGCTTGATTGACTATTAGATCTAGGGGCTGGTGTTTGACCATCCTTACCCATAGCACTACTCTCAGACATGTCAATAGAAGTTATGTGCTCGTTTATTTGCTGTAGGCTGACTTTTGTCTGTTTGTCTTTGATGCACTCTGTCCACTTTTCTTGACTTTTTTTTATAAATATTTGAACAATAAATTTTTTTTTTAAACCTATTTAGTCCGCATTCTCCTGAGTGTATGGTAGGCTTTTTACTGAAGTAGCTTCGCCTGGGAAAGTCTTGGGGTCGAAATTAAGACGTTGTGTTTACTTATCCTGAGACAAACACTTTGCAAATTGCATGCAAGACGAAATTTATCACAATGATAAAAATCCAAGCAGGATGAAAACAGAATGTCTCCAAACAGACAAAAAGACTAGCTCTTCTTTGTTCTGCAGACACCCTGTTATTTTGCCAGTAGACAAGCCGGCTGCACAGAGAGAATGAGATTACATTTTCAATGACACCATTTTGCCAGGGTCAAATGTCGGTCAGTGGAGAAGTACTTATTCAATGATGAATAGATAGGGATTCCTGCATAGCCGCAGTGTGACTCTTGTCCTTGTCTTTTTAGAACCCACAGGACAATCTGTAATGACATGGAGGGTTTATAGGAGTAGATTAACTCTGGAAGGGTCAGATGCACTCCACTGGAACAAATCCGGCATTTCCTAAAGGGTTATATAACCTGTCCGCCAGTCTCAGCCTTATTGTAGATGAATGTTTTATCTTTCTAAGCACATTTGTAATTTTTATTAGATGTTTCACATCTTCTCACTCGGTATTGAAACATTTCGATGTAAAATAAGGTCTTCGATAAAACTAGGTCCAGATCGATCCAAGGCAAGTAATGGACTCCATTTTTATGGATGGGAAAAATCCTTAGGTGAACTCATTGAAATAATGTTTGACATTTATTTAGGATTCGGTAGGTCACCCTTCCATTGTTAAATGGTCATAGTTTTTTTTATTAATGGGATTTTCCCAGAATACACATTGATATATTCTTAAGCCACTCATGTGCAATGATGAGTGAATGACCCCATGCCCTATTGATCCCAAGATCCATTGTTCATCTGAATAAAGGGGGAAATGTGACTTCCAGGAGTGCTACAGACCCTTCATTGTTCTTCTAGTCACAGAGGCACACGGGGCACATATATAAATGTGAACACACCTAGTACTGCAGATCAGCCCCATTTAAAGGGAATATGTGATTTAAAAGTATTAGAAAAATGAAACCTGGCTTGTCTGGCAGGAACAGGAGGTCCCAGGTCATTAGGGCATGTGTTTACTGACATATTCCTTGAAAAGTCCTGAAGTAGAAGCCATCTTTTTTTAGAGTCCTTGAACAGAGGTCATATATCTAAAGCTGCCCCTAGATATAAGATAACTGGGGCTGTGTTAGTGCACAGATAACAATGATATGGTGGGCAACCATGTATCGTCTAGTTAGTCCTAAATGATAAAAAGTGAATCTCTGTGTCCTCAACATGCTTTAAGCTGATGATGAACTTGATGGGACAGCTCCTTTAAGAAGCAAACCCTTTTTTTAATAGTAATTCTGTTTTGTAACTTACCAAAATGATAAAAAAAAGCTAAAATTATTCCCAAGACATGGGGGCTGATTGCTCAGCACACAATTGTTGCATTATTAGACATTCGTAAAGTACTTCAGCTAATCAAATTGTTTGTGGTTGAAGGAAAAGGAGAGGAGGGGTGTAGGCAGGGATTGAGAATTCGGAAGGAAGGATACATGTATAAAACTCCCAGTAAGCAGAGTGGAACCCCTCTTTTCTAGACCCCTATGTAGCAGGTTGTACAAACTATAGGTTCTCCCTTAATGGTAGGCGCTCAATTTATTTTTTTATTTTTTCCTAGAGAGACATCATTTTCTATTCTAAAGCAAGGCCACTGTAATATAGTGGAGAAGACCAGAATGAATTCAAAAGATCTGTTCAACGTGGCTCCATAATATGGTGTGTAGAGTGAGTTATCTTGGTATGTTAAAGGAATTGTTCATCACTTTTTATGTTTTATCCAGTTCAGGGCCAGGCCATTTTCCACCCATCCCTGACAGGCACATTTTCAGGTTTTATCATACAGTACATGGGCCTAACGGTTATTCAAATAATTTTGACTCTTTTTTGCAATTCATGGGGCTACATTTTTATATTCCTTCATTTCTTCTGATATTGAATGAATATGGCAAGAAAATTAGGAAATATTTTTTATGTTTTTATTTACGCCCACAAAGCACCACTAAAAACACTTTAAATTGTGTTCCCCTTACCAAAGAATTTTTTTTTATTTATTGGACACATTGTTTTTTGACAGGTGTGGCTAGAAACATAGATTCAAACTTACAGTGTCTCTTTTCTTATTAAAATTTGTATTTATTTATTTAATTTTTTGTTTTTTGTTTTTTGAATTTTAATTTTTGCTTTTTGTATTAATTTTCATTTATTGCACACACTATGCCCACACAAGGTCTTAAAAGACTTTTGGGGGCATGTAAACTTTTTTTTATTGGCGATTTCTCCCTGTAACTGGGGCTGTCATATTAAACCCAGTTACAGGGAAATTTCAGCCAGCTGTCTACATTGCAGAGCTGAGGTTCCTAGGATGCAGCAGTTTCTGTCCCCTTCCCACACCCAACAATCACATGACCTCTGGATCCAGAGGAGAAAGCGTTGTGCTTCCTAATCTCTACATTCAAACATTAGTTCAGAAGGAGAAGGTAAATATGGTAACTAAACCATGTTTATCTTTTCGGTGTGGAGTCTGGCTGTGTCTGACAGTCAGTTTTCCAAACTCACAACTTCACAGACTCATTTAAGCTGCTTTCTCTGCATTGATGTTTTCGAAAGTCAGTGGAGAGTAAAGTATGGACGGCCCAGAGATTTATAGTCTATGGCCAGTCCAGAAAAAGTTAAAGAAAATGTCCCAGCAGAGTCTAGGAAAAAAAAAAGGCAGTATACTTACCTACTGATTTCTCTCCACTCCTGTTGTACTGCTACTTGTCTCCAAGCTTCCTCTATGGGGGGTGATGGGCTTGTGACAGACAGACTTTGTATATCCTACTCTGGTCGTGCACATACCACTGCAGTCAATCACCGACCGTACTTGTGACACATTATCTACCAATTTAATCAGTGATTGACTGCTGTGGTCATCTACTGTCCCCATTGGAAGAGGAAGCTCAAAGACAGTTTTTTTTTACATTTCTTTAATAAAGTTGATAACAACATTTTTCAATGGACGTACTTTACCTATTTATTTCACTTTTGGTCCCTGGTGTTTTGTATTTATCAGGTGTTGAACAAAATTCCTGCAATAGACAGGAATACAAACATAAAACTGTCCTAAGTAATATTCTTCACATTCAGGTGACTAAACAACGCTGACATATTTTAATTTTGTCCCACTGACCTAATGAGGGGAGACATCCAAATAGATTTGCTTTGCTGAGGAGCAATTTGGAGAGTTGCCATAGTCATTTTGTATAAATACATTCACAGGTCATTAAATAAAATCCCTCTGGTAACCCGCTAATTAGCAGGTCCTCCAGAGGTCCGGAGTTTACCTGCCGCAGCTGGCACAGGACACTTAATCTTCGAGGAAGTAAAATGGTCTGTGTAATGTTTACCATGAATCTGCAAGTACGGCAATATCTACAGATAGTGGATTCTGGTTTGCCCGATATCTCTCTAGTCATGTTTCAAGGCCCTTTAAAGAAGTTTCCAATATGTCAATACTATAAAATTCTTATTTCTTAATTATAAATCCCCTCTAAACACTTAAATACCCTTTCACATGGGATACTAGCGCCTTCCAGAACTGCCAATGAAAGTGTTCTCCACTGCATTTTGTGGTTTCTAAGGCTACTTTCACACTAGCGTCGGCCCGACGTACCGACGCAAACTGCGAAAATAATGAACAACGGTGGCAGCGGATGCAGTTTTACAACGCATCCGCTACCCCATTGTAAGGTCCGGGGAGGAGGGGGCGGAGTTTCGGCCGCGCATGCGCGGTCGGAAAGAGTAGACTCGACGCACAAAAAACATTACATGTAACTTTTTTGTGCCGACGGTCCGCCAAAACACGACGCATCCGTCGCACGATGGATGCGACGTGTGGCCATACGTCGCAATGCGTCGCTAATGCAAGTCTATGGAGAAAAACGCATCCTGCAAGCACATTTGCAGGATGCGTTTTTTCTCCAAAATGACACATTGCGGCGTACGGCAAACAACGCTAGTGTAAAAGTAGCCTTATTGTTATTGTTTGCATTCTAAACTTCCAGCCAGATCTCCCTATGTGCCTCTAGACTTCATTTTCTAAGAAGCAGAGCAGTTTATGTCCCACAGCTGACACCATCCCACCCTCAGTGCCTGCACATTTCACATATAATAATAATAATAATCTTTATTTTTATATAGCGCTAACATATTCCGCAGCGCTTTACAGTTTGCACTATTCCCTATCAGTATGTCTTTGGATTGTGGGAGGAAACCAGAGAACCCGGAGGAAACCCACGCAAACACGGAGAGAACATACAAACTCTTTGCAGATGTTGTCCTGGGTGGGATTAGAACCCAGGACTCCAGCGCTGCAAGGCTACAGGGCTAACCACTGAGCCACCGTGCTGCATAAAACTCTCTCTTGAGTCTCATACAGTCTCAAGATGTATGAACTGCTACACACACAATTTCTCCTACCTAAAATTTCTCCCAATTTGCCTACTATGGGCTGTCTTGAAAATCCTTCAGTCATTATCATATGCTGACACTGGCACCACACAGGCTCAGGGCACTGCAAGATAGCAATGATTCACATAATGTACTCATGTGTTGTACTGTATAGTACTCTGGAATGCCCAGCACCATCTCCTATGGCTAAGGTCCCAAATTGAGAAGATTACTGGTTCTGTGTCGAACTTGCAATATGTGCTCCCTCCCTGTGCGCACCTCCAGTCACTGTAATCTTGCCAGGATCATAGGCCATTCCCTTATGGCATCATCATTCAGGGTTCACTGCAGGGCTTCTGGCTAAGCCATACATAGAACACACAGGAAATCACTGCTCTCTGTGCAGGAAAGAAGGAGATGGCAGTCACATCACCACATGTGACTTGCAAGTAAATTCTGAAGTTTCTGAATTTCTTGCCCAAAAAAAACTTTAGGCGATCAATTTTAATGAAAATTTCTTAGAAACATTCTAATAAAAAAAAATTAAAAACTGAACCATACATGATGTCTACAGCTTCTAAGTCCAGACAGTAATGAAGTAATAATTCCACACTGCATTTGTGTGATATTCACAGGGCCACTTGCAGTCTTCTTTCTCATAGAGGTGCATTTAAAGACACAAATGCAACATTGCAACAATTCGAAGTGAAGACATGTATACTATTCATGAGAGGCAGGTCATTGTGCCTATGTAATCAGGAAGAGTACTACAAAAATGGAACACATATCCCTGTTCTAAGGGCAAAATCAGAGAAACATCTCCAGTGTTTAAAACTTTGAAAGCTGCAATCAACAGGGCAGACAGTCTAGGAGCCACTGGAGACCGGGATGACTGACTATATTACTATATTCATATTTTCCATTGTAAGGATATACATTAAGGATCAACTGCTGATTGCAGTACTGACCAACCTGGATAATGCTCCAGTGATCATCACTGTTTTTGTAAGACCACTGACAGCACAAGCTACAGATCATCAGTGCTATCAAGCACAAATGCCCGATTCATCAAGACTGGAGTTTTGGGTGACAGTCGTGATGAATAGTGGGTTGGAGTAAGATGCACCAAATTCATTGGAATATCTTTCAGCCTCCGGGCCCCATGGCAAGAAATGTATTTTTGCCATAGTTTAAGCCGTTTTGCTGGAAACAATTATGAACAATTTGTTGGCCACTCTTGGCCACGAATCCTCTGGTGAAGTACAGCCCACTTAAAAAAAACTAGGAGAATCAGGTCCAGACTGGCGTAAAAAAGTCACTAAATGTTTGTGCAACTACTGAATTCTGGTGCGTGTGTTTTTGATATATGGGTCCTGGTTGCACTAAGAGGAGAATTAATTCTTTGTCATCCCTATGTTGCCTAGTTTGATGTTGAAAGATAAATGCATTTGGAGTCAATTTTGGAATTACTCAGTAACAAGGAAAAATTAGTGTAATATCTTCTGATGATTCTGAGGCACCTCAATCTGAAAACCCAAGTGACCACCAAGTGCCAAAAGCTTATTTGCTATATACTGTGTATCCTCGATAGCTTGAAGCTATCTGATCCTCTTGACTACAAGTTGTAGTCTGAGTGGAGATGCTTGAAAGCCTCCAAGAATTAAAGAAGAACTCCAATCAAAATTTTTATCCTCTTCATATATTGCGGTCATCATATTATACAGCACTGTCTACTTACAATTGCTCATTTTGACTTTCTACCCAGTTAATTCTTCTCTATTTCATTTTGTCTATCACATTACGCTATTAAAAAAAGAGTAGCTGAATCCTTCTAAGCTCTATGTAAAAACAGGAAGTCTCATTTCCCTGTATGAGTCATCATTAAAACTACAATCCTACATTACTACAATGTCACCGGCAGGGAAGAGGAGCGGAGCAACTGGGTCAGAAGTTAAAGAAGGGGAATGATTCATGCAGGGAAAAAAAAGACTTTCTGTTTCTACATAGAGCAGAGTAAAGAGAAAAGAGAAGATTTAACTGGGTAGAAGGACAACATGAGCAATTGTAGGTACACAGTGCTGTATACTATGATGATTTCAATATTTTAAGAAGCTATAAACTTTGATGGGAGTAGTGCTTTTTTAAACAAAAAAACCTCTGCGATTATTTCATTTTCTCTAATGCCGTATGTTAATTTCAGCGTTTTAAAGAAAACGTGGGCATTATCCAAAATGCAATGCTTACCACTGCTGGTCCAGGAATAATGTTCTCCATCTTTAGAATGGGACTGCCCCACTTGGCTAAACATTTCACAGAGCAGTTATGAAGACATGCTATCTCTGTTTTTCCAAGCAAAATGGCTAAATACCAGTCTGTTTTACATAATGAAACAATTTTCCTTTTATGCATCAGAGGTAAAAATAGTTTCTAGGTCACCATCAGCGTGTAGCGGTGGCAAGTTAATGTGCTTTCTTCAAAACAATAATATCATCCACGGCGGATGATCTTCTCTAGAGGGATCTTCATCAAAGCAATCTACACACAAGTTACAGTTGTATTAAAAGCTGTCGCTTCAGCGCTGTCAGATTACTTTGTACTGACTTCCCTACCAGAGACGGATGGTCGGGGCATACAAGCAACACAAGCTCCACTCCACATCAATCATAAGCGGATCTCACAATCTTTCATTGACGGAGCGCCGTTTATCAATCAGATGAGGCTGAAGTGCGAAGTTGATATGTGGCAAAAGTGAGACGAACAGAAATTTGGAAATAGGCCAAGAATATCAAATATCATCTACAGCGAAGTATTATTTCCTAATTTTTTATTTTAAGATTTTATAATTTTTCTCTATTTTTACATTTTTTTTTGCTGTTCTATTTTATGCTATTTTAGACCTTTTTTCTGTTTACAATTATAACTATATTATTTTATAATATATTTATTACACTGCTGAATACTGAGCCTATTTCACGGTACTTCAATATCAAACTAAACCATTTATATATACAGCTCTGGCAAAAATTAGGAGACCACTGTAAAATGTTCAGCTTGTCTGATTTTTCTCTTTATAGGTATATTTTTCAGTAAAATGTAAATTGTTCTTTTAGTCTATAAACTATGGACAACGTGTCTCCGAAGTTCCAAACAATACATTTTGTGTTTTTTTTCTGACAAAGAAAAATGGTCAAACAAGTTCATAATCATTTAGAAACAACAATACTAATGTTTTAACTCAGGAAGAGTTCAGAAATCAATATTTTGTGGAACAACCATGATTGTTAATCACAGCTTTCATGCGTCTTGGCATGCTTTACACCAGTCTTTCACACTGCTCCTGGCGCAAAAATGTAAGCAGTTCTTCTATGTTTGATGGCTTGTGACTATCCATCATCCTCTTGATTACATTCCAGAGGTTTTTAATGGGGTTCTGGTCTGCAGATTGGGCTGCCCATGACAGGGTTTTGATGTGGTGGTCTCTTAATTTTTGCCAGAGCTGTATATCAGAAGTACAACTTCTAGCTGTTGCAACAGGTTGGAGACCACTGGTGTGTAATATGCCACAAGTTATACAAAATTGCCCTAAATCATGGCCCATTCATGGCTTCTCTAACGTCTCCACTGCTTGCCTTTTCCCAGTTACCTTTTTATATGCAAACCCCATCCAATGACGTGTACCACCAATAGTGGTGGACCACGCTGCAACTACAGTGCTTCTGAGTTGGAAGTGACCAGTAATGTACGGTCCAACCCAAAGCCTGTTGTACAGCCACTTCTCCCAGCATCTTCTGTATCTTTATGGCAGAAGTCGGGAGAATTTGTATGGTGCAGGCTCTTGCACTGAGCTCCACATCACCCACTGGTAGCTTCTGTGATTAGAGATGGATCTGATTTAAGCAGTTTCATCCTTAGATTCCATGGTAAACAGTGGACACAGCATATAAAGGGTTAAACAGATAGGGCCCCTTTGCGTCATCCCTATTTGGCCCTATGATTAAATTGGGGGATCCTTATGGGTTGTTTTTATGGCAGCTGGGTACCATTTGGATTTGTTTTGATATGTTGTGATGACACAGCATTTATTCATATTTAGACCAGACGTATTTTTCAGTTGTTCAGGAGACATAGACTATTGTTCATATATGAGTCTGAACCTTGACTCTTGTTGTAGATTGAATTGATGTTTGTGAGCATCCACTGGTCCCCATGTCTCCACATCTGGTTTAATTTGGATCTTTGCTATGTGACCCAAGGATTTTATGTACGCTCCTGCCCCTCTGCCTTCTCTTGGCCGTGAACCCCATCATATCCTCAATTGTGGAGAAATTCTATCAAATTTAGGCCATGTTCACATGATCAGTATTTGGTCAGTATTTTACCACAGCATTTGCAAGCCAAAACCAGGAGTGGGTGATAAATACAGAAGTGACGTGTTTCTATTATACTTTTCCTTTCATTGTTCGACTCCTAAACTTGTCTTACAAATACTGATGTAAAATACTGACCAAATACCGAATGTGTGAACGTGGCCTTATGGAGACAGCCAAACCAGTGACAGATTTTGGTTATGTTCACACATCGAGATTTCTGTTAGGATATTTGTGTGGATTCTGTGCCTACATTATCTATATTGTTTAACAAAAAAATGTCTAACATTTGTTTGGAAATGCATGCGAATGTGAAAAAAATTGAAAATATGGATCTGATGACCAATCAGCAGCAAAATATCCTGAGTTTCGGCTGCAAATCTGACAAAATCCACAGTGAATTTGTCTATTTCATATCAATACCAAATTGGTAGGTTCACATATATCTGATACCTTGATGAACTTCCATTTAGATTTTGAAGATGGAAAATCTTCAGTGCAATAAAGGAGCTGCAAGGAGAATTAGATGTTATCACATCTGATCCGTGCACTGAATGGTACAGCGAAAAACAAAACAAATGGAAACTGACTTGTGGTGCAGAAATTTAGGTTTGCTGCATATGTATCTGATTTTTAGGATGGATATCACACTTTGCAATACACAGGGTGGCACAAATCTGCAACAAAATCCTCGTGTAAAACTTTTATTCTTCACTGAATGGCATCGCCAATGGCCATCAGGGAGGGTCATTATCAGGTGCCCCAAAGTTGGTGGTGGATAAGGATTTACCCAACGTCCCAATGGGACCTCCCCATTATCAGTACATGTCTACCCATTAGGCCCCCGTCAATGTACGTATTTTCGGTAAACGTACCTGTTATAACCAATGGTGATCTTCAAATATACAGTAGGGGAAATAAGTATTTGATAACATTGAGAGATAGAATATCAAAAATAAAATCCAGAAAATCACATTGTATAAATTATATAAATTTATTTGCATTTTGCAGTGAGAAATAAGTATTTGATCCCCTACCAACCATTAAGAGTTCTGGCTCCTACAGACCAGTTAGACGCTCCTAATCAACTCGTTACCTGCATTAAATACAGCTGTCTTACATAGTCACCTTTATAAAAGACTCCTGTCCACAGACTTAAGAAATCAGTCAGACTCTAACCTCTACAACATGGGCAAGACCGAAGAGCCTTCTATGGATGTCAGGGACAAGATCATAGACCTGCACAAAGCTGGAATGGGCTACACAACCATACATAAGATGCTGGGTGAGAAGGAAACAACTGTTGGTGCAATAGTAAAAAAATGAAAGAAATACAAAATGATTGTCAATTGACATCGATCTGGGGCACCATGCAAAATCTCACCTTGTGGGGTATCCTTGATCATGAGGGAGGTGAGAGACCAGCCCAAAACTACACGGGGGTAACTTGTTATTGATCTCAAGGCAGCTGGGACCACAGTCACCAAGAAAACCATTGCTAACACATTACGCCGTAAAGGTTTAAAATTCTGCAGTGCCCGCAAGGTCTCCCTGCACAGGAAGAAGGCACATGTGCAGGCCCATCTGAAGTTTGCCAATGAACACCTGGAGGATTCTGTGAGTGATTAGGAGAAGGTGATGTGGTCAGATGAGACAAAAAGTGAGGTCTTTGGCATTAACTCATCTCGCCGTGTTTGGAGGAAGAGAACTACTGCCTATGATCCAAAGAACACCATCCCCAATGTCAGGCATGGAGGTGGAAACATTATGTTTTGGGGGTCTTTCTCTGCTAAGGGGACAGGACTACTTCACCGCAATGTGAGAATGGATGGAGCCATGTACGTAAATTCCTGAATGACAACCTCCTTCCCTCCGCCAGGACATTAAAAATGGGTCATGGCTGGGTCTTCCAGCAAGACAATGACCCAAAATGTACAGCTATGGCAACAAAGGAGTGGTTTAAAAGGAAGCACATTAAGGTTATGGCATTGCCTAACCAGTCTCCAGACCTTAATCCCATAAAAAACTTATGGAGTGAGTTGAAGCTCTGAGTTACCAAACAAGAGCCTCAAAATATTAATGATTTAGACATGATCTGCAAAGAGGAGTGGACCAAAATTCCTCCTGACATGTGCGCAAACCTCATAATCAACTACAAAAAAAGTCTGACTGCTGTACTTGCCAACAAGGGTTTTGCCACCATGTATTAAGTCTCGTTTGCCAGAGCGATCAAATACTTATTTCTCACTGCAGAATGCATATAAATATATATAATTTCTATAATGTGATTTTTTTAAAATTTTATTTTCGATATTCTATCTCTCAATGATAAAATTAACCTACCCTTAAAATTATAGACCGTTCATGTCTTTGTCAGTGGGCGAACGTACAAAATCAGCAAGGGATCAAATACTTATTTCCGCCACTTTATGTGTATTCATATGGACTGTGTGTCTGTGTGAACCACATGGAGACATGTAACAGATAACAAGGGCCAATACAAGTCTATGGGTCAGTGAAAAACATGTACAGCACATGGATGGCATCCGTGTGTCATCCGTGTGTCATCCGTGTGTCATCCGTGTGCCGTATGTGTTTAACATTGCAAAGTATAGGAGAAGCTTTGTAATTTCATTCTTTCTTTATTCACACTGGAAAAACACGGTTAACCACACTGATGGCGAAAATGGACACCCGGATGACATCCTGATGGAAAACACTGATGACACTTTCAGTTTACTTTTGTATTGGTTTTAAACCGACGTGTGAAGAAGGCCTTAAAAATGATGCTGTTCCCAAAAGTGCAGCAATAGACTAATGACAAATCCAAAATTACACATTACTGTCTGAGAGAGAGACTAATGTATTACTGTATTTCACTAGCAAATTGGAAAATAGCTTTTTCCTGCCAAATGGTCATTTTCTCAGGTCTCTGCAAGATACTCACGTGATATTAGAAGGCAAGGTAAAGTAATAAACTTATTGATCCAATGTAGTGCTTTATCATTTCCCATCTATAGACCCTCATCTCTTCCCTGTACACCGTGTTCCTTGTCCAATGGCTTGTGTAAGAAAGATACAGAGCAAAGATGCGGAGAAGAATGGGGACATAACAAGGTAATAAATCTCCTCATGAATAATCATTGTGACAATCCATTATTTATCATGTACAATGTCATGATGTGCATTGTACCGCAGAGCGTTATAATGTCACATATTCTACCGTATGTTACAGTTAATAGCACACAATTTGCTCATTGTTGACTTTATTGGCTTAACAAAATATATGTATACATTTTATTGAGAATTTAAATTAAAGCCATACATTTTTGGACTGTCTTACTGAAGTCTGTCTTCCTGGCCACTAGGTATCACTCATCAACAGGTGCAATAAACATATGGTACTGGTATGAATTAAGAGCAGGTCTGATACTATCGATACTATCCTCACCAACCCAAATAATAATTATTTTATAGCTTTCCCCAATAACGATTTGGCTTGGCAGCGGCTATTTAAAAAAATAAAATAGTAATGTTTTACCTGCTATTTATCTATTTCATTTATTTATTTTTCATAAGTTTCACTTATTGTACCTCACATAAGGTTATAAAAGACCTTTTAGGGGATTTCAATATTAAAATATTTTTTTTAAAACTGTTTTCCCCTGTAACTGGGGCTTTGAAATGATCCCCAGTTACAGTGGAAATGCAGCCAGCCTACTGACGACGTCCGGAGGCGGAAGCTCCGTTACTGTTTCCTATTACTGTATACACAGTGCTCGAGAAGACAGAGGCAGTAATAAACCGTCTGTGCTTTCTTTTTGAGCCTGGCTGTATCTGACAGCTGGCTTCATGTTCCCAGAACTACATGATTGCATGCGGCTGCTCTACTATGCAGTGATAGCTTAGTACAACACTGAAGTGTAGACCGTCTGATCGTTTATCATCTATGGGTGGTTCAGAAGTTGTTAAAATACACCAAAAAAAAGTGTAAAATGGTGCAAAATGGGTGATAAATTTTCACCACCTGTTTCAATGAGAATTTACGAGATTAAACATTAAAGAGGATGTCCAATAATAATATTTCTCATTTATCGAAAAGATTGGTGCTATTTGCGTTTGGCTAGGAGACACCCACCCATTTCGTGAAGTTACTGCGTCAACCACTCGTATAGACAGGGAATGGAGCAGAAGTTACACTTGCTCACTACTGTTTTATTCACACAGGGACTTTGGGACCCCCATTCTCAGGATTGGTCGATAAACCATAGCAGTCATGGAGCAAACCTTTGGATGAGTGATAAATATTGTTCAGCAAAAACAATTTAATTACTTAGACATATATATCTTTGTATTCTTAAAACACTAAAAAGGCAAAAAAAATGCTATAAAAGAGGTATTTAAAACAGCTTTTAAAGTCACCAAAATACCCCCAAACTTTTTGACGAAAAGAAGTTTAATTCTTCACGTTCTGATTCACATATGGTTCCATGGTTCCCTTACAGGAATTCTTTAAATCACCAGTGACATATCCCTTGGATTTTTCATCAATGTGTAATTACCAAGATCTGGCAATGGAAGCCCTACCACCGATCACGGTTCTAGGCTGCAATACCAGATACACTGCATGCTCACAGGCGTCACTTAGCTCTGCCGCCCCTTTGTTCTTGTGATTAGTCGGGTCCAACCCCTGGGGTACACTGTTAATATTTCAAAGAGCAGAATCTCTTTAATTCACTTGTCTAAGTTGTCTAAAAATAAACCTTAGATAATGTTTGCTAGGGAAAGCAAAAAATCCTTTTAAGATGTCATGTAGAAGAAAAAAATGTGTTCTTGAACTTTGCTGGAGACCAACCTGGATCCATGATGCACTAATAGTTTTATAAATATGAATAGCCTTTTATGTTGCTTTTAAATAAAAAAAAATGTAAAACTTTTTTAGAAGAAATGTGCTGCTTTTGGTAGAAAGCAACTTTGGTGGTAGACGGCTGCACATCTCCATAGCTCTTATAGCATGGAACGTTATGTGGCCATTACTGGCAGCGTGAGAGAGGATCCCATTTTCTGACACATATAATTCCTTATAATGTATACATTTTAATTAATTTATTTTAAAAGACCCACCCAGTGTGTAAGACCAGAATAATGTTGGCATAAACAAAAAAATTAAATATAAAAAATAATTTTAATAACGTAAAGGGTCCCTGGTTTAGCCCTAACTGATCACTACCTAGCTGGGGACGTTCATAGAAAAAATTACCGCACTCGATACTGGTATGATGAAAAAAAGGGTGTATGCCAATTTTATTCAATACAAAAATAATAGTTGCCACATTGGTAAAGGTAGACAATGAACCCGACATTTCGACCCTCCCGGGTCTTATTCATGGGGTTACTGGAAAAGCAAAGAAATCGTATAAATAACAGTTTGTCATATATACAAAGGAAACGGCATAGTTACACACATATGTACAAACTAAATCACCAACGGAAAAAAGCTGCGCCACCGTGTGCCTGTACTTGATAAAGTGCTCCGGGATGGGTAGCCACGTTTTACTACAACGAATAGTGGATTTGTGGCTAGCTATACGATCTTTCACATGCTGGGTTGTCTCACCTACGTATAAAAGGCCATCTAATAGTGGATTCTTTGTCGTACACTTTGTCTCGGTATATGTAGTAACATTGCCATCTTGTCACTGTGACAGGTTATGCCCTAAACTAAAGGGATCGCTTGCTCTTCCCCTACTACTGCCACCTATATGCATAGATATCAAAGGACTAGAGGTAAACTTTGTATAGTCTATAATCATGATTTTCGTATGGCAATTACGTTCCGCCGTTCCTAATTGTATGACCATCGTGATTTTTGGGTTGCTTTGTACATATCTTTGTTCTCTCCCTTTTTTTTCTCTTTTTTTCCATTGGTGATTTAGTTTGTATATATGTGTGTAACTATGCTGTATCCTCTGTATATATGACAAACTGTGCGGTAATTATTTCTATGATTGACTTGACCATATGGTCAGTTTACCAGCACCTCATTGTCCCTGACCTGAGTGCACACCATCTTTCTATTTAGCTGGGGAGGATGGCACCCTAGAGAGAACGATTGTTTGGCGCCCCAACTCAACGATGGTTACCCCTATCTCTCCTTAATAGTTCCTGTACTAAATAGGTGAGAAAACATATAGATTTAAAGATAAGAGATGAATTATAGATAAAATTATAATGCAGTGATAAGTTAGGGACAATCTTTTTGTAACCAGGAACATTTTTAAGCCCTCAGGTATACTCCAGATGATGTAAGGCTTATTTAAAATAAGTCCATAGATTCACTGTGTCCCTACGTCAGCAACTCCACAGGCACAATGTCTTTGTGGGGTGAAAAAAGTTCCATCCATGGGTAATAAGTAGTGATGAGAGAGTGTACACGTTGCTCGGGTTTTCCTGAGCACGCTCGAGTGACCTCAGAGTATTTGTGACCGCTCAGTGATTTAGTTTTCATCGCTGCAGCTGAATGATTTACAGCTACTAGCCAGCTTGATTACATGTGGGGATTCCCTAGCAACCAGGCAACCCCCACATGTACTCAGGATGGGTGGAAACTGTAAATCATTCAGCTGAGGAGATAAAAACTAAATCTCTGAACACTAACAAATACTCGGAGGTCACATCACATCATAGTACAATCAATACAAAGCCCAAGAGGAGGTGTAACCTAACATTAAAGATACAAATAAATTGACGTGTTTCCCCTCCCTTATGGTTCTTCAGGAGGCCCGATATATCCTGGCTATGCCAGAGATAGTAGGTGCTCCGATGAGGAAGCTTGCTTGCTTCTCTGGCTAGAGGCTACTCCATGGACGCAACTCAAGGGCCCAATGTAAGTCCCGATTCCTGTATAGAGTGAAAAAGCAAGAAGGGTGAAATTCCTTTGGGACCTGTTATATGGAGTAGCTAGCACCAAGTCTGTTCTCGGTAGCCTTTTTGTTAGTTGATGGCCTCAGTCAGACTTTACACCCTTTAATTTTCTATTTAATTTGAGCCATTATTTGAACTACTAAACCTTATCAGATTTTTTTAATATAATTTTTATTTTGTTTTGAGAGTGAAAAAAAATGTATATAGAGCTTACCCACAAAGCTCTCCACAGTTCTGCACCACCTTATATCTCCTCTCTCATCTCCGTCTATCGCCCTACACGTGCCCTCCGTTCTACAAATGACCTAAGACTAACATCCCCCGTAATCCGAACCTCACACCTCCGTCTCCAAGACTTCTCTCGTGCTGTGCCAGCTCTCTGGAATGCACTTCCCCAGACGATCAGACTGATACCTAGCCCCGACCTATTCAAGCGCGCTTTAAAAACCCATCTCTTTAAAAACCCATCTCTTCAAACAAGCCTACCAAATCAACTAGTTAGTTGTCCTGTTCCCTCCTTCCAAATATTAGCTACATGTGGATCTGCACCCTACTATTCATCTGTCTCCACACCCTCCATGCACATAACTGCACTTGATACTTGACTATTGCACTTAAACACACGGGCTGATGACCTAATCATGCAGCTTTATATGAAAATCCCTATTTATTATAATTGCAGGACCTGAAATAACAAGCACTCTTCACCTATTGTGTCCCCCCATTTCCTTGTAGATTGTAAGCTTGCGAGCAGGGACCTCACCCCTAATGTCACTGTTTAAATTGTCTTAACTTGTACTGAATTTATTGTCTGTACATGCCCCCGCTTATTGTAAAGTGCTTCGGAATTTGTTGGCGCTATATAAATAAAAATTATTATTATTATTATAATATAAGACACATTTAGAAAATCATCTGTCCATTGGGTATTGTTTCATATTTGTTCAGGAAAGGTAACAGTTTTAACAATAACAGCAAAAAAAAATGCCCCTTTAAATATACAAAGTAGTGTGGAAAGATTTTAGGCAAGTGAGGGAAAAAATGCAACAAAGTAAGAATGTTTTCAGAATCAGAAGTGTTAATAGTTTATTTTTAACAATAAAATGCAAAGTGTCTGAACAGAGGAGTAACTTAAAAAAAAAAATCAATATTAGGTGTGACCGCTTGAGATGAGCAGATCAGGGAATATTCTAATTTGCCTGTTCACTTGGTTTTTCTGGGCAATTCTATTTGATTGGCTACTCACCGCCAC
Source organism: Ranitomeya imitator (assembly GCF_032444005.1). NCBI lineage: Eukaryota > Metazoa > Chordata > Amphibia > Anura > Dendrobatidae > Ranitomeya > Ranitomeya imitator. The sequence continues at coordinate 48,791,674 of NC_091286.1, forward strand.
GCGTCTGGTCCGCGACACATCTTCTGATCCCTGCAGCTTGCGTTGAAATGCCCAGGCCTCTCATCCACATCTGGGACTTCCAGTTTTTATGAAATTAGGAGGGTACTGTGCAAACGTGCAGAAGGTCACAGTATCATGGGGATTCCAGTGCATGAGGAATCAGGATATGGGGTGAAGACTGCATGAGTAGCAGTAAGTAGCGGAGGGGCTGGAGAGGTAAGTGGTAAGGTGAGAGTACGGAGTTTTACCGTATATTTTTTCAACTCTTTTGATGGCCTTTTATGGTTCAGAAAAATGGCATCTAGTGCCTGCAATTTTGTTAAATCCACTTAGAATTAAAGCACAAAAAATCCACATTTTGGTGAATGTTGATTTTTGGAAAATTTGAGTAGAACTAGAATTCAAGTCCCCAAGAAATTATTCACTCATCTTTAATGATCAGCCTTTGCTCTCAAATAAGCATTAAATCATAAGTTCTTCTATGTACACTTACACACAGTTTTAGAAAGAACTTAGCAGGGAGGTTGATCCAAACATCTAGGAGAACTAATCACAGATCTTCTGTGGATGTCGCTTGTGCAAATCCTTCTGTCTCTATGTAATCCCACACAGACTCGATGATGATGAGATCAGGACTCTGTAGAGGCCATAGAATCGCTTCCAGGGCTCCTAGTTCTTCTATATGCTTAAGATGGCATTGGCTGGATGTTTGGGTCGTTGTCCTGCTACAGAATTCATTTGGAGCCAATCAGACTCTTCCTTGATGGTATTTAATGATGGATAAGTATCTTACTGAATTACTCAGCATTGAGGGCATCATTAATCCTGACCAAATTTCCAACTCTGTTTACTGAATTGCAGTCCTAAACTTGCAAGGTGCCTCCACCATGCTTCATTGCTGCCTGCAGACCCCCATTATTGTACTGCCCTCCAACCCTTCAGCAAACAAACTTCTTTCTGCTACAGCATACTATTTCACATTTCACTCATCAATCAAAGCACCTACTACCATTTCTCTGTACCCCAGTTCCTACGTTTTATGCTTAGCTGAATCGATAGACATTGTTTCCATGTCAAACGTCTGGGTTGTGCCTACAATATTTCCATGGAGACCATGTCTGGCCAGACTTCTTATAACAGTAGATGGGTGTAGCTTGGTCTCCTTGGTTGCTGTCAGTTCTGAGCTGATGGCACTGCTGAACATCTTCTGATTTTGTCTTTCACCTAATGTGCTAAGTTTCCTTGGTCGTCTACTACATCTACGGTTCTTTCCATTGTCCATTTATTTGTATCCTTGATTCTGACTGTTATGAACTGGTGATTCAGAACCACAATGGACCTGGTGGTTAAGAGCACACAAAATGACCTGATAGTTACTAATAACATAGGACGAGCTCTGAGACGTGGGAACTCTGCTGACCGCAATCCCTAATCCTATCACACCACACTAGAAGTAGCCGTGGAGCGCTCCTGACCAGACCTAGGCGCCTCGGCACAGCCTAAGAAACTAGCTAGTCCTGAAGATAGAAAAATAAGCCTACCTTGCCTCAGAGAAATTCCCCAAAGGAAAAGCCAGCCCCCACATATAATGACTGTGAGTAAAGATGAAAATACAAACACAGAGATGAAATAGATTTTAGCAAAGTGAGGCCCGACTTACTGAATAGACCGAGGATAGGAAAGATAGCTTTGCGGTCAGCACAAAAACCTACAAACAACCACGCAGAGGGCGCAAAAAGACCCTCCGCACCGACTAACGGTACTGAGGTGCTCCCTCTGCGTCCCAGAGCTTCCAGCAAGCAAGACAAACCAAAATAGCAAGCTGGACAGAAAAAATAGCAAACAAAAGAAACACAAGCAGAACTTAGCTTATGCAGGGAAGACAGGCCACAAGAACGATCCAGGAGAGAGCAAGACCAATACTGGAACATTGACTGGAGGCAAGGAGCAAAGAACTAGGTGGAGTTAAATAGAGCAGCACCTAACGACTTAACCTCGTCACCTGAGGAAGGAAACTTAGAAGCCGCAGCCCCACTCACATCCACCAGAGGAAGCCCATGGACAGAACCAGCCAAAGTACCACTCATGACCACAGGAGGGAGCTTGACCACAGAATTCACAACAGTACCCCCCCCCCCTTGAGGAGGGGTCACCGAACCCTCACCAGAGCCCCCAGGCCGACCAGGATGAGCCAAATGAAAGGCACGAACCAGATCGGCAGCATGAACATCAGAGGCAAAGACCCAGGAATTATCTTCCTGACCATAACCCTTCCACTTAACCAGGTACTGGAGTTTCCGTCTTGAAATACGAGAATCCAAAATCTTCTCCACCACATACTCCAACTCCCTCTCAACCAAAACCGGGGCAGGAGGATCAACGGATGGAACCACAGGTGCCACGTATCTCCGCAACAATGACCTATGGAATACATTATGGATGGAAAAAGAAGCTGGAAGGGTCAAACGAAACGACACAGGATTAAGAACCTCAGAAATCCTATACGGACCAATGAAACGAGGCTTAAACTTAGGAGAGGAAACCTTCATAGGAATATAACGAGACGACAACCAAATCCCCAACACGAAGTCGGGGACCCACACAGCGCCTGCGGTTAGTGAAACGTTGAGCCTTCTCCTGGGACAATGTCAAATTGTCCACTACATGAGTCCAAATCTGCTGCAACCTATCCACCACAGTATCCACACCAGGACAGTCCGAAGACTCAACCTGCCCTGAAGAGAAACGAGGATGGAAACCAGAATTGCAGAAAAACGGCGAAACCCAAGTAGCCGAGCTGGCCCGATTATTAAGGGCCAACTCAGCCAAAGGCAAAAAGGACACCCTATCATCCTGATCAGCAGAAACAAAGCATCTCAGATATGTTTCCAAGGTCTGATTGGTTCGTTCAGTTTGGCCATTTGTCTGAGGATGGAAAGCCGAGGAAAAAGACAAATCAATGCCCATCCTAGCACAAAAGGCTCGCCAAAACCTCGAAACAAACTGGGAACCTCTGTCAGAAACGATGTTCTCCGGAATGCCATGTAAATGAACCACATGCTGGAAAAACAATGGCACCAAATCAGAGGAGGAAGGCAATTTAGACAAGGGTACCAAATGGACCATCTTAGAGAAGCGATCACAAACCACCCAAATGACCAACATCTTTTGAGAGACAGGGAGATCCGAAATGAAATCCATAGAGATATGTATCCAGGGCCTCTTCGGGACCGGCAAGGGCAAAAGCAACCCACTGGCACGAGAACAGCAGGGCTTAGCCCGAGCACAAGTCCCACAGGACTGCACAAACGAAAGCACATCCCGCGACAGAGACGGCCACCAAAAGGATCTAGCCACCAGATCTCTGGTACCAAAGATTCCAGGATGACCAGCCAACACCGAACAATGAACCTCAGAGATAACTCTACTCGTCCATTTATCAGGGACAAACAGTTTCTCCGCTGGGCAACGGTCAGGTCTATTAGCCTGAAATTTTTGCAGCACCCGCCGCAAATCAGGGGAGATGGCAGACAAAATTACCCCCTCTTTGAGAATACCCGCCGGCTCAGGCAAACCCGGAGAGTCGGGCACAAAACTCCTAGACAGGGCATCCGCCTTCACATTCTTAGAGCCCGGAAGGTACGAAACCACAAAGTCAAAACGGGAACAAAACAGCGACCAACGAGCCTGTCTAGGATTCAACCGTTTGGCAGACTCAAGATAAGTCAAGTTCTTGTGATCAGTCAAGACCACCACGCGATGCTTAGCTCCTTCAAGCCAATGACGCCACTCCTCGAATGCCCACTTCATGGCCAGCAACTCTCGATTGCCAACATCATAATTACGCTCAGCAGGCGAAAAGTTCCTGGAAAAGAAGGCACATGGTTTCATCACCGAGCCATCAGAACTTCTTTGCGACAAAACAGCCCCTGCTCCAATCTCAGAAGCATCAACCTCGACCTGGAACGGGAGCGAAACATCTGGCTGGCACAACACAGGGGCAGAAGAAAAACGACGCTTCAACTCCTGAAAAGCTTCCACAGCAGCAGAAGACCAATTGACCACATCAGCACCCTTCTTGGTTAAATCAGTCAACGGTTTAGCAATACTAGAAAAATTATTGATGAAGCGATGATAAAAATTAGCAAAGCCCAGGAACTTTTGCAGACTCTTCAGAGATGTCGGCTGAGTCCAATCATAAATGGCCTGAACTTTAACAGGGTCCATCTCGATAGTAGAAGGGGAAAAAATGAAACCCAAAAATGAAACCTTCTGAACACCAAAGAGACACTTTGACCCCTTCACAAACAAAGAATTAGCACGCAGGACCTGGAACACCATTCTAACCTGCTTCACGTGAGACTCCCAATCATCCGAGAAGACCAAAATATCATCCAAGTATACAATCAGGAATTTATCCAGGTACTCTCGGAAGATGTCATGCATAAAGGACGGAAATACTGATGGAGCATTGGAAAGCCCGAATGGCATAACCAGGTACTCAAAATGGCCCTCGGGCGTATTAAATGCTGTTTTCCATTCATCGCCCTGTTTAATACGCACAAGATTATACGCACCCCGAAGATGTATCTTGGTGAACCAACTAGCCCCCTTAATCCGAGCAAACAAATCAGACAGCAGTGGCAAGGGGTAATGAAATTTGACTGTGATTTTATTAAGAAGGCGGTAATCAATACAAGGTCTCAACGAACCATCCTTCTTGGCCACAAAAAAGAACCCCGCTCCCAATGGCGACGACGACGGGCGAATATGACCCTTCTCCAAGGATTCCTTTACATAACTCCGCATAGCGGCGTGCTCAGGCACAGACAAATTAAACAGTCGACCTTTAGGAAATTTACTACCAGGAATCAAATCGATAGCACAATCGCAATCCCTATGCGGAGGTAGGGCACTGGATTTGGGCTCATCAAATACATCCTGGTAATCCGACAAGAACTCTGGGACCTCAGAAGGGGTGGATGATGAAATAGACAGAAATGGAACATCACCATGTACCCCCTGACAACCCCAGCTGGACACAGACATAGATTTCCAATCCAATACTGGGTTATGGACCTGTAGCCATGGCAACCCCAACACGACCACATCATGCAGATTATGCAACACCAAAAAGCGAATATCCTCCTGATGCGCAGGAGCCATGCACATGGTCAGTTGGGTCCAGTACTGAGGCTTATTCTTGGCCAAAGGCGTAGCATCAATTCCTCTCAATGGAATAGGATACTGCAAGGGCTCCAAGAAAAACCCACAGCGCCTAGCAAACTCCAAGTCCATCAAATTCAGGGCAGCGCCTGAATCCACAAATGCCATGAGAGAATAGGATGACAAAGAGCAGATCAAAGTAATGGATAAAAGAAATTTCGACTGTACCGTACCAATGGTGGCAGACCTAGCGAAACGCCTGGTGCGCTTAGGACAATCGGAGATAGCATGAGTTGAATCACCACAGTAAAAACACAGCCCATTCCGACGTCTGTGTTCTTGCCGTTCAGCTCTGGTCAAAGTCCTATCACATTGCATAGGCTCAGGTTCATGCTCAGATAATACCGCCAAATGGTGCACAGTTTTACGCTCACGTAAGCGTCGATCGATCTGAATGGCCAAAGACATAGACTCATTCAGACCAGCAGGCATAGGAAATCCCACCATGACATCCTTAAGGGCTTCAGAGAGACCCTTTCTGAAAATTGCTGCCAGAGCACATTCATTCCATTGAGTGAGCACAGACCACTTCCTAAACTTCTGACAATATATCTCTACCTCATCCTGACCCTGACACAGAGCCAGCAAGATTTTCTCTGCCTGATCCACTGAATTAGGTTCATCATAAAGCAATCCGAGCGCCAGAAAAAGCGCATCAATATCACATAATGCAGGATCTCCTGGCGCAAGGGAAAATGCCCAATCTTGAGGGTTGCCACGTAATAAAGAAATAATGATCTTTACTTGTTGAACTGGGTCACCAGAGGAGCGGGGTTTCAAAGCCAGAAACAGTTTACAATTATTTTTGAAACTCTGAATATTAGCTCTATCTCCAGAAAACAAATCAGGAATAGGAATTCTAGGTTCTAACATAGAATTCTGGACCACAAAGTCTTGAATATTTTGTACTCTTGCAGTGAGATGATCCACACAAGAAGACAGACCTTTAATGTCCATCACTACACGTGTGTCCTGAACCACCCAAATGTCTAGGGGAAAAGAAACACAAAACACAGTGCAGAGAAAAAAAAATGGTCTCAGAACTTCTCTTTTCCCTCTATTGAGAAGCATTAGTACTTTGGGCCTCCAGTACTGTTATGAACTGGTGATTCAAAACCACAATGGACCTGGTGGTTAAGAGCACACAAAATGACCTGATAGTTACTAATATCATAGGACGAGCTCTGAGACGTGGGAACTCTGCTGACCGCAATCCCTAATCCTATCACACCACACTAGAAGTAGCCGTGGATTGCTCCTGACCAGACCTAGGCGCCTCGGCACAGCCTAAGAAACTAGCTAGTCCTGAAGATAGAAAAATACGCCTACCTTGCCTCAAAGAAACCTGGGAAACACACATTCGCCTGAAGACTCGCTACACTCATCAGGAGGGCGTTAAACTAGAAGAAGAGGGGACGGGAAGAAAAACATTAGACTCGAACAAAGACGACCCAGGAAAACATACTCAGAAGGGAGGTAAGAACATTTCTAAAACAATCCACAGTGAGGAGATTGGAACAAAACAAAATCCTCTGAACTGCATGCTCGCAAACGCCAGAAGCCTGACAAACAAGATGGAAGAACTAGAAGCAGAAATATCTACAGGTAACTTTGACATAGTGGGAATAACCGAGACATGGTTAGATGAAAGCTATGACTGGGCAGTTAACTTACAGGGTTACAGTCTGTTTAGAAAGGATCGTAAAAATCGGAGAGGAGGAGGGGTTTGTCTCTATGTAAAGTCTTGTCTAAAGTCCACTTTAAGGGAGGATATTAGCGAAGGGAATGAGGATGTCGAGTCCATATGGGTTGAAATTCATGGAGGGAAAAATGGTAACAAAATTCTCATTGGGGTCTGTTACAAACCCCCAAATATAACAGAAACCATGGAAAGTCTACTTCTAAAGCAGATAGATGAAGCTGCAACCCATAATGAGGTCCTGGTTATGGGGGACTTTAACTACCCGGATATTAACTGGGAAACAGAAACCTGTGAAACCCATAAAGGCAACAGGTTTCTGCTAATAACCAAGAAAAATTATCTTTCACAATTGGTGCAGAATCCAACCAGAGGAGCAGCACTTTTAGACCTAATACTATCTAATAGACCTGACAGAATAACAAATCTGCAGGTGGTTGGGCATTTAGGAAATAGCGACCACAATATTGTGCAGTTTCACCTGTCTTTCACTAGGGGGACTTGTCAGGGAGTCACAAAAACATTGAACTTTAGGAAGGCAAAGTTTGAACAGCTTAGAGATGCCCTTAATCTGGTAGACTGGGACAATATCCTCAGAAATGAGAATACAGATAATAAATGGGAAATGTTTAAGAACATCCTAAATAGGCAGTGTAAGCGGTTTATACCTTGTGGGAATAAAAGGACTAGAAATAGGAAAAACCCAATGTGGCTAAACAAAGAAGTAAGACAGGCAATTAACAATAAAAAGAAAGCATTTGCACTACTAAAGCAGGATGGCACCATTGAAGCTCTAAAAAACTATAGGGAGAAAAATACTTTATCTAAAAAACTAATTAAAGCTGCCAAAAAGGAAACAGAGAAGCACATTGCTAAGGAGAGTAAAACTAATCCCAAACTGTTCTTCAACTATATCAATAGTAAAAGAATAAAAACTGAAAATGTAGGCCCCTTAAAAAATAGTGAGGAAAGAATGGTTGTAGATGACGAGGAAAAAGCTAACATATTAAACACCTTCTTCTCCACGGTATTCACGGTGGAAAATGAAATGCTAGGTGAAATCCCAAGAAACAATGAAAACCCTATATTAAGAGTCACCAATCTAACCCAAGAAGAGGTGCGAAACCGGCTAAATAAGATTAAAATAGATAAATCTCCGGGTCCGGATGGCATACACCCACGAGTACTAAGAGAACTAAGTAATGTAATAGATAAACCATTATTTCTTATTTTTAGGGACTCTATAGCGACAGGGTCTGTTCCGCAGGACTGGCGCATAGCAAATGTGGTGCCAATATTCAAAAAGGGCTCTAAAAGTGAACCTGGAAATTATAGGCCAGTAAGTCTAACCTCTATTGTTGGTAAAATATTTGAAGGGTTTCTGAGGGATGTTATTCTGGATTATCTCAATGAGAATAACTGTTTAACTCCATATCAGCATGGGTTTATGAGAAATCGCTCCTGTCAAACCAATCTAATCAGTTTTTATGAAGAGGTAAGCTATAGGCTGGACCACGGTGAGTCATTGGACGTGGTATATCTCGATTTTTCCAAAGAGTTTGATACCGTGCCGCACAAGAGGTTGGTACACAAAATGAGAATGCTTGGTCTGGGGGAAAATGTGTGTAAATGGGTTAGTAACTGGCTTAGTGATAGAAAGCAGAGGGTGGTTATAAATGGTATAGTCTCTAACTGGGTCGCTGTGACCAGTGGGGTACCGCAGGGGTCAGTATTGGGACCTGTTCTCTTCAACATATTCATTAATGATCTGGTAGAAGGTTTACACAGTAAAATATCGATATTTGCAGATGATACAAAACTATGTAAAGCAGTTAATACAAGAGAAGATAGTATTCTGCTACAGATGGATCTGGATAAGTTGGAAACTTGGGCTGAAAGGTGGCAGATGAGGTTTAACAATGATAAATGTAAGGTTATACACATGGGAAGAGGGAATCAATATCACCATTACACACTGAACGGGAAACCACTGGGTAAATCTGACAGGGAGAAGGACTTGGGGATCCTAGTTAATGATAAACTTACCTGGAGCAGCCAGTGCCAGGCAGCAGCTGCCAAGGCAAACAGGATCATGGGGTGCATTAAAAGAGGTCTGGATACACATGATGAGAGCATTATACTGCCTCTGTACAAATCCCTAGTTAGACCGCACATGGAGTACTGTGTCCAGTTTTGGGCACCGGTGCTCAGGAAGGATATAATGGAACTAGAGAGAGTACAAAGGAGGGCAACAAAATTAATAAAGGGGATGGGAGAACTACAATACCCAGATAGATTAGCGAAATTAGGATTATTTAGTCTAGAAAAAAGACGACTGAGGGGCGATCTAATAACCATGTATAAGTATATAAGGGGACAATACAAATATCTCGCTGAGGATCTGTTTATACCAAGGAAGGTGACGGGCACAAGGGGGCATTCTTTGCGTCTGGAGGAGAGAAGGTTTTTCCACCAACATAGAAGAGGATTCTTTACTGTTAGGGCAGTGAGAATCTGGAATTGCTTGCCTGAGGAGGTGGTGATGGCGAACTCAGTCGAGGGGTTCAAGAGAGGCCTGGATGTCTTCCTGGAGCAGAACAATATTGTATCATACAATTATTAGGTTCTGTAGAAGGACGTAGATCTGGGTATTTATTATAATGGAATATAGGCTGAACTGGATGGACAAATGTCTTTTTTCGGCCTTACTAACTATGTTACTATGTTACTATGTTAAATTCCCCAAAGGAAAAGGCAGCCCCCCACATATAATGACTGTGAGTAAAGATGAAAATACAAACACAGAGATGAAATAGATTTTAGCAAAGTGAGGCCCGACTTACTGAATAGACCGAGGATAGGAAAGATAGCTTTGCGGTCAGCACAAAAACCTACAAACAACCATGCAGAGGGCGCAAAAAGACCCTCCGCACCGACTAACGGTACGGAGGTGCTCCCTCTGCGTCCCAGAGCTTCCAGCAAGCAAGACAAACCAAAATAGCAAGCTGGACAGAAAAAATAGCAAACAAAAGAAACACAAGCAGAACTTAGCTTATGCAGGGAAGACAGGCCACAAGAACGATCCAGGAGAGAGCAAGACCAATACTGGAACATTGACTGGAGGCAAGGAGCAAAGAACTAGGTGGAGTTAAATAGAGCAGCACCTAACGACTTAACCTCGTCACCTGAGGAAGGAAACTCAGAAGCCGCAGCCCCACTCACATCCACCAGAGGAAGCCCATGGACAGAACCAGCCGAAGTACCACTCATGACCACAGGAGGGAGATTGACCACAGAATTCACAACATCTGACCAAGACAGGCAGATACTTATCCATCATAAAATAACATCAGGGAGACATCTGATTGACTCCAAATTTATTCAGCAGCAAGAAAACAACCCTAAACATACAGTGAATGACATTAAGATCTATCTTCAGTGTAAAGAAGAACAAGGACTCCTGGAAGTGATGATTTGCCCCACTGAGCCCTGATATCGACATCACCCAGTCTTTGTGGAATTATATGAAGATACAGAAGGATTTCCATAAATACCATCCATAGAAGATATGTGGTTAGTTCCTACGAGATGTTTGGATCAACCTCCCTGCCGAGTTCCTTCAAAAACTGTGTGTAAGTATTGTGATAGAGTCACTGGTACTGCATGTGATGGGAGATATGTGTCCCAGAGATTGCTTTCCTCCATGATCTCAAAACCCATAAGTTTCTTTTCAGCATGCTATGTGCTGAAGGAGTTAAGTGGCCATGTTATGGGTGGGTTTTTAGGTGAGTAGGTAAAGAGATGGGCGGGACGCCTAATCACCAGATCTCCACCTCAAGGGTGTGGCTGGGGAAAAAAATGTCCAGCCAGTTTTATTTCTTCTGTCTGTGTTATGTGGAGGGAAGGAAGTCTCCATACTGAAGCTCCTGTGAGAGCTACCATATGCGTTGTCCCAGAAGTACTGGGCAGGACTGTGTATGAATTGTTTATTTTCTTTTGAGCTAGACAGGCTGTTTTACTGTTAACCATTTTGGGGTTTTTGCTTATGATACAATAAACTACCCCGGGACTTTAACCCCACGTGTGCTTGTTTCTACCTCAAGGAGCAGCTACGTGAGCCGACCTTCCACAGTCCCCAAAAGAATTCATGCTTTGATGCTTTTTTTTACAGCAATGGGTCAGTCACACCAAGTATTGATTTGATTTAGATTCTCTTTTACCAATTCACTTTGCATTTTGTTAATTGATGCAAATAAAGTATTACAATTTCTATGAAACCATTCTTACTTTGTAATATCTTTTTCCCACACCTTCCTTAAACATTTGCAAAGTACTGTATATCGGCATCAAAACTAATGTTCAGAAAGCATGGGAAAATGTTTTCTTTCTACACTTTTTCAGCTCCAGACCATGCGTTATATCACATAATGCTTATAACCGAATTTTTTTTTTAGTATCCTGTCAACTGAAGAAGTATCAAAATGAAATATCAAGATGAGCTAATCCAAATAATAGAATCAGTTATACTACTGGAGATAAACTCAGCCTGTAAATCCGGCAATAGAACATGCTTGCTTTGACAGCATTCATTCAAGTGAATTTACCTCTGATGGGCATGTGGTAATGTCTGGTGGAGTGGAAGCGTTACACACAATTTCATGTAATGAGACATGAATGAGATGTGTGATTTGCATTGAGACTTGTAGACAATTCAGACTAGGAGGAAACCCTACTCCGTGAATCGATATTCCTTTATTGAAATTCCTTGCCATGTATCCAAAGTCAGACGTACAATAGAGATGGTCCACATGACTGATTCGTGGGGCCATTGGAAAATGCAGGAACAGCCCTAACTGATTGTTAGTAAGGAAGAGGGTCCCAAGTGTGATCTTTGATATTGGAGGCCTGACTTCTATACCTGCCAATATATCATTCTGTCCAAACAGCTGATCCATGAAATCTACAAATATTTTGTAACTATATTATTTCACTAAGGATAAAAAAAATCATTCCGTTTCTACCACAGCAAGCAGGAGATCATTTCCAATAAGAAATTAATAACACAACTGTAGTAGACCATTCCGATGGTCAGAGGGGAGAGTTTGTAAAGCCTCATTCAGTCAATGGATGTTCTCGTACCATTTTTGCTTTTCACGGATAGCACTAATGTGATAGTCTATGGGGCCATTCATATGTCTGCGATTTTTCGCAGACACGTGTCCGATTTCGATCCAGAGTGTCGGATCAAAATCGGCAATGCCAGTCAATGACATCCGAGTGCGGTCTGATTTTCATAGACTGACATATAGGAGAAGGCGGACAAAACCTGATGACCCTCAGACCACACTGTGCTCAAATACACAAGTCTATTCTTCTTGTACATGAGAAAAACTGACGTCTGAATGAGGCCCAATTCTTTTGTCTGTTTTTTTTTAGCTGTCCTCACCTGATTTATGACCACAAACCACATAAAAAAAATAAATAAATGTGCAGGAAAAAAAGGAGAATATGAAAGCCAAACGGTGCAAACTTTTTAATGAAACACAGTTGAAAAATTAATTTTTATTTCAAAATACTTGCATTTAAATTAGAACAATGAGGAGCTGTGCATTAATATCATGTGGTAGAACTAAGTACTCCCTATCTAATATGCTCTCTTCAGAGGGGCAACAATCTATTTTATTGTTTGTACATGTCCCCGCTTAATTGTAAAGTGCTGCGGAATATGTTGGCGCTATATAAATAAAAATTATTATTATTATTATATGTATGACTACTTCAAACCAATGATAATGCATATGGTTGCATATTTATATGGTTGTAGTTAATGGCATGGGATTGCTAAACTGACATGAAAATGCACATACAGGGCCTGATGCATCGAGACCTGCTTTGTTCAGGCCATTCTTGAGAAGATGTGCTGGAGTCAGACTCTCCAATTCAGGAGCATTAGATGAGCTACTTACACCTCTGTGTCCTCCTCGCCACAAATCCTACTCTAGTCCCATTCAGCCACAAGTCTGCCTTTTATGTTCAGAGCTGGGAGAAATTGGCATGAGAGCGCCAAAAGTCTGATTTGCGCCTAAATTTTGCGTCTTTTCAAAGTTTTTATGCCAATATTTGTAAAAGCTTAGATCCATCAGCCCATAATATTATTATGTACCAACATGTGATTTCTCCTCGTGCCCATGTTTTCCAGCTTCAACAGGGCACCAGCTAGCTGGCCTTCATTAAAGGTTCTATTAAAAAAAAAAATTAAATACCCTATTCGAGATTAATGCCTCTCCCCATTGTGCATGGACATGTTATCAATTCAATTGTCACCATGTAATACTTCTTTTTCCCTGTGGTGGCGCTGCAGGGGAATTGAACACTCTAACATGAGAATCAATAACAATAACCAGATGTTGTAACTAATGGTTATTACCTGATGAATAGAGATGAGCGAACCTGAACTTAAAAGTTTACCGTCTGTATCGGACAGTTAGTGTCTGGTGCAAAATGCCGAACACGGACTGGTACCCGAGCTGAACTTTGGAATAAAGTTCGGATCAGGTAACAGAACTCAAACTTCCATGGGTCCGCTCATCCCTACTGATGACATCACAGATGTTTGAGAACAACTAAAGAGATTGATGTGAGTATTGCTGGATAGTGATGAGCAGACCCGTGGAAGCTTGCGTTCGACCGAACTTTAGTCGAAAGTTCACTTTGGATACCCGAACTTGAACCTCAACGCGAACCCCATAGAAATCAATGAGGACCTGAACTTTGGAGCTGGAAAATCAATCTTTCTCTCCTCTCCGAACTCCCAAATTGTAAACCGGACTCCCAGTAGGAGTATGTGTTTGGAGTTCAGCACTGGACACTAGCGGTCCAGTACAAGCCCCAAACTCTAAAGTTCGCATTTGCTCATCTCTACTGCTGGATATGTTGCTAGATCTGTGTGCAAAGCATCAGGGTTAGTAAGTTCTATAGAATACAGAATACAGCAAAGTAGTTTCCATGTAACCACAGGCTATGCTGCAGATCCATTATACCAATGTTATCTAATTTTCAAAGATTTTTCAGATTTCTATCGCGGCTGCAAATCCAATAGCATAACCAACTGCGCAGAAGATCGAACGGAGAAGGATGGTTGAGTGGCGGCTCCATCAGGTCTACCTAGCAGAAGGCAGTCCGCTATTGAACTGCTGGACATCAGCCATCAATCTGCTTGGTATGAATAAAAAATGAATGAGTTCTCCAGCAGAGTGGAGGAGGAAAAATGGTAATGCAATGTGTGAGCGTCAACAACCAAATCAAAGGCTTCCATTATACCAAAAAAACACTTTGTCAAGTGGGAAGTTAAAGGAATTGTCGTAATGAGATTGTCTCATCTACTTAAATGGAAAATATTGCAAAAAAGCTTGTAAAAATAAGCAAATTACCTCTCACTGAAATGTTTTCTGTTTGAGCAGAGAGAATATTTAATTCTACAGTATACTGCTCCATCTCTGGGATGGCCGGTCTCGAAGGCAAAGAACACAGTTGTCTTGCTAGAGCTGCTCTGAAGCAGGATGCGTGTCCCTGCGCTCTTCCAATGCTGCGGTGGCAATGCTGCCTGTGCTAGCAGCATGGGAGAGCGCACAGTAATGACTGGCAGCATAACCATGCTGCTGGTACAAACTAACAGACAGCAAAAATGCCCCTCAGCCGTCAAGCTGGAAGCCGGGAGGCTGGGGAGCAGAACACTTCTGAAGACATCTTTAAGTGGACAATCCCTTCTAGAAAGAAGAATCTCTGGGCGATTAGCTGCAGGTAAAATCTAGTATGACTGATTTTCTACCCATTTAAATGCATGGGTCACTATTTATCACTCCAGCTCATAAGGAGGTCTTGAGTAGGGGATGTATAATGTCTATAAGACCTAAGACACTATCAATATATGCAAAGTTGATAGACTTAAAGAAGCACTCCTCCTCCTCCCATCAAAGTTTTCATCTTCTTGATATATTGCAGTCTTCATATTATATAGCTATGTGTAATTACAATTGCTCATTTTGCCTTTCTACCAGTAAATTGTTCTCTTTTCTCTGCTCTATGTAGAAACAGGAAGTCTCCTTTTCTTGCATAAATCATTTCCGTCTTCAACTCCTGACCCAGCTGTGATGACTCATACAGGGAAAATTGACCTCCTGTTTCTATATAGAGCTTAGAAGGATTCAGCTAGTCCGTTTTTAATCAGGTAGTGTCATAGACCTGATGGAAAAGAGAAGAATTAGCTGGGTAGAAAGGCAAAATGAGCAATTGTAAGTACACAGTGCTATATAATGTGATGACTGCAATGTATTAATAATAAAAATTTTAATAGGGGTTTTTCTTTAAGGATCAACCACAATGTCATTGGAACCCTTGCCTTTAAGGATTAAACTCAATGTCATTGGAACCCTTGTCCAAATGTCCGATGAGACTTGTCGGACGTAATAGACTTATGATGGGAATGCCTCTGATCTCTTCAAGGATAACAGGTGACCATTGGATGGACACCCTTTCATTTTATTGGTGCAATGCATCATTTTAGGCAAGAAAATCAGCATTTTCACTGCAATTTCCCGTATAAAATCCCAGTCCAGCCAACCCCTGTAATGATGTATGGGTGCTATTATCAATAAAAGAGGTGTAGATAGACCCAATGAACATATAATCAGGGCAGTATTGTGCAGCATTAGTTTGCAATGTGTTGTAAAGACTTAAGTTAGCAATGATACCACAAGGCATTTGAGGGCACATTTTCCCGTACATCCCATTTTTCTCCTCCTGTGAAATGAATCACTGTGTTTTCTGGCTTCTGTCTGTACATGAATCATAATAATCTTATTATCTGGACTGCAAGAACATAAGGACATTCATAACTGATCCTGTGCATTAGTAAGATATTTCACATGGCTTTACCTACAGCAGATCCATGTCCTCGGTACAAGGACATATTACAGCGCTGGTGATATGGATCGGTGTTGTGTCCTGCGGAAGTCACTTGCAAAAACTGAGGCAAGCATAATGTCTGACCCTTACCAATTCCTATATATATAGAGAGATAATAGAAGGGAAGGTTCACCCATGGGCCTGAAAGCAGCGTTGGAGAATTCTTTACAAATCTAATATTGTCATATTGCTGACTGGTTTATACGCGAGCCACTACAATTTCAGAAAGTTCGCAGCCACACATTCAATATATCGGCAAAAATGAAGTGTTTTATGTCCTATGTACAGTATATAATTGTAAGACCAGCCTCCCCATTATCCAGACCGGATTTCTAACAACTAATTTTATTTCCATCAAGTACAATATTCGAGATTAACACTCCGAAGTAAAACAATTCTATGAGGTTATGTATGACTATTAATGTTCCAGCCAAGTAAATATATAAATGCAAATATATATATATAAATAAATCAAACCCTGTTGCTAATTATACATAATGCCCATTTTACAAGCAGCAGCAAATCTGTGGCTGAGCTGGTTGTTCAAATGCTGCACACAAGGTCTTGCACAATAGAAAACCTATATGGAGCCTACAGAGGGCGCCCTTCCATTTTGTTGTTCACGTCAGTTGCCATGACAACATACATTAAAACATGCTAGCGTGTGCAACATGCAGTATTTTTGCTGAATTGGAACTTTTAATATGATGCACCAATTGATGAAATATATGGACATACTTAAAAGTATTAGAAGTATCTATCTATCTGCAGAGAAAAATAATGGATATGAGATAAACAGATAGATAGATAAATAGAGATAGATAATAGATAGATATTAGATATATATTAGATAGATAGATGATAGATAGATAGATAGATAGATAGATAGATAGATAGATAGATGATAGATAGACAGATATATACATAGATAGATAATAGATAGATAGATAGATAGATAGATAGATAGATAGATAGATAGATAGATAGATGATAGATAGATAGATAGATAGATAGATAGATAGATGATAGATAATAGATAGATAGATAGATAATAGATAGATAGATAATAGATAGATAGATATTAGATAGATGATAGATAGATAATAGATAGATAGATGATAGATAGATGATAGATCGATAGATAATAGATAGATAGATATTAGATACAAGATAGATAGATAATAGATAGATAGATAGATGGATAATAGATGATAGATAGATAGATAAAAAATATATAGAGAGAGATAATAGATAGATAATAGATAGATAATAGACAAAAAGATGGATAGGTAGATATTAGATAGATAGATAGATAGATAATAGATAGATGATAGATAGATAATAGATAGATGATAGATAGATGATAGATCGATAGATAATAGATCGATAGATAATAGATAGATAGATAATAGATAGATAATAGATACATATATAGATAATAGATAGATAATAGATAGATGGATAGATAATAGATAGAGGATAGATAGATAATAGATAGATAGATAGATAGATAGATAGATAATAGATAGAAGATAGATAGATGATAGATAGATAGATAGATAGATAGATAGATAGATAGATAGATAGATAATGGATAGATAATGGATAGATAATAGATAGATAATAGATACATAGATAATGGATAGATGATAGACAGATACTCTCCTTATAATGGATTTCTTACGATCTATAGTCACACTCGTGCTTGCACCATGCCATTCTAATCATATATTGACATGAAGGGTGAAATCTTACCTATAGTTGAGACTACTGTTCCTACAAAGTACAAAGCCCCAGTGAAGTCCCACCTTGGTCTGAGGGCGTCTGCCCTGATCCCTGCTGCCATTGCTGCTTCATAATCTCGGAGGAATGCCCGCAGCTCTAGGAGGCTGATGTTAAAGGACTCACTGAAGTTCTTCAGGATCCTGTCCCAGCGGTTATGAGCTTTGGTTTCGGATGGACTCTCTATGGTGGAGAAGATAGTGGCTCCTGCTATCAGATAAAGTACAATGAAAATGGCTAAGAGAAGGAATCTCCCGTTGTCTTCATTCAGGGGCAATAAGCAACAGCAGCTTTTAGTTCTCCTGCCAGACATCATCCAAATGTCAGCACCACTGGGCAGCTGGACAGCAACCAACACCACATCGGACAGAGAGGCATTTGACCGCTCTTCATAAGGAGACCATCCACAAAGTGCAATTCACCTGTTATTCTGCAAGTTCAGGGGAGCAGATGGAGGACTGTAACTCTTCCTAATGTCTCATTTGACATTGTGTCTGTTTGTTTGGGTGACATTGAGAAATCAGGTTCCAGTATAAAGCCCTTTGGGGTCTTCAGCCTGTGGTTTCTTTGAGGGTATGTCTGCACATGGCATCTCAAGGTGCAATGTCGCATGTGAAAGCTTCCTTTGCCCACTGACCATGCATATAGCTTTATGGCACTTGGTAATAATGTTGCATACTCTAATGATACTGCTAATAGTATATAGCTCCGTCCTGGCAAATATAACAGTTACTGGTTACAAATCCAGACGCCTCCAATGTATAGAATTTCATCCAGCCCATGACCTTCAGTGCAAATCCTTATGATTTCCCTTGGAAATTTGTATCCATGATTGTTGATCCATTTGTAATGGTGGTGGAGGTGGTGGTGGGGGTTTAGATATGGCAAACCCCATCCATTGCATGTATCTTCACTACAGCCCACCCCCTGTGACCTCTGCAGATATAAAGTATATGGTTTCCTCTTGCCGGACCTTGAATCACAAATAATAATGTAGCAGGTAAACTTCTGTACTGTGACATGGCAAAGACAAGGCGTGACAAACTTTGACATCCTTTCCAACAGTTATTCACTACTTTCTCATATAGGGTGAATATAAGAATAATGCCAAAAATATACATCACATCACAATAGAAAAAAAAGCAACAATAAGATCCATTGTAAGGCAAATCAATAAATCTATTCTTCTATAGTGAAAAGACACAATGTAAGAACAATAGTATAAACACTTAGCTAGAACTCTGTCCTATTGGCCTTTTATTAGGTAAAGTCACCGGTACAAGCACATACCTGGAGCCTTGGGCGATCTATCTGAGCAGATTCCTTGCTGCAGCCATAGAATATATTGTATCAATAGAGGGGAATAAATTAAGGCGTTTTCTCTTATTTGAAGAAATACTTGTGTCTTCCTGCAGACAGAGCTGTGTTTTCTGCCATTTGTCTGCTGTGGGTTGCATAATCAGCTGAGGCTAGTGGAGTTTGCTGGGCAGTTTGCAGGCTGCTGGTCTCACTCACTTCAGCACCTTGGAGAGTGCAGTGTGCTACTGAGGAGGACAGCACTGGGAGGAGGCAGGGGCTGCTGCAGGCTGTGGCATCCCTGGGTCTATGGCATCCCTGGATCTATGGCATCCCTGGGTCTATGGCATCCCTGGATCTATGGCATCCGTGGATCTATGGCATCCCTGGGTCTATGGCATCCCTGGATCTATGGCATCCCTGGGTCTATGGCATCCCTGGATCTATGGCATCCCTGGATCTATGGCATCCCTGGATCTATGGCATCCCTGGGTCTATGGCATCCCTGGATCTATGGCATCCCTGGATCTATGGCATCCCTGGATCTATGGCATCCCTGGGTCTATGGCATCCCTGGATCTATGGCATCCCTGGATCTATGGCATCCCTGGGTCTATGGCATCCCTGGATCTATGGCATCCCTGGGTCTATGGCATCCCTGGATCTATGGCATCCCTGGATCTATGGCATCCCTGGGTCCTGCTCCTCTGCTGCACACAGCACTCTGGTGCAATTCTAGGGCTGCACTTCTCCTTCTGGAAGCAGGATACGAATACATGAGGATACAACAAGGAGAGGAGGATGGGATGTTTTTATTTTATGTTTTACTACACCTGAAGGGGGAAGAAATACATGAACTGAGCTGATACAAACATATACTGAGCATATTTGTGCTATAGACCCACGTAGCAGAATGTACACATACAGTCATGGCCAAAAGTATTGACACCCCTGCAATTCTGTCAGATAATACTCAGTTTCTTCCTGAAAATGATTGCAAACACAAATTATTTGGTATTATTATCTTCATTTAATTTGTCTTAAATGAAAAAACACAAAAGAGAATGAAGCAAAAAGCAAAACATTGATCATTTCACACAAAACTCCACAACCTTTAGCCAAAATAACTGCGACCAACCGCTTCTGGTAACCATCAATGAGTTTCCCACAATGCTCTGCTGGAATTTTAGACCATTCTTCTTTGGCAAACTGCTCCAGGTCCCTGATATTTGAAGGGTGCCTTCTCCAAACTGCCATTTTTAGATCTCTCCACAGGTGTTCTATGGGATTCAGGTCTGGACTCATTGCTGGCCACCTTAGAAGTCTCGAGTGCTTTCTCTCAAACCATTTTTTAGTGCTTTTTGAAGTGTGTCTTGGGTCATTGTCCTGCTGGAAGACCCATGACCTCTGAGGGAGACCCAGCTTTCTCACACTGGGCCCTACATTATGCTGTAAAATTTGTTGGTAGTCTTCAGACTTCATAATGCCATGCACACGGTCAAGCAGTCCAGTGCCAGAAGCAGCAAAGCAACCCCAAAACATCAGGGAACCTCCGCCATGTTTGACTGTAGGGACCGTGTTCTTTTCTTTGAATGCCTCTTTTTTTTCTCCTGTAAACTGTATGTTGATGCCTTTGCCCAAAAAGCTCTACTTTTGTCTCATCTGACCAGAGAACATTCTTCCAAAATGTTTTAGGCTTTTTCAGGTAAGTTTTGGCAAACTCCAGCCTGGCTTTTTTATGTCTCGGGGTAAGAAGTTGGGTCTTCCTGGGTCTCCTACCAGTCACTTTTCATTCAGACGCCGATGGATAGTACGGGTTGACACTTTGTACCCTCGGACTGCAGGACAGCTTGAACTTGTTTGGATTTTAGTCGAGGTTCTTTATCCAACAGCCGCACAATCTTGCGTTGAAATCTCTTGTCAATTTTTCTTTTCCGTCCACATCTAGGGAGGTTAGCCACAGTGCCATGGGCTTTAAACTTCTTGATGACACTGCGCACGGTAGACACAGGAACATTCAGGTCTTTGGAGATGGACTTGTAGCCTTGAGATTGCTCATGCTTCCTCACAATTTGGTTTCTCAAGTCCTCAGACAGTTCTTTGGTCTTCTTTCTTTTCTCCATGCTCAATGTGGTACACACAAGGACACAGGACAGAGGATGAGTCAACTTTAATCCATATCAACTGGCTGCAAGTGTGATTTAGTTATTGCCAACACCTGTTAGACGCCACAGGTGAGTTACAGGTGCTGTTAATTACACAAATTAGAGAAGCATCACATGATTTTTCGAACAGTGCCAATACTTTTGTCCACCCCCTTTTTTATGTTTGGTGTGGAATTATATCCAATTTGGCTTTAGGACAATTATTTTTGTGTTTTTTCATTTAAGATAAATTAAATGAAGATAATAATACCAAATAATTTGTGTTTGCAATCATTTTCAGGAAGAAACTGAGTATTATCTGACAGACTTCCAGGGGTGTCTATACTTTTGGCCATGACTGTAGAGATGCAGCAGCAGAGTTGCCAACCGTCCACAAAAATAGAACCCTTTTTTTATTTTGCCCTGGCCCTAAAAATAATGTATTTTTTGATTGGTGTTACATAAGTGAGTAAGATAAATAAAAAAAACCTGCACTCTATCTAATAATGAATATATAAAAGTAGGTGGCATTCAAAAAAGGGAATCTACTAAAGGGTTCTGAGGACTTCCAAAATGTTGCCTGTCGCACACATTTGATAGTTTCCCAGTAGGCTTCACCTATCCTTTACTCTAAAGCTGGTGCAGGGTCATTTTTCTGTTTGTAGAGATATACAGTATATTACAAATAGTATCTATCTAACTATGTATGTATCTATCTATAACTATGCATCTGTCTATCTTCTATCTATCTATCTCCTATCTATCTATCTATCTATCTATCTATCTATCTATCTATCCATCTATCTAATATCTATCCATCTATTATCTATCTATCTATCTATCTATCATTTATCATCTATCTATCTATCTATCATCTATCTATTATCTATCTATCTTTATATCTATCATCTATCTATCTATCGATCTATCTATCTATCTATCTATTATCTATCTATCTATCATCTATCTATCTATCTATTATCTATCTATCTATCTATCTATCTATCATCTATCTATCTATCTATCTATCTATCTATCTATTATCTATCTATCTATCTATCTATTATCTATCTATCTATTATCTATCTATCTATCTATCTATCTATCTATCTATCATCTATCTATCTATCTATCTATCTATCTATTATCTATCTATTATCTATCCATCTGCCATCTATCTATCTATCTATTATCTATCTATCTATCTATCTGTCTATCTATTATCTATCTATCATCTATCTATTATCTATCTATCTATCTTTATATCTATCATCTATCTATCTATCTATCTATCTATCTATCTATCTATCTATCTATCTATCTATCTATCTATTATCTATCTATTATCTATCCATCTGCCATCTATCTATCTATCTATTATCTATCTATCTATCTATCTATCATCTATCTATCTATCTATCTATCTATCTATTATCTATCTATCTATCTATTATCTATCTATCTATCTATCTATTATCTATCTATCTATCTATCTATCTATCTATTATCTATCAATCTACTATCTATCTATCTATCTATCTATCTATCTATCTATCTATCTATCTATCTATCTATCTATTATCTATCAATCTACTATCTATCTATCTATCTATCTATCTGTCTGTCTATTATCTATCTATCTATCTATCTATCTATTTATCTATCTATCTATCTATCTATTATCTATCCATCTATTATCTATCTATCTATCTATCTATCTATCTATTATCTATCAATCTACTATCTATCTATCTGTCTGTCTATCTATTATCTATCTATCAATCTACTATCTATCTATCTGTCTGTCTATCTATTATCTATCTATCATCTATCTATCATCTATCTATTATCTATCTATCTATTATCTATCTATCTATTATCTATCTATCTATTATCTATCTATCTATCTATCTATCTATCTATCTATCTATCTATCTATCTATCTATCTATCTATCTATCTATTATCTATCTATCTATCTATCTATCTATCTATCTATCTATCTATCTATCATCTATCTATTATCTATCTATCTATCTATCTATCTATCTATCTATCTATCTATCTATCTATCTATCTCTCTTTCTATCTAATGTCAATAGTATCTACCACCATCTATCTATATTTCTAATACATATCTGTCTAATATCGTTCTCCAGCTATCTCTTCTAGCCGATGTGTTATACATTGTATATAAATGTACGTCCAGAGATGGTCAGGGATCTATAACGTTGACATTATTTCATTACATGCACATAATCTTCCTGCAGACCTCTGCTCCATTCTGTAAAGTGTTGCAGTCGACGTTCCATAATATTTTGTCAGAATAATGTTCTGCTAAAGCTCCTTTAAATAGAAGAAATCATCAAGGACAGACTTCAGCCATACAATGACATTGATAGAGCACAGTCTGCAGTCTTTCCACAAAGCAAATTTTCCATGAAAGATTGTGTTTGATGTTTTATACAATGTTTAGATTATGATCAGTGCAAATAAATAGCAATGTAATATACTGGATCGTCGTTATTGTGATGGATCATTTGCAGGACTGTGGCACAATTGCACTCTCTGCTGTTGCCCCATGATTAGCCGTCCACTGCCATAATACCCCGGCCTGCCACCAGCAGACGTCTGTAGGCCACTGGTGAGTTCATCAGATGATGGCAAGGAGTTTCACATGTCCTGCATCACCGCGTGTCATCGTCAGATGCTCCTACTGATAAAATGAAGTGATAATTATAGAAACTATTATGCAATTGCTTTCTGACATATTTTGGGATCCAAAGAAGATTTTCCATTTAAAGAGGAGCTGTCATCTGCTGAAAAGTTGACAGTTTTTGCTCTTGTTTTATACCTTCACCGAGTATTCAATTACGGTATTTTTTTTTTATTTTTACATCCGCTATTTGGTTCCGTCGATATGGGCCTTTTTATTTAGTGCTAATTTTTATGGTCTTTAACAAGGGTGTGTATCTCATAGACTTATCTGGGGCGCCTCTATAGGACGCTCCTCATAATTACCGTGTGAGTCACGCCCCGCTGATAAAAGCCATAAAAATTAGCACTTGAACAAAAGGCCCATATCTCAGGAACCATATGATGGTGAGCGGGAAAAAAGTAAAAGAAAAAACTGGTCATGTTTGACCTGGTGACAGGTCCTATTTAAAGGGAACCTATCATGTAAAATAATTCTATTAATCTACAGATATGGGGTTAATCTGTAGGTTAATAGCGTTCTGACACCATGTGGCAGCGGCACTGAGAGAGTGCGGGAGAAAATGAACTTTATCCTCGGCAGTGTTCGGCGTTCAGTCAACGGGTGGCGTTGGGACGGTTTCCGTCAACACTCTAGTGCGTAGAGAGCGGCGGCTACGAATTAAAAGGTGTTGATTAGACGGTACCTGACCCAGCTAGAGTGGCCAAAGCTGTCTCCGACTATTCTTCCAAATGATTTAAAGGCTTTATTTCCACTTTATATAGTTGCCATATTTTGTTCCATAATTTTGCTACTTAATTTTTGCGCACTTTTTTGGCACATGTTGTACATTAGACTACGCATCTTTTGCCCCTATGTCACACACTTTTCAGAGAAACCATGCCCCTTACCAAACTGCTTAAAGGGAACCTGTCACCCCCAAAATCGAGTGTGAGCTAAGCCCACCAGCATCAGGTGCTTATCTACAACATTCTGTAATGCTGTAGATAAGCCCCCGATGTATCCTGAAAGAGGAGAAAAAGAGGTTAGATTATACCCACCCAGGGGCGGTCCCGGTCCGGTCCGATGGGTGTCACGGTCTGGTCCGCGGCCTCCCATCTTCATCAGATGATGTCCTCTTCTTGTATTCACGCTGCGGCTCTGGTGCAGGCGTACTTTGTCTGCCCTGTTGAGGGCAGAGCAAACTACTGCAGTGCGCAGGTGCCGGGCCTCTCTGACCTTTCCCGTCGCCTGTGCACTGGAGTACTTTGCTCTGCCCTCAACAGGGCTGATAAAGTACGCCTGCGCCGTAGCCGCAGAATGAAGACCAGAAGAGGATGTCATCCTATGAAAATCGGAGGCCCCGGACCGGACCGCGATGCCCACTAGATCGGACCGCCCACATGAGTATAATCTAACCTCTTTTTCTCATCTTTTAGGATACATCGGGGGCTTATCTACAGCATTACAGAATGCTGTAGATAAGCCCCTGATGCCGGTGGGCTTAGCTCACCCTCGATTTTGGGGGTGACAGGTTCCCTTTAAAGTGCCTACAACATAATAATATGTTGCATTCATTATAGACAGGTTTTGGGTGCAAATTGCATCAGAATTCGGGTGCATTTAGCTTGATAAACCTCTGCCATTGTTTTTGTCAAAGCCAAAGAATATTCTCAAGTGGCGAATACCTTGGATGAGTGCAGCCTGTGATGTAACTATGGCCACTTCTTTACATGTGAAAGCAGGATATTTTTAACATAGTAGATCTCTAGTATCTTGTGTATCTCTGTGGAAGATCTGTACTTCATCAAGGTTGCCTACCCGGCTATATACAATGATATATATTTATAGAGTATTTCTTATTGGCATATCTCCATTTATTAGATGTCATCAGGAAATTACCTATTGTTTAAAATAGAGTTTTTTTGTGACATGTATAGTATTTTCTTTTTATAATACTTTGGTTCATTTTTTAAATGTCACATTCTTTGTGTCTGAACCCCAGCTCCTCTGCAAAATGGGATGTACCTTAGGTGGACATAGGCTATAATGGTGCTGGCAGAGCAAGTTTGCACTCTGACGTGCATCAATTTGGGCATATATGGCTATTGGAGGTGGACACCCAGATGCAGTCTAGAACGTCTGGGTGTCCGCCTCCAGTAGGCACATACACCTGAAAATGATGCACGTCCGAGCGCATGCTCGCTCCGCCAGCACCATTCTAGTCTATGGCTACGTAGGCGAATAAATCCAAGTTTGAGTTTTGCAGGTGGTTTGAACACAAGCCCCGACAGGACTCATCAATGTGAAAACTTGTCAACGCCTTTTACACATCTGATAACCAAGTATTTCACATTGTGTCCAGGTACCTGTTCAGTGGCTGCGTCGGGGCTTATGTCTGAACACCCTGCAGGGATTCGGATGTTGGCCCCGACAAGGCCATAGACTATAACGGTGCTGGCAGAGCGTACATGCAACTAATGGAGGCGGACACTCAGACGTTTTAGGCTGCAAATTGGTGTCCGCCTCCACTAGACGTATACTCCCGAAAATTATACACGGCAGAGAGCACGTTCACTCTGCACCATTATGATCTAGGGCCTCATTGATGCAGACATCCGAAACCCTTTTTGCTGGAGGCTCGGACATAAGCCTTGATGGGGCCAATGAACAGGTGCCTGAACGCAATGAGAAAGCACCCATACTCATTAGATAGCTGAACGATACGAGTGGGGAAGAGTCGGGAGGCCTCCATATATACAAGACTGCAGGCTGATCCTGCCGATATCAGCGGGTTCTGCTGACTTTAGTCTGATGTGTATAAGAGTCTTACCTGTGTAACTGTCGTTTTAGCTACTGTGATAATTAGATTATAGTGTATATGTCTGACTCATTTTCTATTAATATTACAATCTAAAGCTCAGAATGGTGATATTTATATCCGCCTGTCTATCTCATCCATTTCTACGTGTAGGATTGTGTCTAACCGCTGTGCATATGTTGCGTGCAATAATCTGGAGCTCCCTTTATTAATCCCTGGCTTCCTCTCATAGTGAAGTTAAATGATAAAATTATGCCTGCCTGCATCTGCCGGCAGCTATGGACTATATAGCTCCCACTGCACTCGATGGCAGATGTATACAGCTGTAAATCTCCCGAAACGGCAGGAGCAGTAAAATGCTAGTTCCCATAGCAGTAGCATGGTCGGGGGAAGAGTATATGTTTGGTTCTATTATATTTCTTTAAAATAGATTAAGGTATTCTAAGTGAATACTTGATATGAGAAGATCTTTTGAAATTCATATTCGCTGCGAATAACTTCATGCGTATCTCAATACTGGAAAGCTTGTAATTAGGGATGAGCAGACCAGTGGAAGTTTGGGTTCGTCGGAACTTAAGTCCAAAGTTTGGTTCAGGTACCAGAACTTGACCCCGAACATGAACCCCATATAAGTCAGTGGGAAACCAAACTTTGGTGCTGTACAATGGTTGTAGTAAGGGCTAGGGGGCTGAAAAAGTAAAATGGGATAAGTGTAGGACAATTGCCCTGTAGACAAATGTGGATAAGGAAATTCCTTAAAATAACATAGAATAAAAAAATATAAAAAATAATAATCTTGAACCAGGAGGCGGAGGTCCAAGTGGAGGGGTGGAGCATTGCCTTGCATGTGTAGTTTACTGTATTTGTTAATAAATAAAAAAAAAATGAAAAAAAAACAACAACATACGGTCTCCCCTATTTTTGATAACCAGCCAAGTAAAGGAAGACAGCTGTGAACTGGTCTTATTATACTGGGAGAGGGTCAATATCCATGGACCTTCCAAGCCTATTATTATCAGACCACACACCTGTCTGTTTTGCCTTTGATGGTTATTAAAAATGAGGGGACGCAAATGATGTGGGGCCCCCATACTTTTAATATCAAGCTAAGGCAAAGCAGACAGCTGGTGGCTGATATTAATAAGCTAGCAAGGGCCATGTATATTTGCCACTTCCCAGCTTAATAACACCAGCCCTCAGCTGCCCCAGAAATGGAGCATCCTCTAGATGTGCCAATTCTGGAGCTTAGCCTTGGCTCCTCCCGATTGCCCTGGTGCTGTGGCAATTGGGATAATGGAATTATGAGGTTGATGTCAACTGTGTGAACTTCGCTGACATCAAGTCCACAGGTTAGTAATGGAGTCAGACACCCTCATTACTAACCCAGTAAGTAAAAAGAGAATAAAACATACAGGAAAAAAAATCTTTATTACAAAAAACACACAGAAAATGAAATTATAGACCAGAGGTGAGGAACCTTTTTCTACCAAGGGCCATTAGGATATTTATACCAACATTTGCGGGCCATACAATATTATCAATTTAAAGGGAATCTGTCATTAGGATCTACCCTCCTAAACTGTTTATATGGGCATTCAGGTCATAGAATGTTGATTAAAATGCTACCCTGATATCTGATATCTATAAAGTTTCCCACATAGATCATAGCATATAATGATGGATTACTGATTTTCATTACTTAGTGCACAGGCAGAATCAGCAACAGCATACAGTATATACGGTAGTAATAATAATCTTTATTTTTATATAGCGCTAACATATTCCGCAGCGCTTTACAGTTTTGCACGCATTATCATCACTGTCCGCGATGGGGCTCACAATCTAGAATCCCTATCCGTATGTCTTTGGAATGTGGGGGGAAACCGGAGAACCCGCAGGAAACCCAGGACACCAGCGCTGCAAGGCTGCAGTGTCCTGTGTAGTATTGAGCTGTGTAGATGTAAATCCAACTTTTGGGTGAAGTAAAAGACTTTTTAGAAAGCTCATCTCAAACTTTCTGTATGTTCCTCCGCTTGTATTCTCATTTGGCTCTTCGTTCCACCTTATCCTTCTTTCCAATAGATTATAATAGGTTGAGTAACCTGACGCCTCACTGAGCTGGCAGTCCCTTTTTTCTCTTGCAAAAAGGAGATAGAGATGAACTATGTTTTTTCTTTATAGTGAATGGTGAGTTCAGGAGGTGGGGGCTCATAAGAGGAGAATGAAACAAAATTCTCCAATAACATTAATGACTCATAATGGGGAGTTGATATGAAGACTCCTCCTTTATTATTTCATTACTACGTTATATATTAGAGTATTAAAATTATTATCTAAGCCAATTACTTTAACCTACAGTAACCACACTTTTTTTTAATCATATTTTTTTCTAATTATCTGTACTAAAAGTCCAGAATAAAGTGCATATCCAACTGTCCTGACCACAGACTAGCTATTTTTTATTTTAGCTAGATGCAGTAGTCTGCACTAGAGCCTAAAGGTACCGTCACACTAGACGATATCGCTAGCGATCCGTGACGTTGCAGCGTCCTCGCTAGCGATATCGTCCAGTGTGACAGGCAGCAGCGATCAGGCCCCTGCTGTGCTGTCGCTGGTCGGGGAAGAAAGTCCAGAACTTTATTTGGTCGCTGGACTCCCCGCAGACATCACTGAATCGGCGTGTGTGACACCGATTCAGCGATGTCTTCACTGGTAACCAGGGTAAACATCGGGTAACTAAGCGCAGGGCCGCGCTTAGTAACCCGATGTTTACCCTGGTTACCATCCTAAAAGTAAAAAAAAACAAACACTACATACTTACCTACCGCTGTCTGGCCCCGGCGCTCTGCTTCTCTGGTCTGGCTGTGAGCGCCGGGCAGCCGGAAAGCAGAGCGGTGACGTCACCGCGCTGCTTTCCGGCCGCTGTGCTCACAGCCAGACCAGAGAAGCAGAGCGCCGGGGACAGACAGCGGTAGGTAAGTATGTAGCGTTTGTTTTTTTTTTACTTTAACGATGGTAACCAGGGTAAACATCGGGTTACTAAGCGCGGCCCTGCGCTCAGTTACCCGATGTTTACCCTGGTTACCGGGGACCTCGGGATCGTTGGTCGCTGGAGAGCTGTCTGTGTGACAGCTCTCCAGCGATCAAACAGCGACGCTGCAGCGATCCGGATCGTTGTCGGTATCGCTGCAGCGTCGCTATGTGTGACGGGGCCTTAAGAGGCAGCCATAACTAGAAGAAAGTAATTCTAGATAGTATAGTGTGCAGCTCAGTGATCTCTGCCATGTGTTTGATGGTTTCATGGACTTGTGCCAGCTCTCTTGCCTGTCTTTAATATTGCAGAAGTTGCATATTTATATGCTATTCATACACTAATTGCTCTGAACAGAGTCAGTGCCAGATGTATTAAACCCACACGTATATCATTGCTTGTTAACAAATTACAATACTCCTTGATATTCTATACATCATCTCTTCAATCTGCGTTAATGGAATGAAACATCGCTAACACAAGACTTTACTTCCACATCCTTATTTAAAACACTTCATGGATTCTATGAATAAAATGAAAAGATTTAAAGATATCACATTGCATACTCTGCATTATGGAGATCTTAGATCTGATGAAGCTGATTTACCTACTATGAAAATCCAGGTCAGAATGTCTATATAATGACCGATGAAAAGTTAAACTCAATCTCTGCCCTCTTAGCCCCTCAATGTCCTGGCTCCGTGATGCTGATGAACCTCCATTCACCTAGCCTGATTGACATTTCCTCAGTGCCCCTCCTCCCTATTGCTGCGGCTGAGATCTCACCCTGCCCAGTACAAGCTGCAGCTGTCAGTCAGGCTGAGTGGGTGGGGGCGGATTGAATTTATTATATTTATTATATTCATCACCAATTTAATTATTCCGCTGGACTCATAAAATGATTAATTTAATATCAGGATTATACAGTCACTATAAAATGGATTTTTCTAAGTTAAAACACCAGTCTCATCAGGGGTAACCTATTTAATGATGTACATGGTTTGTAGAATAAAATCTGGTGATAGATCTGCTGTCAAATGGATTATTCACTATGTCCAGTAAAATGACTGATTGGTTTGTTTCATATTAACGTCTGTCCCTGTAGTGTAGGGACTGGCGCTTCTGCTAGATTGGAGTCTTTCCTACAGAGGCACACTACAGCTCATTTCCCAATCTCTGATGTTCCTGGCTCTGGGAGTCTTGGCATTGTTTTGCTTTTTATTGCATCTAATTCTATTAATTCAGCTATATCTTTGGTATTATCTATCTTTGCAAATTAGGCATTTTATGAATAGAATCACTCCCCCTGGTACACTGGTAATGGGAGCAATCCAAAAACATAGCAATTCGGCTACAAGGACAATCGATGCTCTGCTCTATTTTTGGATCGTGATCATCTATACTGGCAGGAGGAAAAATATCATGTCACTGTTTAAAGGCAAAATATCATCAATTCATTTTAGTTTTTCTTATTTAGGCATAGCCACGTACAACAAAACTTCTTTGTATAGAATTGGGGGACTAGGTGCTTTTTTATTTTTAGAACTTAAAGAAACACTCCGATCAGAGTGAATCTCTTGCAATTTGCAGTGTCACACAAATTCAAATATTTTGAGACTAAGTTTGTGGTTTGCAAAATAAAAACAGTTCCCCATCTCCATTTCTCACAATGCTGAAGCATCAAGAGTGAGATCATGTAATATTGTGTGGCTGTATGGGCTTTCCCATAATGCACTGCAGCCATAACATTTTACAGATTATCATACCTTGCACAGTGGTGGTCAGTACTTCGGCCATCACAGATCAGCATCTCCCAGTAATGCACAGTTTGAACAGCAGGGTTGTTTTAGATCTCCAGTGTCACTAGGAAAGTCTCTCTCTTATGGATTGTAAGAATTATGATCAGCAGGGTCTTCTCTCTCTCCATCTCTCTGTCCATATCTCTCTCCTGTAGAGTATAAGCTCTTATGGTCAGCAGGGTCCTCTCTCTCTCTCTCCTGTAGAGTGTAAGCTCTTATGGTCAGCAGGGTCCTCTCTCTCCTGTAGAGTGTAAGCTCTTATGGTCAGTGGGGTCCTCTCTCTCCTGTAGAGTGTAAGCTCTTATGGTCAGCGGGATCCTCTCTCTCCTGTAGAGTGTAAGCTCTTATGGTCAGCGGGGTCCTCTCTCTCCTGTAGAATGTAAGCTCTTATGGTCAGCAGGGTCCTCTCTCTCCTGTAGAGTGTAAGCTCTTATGGTCAGTGGGGTCCTCTCTCTCCTGTAGAGTGTAAGCTCTTATGGTCAGCAGGGTCCTCTCTCTCCTGTAGAGTGTAAGCTCTTATGGTCAGTGGGGTCCTCTCTCTCCTGTAGAGTGTAAGCTCTTATGGTCAGCAGGGTCCTCTCTCTCCTGTAGAGTGTAAGCTCTTATGGTCAGTGTGGTCCTCTCTCTCTCCTGTAGAGTGTAAGCTCTTATGGTCAGCGGGGTCCTCTCTCTGCTGTAGAGTGTAAGCTCTTATGGTCAGTGTGGTCCTCTCTCTCTCCTGTAGAGTGTAAGCTCTTATGGTCGGCGGGGTCCTCTCTCTCTCTCTCCTGTAGAGTGTAAGCTCTTATGGTCAGTGGGGTCCTCTCTCTCCTGTAGAGTGTAAGCTCTTATGGTCAGCGGGATCCTCTCTCTCCTGTAGAGTGTAAGCTCTTATGGTCAGCGGGGTCCTCTCTCTCCTGTAGAATGTAAGCTCTTATGGTCAGCAGGGTCCTCTCTCTCCTGTAGAGTGTAAGCTCTTATGGTCAGTGGGGTCCTCTCTCTCCTGTAGAGTGTAAGCTCTTATGGTCAGCAGGGTCCTCTCTCTCCTGTAGAGTGTAAGCTCTTATGGTCAGTGGGGTCCTCTCTCTCCTGTAGAGTGTAAGCTCTTATGGTCAGCGGGATCCTCTCTCTCCTGTAGAGTGTAAGCTCTTATGGTCAGCAGGGTCCTCTCTCTCCTGTAGAGTGTAAGCTCTTATGGTCAGTGGGGTCCTCTCTCTCCTGTAGAGTGTAAGCTCTTATGGTCAGCGGGATCCTCTCTCTCCTGTAGAGTGTAAGCTCTTATGGTCAGCGGGGTCCTCTCTCTCCTGTAGAATGTAAGCTCTTATGGTCAGCAGGGTCCTCTCTCTCCTGTAGAGTGTAAGCTCTTATGGTCAGTGGGGTCCTCTCTCTCCTGTAGAGTGTAAGCTCTTATGGTCAGCAGGGTCCTCTCTCTCCTGTAGAGTGTAAGCTCTTATGGTCAGTGGGGTCCTCTCTCTCCTGTAGAGTGTAAGCTCTTATGGTCAGCAGGGTCCTCTCTCTCCTGTAGAGTGTAAGCTCTTATGGTCAGTGTGGTCCTCTCTCTCTCCTGTAGAGTGTAAGCTCTTATGGTCAGCGGGGTCCTCTCTCTGCTGTAGAGTGTAAGCTCTTATGGTCAGTGGGGTCCTCTCTCTCCTGTAGAGTGTAAGCTCTTATGGTCGGCGGGGTCCTCTCTCTCTCTCTCCTGTAGAGTGTAAGCTCTTATGGTCAGTGGGGTTCTCTCTCTCTCCTGTAGAGTGTAAGCTCTTATGGTCAGCGGAGTTCTCTCTTCTGTAGAGTGTAAGCTCTCATAGTCAGTGGTGTCCTCACTGTCTCCTGTAGAGTGTAAGCTCTTATGGTCAGTGGGGTCCTCACTGTCTCCTGTAGAGTGTAAGCTCGTATGGTCAGTGAGGTTCTCTCTCTCTCCTGTAGAATGTAAGCTCTTATGGTCAGTGGAGTTCTCTCTCCTGTAGAGTGTAAGCTCTCATAGTCAGTGGGGTCCTCACTGTCTCCTGTAGAGTGTAAGCTCTTATGGTCAGTGGGGTCCTCACTGTCTATTGTAGAGTGTAAGCTCTTATGGTCAGTGGGGTCCTCACTGTCTCCTGTAGAGTGTAAGCTCTTATGGTCAGCGGAGTTCTCTCTTCTGTAGAGTGTTAGCTCTTATGGTCAGTGGTGTCCTCACTGTCTCCTGTAGAGTGTAAGCTCTTATGGTCAGTGGGGTCCTCACTGTCTCCTGTAGAGTGTAAGCTCTTATGGTCAGTGAGGTTCTCTCTCTCTCCTGTAGAATGTAAGCTCTTATGGTCAGTGGAGTTCTCTCTCCTGTAGAGTGTAAGCTCTCATAGTCAGTGGGGTCCTCACTGTCTCCTGTAGAGTGTAAGCTCTTATGGTCAGTGGGATCCTCACTGTCTATTGTAGAGTGTAAGCTCTTATAGTCAGTGGGGTCCTCACTGTCTCCTGTAGAGTGTAAGCTCTTATGGTCAGTGGGGTCCTCTCTCTCCTGTAGAGTGTAAGCACTTATGGTCAGTGGGGTCCTCTCTCTCCTGTAGAGTGTAAGCTCTTATGGTCAGTGGGGTCCTCACTGTCTATTGTAGAGTGTAAGCTCTTATGGTCAGTGGGGTCCTCTCTCTCTCCTGTAGAGTGTAAGCTCTTATGGTCAATGGGGTCCTCTCTCTCCTGTAGAGTGTAAGCACTTATGGTCAGTGTTGTCCTTTTCTCTCTCATGTAGAGTGTAAGATCTTATGGTCAGCGGGGTCCTCTCTCTCCATATCTCTCTCATTCTTCTGTAGAGTGTAAGCTCTTATGGTCAATGCGGTCCTCTCTCTCAAGTTCTTATAAACAACATGGTGCTCTCTCTCTCATGTAAAGTGTAAGCTCTTATGGTCAATGGGGTCCTCTCTCCTATAGAGTATAAGCTCTTATGGTCAGTGGGGTCCTCTCTCTCCATACCTCTCTCATTCCTGTAGAATGTGAGCTCTTCTTGTTAGAGGGGTTCTCTCTCTCCTGTAAAGTGTAAGCTTGTATGGTCAGTGGGGTCCTCTCTCTCTCTCCTGTAGAATGTAAGCTCTTATTGTTAGAGGGGTTCTCTATCTCCTGTAAAGTGTAAGCATGTATGGGCAGTGAGGGTCTTTCCCTCTCATCTGTCCAACTTGTATTTTCCAAGCAATTAAAAGCTTTACAGTATTGAGATTCACATGAGTTTATTCACTGCAAATCAAATTTTGGGGGGAAATTTGGAAAAACAGGAAATTCGAATATCAAATGATTCGCTCATCTCTAGTTAAAATGTTATATTCCTATATAAACATACAATACCTTCAAGGTCAATCCAACTTCTTCCTGGAAGCACTGATCAATCATCCATCGTTTATTGTAAACGAAGAAGAGGTTGGATTGAACTTGAAATGCATTGTACGTTTTTATTGGAATATCTTATATTTATTGGAGAAGGAACCTGGACTTAGTTTATTTATAGTGACTGCAGTTGTTGATAACCCCACTTGTTTTTTGGTGTATTAGAGGGAGTTGAAACAACAATCACATATATGCTACATTCCATAATCATTGCCACTATTAAGTTATCACACTGATGTGTAGCAATTACACAATGCAGCTCTACTCATTTATATGTTGTTATTACAGCATCATCTTCAATAAGGCAGAATGACAATCAAACACAACCTATATTAAGAAGTGGTGCTATTTATTGGGAAAGGGATTCTTATTCTAACCTAATTTAATATTCTACATAATTATGTCAAATTAAAATAGTCAACTTGACATGATGACCGGTCTCTTCATTTCTTGCTATGCATAAGGGAAAATTGATTTTAATAATCGATATTGAATTTGTAGTGATGTTAAATGTAACAGGTAAGAGAATAAATAATATTTTGATAGTGGCATCTCTTATTGTATGTACTGCTGTTTATCCTGGACGGTAGCAGCTGCATTATAAATGCAATCCATGGCTCTCCTCATACTATGACAATGCGTAGTTTTGTATAACAGACTGTCACTTGTGAACACAGCAGCTGCTACTAAACAGGTGTAGCACTTAAGCTCTATGACAGTTGTGGCTTTCTATTATGTGAATATAAATTTATTTTTATTTTTTTTACCCACGGGCGCCCAGCATTATACAGTAAGAAGAAGGAGGCAGTGCAAAAGAATAATGACACATCACACTATTAGCACAATGATGCAATCAAGACACGCAAGCTTCACCCATCAATAGATCTTACGTCTCAACACTTTCTTAATCAATAGAAATCAGTCTTCAATTGACCAGTACTGGGATTTTTTGTAGCTTTTTTCTTTCTTGTACATGAAAAGCCAGGCAGCCCCATAGGGCGTAAGGGCCACATGACAATACAGAGGGTGTGGAGTAAGGCGTTAAGGAATCCTAATGGTATAGTAACAATACGTGCTGGGGTTTGTGGTTGGAGAGGAGCATTTGGGAGGAGGGTCAGGATGGGTTAAATTAGGTGAATGGAAATGGTTACCTTCTCTTGCTTCCTGGTACAGATTTAGGACCACAGACTGAAGATCCATGACGGACCTTGCGGCCTTGATGGATCTTGCAAGGGCTGTCATGGTGATCCACGGGCCCAGGTTGATGCAGGTGCAAATGCAGACAGCATATGCTTCCCCACCTGCTGCGGAGAGGTGCCCAACTGTGCCCACAGCACACGCTCTGCGGTTTCCTCTGCCAAAGCTCTACTCACCAGAAGGTGAGAAGCAGAGAAGGAAAAAAAGCTCCTTGGGGACCCTCTGGGGCCAGGTGAGCAGCACAAGGCTTAAGCTCCTTCTCCGGTCCAAAGAAGGAATCCTCATTGGAGCCGTGGCCTACCGAAAGTGGGCGTACCCGAGTTGCGGCCTACTTCCAGTTCACAGCCAGCTAGGCCCCCAGGACCAGCATGGTTGTGGCCTCTGAGGATGCACATTCAGTTAATGAACTAGCAGAATCCTGCCGCTGGGGCCCAGTGAGCAGAAGAGAGGGGGCGACTCCCCCTCTGCTCGCCGGGCCCTATGCACCAGTAAGGGTAGTAATGCCTTGATGGTGGCCCTGGGCAAGGGGTCAACCCCAGCAGTGGAGAAAGCATAGGGATCGTTCCTGCAGTCGGCAGGGAGGTTTGTGGGCTGCTGGGTCTCATTCCAGCAGGGCCGAGGCAAGCGCAAATGCGGCAGCCGAAGGCAGTTCCCGGTGCCTTTGAACAGTTGGGTAGGTTGCTGTGCTGCGTGAATTCAGTTTGTCATTCTAAATATGAGGTGTTGTTGTTTTCATCAGCTTTTGTTTTGGTTTTTTACAGTGCGTTTCGTATTAGTGAATTGGTTAGTCATTCATTCATGGAAGGGGGTTTACATTTGGGTGATGCTTGCTTAGTAAATGACAGGGTGGAATGTTTTTATGGCAATCTAAGTCTGATCAGTGTGATCGAGGCAAGCTGGTGATTTTGTATGCAATTCTGGTTAATGGAGTCTGCTCTATTAAGTGCTTAGTGGAAATTCGGGGTGGTTTTCCAGGTTTGTTCTTGAGGCATAAGGATGGTTCTTCACTTTCAGAATATCAATTCTTTGCAGCTTTTAAGCAATGTTTGTTAAGGATGGATTAGAGGCCCGAGGAATATGGGTCATATTCTTTTCGCATTGGGGCAGCGACAATGGCTTTACACTGGGTTTTGGGAGAAGAGATTGTTTGCCATATTGGCTGTTGAGAATCGGCACGGTTTCGTTCTTATGGTCACCTTCACCTTGTCGCTTTATAATGTTGGTTGGGTTTGGAGCGTTTTTTATTTGGTTGGTCATAGTAATGCGTGTATTAATATGGTAATTGTTCTGTTTGACTATAGGTACATGCTAAGTTTGGATCCTGGGCCACTCTTATGTGTTCTGGGTGGCGTTTCAAGTCAATGTTAGTCGTTCGAATAGACTAAGTCCAAGGCACTGACCAAATGGCTCAGAATTTGTGGTATGACTTGGGGGAGGGTTTTGCCTGAAGTCTCATATTATTGCAGTGTGGATAAATCACCGAATGTGCTGGTATTGCACATGAGAGGAAATGACCTGGAAGTTAGATCGTCTTGGGAGTTAATCAGAGACATTAAGTTTGATCTTTTAAGGTTGTGGTCATTCCACCCACAAATTATTATCGTTTGGTTGGACATTGTGGCACAAATTAAATTCCTATTTTGCATCTGTTTTCTCTCAGATCAACTGATTTTCACTGTCCTATTAAGGGAATAGAAGAGTCCAGTATATATAAACAGAGAGATAGTGAGGAAACACTTAGCTAACATAAATGAATATAAGTCTCTAGGTCCAGATGAATTACACCCCAGAGTACTGAAGGAGATAGCAGAAGAAATTTTTAAACCAGTCTCCATAATCTTAGAAAATTCTTGGAGAACAGGAGAAGTCCCAGAAGACTGGAGAAGAGCAAATGTTGTTCCTATTTTCAAAAAGGGGAAGAAGGTGGACCCAGGGAACTATAGGCCAGTGAGTCTGACGTCTATACCAGGAAAGATCTTTGAACAAATTATTAAACAACATGTATGTAAGTACCTGGATAAGAATGAAGTGATTAAACAGAGTCAACATGGGTTTGCAACCAATAGGTCATGTCAGACTAACTTAATTTCCTTCTATGACAGAATCACTGACTGGGTGGATCAGGGAAATGCTGTAGATATAGTATATCTTGACTTCAGCAAAGCATTTGACAAAGTATCTCAAACAATCCTTATTGAAAAAATGACTAAATATGGAATGGACAAGGCAACTGTTAGGTGGATTCATAACTGGCTTAGTGATTGGACCCAAAGAGTGGTTGTAAATGGCTGCACATCCAGTTAGAAGAATGTCTTAAGTGGGATACCACAGGGCTCTGTCCTGGGCCCTGTACTGTTCAACATCTTTATCAATGATTTAGATGAAGGAATTGAGGGTAAACTGATTACATTTGCTGATGACACAAAGCTAGGAGGGATAGCTAATACTATAGAAGAGAGAGGATTAAAAAAATGTATAAATAAACTGGAGCAGTGGGCAGCAACTAACAGAATGATTTTTAACAGGGAAAAATGCAAAGTACTACATCTGGGCAATAAAAATGAAAAAATCATATACAGAATTAGAGGAATAGGGCTAAGCAACAGCCCATGTGAAAAAGACTTGGGTATACTAACAGATCACAGATTGAACAAGAGTCAACAGTGTGATACAGCAGCAAAAAGGACAAATACAATTCTGAGATGTATTAACAGCAGCATACAGTCTAGATCATATGAAGTCATTATTGCCCTTTACTCTTCTTTGGTCAGACCTCATCTGGAATACTGTGTCCAGTTTTGGGCACCACATTTTAAAAAAGACATAAAAAAACTGGAGCAAGTTCAGAGAAGAGAGACCAGAATGGTGACTGGAATGCCAACCATGTCCTATGAGGAACGTTTACAAGATTTGTGAATGTTTAGCTTGCAAAAAAGAAAACTGAGAGGAGACTTAATAGCTGTCTACAAATATCTCAAGGGCTGTCACATTAAAAAGAAAGAAAGATCATCTTTATTCTCCTTTGCACAAGGAAAGACTAGAAGCAATGGGATGAATCTGAATGGAGGAGACACAGATTAGATTTTAGAAAAAAACTTTTTGACAGTTAGGGTGATCAATGAGTGGAACAGGCTGCCAGGAGAGGTGGTGAGTTCTCCTTCAATGGAAGTCTTCAAACAGAGACTGGACAGACATCTGTCTGGGATGATTTAGTGAATCCTGCTTTGAGCAGGGGGTTGGACCAGATGACCCAGGAGGTCCCTTCCAACTCTAACATTCTATGAATGAACTGTAGGTATGCATAACTGATGAAGCGGATCAATAAGTCATGGATTAAAGTCAACAAGGAATGGCGATATAGTGGTAAGGCACAAGGAATTGGAGTTGACATCAAGGGAACAATTAAGGTTGGATAGTAACATAGTAACATAGTAACATAGTTAGTAAGGCCGAAAAAAGACATTTGTCCATCCAGTTCAGCCTATATTCCATCATAATAAATACCCAGATCTACGTCCTTCTACAGAACCTAATAATTGTATGATACAATATTGTTCTGCTCCAGGAAGACATCCAGGCCTCTCTTGAACCCCTCGACTGAGTTCGCCATCACCACCTCCTCAGGCAAGCAATTCCAGATTCTCACTGCCCTAACAGTAAAGAATCCTCTTCTATGTTGGTGGAAAAACCTTCTCTCCTCCAGACGCAAAGAATGCCCCCTTGTGCCCGTCACCTTCCTTGGTATAAACAGATCCTCAGCGAGATATTTGTATTGTCCCCTTATATACTTATACATGGTTATTAGATCGCCCCTCAGTCGTCTTTTTTCTAGACTAAATAATCCTAATTTCGCTAATCTATCTGGGTATTGTAGTTCTCCCATCCCCTTTATTAATTTTGTTGCCCTCCTTTGTACTCTCTCTAGTTCCATTATATCCTTCCTGAGCACCGGTGCCCAAAACTGGACACAGTACTCCATGTGCGGTCTAACTAGGGATTTGTACAGAGGCAGTATAATGCTCTCATCATGTGTATCCAGACCTCTTTTAATGCACCCCATGATCCTGTTTGCCTTGGCAGCTGCTGCCTGGCACTGGCTGCTCCAGGTAAGTTTATCATTAACTAGGATCCCCAAGTCCTTCTCCCTGTCAGATTTACCCAGTGGTTTCCCGTTCAGTGTGTAATGGTGATATTGATTCCCTCTTCCCATGTGTATAACCTTACATTTATCATTGTTAAACCTCATCTGCCACCTTTCAGCCCAAGTTTCCAACTTATCCAGATCCATCTGTAGCAGAATACTATCTTCTCTTGTATTAACTGCTTTACATAGTTTTGTATCATCTGCAAATATCGATATTTTACTGTGTAAACCTTCTACCAGATCATTAATGAATATGTTGAAGAGAACAGGTCCCAATACTGACCCCTGCGGTACCCCACTGGTCACAGCGACCCAGTTAGAGACTATACCATTTATAACCACCCTCTGCTTTCTATCACTAAGCCAGTTACTAACCCATTTACACACATTTTCCCCCAGACCAAGCATTCTCATTTTGTGTACCAACCTCTTGTGCGGCACGGTATCAAACGCTTTGGAAAAATCGAGATATACCACATCCAATGACTCACCGTGGTCCAGTCTATAGCTTACCTCTTCATAAAAACTGATTATATTGGTTTGACAGGAGCGATTTCTCATAAACCCATGCTGATATGGAGTTAAACAGTTATTCTCATTGAGATAATCCAGAATAACATCCCTCAGAAACCCTTCAAATATTTTACCAACAATAGAGGTTAGACTTACTGGCCTATAATTTCCAGGTTCACTTTTAGAGCCCTTTTTGAATATTGGCACCACATTTGCTATGCGCCAGTCCTGCGGAACAGACCCTGTCACTATAGAGTCACTAAAAATAAGAAATAATGGTTTATCTATTACATTACTTAGTTCTCTTAGTACTCGTGGGTGTATGCCATCCGGACCCGGAGATTTATCTATTTTAATCTTATTTAGCCGGTTTCGCACCTCTTCTTGGGTTAGATTGGTGACCCTTAATATAGGGTTTTCATTGTTTCTTGGGATTTCACCTAGCATTTCATTTTCCACCGTGAATACCGTGGAGAAGAAGGTGTTTAATATGTTAGCTTTTTCCTCGTCATCTACAACCATTCTTTCCTCACTATTTTTTAAGGGGCCTACATTTTCAGTTTTTATTCTTTTACTATTGATATAGTTGAAGAACAGTTTGGGATTAGTTTTACTCTCCTTAGCAATGTGCTTCTCTGTTTCCTTTTTAGCAGCTTTAATTAGTTTTTTAGATAAAGTATTTTTCTCCCTATAGTTTTTTAGAGCTTCAATGGTGCCATCCTGCTTTAGTAGTGCAAATGCTTTCTTTTTACTGTTAATTGCCTGTCTTACTTCTTTGTTTAGCCACATTGGGTTTTTCCTATTTCTAGTCCTTTTATTCCCACAAGGTATAAACCGCTTACACTGCCTATTTAGGATGTTCTTAAACATTTCCCATTTATTATCTGTATTCTCATTTCTTAGGATATTGTCCCAGTCTACCAGATTAAGGGCATCTCTAAGCTGTTCAAACTTTGCCTTCCTAAAGTTCAATGTTTTTGTGACTCCCTGACAAGTCCCCCTAGTGAAAGACAGGTGAAACTGCACAATATTGTGGTCGCTATTTCCTAAATGCCCAACCACCTGCAGATTTGTTATTCTGTCAGGTCTATTAGATAGTATTAGGTCTAAAAGTGCTGCTCCTCTGGTTGGATTCTGCACCAATTGTGAAAGATAATTTTTCTTGGTTATTAGCAGAAACCTGTTGCATTTATGGGTTTCACAGGTTTCTGTTTCCCAGTTAATATCCGGGTAGTTAAAGTCCCCCATAACCAGGACCTCATTATGGGTTGCAGCTTCATCTATCTGCTTTAGAAGTAGACTTTCCATGCTTTCTGTTATATTTGGGGGTTTGTAACAGACCCCAATGAGAATTTTGTTACCATTTTTCCCTCTATGAATTTCAACCCATATGGACTCGACATCCTCATTCCCTTCGCTAATATCCTCCCTTAAAGTGGACTTTAGACAAGACTTTACATAGAGACAAACCCCTCCTCCTCTCCGAATTTACGATCCTTTCTAAACAGACTGTAACCCTGTAAGTTAACTGCCCAGTCATAGCTTTCATCTAACCATGTCTCGGTTATTCCCACTATGTCAAAGTTACCTGTAGATATTTCTGCTTCTAGTTCTTCCATCTTGTTTGTCAGGCTTCTGGCGTTTGCGAGCATGCAGTTTAGAGGATTTTGTTTTGTTCCAATCTCCTCGCTGTGGATTGTTTTAGAAATGTTCTTACCTCCCTTCTGAGTATGTTTTCCTGGGTCGTCTTTGTTCGAGTCTAATGTTTTTCTTCCCGTCCCCTCTTCTTCTAGTTTAACGCCCTCCTGATGAGTGTAGCGAGTCTTCTGGCGAATGTGTGTTTCCCAGGTTTGTTGAGGTGTAGTCCGTCTCTGGCGAGGAGTCCATCATACCAGTAATTCACACCGTGGTCCAGGAATCCAAATCCTTGTTGTCTGCACCATCGTCTTAGCCAGTTGTTTGCATCAAGGATCCTGTTCCATCTCCTGGTGCCATGCCCGTCTACTGGAAGGATAGAAGAAAAAACTACCTGTGCATCCAGTTCCTTTACTTTCTTCCCCAACTCTTCAAAGTCCTTGCAGATTGTCGGTAGGTCCTTCCTTGCCGTGTCATTGGTGCCAACATGTATCAGAAGAAATGGGTGGACGTCCTTGGAGCTGAAGAGCTTTGGTATCCTATCGGTCACATCCTTGATCATCGCACCTGGAAGGCAGCATACTTCTCTTGCAGTTATGTCCGGTCTGCAGATGGCTGCTTCGGTGCCTCTCAGTAGTGAGTCTCCCACCACCACCACTCTTCGTTGCTTCTTGGCTGTACTTTTTGCTGTCACTTGTTGCTGTGTGCCCTTTTCTTTTTTGCTTGCTGGTATTGCTTCATTCTTAGGTGTGCCATCTTCATCCTCTACAAAGATTTGATATCGGTTCTTCAGTTGTGTGGTTGGTGATTTCTCCATGGTCTTCTTGCTTCTTTTGGTCACATGCTTCCACTCATCTGCTTTTGGAGGTTCTCTGACACTTTTTGCACCTTCTGTGACCAGTAGAGATGCTTCTGTTCTGTCTAGAAAGTCTTCATTCTCTTTGATGAGTTTCAAAGTTGCTATTCTTTCTTCCAGACCCCGCACCTTTTCTTCTAAAAGGGCCACTAGTCTACACTTCTGACAGGTGAAATTGGATTCTTCTTCTGGTCGATCTGTGAACATGTAGCACATGCTGCAGCTTACCATGTAGGTTGTCACATCTGCCATGTTGCTCCTAGATCCTGCTGACTTGCTGTGTGTTTTCCTTCTTGTGTAATCTACTCAGCCAAGCTCTCTTGCAATAATGTCCTACAGGCAAAAATTCGCGCGCCGTAAGGCGCGCGATTTGGTGATGCTTTCGAAGCAGCTGGTCCCGGCTGTACCCAACGATCTTCTAGCTTAGGGAGACTTCGCTTCTCCCAGAAGGCACCTGGAATATGCAAATTAGCCTCCTGAAGCTTGAATCCCTGGTTTGGTGATGCTTTCGAAGCAGCTGGTCCCGGCTGTACCCAACGATCTTCTAGCTTAGGGAGACTTCGCTTCTCC
This sequence comes from Ranitomeya imitator, assembly GCF_032444005.1. Classification (NCBI taxonomy): domain Eukaryota; kingdom Metazoa; phylum Chordata; class Amphibia; order Anura; family Dendrobatidae; genus Ranitomeya; species Ranitomeya imitator. The sequence continues at coordinate 48,835,369 of NC_091286.1, forward strand.
CAGAAGGCACCTGGAATATGCAAATTAGCCTCCTGAAGCTTGAATCCCTGGTTTGGTGATGCTTTCGAAGCAGCTGGTCCCGGCTGTACCCAACGATCTTCTAGCTTAGGGAGACTTCGCTTCTCCCAGAAGGCACCTGGAATATGCAAATTAGCCTCCTGAAGCTTGAATCCCTGGTTTGGTGATGCTTTCGAAGCAGCTGGTCCCGGCTGTACCCAACGATCTTCTAGCTTAGGGAGACTTCGCTTCTCCCAGAAGGCACCTGGAATATGCAAATTAGCCTCCTGAAGCTTGAATCCCTGGTTTGGTGATGCTTTCGAAGCAGCTGGTCCCGGCTGTACCCAACGATCTTCTAGCTTAGGGAGACTTCGCTTCTCCCAGAAGGCACCTGGAATATGCAAATTAGCCTCCTGAAGCTTGAATCCCTGGTTTGGTGATGCTTTCGAAGCAGCTGGTCCCGGCTGTACCCAACGATCTTCTAGCTTAGGGAGACTTCGCTTCTCCCAGAAGGCACCTGGAATATGCAAATTAGCCTCCTGAAGCTTGAATCCCTGGTTTGGTGATGCTTTCGAAGCAGCTGGTCCCGGCTGTACCCAACGATCTTCTAGCTTAGGGAGACTTCGCTTCTCCCAGAAGGCACCTGGAATATGCAAATTAGCCTCCTGAAGCTTGAATCCCTGGTTTGGTGATGCTTTCGAAGCAGCTGGTCCCGGCTGTACCCAACGATCTTCTAGCTTAGGGAGACTTCGCTTCTCCCAGAAGGCACCTGGAATATGCAAATTAGCCTCCTGAAGCTTGAATCCCTGGTTTGGTGATGCTTTCGAAGCAGCTGGTCCCGGCTGTACCCAACGATCTTCTAGCTTAGGGAGACTTCGCTTCTCCCAGAAGGCACCTGGAATATGCAAATTAGCCTCCTGAAGCTTGAATCCCTGGTTTGGTGATGCTTTCGAAGCAGCTGGTCCCGGCTGTACCCAACGATCTTCTAGCTTAGGGAGACTTCGCTTCTCCCAGAAGGCACCTGGAATATGCAAATTAGCCTCCTGAAGCTTGAATCCCTGGTTTGGTGATGCTTTCGAAGCAGCTGGTCCCGGCTGTACCCAACGATCTTCTAGCTTAGGGAGACTTCGCTTCTCCCAGAAGGCACCTGGAATATGCAAATTAGCCTCCTGAAGCTTGAATCCCTGGTTTGGTGATGCTTTCGAAGCAGCTGGTCCCGGCTGTACCCAACGATCTTCTAGCTTAGGGAGACTTCGCTTCTCCCAGAAGGCACCTGGAATATGCAAATTAGCCTCCTGAAGCTTGAATCCCTGGTTTGGTGATGCTTTCGAAGCAGCTGGTCCCGGCTGTACCCAACGATCTTCTAGCTTAGGGAGACTTCGCTTCTCCCAGAAGGCACCTGGAATATGCAAATTAGCCTCCTGAAGCTTGAATCCCTGGTTTGGTGATGCTTTCGAAGCAGCTGGTCCCGGCTGTACCCAACGATCTTCTAGCTTAGGGAGACTTCGCTTCTCCCAGAAGGCACCTGGAATATGCAAATTAGCCTCCTGAAGCTTGAATCCCTGGTTTGGTGATGCTTTCGAAGCAGCTGGTCCCGGCTGTACCCAACGATCTTCTAGCTTAGGGAGACTTCGCTTCTCCCAGAAGGCACCTGGAATATGCAAATTAGCCTCCTGAAGCTTGAATCCCTGGTTTGGTGATGCTTTCGAAGCAGCTGGTCCCGGCTGTACCCAACGATCTTCTAGCTTAGGGAGACTTCGCTTCTCCCAGAAGGCACCTGGAATATGCAAATTAGCCTCCTGAAGCTTGAATCCCTGGTTTGGTGATGCTTTCGAAGCAGCTGGTCCCGGCTGTACCCAACGATCTTCTAGCTTAGGGAGACTTCGCTTCTCCCAGAAGGCACCTGGAATATGCAAATTAGCCTCCTGAAGCTTGAATCCCTGGTTTGGTGATGCTTTCGAAGCAGCTGGTCCCGGCTGTACCCAACGATCTTCTAGCTTAGGGAGACTTCGCTTCTCCCAGAAGGCACCTGGAATATGCAAATTAGCCTCCTGAAGCTTGAATCCCTGGTTTGGTGATGCTTTCGAAGCAGCTGGTCCCGGCTGTACCCAACGATCTTCTAGCTTAGGGAGACTTCGCTTCTCCCAGAAGGCACCTGGAATATGCAAATTAGCCTCCTGAAGCTTGAATCCCTGGTTTGGTGATGCTTTCGAAGCAGCTGGTCCCGGCTGTACCCAACGATCTTCTAGCTTAGGGAGACTTCGCTTCTCCCAGAAGGCACCTGGAATATGCAAATTAGCCTCCTGAAGCTTGAATCCCTGGTTTGGTGATGCTTTCGAAGCAGCTGGTCCCGGCTGTACCCAACGATCTTCTAGCTTAGGGAGACTTCGCTTCTCCCAGAAGGCACCTGGAATATGCAAATTAGCCTCCTGAAGCTTGAATCCCTGGTTTGGTGATGCTTTCGAAGCAGCTGGTCCCGGCTGTACCCAACGATCTTCTAGCTTAGGGAGACTTCGCTTCTCCCAGAAGGCACCTGGAATATGCAAATTAGCCTCCTGAAGCTTGAATCCCTGGTTTGGTGATGCTTTCGAAGCAGCTGGTCCCGGCTGTACCCAACGATCTTCTAGCTTAGGGAGACTTCGCTTCTCCCAGAAGGCACCTGGAATATGCAAATTAGCCTCCTGAAGCTTGAATCCCTGGTTTGGTGATGCTTTCGAAGCAGCTGGTCCCGGCTGTACCCAACGATCTTCTAGCTTAGGGAGACTTCGCTTCTCCCAGAAGGCACCTGGAATATGCAAATTAGCCTCCTGAAGCTTGAATCCCTGGTTTGGTGATGCTTTCGAAGCAGCTGGTCCCGGCTGTACCCAACGATCTTCTAGCTTAGGGAGACTTCGCTTCTCCCAGAAGGCACCTGGAATATGCAAATTAGCCTCCTGAAGCTTGAATCCCTGGTTTGGTGATGCTTTCGAAGCAGCTGGTCCCGGCTGTACCCAACGATCTTCTAGCTTAGGGAGACTTCGCTTCTCCCAGAAGGCACCTGGAATATGCAAATTAGCCTCCTGAAGCTTGAATCCCTGGTTTGGTGATGCTTTCGAAGCAGCTGGTCCCGGCTGTACCCAACGATCTTCTAGCTTAGGGAGACTTCGCTTCTCCCAGAAGGCACCTGGAATATGCAAATTAGCCTCCTGAAGCTTGAATCCCTGGTTTGGTGATGCTTTCGAAGCAGCTGGTCCCGGCTGTACCCAACGATCTTCTAGCTTAGGGAGACTTCGCTTCTCCCAGAAGGCACCTGGAATATGCAAATTAGCCTCCTGAAGCTTGAATCCCTGGTTTGGTGATGCTTTCGAAGCAGCTGGTCCCGGCTGTACCCAACGATCTTCTAGCTTAGGGAGACTTCGCTTCTCCCAGAAGGCACCTGGAATATGCAAATTAGCCTCCTGAAGCTTGAATCCCTGGTTTGGTGATGCTTTCGAAGCAGCTGGTCCCGGCTGTACCCAACGATCTTCTAGCTTAGGGAGACTTCGCTTCTCCCAGAAGGCACCTGGAATATGCAAATTAGCCTCCTGAAGCTTGAATCCCTGGTTTGGTGATGCTTTCGAAGCAGCTGGTCCCGGCTGTACCCAACGATCTTCTAGCTTAGGGAGACTTCGCTTCTCCCAGAAGGCACCTGGAATATGCAAATTAGCCTCCTGAAGCTTGAATCCCTGGTTTGGTGATGCTTTCGAAGCAGCTGGTCCCGGCTGTACCCAACGATCTTCTAGCTTAGGGAGACTTCGCTTCTCCCAGAAGGCACCTGGAATATGCAAATTAGCCTCCTGAAGCTTGAATCCCTGGTTTGGTGATGCTTTCGAAGCAGCTGGTCCCGGCTGTACCCAACGATCTTCTAGCTTAGGGAGACTTCGCTTCTCCCAGAAGGCACCTGGAATATGCAAATTAGCCTCCTGAAGCTTGAATCCCTGGTTTGGTGATGCTTTCGAAGCAGCTGGTCCCGGCTGTACCCAACGATCTTCTAGCTTAGGGAGACTTCGCTTCTCCCAGAAGGCACCTGGAATATGCAAATTAGCCTCCTGAAGCTTGAATCCCTGGTTTGGTGATGCTTTCGAAGCAGCTGGTCCCGGCTGTACCCAACGATCTTCTAGCTTAGGGAGACTTCGCTTCTCCCAGAAGGCACCTGGAATATGCAAATTAGCCTCCTGAAGCTTGAATCCCTGGTTTGGTGATGCTTTCGAAGCAGCTGGTCCCGGCTGTACCCAACGATCTTCTAGCTTAGGGAGACTTCGCTTCTCCCAGAAGGCACCTGGAATATGCAAATTAGCCTCCTGAAGCTTGAATCCCTGGTTTGGTGATGCTTTCGAAGCAGCTGGTCCCGGCTGTACCCAACGATCTTCTAGCTTAGGGAGACTTCGCTTCTCCCAGAAGGCACCTGGAATATGCAAATTAGCCTCCTGAAGCTTGAATCCCTGGTTTGGTGATGCTTTCGAAGCAGCTGGTCCCGGCTGTACCCAACGATCTTCTAGCTTAGGGAGACTTCGCTTCTCCCAGAAGGCACCTGGAATATGCAAATTAGCCTCCTGAAGCTTGAATCCCTGGTTTGGTGATGCTTTCGAAGCAGCTGGTCCCGGCTGTACCCAACGATCTTCTAGCTTAGGGAGACTTCGCTTCTCCCAGAAGGCACCTGGAATATGCAAATTAGCCTCCTGAAGCTTGAATCCCTGGTTTGGTGATGCTTTCGAAGCAGCTGGTCCCGGCTGTACCCAACGATCTTCTAGCTTAGGGAGACTTCGCTTCTCCCAGAAGGCACCTGGAATATGCAAATTAGCCTCCTGAAGCTTGAATCCCTGGTTTGGTGATGCTTTCGAAGCAGCTGGTCCCGGCTGTACCCAACGATCTTCTAGCTTAGGGAGACTTCGCTTCTCCCAGAAGGCACCTGGAATATGCAAATTAGCCTCCTGAAGCTTGAATCCCTGGTTTGGTGATGCTTTCGAAGCAGCTGGTCCCGGCTGTACCCAACGATCTTCTAGCTTAGGGAGACTTCGCTTCTCCCAGAAGGCACCTGGAATATGCAAATTAGCCTCCTGAAGCTTGAATCCCTGGTTTGGTGATGCTTTCGAAGCAGCTGGTCCCGGCTGTACCCAACGATCTTCTAGCTTAGGGAGACTTCGCTTCTCCCAGAAGGCACCTGGAATATGCAAATTAGCCTCCTGAAGCTTGAATCCCTGGTTTGGTGATGCTTTCGAAGCAGCTGGTCCCGGCTGTACCCAACGATCTTCTAGCTTAGGGAGACTTCGCTTCTCCCAGAAGGCACCTGGAATATGCAAATTAGCCTCCTGAAGCTTGAATCCCTGGTTTGGTGATGCTTTCGAAGCAGCTGGTCCCGGCTGTACCCAACGATCTTCTAGCTTAGGGAGACTTCGCTTCTCCCAGAAGGCACCTGGAATATGCAAATTAGCCTCCTGAAGCTTGAATCCCTGGTTTGGTGATGCTTTCGAAGCAGCTGGTCCCGGCTGTACCCAACGATCTTCTAGCTTAGGGAGACTTCGCTTCTCCCAGAAGGCACCTGGAATATGCAAATTAGCCTCCTGAAGCTTGAATCCCTGGTTTGGTGATGCTTTCGAAGCAGCTGGTCCCGGCTGTACCCAACGATCTTCTAGCTTAGGGAGACTTCGCTTCTCCCAGAAGGCACCTGGAATATGCAAATTAGCCTCCTGAAGCTTGAATCCCTGGTTTGGTGATGCTTTCGAAGCAGCTGGTCCCGGCTGTACCCAACGATCTTCTAGCTTAGGGAGACTTCGCTTCTCCCAGAAGGCACCTGGAATATGCAAATTAGCCTCCTGAAGCTTGAATCCCTGGTTTGGTGATGCTTTCGAAGCAGCTGGTCCCGGCTGTACCCAACGATCTTCTAGCTTAGGGAGACTTCGCTTCTCCCAGAAGGCACCTGGAATATGCAAATTAGCCTCCTGAAGCTTGAATCCCTGGTTTGGTGATGCTTTCGAAGCAGCTGGTCCCGGCTGTACCCAACGATCTTCTAGCTTAGGGAGACTTCGCTTCTCCCAGAAGGCACCTGGAATATGCAAATTAGCCTCCTGAAGCTTGAATCCCTGGTTTGGTGATGCTTTCGAAGCAGCTGGTCCCGGCTGTACCCAACGATCTTCTAGCTTAGGGAGACTTCGCTTCTCCCAGAAGGCACCTGGAATATGCAAATTAGCCTCCTGAAGCTTGAATCCCTGGTTTGGTGATGCTTTCGAAGCAGCTGGTCCCGGCTGTACCCAACGATCTTCTAGCTTAGGGAGACTTCGCTTCTCCCAGAAGGCACCTGGAATATGCAAATTAGCCTCCTGAAGCTTGAATCCCTGGTTTGGTGATGCTTTCGAAGCAGCTGGTCCCGGCTGTACCCAACGATCTTCTAGCTTAGGGAGACTTCGCTTCTCCCAGAAGGCACCTGGAATATGCAAATTAGCCTCCTGAAGCTTGAATCCCTGGTTTGGTGATGCTTTCGAAGCAGCTGGTCCCGGCTGTACCCAACGATCTTCTAGCTTAGGGAGACTTCGCTTCTCCCAGAAGGCACCTGGAATATGCAAATTAGCCTCCTGAAGCTTGAATCCCTGGTTTGGTGATGCTTTCGAAGCAGCTGGTCCCGGCTGTACCCAACGATCTTCTAGCTTAGGGAGACTTCGCTTCTCCCAGAAGGCACCTGGAATATGCAAATTAGCCTCCTGAAGCTTGAATCCCTGGTTTGGTGATGCTTTCGAAGCAGCTGGTCCCGGCTGTACCCAACGATCTTCTAGCTTAGGGAGACTTCGCTTCTCCCAGAAGGCACCTGGAATATGCAAATTAGCCTCCTGAAGCTTGAATCCCTGGTTTGGTGATGCTTTCGAAGCAGCTGGTCCCGGCTGTACCCAACGATCTTCTAGCTTAGGGAGACTTCGCTTCTCCCAGAAGGCACCTGGAATATGCAAATTAGCCTCCTGAAGCTTGAATCCCTGGTTTGGTGATGCTTTCGAAGCAGCTGGTCCCGGCTGTACCCAACGATCTTCTAGCTTAGGGAGACTTCGCTTCTCCCAGAAGGCACCTGGAATATGCAAATTAGCCTCCTGAAGCTTGAATCCCTGGTTTGGTGATGCTTTCGAAGCAGCTGGTCCCGGCTGTACCCAACGATCTTCTAGCTTAGGGAGACTTCGCTTCTCCCAGAAGGCACCTGGAATATGCAAATTAGCCTCCTGAAGCTTGAATCCCTGGTTTGGTGATGCTTTCGAAGCAGCTGGTCCCGGCTGTACCCAACGATCTTCTAGCTTAGGGAGACTTCGCTTCTCCCAGAAGGCACCTGGAATATGCAAATTAGCCTCCTGAAGCTTGAATCCCTGGTTTGGTGATGCTTTCGAAGCAGCTGGTCCCGGCTGTACCCAACGATCTTCTAGCTTAGGGAGACTTCGCTTCTCCCAGAAGGCACCTGGAATATGCAAATTAGCCTCCTGAAGCTTGAATCCCTGGTTTGGTGATGCTTTCGAAGCAGCTGGTCCCGGCTGTACCCAACGATCTTCTAGCTTAGGGAGACTTCGCTTCTCCCAGAAGGCACCTGGAATATGCAAATTAGCCTCCTGAAGCTTGAATCCCTGGTTTGGTGATGCTTTCGAAGCAGCTGGTCCCGGCTGTACCCAACGATCTTCTAGCTTAGGGAGACTTCGCTTCTCCCAGAAGGCACCTGGAATATGCAAATTAGCCTCCTGAAGCTTGAATCCCTGGTTTGGTGATGCTTTCGAAGCAGCTGGTCCCGGCTGTACCCAACGATCTTCTAGCTTAGGGAGACTTCGCTTCTCCCAGAAGGCACCTGGAATATGCAAATTAGCCTCCTGAAGCTTGAATCCCTGGTTTGGTGATGCTTTCGAAGCAGCTGGTCCCGGCTGTACCCAACGATCTTCTAGCTTAGGGAGACTTCGCTTCTCCCAGAAGGCACCTGGAATATGCAAATTAGCCTCCTGAAGCTTGAATCCCTGGTTTGGTGATGCTTTCGAAGCAGCTGGTCCCGGCTGTACCCAACGATCTTCTAGCTTAGGGAGACTTCGCTTCTCCCAGAAGGCACCTGGAATATGCAAATTAGCCTCCTGAAGCTTGAATCCCTGGTTTGGTGATGCTTTCGAAGCAGCTGGTCCCGGCTGTACCCAACGATCTTCTAGCTTAGGGAGACTTCGCTTCTCCCAGAAGGCACCTGGAATATGCAAATTAGCCTCCTGAAGCTTGAATCCCTGGTTTGGTGATGCTTTCGAAGCAGCTGGTCCCGGCTGTACCCAACGATCTTCTAGCTTAGGGAGACTTCGCTTCTCCCAGAAGGCACCTGGAATATGCAAATTAGCCTCCTGAAGCTTGAATCCCTGGTTTGGTGATGCTTTCGAAGCAGCTGGTCCCGGCTGTACCCAACGATCTTCTAGCTTAGGGAGACTTCGCTTCTCCCAGAAGGCACCTGGAATATGCAAATTAGCCTCCTGAAGCTTGAATCCCTGGTTTGGTGATGCTTTCGAAGCAGCTGGTCCCGGCTGTACCCAACGATCTTCTAGCTTAGGGAGACTTCGCTTCTCCCAGAAGGCACCTGGAATATGCAAATTAGCCTCCTGAAGCTTGAATCCCTGGTTTGGTGATGCTTTCGAAGCAGCTGGTCCCGGCTGTACCCAACGATCTTCTAGCTTAGGGAGACTTCGCTTCTCCCAGAAGGCACCTGGAATATGCAAATTAGCCTCCTGAAGCTTGAATCCCTGGTTTGGTGATGCTTTCGAAGCAGCTGGTCCCGGCTGTACCCAACGATCTTCTAGCTTAGGGAGACTTCGCTTCTCCCAGAAGGCACCTGGAATATGCAAATTAGCCTCCTGAAGCTTGAATCCCTGGTTTGGTGATGCTTTCGAAGCAGCTGGTCCCGGCTGTACCCAACGATCTTCTAGCTTAGGGAGACTTCGCTTCTCCCAGAAGGCACCTGGAATATGCAAATTAGCCTCCTGAAGCTTGAATCCCTGGTTTGGTGATGCTTTCGAAGCAGCTGGTCCCGGCTGTACCCAACGATCTTCTAGCTTAGGGAGACTTCGCTTCTCCCAGAAGGCACCTGGAATATGCAAATTAGCCTCCTGAAGCTTGAATCCCTGGTTTGGTGATGCTTTCGAAGCAGCTGGTCCCGGCTGTACCCAACGATCTTCTAGCTTAGGGAGACTTCGCTTCTCCCAGAAGGCACCTGGAATATGCAAATTAGCCTCCTGAAGCTTGAATCCCTGGTTTGGTGATGCTTTCGAAGCAGCTGGTCCCGGCTGTACCCAACGATCTTCTAGCTTAGGGAGACTTCGCTTCTCCCAGAAGGCACCTGGAATATGCAAATTAGCCTCCTGAAGCTTGAATCCCTGGTTTGGTGATGCTTTCGAAGCAGCTGGTCCCGGCTGTACCCAACGATCTTCTAGCTTAGGGAGACTTCGCTTCTCCCAGAAGGCACCTGGAATATGCAAATTAGCCTCCTGAAGCTTGAATCCCTGGTTTGGTGATGCTTTCGAAGCAGCTGGTCCCGGCTGTACCCAACGATCTTCTAGCTTAGGGAGACTTCGCTTCTCCCAGAAGGCACCTGGAATATGCAAATTAGCCTCCTGAAGCTTGAATCCCTGGTTTGGTGATGCTTTCGAAGCAGCTGGTCCCGGCTGTACCCAACGATCTTCTAGCTTAGGGAGACTTCGCTTCTCCCAGAAGGCACCTGGAATATGCAAATTAGCCTCCTGAAGCTTGAATCCCTGGTTTGGTGATGCTTTCGAAGCAGCTGGTCCCGGCTGTACCCAACGATCTTCTAGCTTAGGGAGACTTCGCTTCTCCCAGAAGGCACCTGGAATATGCAAATTAGCCTCCTGAAGCTTGAATCCCTGGTTTGGTGATGCTTTCGAAGCAGCTGGTCCCGGCTGTACCCAACGATCTTCTAGCTTAGGGAGACTTCGCTTCTCCCAGAAGGCACCTGGAATATGCAAATTAGCCTCCTGAAGCTTGAATCCCTGGTTTGGTGATGCTTTCGAAGCAGCTGGTCCCGGCTGTACCCAACGATCTTCTAGCTTAGGGAGACTTCGCTTCTCCCAGAAGGCACCTGGAATATGCAAATTAGCCTCCTGAAGCTTGAATCCCTGGTTTGGTGATGCTTTCGAAGCAGCTGGTCCCGGCTGTACCCAACGATCTTCTAGCTTAGGGAGACTTCGCTTCTCCCAGAAGGCACCTGGAATATGCAAATTAGCCTCCTGAAGCTTGAATCCCTGGTTTGGTGATGCTTTCGAAGCAGCTGGTCCCGGCTGTACCCAACGATCTTCTAGCTTAGGGAGACTTCGCTTCTCCCAGAAGGCACCTGGAATATGCAAATTAGCCTCCTGAAGCTTGAATCCCTGGTTTGGTGATGCTTTCGAAGCAGCTGGTCCCGGCTGTACCCAACGATCTTCTAGCTTAGGGAGACTTCGCTTCTCCCAGAAGGCACCTGGAATATGCAAATTAGCCTCCTGAAGCTTGAATCCCTGGTTTGGTGATGCTTTCGAAGCAGCTGGTCCCGGCTGTACCCAACGATCTTCTAGCTTAGGGAGACTTCGCTTCTCCCAGAAGGCACCTGGAATATGCAAATTAGCCTCCTGAAGCTTGAATCCCTGGTTTGGTGATGCTTTCGAAGCAGCTGGTCCCGGCTGTACCCAACGATCTTCTAGCTTAGGGAGACTTCGCTTCTCCCAGAAGGCACCTGGAATATGCAAATTAGCCTCCTGAAGCTTGAATCCCTGGTTTGGTGATGCTTTCGAAGCAGCTGGTCCCGGCTGTACCCAACGATCTTCTAGCTTAGGGAGACTTCGCTTCTCCCAGAAGGCACCTGGAATATGCAAATTAGCCTCCTGAAGCTTGAATCCCTGGTTTGGTGATGCTTTCGAAGCAGCTGGTCCCGGCTGTACCCAACGATCTTCTAGCTTAGGGAGACTTCGCTTCTCCCAGAAGGCACCTGGAATATGCAAATTAGCCTCCTGAAGCTTGAATCCCTGGTTTGGTGATGCTTTCGAAGCAGCTGGTCCCGGCTGTACCCAACGATCTTCTAGCTTAGGGAGACTTCGCTTCTCCCAGAAGGCACCTGGAATATGCAAATTAGCCTCCTGAAGCTTGAATCCCTGGTTTGGTGATGCTTTCGAAGCAGCTGGTCCCGGCTGTACCCAACGATCTTCTAGCTTAGGGAGACTTCGCTTCTCCCAGAAGGCACCTGGAATATGCAAATTAGCCTCCTGAAGCTTGAATCCCTGGTTTGGTGATGCTTTCGAAGCAGCTGGTCCCGGCTGTACCCAACGATCTTCTAGCTTAGGGAGACTTCGCTTCTCCCAGAAGGCACCTGGAATATGCAAATTAGCCTCCTGAAGCTTGAATCCCTGGTTTGGTGATGCTTTCGAAGCAGCTGGTCCCGGCTGTACCCAACGATCTTCTAGCTTAGGGAGACTTCGCTTCTCCCAGAAGGCACCTGGAATATGCAAATTAGCCTCCTGAAGCTTGAATCCCTGGTTTGGTGATGCTTTCGAAGCAGCTGGTCCCGGCTGTACCCAACGATCTTCTAGCTTAGGGAGACTTCGCTTCTCCCAGAAGGCACCTGGAATATGCAAATTAGCCTCCTGAAGCTTGAATCCCTGGTTTGGTGATGCTTTCGAAGCAGCTGGTCCCGGCTGTACCCAACGATCTTCTAGCTTAGGGAGACTTCGCTTCTCCCAGAAGGCACCTGGAATATGCAAATTAGCCTCCTGAAGCTTGAATCCCTGGTTTGGTGATGCTTTCGAAGCAGCTGGTCCCGGCTGTACCCAACGATCTTCTAGCTTAGGGAGACTTCGCTTCTCCCAGAAGGCACCTGGAATATGCAAATTAGCCTCCTGAAGCTTGAATCCCTGGTTTGGTGATGCTTTCGAAGCAGCTGGTCCCGGCTGTACCCAACGATCTTCTAGCTTAGGGAGACTTCGCTTCTCCCAGAAGGCACCTGGAATATGCAAATTAGCCTCCTGAAGCTTGAATCCCTGGTTTGGTGATGCTTTCGAAGCAGCTGGTCCCGGCTGTACCCAACGATCTTCTAGCTTAGGGAGACTTCGCTTCTCCCAGAAGGCACCTGGAATATGCAAATTAGCCTCCTGAAGCTTGAATCCCTGGTTTGGTGATGCTTTCGAAGCAGCTGGTCCCGGCTGTACCCAACGATCTTCTAGCTTAGGGAGACTTCGCTTCTCCCAGAAGGCACCTGGAATATGCAAATTAGCCTCCTGAAGCTTGAATCCCTGGTTTGGTGATGCTTTCGAAGCAGCTGGTCCCGGCTGTACCCAACGATCTTCTAGCTTAGGGAGACTTCGCTTCTCCCAGAAGGCACCTGGAATATGCAAATTAGCCTCCTGAAGCTTGAATCCCTGGTTTGGTGATGCTTTCGAAGCAGCTGGTCCCGGCTGTACCCAACGATCTTCTAGCTTAGGGAGACTTCGCTTCTCCCAGAAGGCACCTGGAATATGCAAATTAGCCTCCTGAAGCTTGAATCCCTGGTTTGGTGATGCTTTCGAAGCAGCTGGTCCCGGCTGTACCCAACGATCTTCTAGCTTAGGGAGACTTCGCTTCTCCCAGAAGGCACCTGGAATATGCAAATTAGCCTCCTGAAGCTTGAATCCCTGGTTTGGTGATGCTTTCGAAGCAGCTGGTCCCGGCTGTACCCAACGATCTTCTAGCTTAGGGAGACTTCGCTTCTCCCAGAAGGCACCTGGAATATGCAAATTAGCCTCCTGAAGCTTGAATCCCTGGTTTGGTGATGCTTTCGAAGCAGCTGGTCCCGGCTGTACCCAACGATCTTCTAGCTTAGGGAGACTTCGCTTCTCCCAGAAGGCACCTGGAATATGCAAATTAGCCTCCTGAAGCTTGAATCCCTGGTTTGGTGATGCTTTCGAAGCAGCTGGTCCCGGCTGTACCCAACGATCTTCTAGCTTAGGGAGACTTCGCTTCTCCCAGAAGGCACCTGGAATATGCAAATTAGCCTCCTGAAGCTTGAATCCCTGGTTTGGTGATGCTTTCGAAGCAGCTGGTCCCGGCTGTACCCAACGATCTTCTAGCTTAGGGAGACTTCGCTTCTCCCAGAAGGCACCTGGAATATGCAAATTAGCCTCCTGAAGCTTGAATCCCTGGTTTGGTGATGCTTTCGAAGCAGCTGGTCCCGGCTGTACCCAACGATCTTCTAGCTTAGGGAGACTTCGCTTCTCCCAGAAGGCACCTGGAATATGCAAATTAGCCTCCTGAAGCTTGAATCCCTGGTTTGGTGATGCTTTCGAAGCAGCTGGTCCCGGCTGTACCCAACGATCTTCTAGCTTAGGGAGACTTCGCTTCTCCCAGAAGGCACCTGGAATATGCAAATTAGCCTCCTGAAGCTTGAATCCCTGGTTTGGTGATGCTTTCGAAGCAGCTGGTCCCGGCTGTACCCAACGATCTTCTAGCTTAGGGAGACTTCGCTTCTCCCAGAAGGCACCTGGAATATGCAAATTAGCCTCCTGAAGCTTGAATCCCTGGTTTGGTGATGCTTTCGAAGCAGCTGGTCCCGGCTGTACCCAACGATCTTCTAGCTTAGGGAGACTTCGCTTCTCCCAGAAGGCACCTGGAATATGCAAATTAGCCTCCTGAAGCTTGAATCCCTGGTTTGGTGATGCTTTCGAAGCAGCTGGTCCCGGCTGTACCCAACGATCTTCTAGCTTAGGGAGACTTCGCTTCTCCCAGAAGGCACCTGGAATATGCAAATTAGCCTCCTGAAGCTTGAATCCCTGGTTTGGTGATGCTTTCGAAGCAGCTGGTCCCGGCTGTACCCAACGATCTTCTAGCTTAGGGAGACTTCGCTTCTCCCAGAAGGCACCTGGAATATGCAAATTAGCCTCCTGAAGCTTGAATCCCTGGTTTGGTGATGCTTTCGAAGCAGCTGGTCCCGGCTGTACCCAACGATCTTCTAGCTTAGGGAGACTTCGCTTCTCCCAGAAGGCACCTGGAATATGCAAATTAGCCTCCTGAAGCTTGAATCCCTGGTTTGGTGATGCTTTCGAAGCAGCTGGTCCCGGCTGTACCCAACGATCTTCTAGCTTAGGGAGACTTCGCTTCTCCCAGAAGGCACCTGGAATATGCAAATTAGCCTCCTGAAGCTTGAATCCCTGGTTTGGTGATGCTTTCGAAGCAGCTGGTCCCGGCTGTACCCAACGATCTTCTAGCTTAGGGAGACTTCGCTTCTCCCAGAAGGCACCTGGAATATGCAAATTAGCCTCCTGAAGCTTGAATCCCTGGTTTGGTGATGCTTTCGAAGCAGCTGGTCCCGGCTGTACCCAACGATCTTCTAGCTTAGGGAGACTTCGCTTCTCCCAGAAGGCACCTGGAATATGCAAATTAGCCTCCTGAAGCTTGAATCCCTGGTTGAGTTCATCTCAATGCGATTGGCATTGATTTATTGATGCTGGGTTTAAGGGATGGTATTGAGCATGTGATGGAGTTTTGGAGAGCCCAGGTCACGTAATGTGTCACGTGACCAGGTCTGTGGCGGGGTAAAGGTCTGGTTCAGAGGCTGGTTTATTGGTAATGTGCATTGTGGTGGGAAGTCACTAGTGGGGAATAGTGGCTTCTGTTACAGGTCAAGGTACCTTGCAAGTGTAGGTCCTGCTAGGGCAGGGGTATTAATTACAGGATATTAATACCTTATTCCTAGGCTGGTGTGTTGAGGCCAGGGATATCCGTTGAAGTTGCTTCTGGACCAGACTTATCTGTTGTTATTATTAGTGATGAGCAAGTGTATGCTCGGGTGATCTCCGAGTATTTATGACTGCTTGGAGATTTAGTTTTCATCACGGCAGCTGAATGATTTGCGACTGTTAGACAGTTTGATTACATGTGGGAATTCCCTAGCAACCAGGCAACCCCCACATGTACTCAGGCTGGCTAGTAGCTGTAAATCATTCAGCTGAGGTGATGAAAACTAAATCTCTGAACACTAACAAATACTCGGAGGTCACCGTAGCAACGAGTACACTCGCTCATCACTAGTTGTTATATATGCAATGTTTACATTGGTATTGTTTGTAATTGTCACGCTCACGCCCTGACTGGTGGGCGTGAGCTCGGGGGGTTTGTGGCCCCACTGTGCCACAAACCAGACTACCCTGAAAGGGGTGTGACTATGACAGCTGCCTGGGTTTTCACTGGAGCCTCTGATGGTGAGGTCAGGCTCATGCAGCAGACAGCTGCCAGGTGCTACTCCAGGGTGGTGTCGGGCTGTGGCTGCTGATCCCACTTGGAGAACAGGAACACTACGACAGGTGCAGGCATCAGGCAGGACTGGCAGAAGAGCACGGATGAAACTCAGACAAGTAGGCTGGCACGGCTGAGACAGGGCTGGCAGAGACACGGCAGAGAACACAGGGCTGGCAGGCACGGCAGAGAACACAGGGCTGGCAGGCACGGCAGAGAACACAGGGCTGGCAGGCATGGCAGAGAACACAGGGCTGGCAGGCATGGCAGATAACACAGGGCTGGCAGACACGGCAGGAACACTGAACTCGTTGGTGTGGTGTATGAAGGAACAGGTAGGGACCTGTTCACACAGGAGGTGAAGGTATGGATATGTAGTAAGAAGAAACAGGTGGGGACCTGTTCACACTGGAGGTGCAGATAAGAAAACAAGCAGAAAGGAATGAAGTATGAAGGAACAGGTTGGGATCTGTTCACACAGGAGATGCAGGTATGGAAACAAGCCAGAAGGAAAGGAGAATGAAGGAACAGGTTGGGACCTGTTCACACAGGAGATGCAGGTACGGAAACAAGCCAGAAGGAAAGGAGAATGAAGGAACAGGTTGGGACCTGTTCACACAGGAGATGCAGGTACGGAAACAAGACAGAAGGAAAGGAGAATGAAGGAACAGGTTGGGACCTGTTCACACAGGAGATGCAGGTACGGAAACAAGCCAGAAGGAAAGGAGAATGAAGGAACAGGTTGGGACCTGTTCACACAGGAAGAGAAGTGCAAGGCTGCAGATAGGAGCGGAAGAGCAGCAAGAGATAGTGTAGCAACAAAAAGCTAAACAGAGCAGAACCGCAAGGAATGCGGAGAGGAGCTGCAGCAAGAGATTTCTGCAGAAGCTAAGCAGAGCCACAAGGAATGTGGAGAGGAGCTGTAGCAAGGGATAACTGCAGCAGCAGAAGCTAAGCAGAGCGGAGCCACAAGGAATGTGGAGAGGAGCTGCAGCAATAGGTTTCTGCAACAGCAAAGCAGAGCAAGGAATGCGGAGAGAAGCTGCAGCAAGAGAATACTGCAGCAGCAGTGCGGAGCAGAGGTAAAGCCACAAAGGTACAGAGCAGGCAGAGCCACAAGAGTACGGAGAATAAGCAGACCGAGAACACAAGGAAAGACATAACAGGGAAGGAAGCCACAGACAAGGAGACAGAGGTAGGACAAAGTACAGACAAGGCAATGGAACAAGACACAGGGACAAAGACACAGGGACCGGGATATTCTGCCTCCTGGAGGGGAGACAACAAGATCAAGGCAAGAACAAAATGAAAGACCACTAGAGAGGGAGTAACCCAGAGCAAGGCCTGGCAAACTCAGAAGCTAAACACAAACTGAGCTAACACATTGCACAGGCCAAGTCCACTGGGTGGAGCTGCACTAAATACTGGAGGCCTCTTGGTAATTGGTCAGGAACAGATTAGACAGGTGCACCTGATATCTATAAGAACCAGAGAGTTCAGGTGCCACCCCCCTATACACACAGCCAGGAAGCATGCAGAGATCAGAGGAACAGAACATGGAGCTGGCAAGAAACAGAAACCACATCATGGCCTGGAGCAGTGGGTAAGATAGTGTGAGAGAAGAGAGGCCATGCCGTGATGCCAGCAGAGCTGTTACAGTAATGTTCTGCGGCGTCATTGTTGTGGCTGCCTCAGTTCGTGTAATATTTAATAAGTGGCTGCTGTGGCCATTTCACCAATGTCGCATGCAGTTGTGTGTTTATTTAATGAGGGATCATTAACGAAAATGGGTTTCTTGGTGGGAACGGAATGACTAAATCCCTTCTTGGATTGTCATTAGTATATCTGGAATTTCCTTGGAATACACTCTGTTCACTTTCTTTCAGATTTAGGTTAGGGATATATGTCAACATCTGTCACGCAATATGGGGATCGCAGTGTCACATTTTGATATCGCAACTAATGATTGCCAAATCAACTGCAACGACAATAGATTTTTCATTTCAAGTTGCAAATTGCACACAACTTGGTCTTCCTTAAATTGATCCAGAATCTGAAGTATTTCTCCTAGAAAATGATTGCAATTGCACATGTTATCTTATACACAAATTTATTTCCTTTGTGTGTATTGGAACAACACAAAAAAACAAAGAAAAAAAGGCAAATTGGACATAATTTCACACAAAATTTTAAAAACGGGCAGGACAACATTGTTGGCACCATTTCAAAATTGTGGGTAAACAACTTTGTTTCAAGCATGTGATGCTCTTTCAAACTCACCTGTGGCAAGTAACATGTGTGGGCAATATGAAAATCACACCTGAAACCAGATAAAAAGGGAGAAGTTGACTCAGTCTTTTCATTATGTGTCTGTGTTTGCCACAGTACGCATGGAGAACAGAAAGAGGATAAGAGAGCTGTCTGAGGACTTGAGAACTAAAATTGTTGTACAATATCGACAATCTCAAGGTTACGAGTCCATCTCCAGAGATCTTGATGTTCCTTTGTCCACAGTGTACAACATAATCAAGAAGTTTACAACCCATGGTACTGTAGCAAATCTTCCTGGATGTGGACGGCAGAGAAAGCTTGATGAAAGGTTACAGCACAGGATAGTAGGTGGATAAGCAGCCCCAGTCAAGTTCCAAAGAAATTCAAGATGTCCTACAGGCTCAGGATGCACTATTGTCAGTGCGAACTATCCAACAACATTTGAATGAAATTAAATGTTATGGCAGGAGACCCAGGAGGACCCCACTGCTGAAACAGAGACATAAAAAAGCTAGACTGCAGTTATACAAAACATACGTAAGAACATCAAAATTCTTCTGGGAAAGCGTCTGGTGGACAGATGAGATCAAGATACAGAAAAGAAAAGAACATAGTACCGAAAGTTATGGTGGAGTTATGGTGGAGATTCAAAGATGTTTTGAGGTTGTTTTGCTGCCTCTAGAACTGTGTGCCTTGACTCTGTGTGAGGAGTCATGAAATCTGAAGATTACCAAAGGATTTTGGGTGCCCAGGGTCAGAAAGCTGGGTTTGCGTCATAGGTTATGGGTCTTCTAGCAGAACAATGACTCCAAACATACTTTAAGAAGCATCCAGAAATGGATGGAAACAAAGCGCTGGAGATTTCTGAAGTGGCCAGTAATGGGTCTGGATCTACACCATGTTCCAAATTATTATGCAAATTATATTTTTCTCGGATTTTCCTAAATGGTCGGTGCAAATGACAGTCAGTCTAATAAAAGTCATCACCCGTTAGAGTATACATTGAATTTTATAAAAGAAACCTCCCAATGATAACAGTATAATCTCCAAAATGAATAAAAACTCAAAATGCACTGTTCCAAATGATTAGGCACAGTAGAATTTCGAAACATTTGATATGTTTTAAAGAACTGAAAATGCTCATTTGTGGAATTTGCAGCATTAGGAGGTCACATTCACTGAACAAAAAAGCTATTTAACTCCAAAACATCCTAACAGGCAAAGTTACATGTTAACATAGGAACCCTTCTTTGATATCACCTTCACAATTCTTGCATCCATTGAACTTGTGAGGTTTTGGAGAGTTTCTGCTTGTATTTCTTTGCATGAAGTCAGAATCGCCTCCCAGAGCTGCTGTTTTGATGTGAACTGCCTCCCACCATAGTTCTTTTGCTTGATGATACACCAAAGGTTCTCTATAGGGTTGAGGTCAGGGGAAGATGGTGGCCACACCATGAGTTTATCACCTTTTATGCCCATAGCAGCCAATGACTCAGAGGTATTCTTTGCAGCATGAGATGGTGCATTGTCATGCATGAAAATTATTTTGCTCCTGAAGGCACGTTTCTGCATTTTATACCATGGAAGAAAGTTGTCAGTCAGAAACTCTTTATACTTTGCAAAGGTCATTTTCACACCTTAAGGGAACCTTAAAGGGCCCTACCAGCTGTTTCCCCATGAATCCGGCCCAAAACATCACTTCTCCACGTCCTTGCTGACGTCGCAGCCTTGTTGGGACATGGTGGCCATCCACCAACCATCCACTACTCCATCCATCTGGACCATCCAGGGTTGCTCGACACTCATCAGTAAACAAGACTGAAAATTAGTCTTCGTGTATGTCTGGGCCCACTGCAACCGTTTCTGCTTGTGAACACTGTTTAGAGGTGGCCGAATAGTAGGTTGATGCACCACAGCAAGCCTTTGAAGGATTCTACACCTTGAGGTTCGAGTGACTCCAGAGGCACCAGCAGCTTCAAATAACTGTTTGGGCTTTGTAATAGTATTTTGGCAGCTGCTATCTTAATCCAATGAATTTGGCAGAAACCTTCCTCATTATTATTTATTGTTTGCATAATAATTTGGAACATGGTGTAAATCCCATTGAACACCTGTGGAGAGATCTTAAATTTGTTGTTGAGAGAAGACACCACTCAAATATGAAAGACCTGGAGCAGTTTGTAAAAGAAGAGTGGTCTAAAATTCCAGTTGAGAGATGTAAGAAGCTTGTTAGTGGTTATAGGAAGTGATTGATTAGAGTTATTTGGGCTGTGTGCACACGTTGCGGTTTTTTCACGTTTTTTCACTATAAAAACGCAATAAAAACGCATACATATGCATCCTATCATTTAGAATGCATTCTGCAATTTTTGTGCACATGATGCGGTTTTGTTCCGCAAAAAAACCGCATCGCGGTAAAAAATGCAGCATGTTCATTAATTTTGCGGGGTTTTTTCGCATTTTTCCTGCTATATAATGCATTGGGAAAGCTCCAGAAAAAAACGCGAAAAAAACCGCATGCAGATTTCTAGCAGAAAATGTCCGGATTTTCTTCAGGAATTTTCAGCAAGAAATTCTTACGTGTGCACATACCCTGTAAAGGGTGTGCAACCAAATACTAGGTTGAAGGAGCCAACAAATTTGTCCAGCCCATTTTTGAAGTTTTGTGTAAACTGTTGTCCAGTTTGCGTTTTTTCTCTGTTTTTGTGTTGTTCCAAAACACACAAGGGAAATAAATATGTGTATAACAAAACATGTAATAATTACAATA
This sequence comes from Ranitomeya imitator, assembly GCF_032444005.1. Taxonomy (NCBI): domain Eukaryota; kingdom Metazoa; phylum Chordata; class Amphibia; order Anura; family Dendrobatidae; genus Ranitomeya; species Ranitomeya imitator. The sequence goes on from NC_091286.1 coordinate 48,855,653, forward strand.
ATTTTCTGGGAGAAATACTTCATTTTCTGGAACAATTTCAAAGGTGCCAACGCTTTCAGCCATGACTATAAATGAATGCTTGGCTTGGCAAACTTACATGTAGTATGGGACACATTGAAAGCATGAAATCCAACATTACCAATCCTTCTGTCGACATTTACCTAATTAGGAACCTTATTGGGGTTGATCTCCTCTGTTTTGTGATTTGAATGGATTTGTGGCTGAAAATCATTTTTGCATGCGGCTTTCATTATACAATTTATGTACTTGGGCTTATATTGGCTATTTGTTTTCCTGCGCTTTCAACTTTCATGTGGTCCCTAGCCAAAAATCAGCTGTGAGGAGATCAGAAAAAGGGCCAGATAGTCCTGTACACAGGTTTAGGCCGGGATCACACATGCGTGAAACACGTCCGTGTCTCGCATGTGAAATCCACGCTCTGGCGCCGGCACTTGGGAGCGGAGCGTGCGGCTCCATGTGTTGCTATGCGGCCGCACGCTGCGCTCTGGAGTGCCGGCGCCAGAGGAGGGATTTCACATGCGAGACACGGACGTGTTTCTCGCATGTGTGATTCCGGCCTTATGTAGTTTTACAGGAGAGACTTTGTACACACCACCCAAACGTAGGTATTCCTGGGTGGGTTTTAGGACATAACCGGGTTTGTCGGGAGCATTTCCTAGCTACGTTGGTGTAAATGCCTCCATTCTACCTACTAGTATGGATCAGCAACAATGTTCATTACCATGCATGTGGATGTATCCACACGTCTGTGCGTAAAAATAAGTGTGCAGCAGATTGGTAAAATGCGTTATTCTATTTAGTCTAATGTGATATTTTGTAATATTTTAGCTTCAGAAAATAAATCAATTGCTTGTGTTGCTCTCCTTTAGTAGATTCGTTGTTACTTAGGAAAGATTAAGTTTGGTATAAAACGGTGAATTTGCAGAGCCCGGAGCTGTGTATAAATGAGTACAGCGTTCTGTGAAGGACGTACACAGCACAGTTATTGAGTTGTTAAAATATCCAAACCCATCTGGTTCAGGCCGTGCGTCAATGAACTGTAGCCAAGCAGAAAGAAAAACTCAAAAATGTAATCAGGTGACACAACACATATTGTATATTAAATCCCCCAAAAAACAAAGTCGGACATTATATAATGGAGGCACCAGACACCTACACTGGGGCAGCTTTATAAAAAGTGCCTAAAAGAAGCACTGTCTTTGTTGCTAATAGCAACCAATCACAAGACAGCTCTCATTTCTTATAGTGGTCTTGTTAGATGAAAGCTGTGCTGTGATTGGTTGTTAGGGGCAACAACAACAGTTCCTCTTATCACGTTCTCAACGCATGACAGGTGTTGTATGGAGAGGGCTTAGGAGCTGCGCCTGCTCCGCACACTGCAGGTGCTGGCTGTGTATGGCTAAGTTCACATTTGCGTATATGTGCGAAGCGTATCATCTGCATGCGCAAACGCATGCTAAAATGCATGCAAACGCATGTTTACGCAGCATTTTTTAATCCGCATCAGCTTACGCATGACGGCAAAAAAAAAACACTGCGTTTGTATGCGTTTTTGCCTGCGTTTGTGTTGTTTATGCGCATGTCTTTGATATTTCCAGGAGGGCGTGTCTCAAACAGTTCCTGGACATGCGCAGTCCGAAATACGCAAGCGCATCGAACACATGCATACGCATGCGTTCCCATAGACAGTAATGCGCTTTTTAACACACTCATCCGCATGCGCATGCCTGCGCATATTTGACGGCTTTTTGACACCTCCAAATATGCAATATGTTGCGCTCGCCATGCCCATCCGCACACCGTGAAACGACGCATGCGTATGCAAAACCATGCAAACGCATTTCCTTGCGTACACCGTGTTAAATATATGTACGCATGACACATGAGGATCTATGCGGATCAAACGCTGTGCGCACAGATGTAATTGTGAAACTAGCCTTACACTGCTGTTTAAACCCTTACATGCAGTTGTCAATCACTGACCGTAGCATTTACAGTTAGGTCCATATATATTTGGACAGAGACAACATTTCTCTAATTTTGGTTATAGACATTACCACAATGAATTTTAAACAAAACAATTCAGATGCAGTTGAAGTTCAGACTTTCAGCTTTCATTTGAGGGTATCCACATTAAAATTGGATGAAGGGTTTAGGAGTTTCAGCTCCTTAACATGTGCCACCCTGTTTTTAAAGGGACCAAAAGTAATTGGACTAATTCAATAATTTTAAATAAAATGTTCATTTTTAGTACTTGGTTGGAATCCCTTTGTTGACAATGACTGCCTGAAGTCTTGAACTCATGGACATCACCAGACGCTGTGTTTCCTCCTTTTTGATGCTCTGCCAGGCTTTCACTGTGGTGGTTTTCTGTTGCTGTTTGTTTGTGGGCTTTTCTGTCTGAAGTTTAGTCTTTAACATGTGATATGCATGCTCAATTGGGTTGAGATCAGGTGACTGACTTGGCCATTCAAGAATATTCCACTTCTTTGCTTTAATAATCTCCTGGGTTGCATTGGCTTTATGTCTTGGGTCATTGTCCATCTGTAGTATGAAACGACGACCAATCAGTTTGGCTGCATTTGGCTGGATCTGAGCACACAGTATGGCTCTGAATACCTCAGAATTCATTCGGCTGCTTCGGTCCTGTGTCACATCATCAATAAACACTAGTGACCCAGTGCCACTGGCAGCCATGCATGCCCGCGCCATCACACTGCCTCCGCCGTGTTTTACAGATGATGTGGTATGCTTTGGATCATGAGCTGTACCACGCCTTCACCATACTTTTCTCTTTCCATCATTCTGGTAGAAGTTGATCTTGGTTTCATCTGTACAAAGAATGTTCTTTCAGAACTGTGCTGGCTTTTTTAGAAGTTTTTTTAGCAAAGTCCAGTCTAGCCTTTTTATTCTTGATGCTTATGAGTGGCTTGCACTGTGCAGTGAACCCTCTGTATTTACTTTCATGCAGTCTTCTCTTTATGGTAGATTTGGATATTGATATACCTGCCTCCTGGAGAGTGTTGTTCACTTGGTTGGCTGTTGTGAAGGGGTTTCTCTTCACCATGGAGATTATTCTGCGATCATCCACCACTGTTGTCTTCCATGGGCGCCCAGGTCTTTTTGCATTGATGAGTTCACCAGTGCTTTCTTTCTTTCTCAGGATGTACCAAACTGTAGATTTTGCCACTCCTAATATTGTAGCAATTTCTCGGATGTTTTTTTCTGTTTTTGCAGCTTAAGGGTGGCTTGTTTCACCTGCATGGAGAGCTCCTATGACCACATGTTTACTTCACAGCAAAACCTTCCAAATGCAAGCACCACACCTCAAATTAACTCCAGGCCTTTTATCTGCTTAATTGAGAATGACATAACGAAGGGATTGCCTACACCTGTCCATGAAATAGCCTTTGAGTCAATTGTCCAATTACTTTTGGTCCCTTTAAAAACAGGGTGGCACATGTTAAGGAGCTGAAACTCCTAAACCCTTCATCCAATTTTAATGTGGATACCCTCAAATGAAATCTGAAAGTCTGAACTTCAACTGAATCTGAATTGTTTTATTTAAAATTCATTGTGGTAATGTCTATAACCAAAATAAGAAAAATGTTGTCTCTGTCCAAATATATATGGACCTAACTGTACATGTCTCTATCTGACATTCTGATTTGGGCACCCATCGGTCACATCGAGATGCAAATACGGGGTGTTGCCATGGCAAAAGGAGGTTTACTGATGGGGCCCATTGTTGCCATCTTTATGCTCATATGAAGCCCAGAATGTGGAGACCATTAATTCCACCATATACTGCAACACTGAAGTACAGTGCCTTAAGAAAGTATTCGGCCCCTGGAACTTTTCAGCCTTTTCCCACATATCATGCGTCAAACATAAAGATACCAAATGTAAATTTTTGGTGAAGAATCAACAAAAAGTGGAACACAATTGTGAAGTTAAACGAAATTTATTGGCTATTTTAAATTTTTGTGGAAATTCAAAAACTGAAAAGTGGGGCGTGCAATATTATTCGGCCCCTTTACTTTCAGTGCAGCAAACCCTCTCTAGAAGTTCATTGTGGATCTCTGAATGATCCAATGTTGTCCTAAATGCCTAATGATGATAAATATAATCCACCTGCGTGTAATCAAGTCTCCGTATAAATGCACATGCTCTATGATAGTCTCAGGGTTCAGTTTGAAGCACAAAGAGCATCATGAAGACCAAGGAACACAACAGGCAGGTCCGTGATACTGTTGTGGAGAAGTTTAAAGCCGGATTTGGATACAAAATGATTTTCAAAACTTTAAACATCCCAAGGAGCACTGAGCAAGCGATCATATTGAAATGGAAGGAGTATCATACCACTGCAAATCTACCAAGACCCGGCCGCCCCTCTAAACTTTCATCACAAACAAGGAGAAGACTGATCAGAGATGCAGCAAAGAGGCCCACGATCACTCTGCAGAGATCTACAGCAGAGGTGGGACAGTCTGTCCATAGGACAACAATCAGTCGTACACTGCACAAATCTGGCCTTTATGGAAGAGTGGCAAGAAGAAAGCCATTTCTCAAAGATATCCATAAAAAGTGTCTTTTAAAGTTTGCAAGAAGCCACCTGGGAGACACACCAAACATGTGGAAGAAGGTGCTCTGGTCAAATGAAACCAAAATTTAAGCAACAATGCCAAACGATATGTTTGGTGTAAAGGCAACAGAGCTCATCACCCTGAACACACCTTCCCCACTGTCAAACATGGTGGTGGCAGCATCATGGTTTGGGCCTGCTTTTCTTCAGCAGGGATAGGGAAGATGGTTAAAATTGATGGGAAGATGGAAGGAGCCAAATACAGGACCATTCTTGAAGAAAACCTGTTGGAGTCTCCAAAAGACCTGTGACTGGGACGGAGATTTGTCTTCCAACAAGACAATGATCCCAAACATAAAGCAAAATCTACAATGGAATGGTTCACAAATAAACGTATCCAGGTGTTAGAATGGCCAAGTCAGAGTCCAGACCTCAATCCAATCGAGAATCTGTGGAAAGAACTGAAAACTGCTGTTCACAAACGATCTCCATCAAATCTCACTGAGCTCGAGCTGTTTGCCAAGGAAGAATGGGCAAGAATTTCAGTCTCTCGATGTACAAAACTGATAGAGACATACCCCAAGCGACATGCAACTGTAATCGTAGCAAAAGGTGGCGCAACAAAGTATTAAGTTAAAGGGGCCGAATAATATTGCACACCCCACTTTACAGTTTTTGAATTTCCACAAAAATTTAAAATAACCGATAGATTTCGTTCAACTTCACAATTGTGTTCCACTTGTTGTTGATTCTTCATGAAAAATTTACATTTGGTATCTTTATGTTTGAAGCATGATATGTGGGAAAAGGTTGAAAAGTTCCAGGGAGCCGAATACTTTCGCAAGGCACTGTAAACTATCAAATAATCATAGATTCAAAATCTCTATAAGGGCTTAAAAAAAAAGTGAAATGCAAAAGAAAAAAAATGAAAAAAACCCTTAAATATTCTAATTAACCTCCTTTTCCCAAGTTAAAATAAAAAATACAGTAATATACACAGTTAATATCGCCACATACACAAATGTCCCATCTATCAAAATATAAAATTGTGCAACCCTATGTATGGTCAATGTCATAAGGCAAAAATAGAAATGCCAGTATTGCCTTTTTTAGATTTCTTTTCCTGTCTCTCTTGTTTTTTTTTTTTACACCTTTGTGACTTTTTACCCCTTAAATAAAAATAAATACTACAAGTTGGTGTCACAGAAATTGTTGCAATGTGCTCCCAAGAAACAAAAGGAATAGTCCAGTACTCAACTCCGAGAGAGGTAAAATGAAAAAACTTTATCCAATGCATATTATGTTAAAACAATCACTCTATAAGGCCCCCTTCACATGCACGTGTTTCCAGTATGTATGGCATCCGTTTTCACACGTACCGGAGTCACGTGCACACCACGCACCCATTATAGTCTATGGGGCTGCCCACATGTCCATGTTTTCACATAGACCATGTGTCCTTGTGACACACAAGTAGACTTTTTTTTCTGGCAGCACAGATGACAATACGTATGGCACACATGCACACGGATGACATACGTGTGACATCCGTGTGCAGTCCATGTGACATGTACCTGCAGCGCCCCAGGGTCCTGGTCATTGCAGTAATGTCGTTTACCTCTAGGGGGAGGTGATGTTATGGTTGGAGGCAAAGAAAAACAACCGAATCCAGGTATCACAAACATGCAACACATTTCGCACTCAAGGCCACCAGGGGGAGCTATGCTCCTATTTATTAGGGCACTCTTCACACTTAGGTAAAAATGGTTGCCTGGGGAGGAAGTTAGGCAGTTGCTAGCTGAGCTTTGCTCAGGTAGTTGGTCCCTGGCAGGGGTGGGAGCCTGTCAGAGGCCGAGACAGAAGGACACGGAGCTGTGCCTGCCCTAAGTGCGGCAGTTCCTAAGAAAGGACACAAAAAGAGAATTGTATTGTAGAGAGGGTGAAGAAGTCATAGCAAAGGAGTGGATACCAGGAGGAGTTCTGCCCTACACAGGCTGCCTTTTTCTGAGGCGCAGGATCCCAGTAACCGGAACACCGAGGAAGCAACAGTCCTTTATGCCTTGCTCCAGAGACCGGCAGGACAGCTAATTTCACGTTACTGATCCACCCCTATACCCAGGAGGCAAGGTGGCACCGCTTAGAGGCTGTGTCATGATAGAGTCCCTGTAAAACGCCTTAAGCCACCGGTCATACGGGTTTGTCCTATCCATCTGGGGGACAGAGAGAGAGAGACATAACATCTACAACATCTGTGAGGACTTTATGAGAGGCTTAGCAGTAAGGTACTACAACACCACGGCGCTAGAGGAAGGCTACTGATTTCTACCTGGACAAGGGGACTCTGGATTTGCCTCCAAACCGGCCGGACTCTGCCTGCCCTGTGATCTGGTGCTCTGGACTGTATATGCTGAAGCCTTCAGTAAAAGGTAAAGAGACTGCAACCTTGTGTCCTCGTTCTTCACTGCGCCTCACACCATCCACCATCTACACACTGGGAATCTCTGGGGATACACTTCACCTGTGGGAAGGTATACCATCTAGCTGCCATAACATCACCCCCGCGGACCCCTTAAAGCAGCGTCTGTCACCCTGACCGAATACCACAGGTGGCGTCACGAACATATCCCTTTAAAGACCTTTCCCTTTAACATGGACGTCCCACGGGCCACGGACTGGGTCAGCCACCGTGACATCCCCCTGAGAATCGAAGGACCCGGTACCGAGTACCCCACTGCCCAAGGGGGCGCTCCATACCAGAATAGAAATGAAAGATTTTTATGTGGTAAAGATGTGCAAAGCTAGAGATAGATTTTTAGTCAGGGAGTGTTTTTTTTTCCATAAAGTATTTTTGTGTGTATTTTTTTTTTCTTTTTAGTATTTAGTTAGTATTGGAGGTGTCTGATAGACACCTCTCCATTACTAATATCAGGGCTTGATGCCAGCTGTGTTTTTGGACAATTCAAAGTGAACACCATCCCCAACTACCATTATCTCCTTTGCAAATCTACCAATCAGGAAGAGCCAAGGTGAAGCGCCAGAATTGCAGCGTCTCATGTGATATGCCACGTCTGGGGTGGCTGAGGGCTGGTATTTTAAGGCTGGGAAGGATCCAATAACTAAGGACCTTCCCAGCCCGATGATATCAGCTCTCAGCTGTCTGCTTTACCTGTGCTGTTTATCAAAAATGGGGGGCCCATGTCATTCATTTTTCATTTATTAGGTCAATAGCTGTAACATTAGGTCAACATAGAAGGCAATAAAGGGTGCCATTTTTCATAATGTGTCCCAGTGCTGTGAAATTAGATGTCTATCTATCTATCTATTTATCTATCTATCTATCTATCTATCTATCTATCTATCTATCTATCTATCTAATCAGAAAAAAACAGGCAGCACTCCAAAAATTACAGTGAAAAACTGTGGCCTTACTGATCCATTAGCAGCAACATTTTGGTAGATTTCTCTGCCTTTCTCAAGCGAGAAAGCCAGAGAAATCTTCCGAAACGTTCCTGCTAATGGATCAGTAAAGCTACGGTTTTTCACTGTAATTTTTGGAGTGCTGCCTGTTTTTTCTGATTTTCTATTAGGTTTGGACATCACCTTAACAGGTTTTATTGCACCCGGCTTTTTATTTTTTGGTAGTGCTGAAAATTTTCTTTAATTATCTATCTATTTATCTATCTATCTATCTATCTATCTATCTATCTATCTATCTATCTATCTATCTATCTATCATCTATCAAGGGTTGTTGCAAAGTTTGCAAACTTTTAGCACATACAAATTGGCAACGGTTGAAGGTTCTAACACATAAATTAGCCCTAGAGACTATGCCTAAGGCCGGGATCACACATACGCGAAATATGGCCGAGTCTCGCAGTCAGCTTCCCGCACTGACTGTGAGCGCCAGCCGACCGTAAAGCAGAGCACAGCGGTGACGTCACCGCTGTGCTTTACGGCCGGCGCTCACAGTCAGTGCGGGAAGCTGACGGCGAGGGATGTGACAGACACCGGAATGTGAGTATGTAGTGGTTTTTTTTTTACATTTACAATGGTAACCAGGGTAAATATCGGGTTACTAAGCGCACCCTGCGCTTAGTTACCCGATGTTTACCCTGGTTACCAGTGAACACATCGCTGGATCGGCGTCACACACGCCGATTCAGCGATGTCAGCGGGTGATCCAGCGACGAAATAAAGTTCTGTACTTCTAGCTCCGACCAGCGATCTCACAGCAGGATCCTGATCGCTGCTGCGTGTCAAACACAACGAGATCGCTATCCAGGACGCTACAACGTCACGGATCGCTATCGTTATCGTTCAGAAGTTGCTGAGTGTGACGGTACCTTTAGTAATTATAGCAGTGTTATTTCTCAGTTTTTATCTCCTGCATTATGAGGTCTGGATGCAAAGTTGGTCACCAGCAGCAGATGATTGATTTGTATAACTGAGATGACAGAAATTCACTTAAAATAAGAAAAACCTATCAGAAGGGATATCGGCGGTAATAACTATAATTACTATTCACCATTAATACACACAATATGCGTGGGGCAGGCCTGTGATACCTGTCGACACTACAATATATGAATGCGGCTTAGGATAATTATAGTCTGTGGCAGGCAACATGTTTTTAGTGTCTCGGAGGACGGCATGCGGCAAATAGTCTGATCCATGCCTGATCTATTTGTTACATTATTATAGTAAATTTGTGTGGATTTTTACTTATCAATTATATCGGATCTTTGTGCCTGTAAAAAAAACACTAAAACTGCCATATTCCTAAATGATAACATGCTATTATTTAGTATATAATTATATAAATCATATAAACTATAGATAATATCTTAGAGAAACTGACTTTACCCTGAACACTTGTAGAACCTCAAAGAGAATACAACATATGGCATATTAAAATCTCATTTTTATGTGCATCTTGTTTGCTTTTATGTAGCTGTGCTTTTTTATACCTTTTATGTGCCTGTCCTATAATAAATACCCTCAAATACTCCTCACGTTTTATACACTATAATTTAACATCAGTTGCAGCACTGCGGCTTGTTTAACAGCTTTGCTGTGTAGATTGGGACATGGTCGGCACAGTTATCTGATCATCGTAAAACGATGAAGGATTAAAACACAATACCTGGGCAATATAGATAAGACATGATAAAATCAATATACATGCCGATACAGTTCTGTATGACGTTACTCTGTCACTCACTGGTGGTCTCTGGCTGAGGGTCTGTATTTGTTCATTAACATTTCTCTCTCCATTGCCCTTATGCTTATCAGTATAGGTACAGCCATTCCACAGACTGCTCTAACTGTAAAGACCCCTTTCCTATTTAGCTGCCGGATTCGCCTTTCTTCCACCTGTAATGAGTGCCCACTGCTTCTTCGTATAGTCCTTGTAATCAACAAGTATATAACATGGTAAATCAGGCAGTAAGGGTACAATGCAAACTCTTATACAAGATAGTGGAAAACATAATGTAGAAACTCAAAACATGATTGAACAACTAAGTACGATGATAAACATAATTAAAGCTCTTTAAGAATAAACCACTCTAAAAGAGCTCCTAGCAATGTCCAGCAGTAGAAAACCAAATTACCCAACACAAGCCATAATTCATGAACCTATAACAGACAATACTGCCCAATACCCCAACGCGCGTTTCACGTATAGCTGTGTCAGGGGGTACTGGTGTAGTGACCACACTCATTTTTTAAATAACCACTCAACAATGGCATTCCAGTATTATACTGGCGCATATCAGCCGTCTGTCACCGCTTCAAAATTTCTGAAGGCTGATGATTCTGATCACAAGCTGAAATTCTGCATCAGGCCCAATATTCTTTGATGAACATGTGAACTGTATACAGTACATGGACGACTTGCAGCAATTCCATGCACAGCTACTGATCACAACTATCAGTGCTATTTCTTTCAGCAAGATACAACGTTCTGTGTTTCATATATATTAACAATTATATTACCGTATATTGCCTGTATTATATTACCTATCATTGCTGCTGCTATAAAGTGCACGCACGCTAGTAATGAACCTATTACATCTCTTCTACATACGTTTCCAGCTCCCTGGTGGAGTTCTTTTTCTTATTCCCCCTTTTGTTACCATTTTATTTTAACTCCCTACAAGCTGTCAAGAAGTAACAGGATTTATCGTACCCTTTTTTCTCCTGGGTTATCTGATGTCATTGATAGGTGCTTACCTTCATAAATAAATGATCTACAGATTTCTTTCAGTGGACGTTTATGTATATTACTCCGGTCTCAGATCATCTTTCATCTATAATTATTTCTCCTGGGCTTCTGCATATAATTGGATAATCATTGTGGTTTACTGTGCATTACAATGACTGTATTTTCGGTATTGGATATGCATCATGCATCATTACCTGGTTCTACTTTCATAAATCCACGGGAAATCTACTTTAGTTTTTGATACTCTTTCCTTTAATCTCTGTCAACACTAGATAGTAACTTGCTTGTTATTTTAATTCCATGTTCAAAAGAGAAACTTTATCAATAATTTACATTAGGGCCAAACACTGACTGATTGACTGGCGCAAGGACGCAAGAATGGTTTAGAATAGATTTTGGCTATAAAGATAAAGTTTAGATTAAGTCTTCAAACGAGCATATGTTCTCTCATCCGAGAGAATCGGGTTGATTATGCAAATCACACTCTGATCAAACTCTGGAAACCGGACGGCACTCTAATGTCATCAGAGTGCAGTCCAATGTTTTCCATGGAGTCACTGACTTAAATGGCTGAGTGCAATCTGAATATCGGATCAAACTCGGGCATGCTGTGATTTTTTTTTCCCCTGGACCAGCTCTGTCTAAGGAAAAAATTGGACAACTGCATGGCCCCATAAAATAACATTGGTCCGTGTGAGATGTTTTGTCGGATCGCAGTCGGACTGAAAATACAGCCATCTGCACGAGTCCTAAATAACAGAGATCAAGCCTGGTAGTGGTGGGCTGCATCTTGGCTTCAGATCCAACCGAGCTTTTCTATATACATAAATGCAGGAATTTTTCTGGACCTTCTGTCTTGAGTCTCATCAATGAGAATTATAGTCAGTTTATTCCATCATTCAAAATGACTGCTACCAGGCACCAATAGATAAGATTCAACTGCATAGTATAAACAGGTTAGACGGTTTGGGGTCTCCTTAAACATTTTTGTGTCTTTTGCTTAAGGTGCATTTACAGTAGACGATCTGCAGTGTTAAATGACTCCTGATCGGTAAATATTTCTCACTTGGTGGTTGTTTAAGAGTCTTTTTAGACAGTCGCACCCCATTTAATAAGGATGATCATCACTCCCTGAGGAAGCAAAGGCGAAACATGCATTGCAGCGCAGGGCAGAAGAGCAGCATTAATTTTCTGTATTCTACCAGGTTATTTTTACTATCTTCATTTTTATTAATTTGCCTTATTTGATATATTAGATCCATAGACACGTTGAGCACAGTGTATACATATAGATTATTTATTACTTTTTATATTATATGTTAATTTTACGTGAAATACAATGTGTTGCTTTATATGTTTCTTTGATATATATTTATATTTTCACCCTGCTATGCATGTTAATGAATCTCCTCTATTGCCACCTAGGCTTATGTATATACTGGTGCATCTACTGCCGCTATTCCGCAATGTATTGTGCCATTTTATTATGTCTGTGTCTCGCGTGTTTTTTTTTTAATCTAACTTTTGATTGTAAATTTGTTTGCCAATGAAATAATGACATAGCATTTATTGTTTATTAGTTAGCTTATTTGTGGTCTTGGTCTAATATATGGCTTTCCATTTTTTATGTGCCCATCTGTCATTCTTTCAACATTTTTATATATTAGATTTTTACATTCGTTCCTCTTTTTACTCCTTCGTCTCTGTTGGTTTGTCAGTAGATAAGATTAAACTGCATAGTAAAAGCAGATTAGAAGGTTTGGTGTCTCCTTAAACTTTTTGTAGTTTTTTGCTTAAAGTTCGTTAACATTAGACGATCTGCAGCGTTAAACGAGTCAGTACTTATTTATTATTAGACGGTCGTTTAATAGTCTCTTTAGACATCTTGTCGACAGCGTGGTAGCCAATCAGTGAGCTCAGCGGTATGCCAGTGTTAACAGAACGTCGCCTTCAAAGACGCTGTGCGCACTGATTGGCTGCCATGCTGTCGACATGACATGAGCGCCATAGCTAATGCTAAACTCGAGGAGCAGCGGCAGACACTAACCTGTGGACTTGGGGAAAGTGAGTAGGATTCAGATTGTTTCTTTATAAAAACCTGCAATTGGGGACAATCATTTACTGAAATGGAACAACCCCTTTTTAAGAAGCCAAAAGACCATTAACCCAAAGAACGAGCATTTAGCTTGCACATGAGAGTACCGCAGCGCGCGTACACAACAGAAATCGAATTAGCATTATAAAAGTTTTCCATATTGAACATCCAAGATCATGCACCGCAGATAGTAATATTTAATACTGTATTATACTGTACCAAAAGTACATCTTCTTATTTTTTTCTTTTTTGTGTCCAGCTTTGGAAATGCAAAAACTGATCATTTTTCATCTATGTGATCGCCCAATTTTTGTTGCATGTGTTGTTGGTTGCCATCCGTGCGTCATTTGATTTTATCTTACACAGTTCTTGCCAAGCCCATCGGAAGGCTTCACTTAGCAATCAGAGCACACAGCATATACATGGCATCCATGATCCGTTTGCTTTCTGACATTTTTGCAAACCAATTCACTTGAATAGGTGAATTCAGGCCAGATTGAGACATGTCTCTAAATTCTTTCGTGTGAACGCATTACAAATTGGACACGTGAATAACCTCATAGACTATAATGGGTTTTTGTGCCGTCAATGAAAAACAAGGAGATCACACAAAGGATAGATAAACCCTGACACCTGAAGTCCCAAATTATTTCCACTGGCTAATTATGCTATGAGACCCCACTTATTGGGAGAATGCGCTTCCATTAAAGCCTCATTCAGACATCTGTGTTCCATCTGTGATTTTCCTGAAAAACAACACATACATTATAGTCTATGGGGCTGCTCTTATTTCCATGCCTTTCCATGGATCACGTGTCCGAGCAAAATTCTCGGAGATATGTCTGTTTTTTCACGATGTAAAGTCTAAGGGTCCACGAAAAACACATACATCACGGTTGATATCCGAGTGCCATCTATGTGCTGTCCGTATTCAACATTGCAAGAGACAGAACGTTCTAATTTATTTTTCTATTTATCCATCTGTGAAAAACACTGATCTAAAACAGGGATGACACTGGTACCATTCTTTCTTGTATGTATCTGAACACGGGTGTGTGAATGAAGACTAACTCCAATAGAATATTCATGACCTCTTCTGTTTTTTGTCTCCTTTTATTCTTGACTGCGAACATTAGATTAGTAGATTATGAAAACTCCAAATATTTCCAACCAGCATTCTGTAAATGCCTATGATACCCTTTAAATGCAAAAAAAGGCTAATTTTTACCAATAAGCGTATGTGCTGCAAAGTCTTTTTGCAGAGTTTTCAGAGCAGAACCTCCACATTTTTGAGGAGCGTTGAGTTTTTAAAGAGTTTCTGCTCAGTTTCTTATCCAAAACCTCCTAAACAAATCTCTGTGTACACAAAGCCTTAAATTAAAAATTGAATTAAAAGAGAATTGAATGCCCTTTATAAAAAAAATGAAGCAACTGATTTATTACAATCACAAAAAAAGACAATGAAATAAAAGTGTAAAGGTTGAAAGTAACGAGCCTGACATAAAATATGGATGAGCAATAAACTGAGTTGTGTTTGATTATATGCACAACCAATTAACACTGTTCTGTGTTTGTTGTTCCCACATATAAAAGCCCTTTGAGACCTGTGAATAGCAAATATACATTGTTTATATGGAGGAAAGGATATATTTCCCCTATGTACTCAAGTTTTATGTCAATCACATTTTATCCAATCTGCTAAAAGAATTAGGACTCTTCAGTTAAGTTCTTGCAATGAGTTTTTGGTGAGTTTTTGTTGTTGCATATTTTTGGTGTGCAAAAAAACACAGCGTTTTAGGGTATTTTCACGCGATCTGGAAGTGGCAGCACTTTGGATGTAGCACATGTTCTCTAAGTCCAAAGCGCTGCCGTCTGTTAAACGCAGGTGAATCTGCATGTGATCACTGAACCGTGCGGATTCATCACGTCCAACACATTCTATTGGTGAAATTTCTCTTGCGATAGAAATTGACATGCTGCAGTCTGGAGAGACGTGCTGCATGCTCGTCTCCACAGGCATCTCTGGACATATAGTGGACATGAGATTTCTTGAAATCCCATCCACTATGCTGTAACATCTTGCCGCTACGGGTTGGACACTTGCTTGTGGGTTGCTTGCGTCTACTGATTGTGTGCACCTACCCTGACAGTCACAGAAAAGTGGATGGGAATTTCATGCCCACTGTGTTTTTTTTCATGTTGCGTAATCTGACCTGCGGTGCATTTCTTAAGTCCGTAACATGTCATTTCCTCTCGTGGGTACCCTGAGTTCTAAGTGCAGAGTTTTCCAATAGACTTGCGTTAGATGCAGAAAATCTGCAGGTAAAAATGCATATACATTTTAGTGCATTTCCACAAGACTGTATCAATAAAGTTTTGTCCGGAAGTCACAGTATGTCATA
This sequence comes from Ranitomeya imitator, assembly GCF_032444005.1. NCBI lineage: Eukaryota > Metazoa > Chordata > Amphibia > Anura > Dendrobatidae > Ranitomeya > Ranitomeya imitator. The sequence continues at coordinate 48,870,983 of NC_091286.1, forward strand.
ATAAGGTCACGCAGTGACTTCTGGGGCAAGGGTGCAACTGGAAGTCCTGACCTATAGTGAAGAGGCCAGGGATGCGGTGTACTACAATGGAAAGAAGAGGACTCAACGGCGTGAAACGAGCGGCGAGGTGGCCTTAGACATCAGCGATGACTTTAGTATAAGTTGGGTTTTTTAGTTGCCCTGTTCCAACTTGCATACAAAATCAGGTTACAAACAAACCTGCAGTCCCGATTTAGTTTGTTCACTATCTAATTTGTAACCCGGGACTGTCGATATATACAAACTTGCTTTATTTTTATTTTTTATCAGAAATGCTGGGATAAGTAAAAAACTAATTAGATTTCATACATTTCTAATCATAAATTCTCCATCGTGCAAAGCAATAGCCTTAACATATATTACAATGTAAAATATAAAGAGGTGTTCACCGAACCAAGAGACACATTCACTATGTTAAATGTTATTCTTCAAATCGGGTTATTACTATTGATTTTTCCTCTTTGAGACGTGAAGACGCAGCACATTTACATGTGTGGTTCTTCAGCAGTTATTTTTCATTCGCGGGTCAACGTCCCCGATCAATTTCAAATCCACCATTTCTTCAAATAAAGGGATTTTCAAATCGACAAATAAGTACTGAAAGGCATTGAGAGCAGACCTAGACCGGAGAACAGTGCAAATCGCTGAGCTGGTTTTGGTAGTTACATCTTGAATTGCTCGTGTCAATCTATTATAGACAGGTTTGCCGTTCTATGCGCTGAATGTGCAGGATTGTCGTTACTGAGCTTCAGACAGACGGAGCATTGATGAGCCTGTAGGCTGTGTGTAAAGAAAAATCGATCAGTAAGCTCTGGTTCCTCCTTCCCCGGAGTCTGCTTGTTTGATAGATGTTACTAAAGTTGTGCATTAAATATGCAACAACAGAGAAAAATGATAATTATTCTCCTCCAGAATTTTACTTTGTTAGACAGCAGTGATTGTATGCATAACTCTTAATTCTAGCACAGAAACGGCACTTTATTCTCTGGCATCGAACAAGGAACTGTTGTCTCAGAATCATAGTATAACCATTAGCCAAATTAAAAGGGCTCTTCCATTCCTTGAATCGTGGTCTGCTTTGTTTTCCAGACACTTCCCTATTATACTATTCTCTCTCAGGGCAATTCCCAAATAGTATTTGAAGAGGTGTATCAGTTTATGGGATAGGTAATAATTGGGTCACCACTGGGACCCAAACAAACTCACCTGAATGTAGGACTTGTGTCCCCCATTCTTCCCTGGCCACATGTCCGAAGCCAGGAGGAATCTATGATCTATGGGCCCAATTGAGGGGTCATGCTGGAGTCAGGAGGTGAATCTGGAGCGTCTAATAAGTGGTGTGCGCCTCTATGCACTACCCTAAAAATTTCACTCCAGTCAAGGAATTGAGTGAGATTTCCTGAGTACAGAACGCCACAGCTCCTAAAGAATTAGACAAGCTGTGGCATCACCCAGCTGCTGCACCCTTGTCTTACCCCAGCTGTGCCCATTTTGAAAACGCTAAAGTTGCAAATTTTAGATTAATCTCCGAGTTGCGCCTAAGGGCTTGTTTCCACTTGCGAAAAACACGTCTATATCTCGCATATGAAAACCAAGCTCTGGCGCCGGCACATGGGAGCGGAGCGTGCGGCTCCATGTATTGCCATGCGGCCGCACGCTCCGCTTTGGAGTGCCGGCGCCACAGGTTGGTTTTCACATACAAGATACGGATGTGTTTCTCGAAAGTGGAAACAAGCCCTAGATATTGTGACTTTTCAAAGCTTTTATGCCAGATTTCTGGTGTGAAACCTTTCATGAATTGGGCCTTATGTTTGTATATATTCAATGCCAATGACTTTGGATAAATGGTAGGTACATACAGTACAGATGAAAAGTTTGGACACCTTCTCATTTAAAGATTTTTCTGTATTTTCAAGAGAATGCCAAGAGTGTATAAAGCAGTCATCAAAGCAAAAGGTGGCTACTTTGAAGAACCTAGAAAATAAGACATAATTTCAGATGTTTCATTCTTTTTTGTTAAGTATATAATTCCACATGTGTTAATTCATAGTTTTGATGCCTTCAGTGTGAATGTACAATTTTCATAGTCATGAAACTACAGAAAAATCTTTAAACCCTTAATCCCATATGACGTACTATCCAGTCAAGGTGACCTGGGACTTAATTCCCAGTGATGGGATGGTACGTCATATGCAATCGGCCGCGCTCACGGGGGGAGCGCAGCCGATCGCGGCGGGTGTCAGCTGACTATCGCAGTTGACATCCGGCACTATGTGCCAGGAGCGGTCACGGACCGCTCCTCGCACATTAACCCCCGCTACACTGTGATCAAACATGATCGCAGCGTTCCGGGGGCATAGGGAAGCATCGCGCAGGGAGGGGGCTCCCTGCGTGCTTCCATGAGACCCTCGGTGCAAGGCGATGTGCTCACCTTGTACTGAGCATCTCCTCCCTGCAGGCCCCAGATCCAAAATGGCCACGGGGCTACTTCTGGGTCCTGCAGGGAGGTGGCTTACCAGCGCCTGCCCTGCCTGCAGCCCTGCTTGTCAGATCGCTGATCTGACACAGTGCTGTGCAAAGTGTCAGATCAGCGATCTGACCCTATAATGTGATGTCCCCCCCGGGACAACATTATAAAGTAAAAAAAAAATATTTAGATGTGTAAAAAAAATTAAAAAAAAATAAAAAATTCCTAAATAAAAAAATATATATGTTGTTCCCATAAATTAATTTCTTTATCTAAATAATGGAAAAAAATAAAAGCACACATATTTAGTATCACCGGGTCCGTAACGACCCCACCTATAAAACTGTCCCACTAGTTAACCCTTTCAGTGAACGCCGTAAAAAAAAACAAAAAAACGAGGCAAAAAACAACGCTTTATTATCATACTGCTGAACAAAAAGTGGAATAACACGTGATCAAAAAGAAGGATATACATAACCATGGTACCGCTGAAAACGTCATCTTGTCCCGCAAAAAACAAGCTACCATACAGCATCATCAGCAAAAAAATAAAAATGTTACAGTCCTCAGAATAAAGCGATGCAAAAATAATTATTTTTGCTATAAAATAGTTTTTATTGTATAAAAGTGCCAAAACATAAAAAAAATATAAATGAGGTATCACTGTAATCGTTCTGACCCGAAGAACAAAACTGTTTAACTGCTTTATCAATTTTACCAAACATGGAAGGGTATAAATCCCCCCCCCCCCCAAAAAAAAAAAAAAGAAATTCATTAATAGCTGGTTTTTGGTCATTCTGCCTCACAAAAATCGGAATAAAAAGCGATCAAAAAATGTCACATGCCCAAAAATGATACCAATAAAAACGTCAACTCGTCCTGCAAAAAACAAGACCTCACATGACTCTGTAGACCGAAATATAGAAAAATTATAGCTCTCAAAATGTGGAGACGCAAAAACTATTTTTTGCAAAAAACAGTGTCTTTTAGTGTGTGACAGCTGCCAATCATAACAATCCGCTAAAATACCCACTATAAAAGTAAATCAAACCCCCCTTCATCACCCCCTTAGTTAGGGAAAAATAATAAAATTAAAAAAATGTATTTCTTTCCATTTTCCCATTAGGGATTCACTCAGCTTTCCTGCTCTGTCTGTCTATATGAAGTGCATATAATTCCCACCTGGTATGATTCACTCAGCTTTCCTGCTCTGTCTGTCTATATGAAGTGCATATAATTCCCACCTGGTATGATTCACTCAGCTTTCCTGCTCTGTCTGTCTATATGAAGTGCATGTAATTGCCACATGGCATTCTTTGCTTACCCATTATTTTCTATCCATTCGTACCTCACTTCTCTTGCTTCTTCCTTGCATACCTGAGTGGCCATCTACCCCACCCCCTCTTTATGACCTGGCTTAACTGTGAACATGTGCTCTGGACACACACGCCCACATCCTCCCTCTCAGCTGTGAGCCCTTAGGTGCACATAAATTCATAGCCATGAGTCTGACCAGACGTGTCTGACCATCTTAGAAATTGCAGTTTTTTAATTGCTATGAATTAGACTAGAATTGGACTGGAATTGACTGGAAGGTAAAGGAATAGAAAACCACTATAATGTTTCGGTTTCTTTTAACATTCACCCCCATACTACTTTATTTCTTCCTATCTCCTGTAGTCCCTCCACCCAGTAATGAACTAGTCATTTCTTCCTCCATCCTCCCCAGCCATCTCACCTCCTCCACAGAAGTGTTCCTCCACATACAATCCTTTCTCTCCAGACACACACGGCCACATCATGACCTATCCAGCTCACACCTTCTAACGCTCAGTCTGCTGCTCCTCATTGCTGGCGACATATCCCCAAATCCTGGCCCTCCTCATCACATTCCCACACTCATTTCTAATCCCCTGCCACAATCCTCTACACGTCCTCGCAACCACAGTAACCTCATACCCATTCATCCAGCCCCCACTCCCCCAATTTCCTTATCTGGAGCACTATGGAACGGACGCTCTGTCTGCAATAAACTTTCATTTATCCATGACCTCTTTATCAATAACAAACTCTCCTTCCTCGGCATCACTGAAACCTGGCTCACCCCTTCTGACACAGCCTCCCCTGCGGCACTCTCTTACGGTGGCTTCCACCTTTCTCACACACCCCGCCCCAGCAGCAAGCATGGTGAAGGAGTTGGTTTTCTCCTGTCAGATAACTGCTCCTTCACCCCAATCCCACTGCCACCCTCTCTTACCCTCCCTTCCTTTGAGGTGCACTCTGTGCGCATCTACTCCCCCTCCAACCTCCAACTGGCTGTCATCTACCGTCCCCCAGGGCCAGCCACCACCTTCTTTGACCACTTCACCACCTGGCTACTCCATTTCCTCGCCGCTGACATCCCCACTATCATCATGGGCGACTTCAACATCCCCATTGACACTTCCCTCTCAGCTGCCACTAAACTTCTATCCCTCACTTCCTCCTTTGGCCTCACTCAATGGTCTTCTACAGCCACCCACAAAGATGGTCACACACTGGACCTCAATTTCACCCGCCTCTGCTCCCTATCTAACCTCTCAAACTCACCTCTTCCTCTTTCTGACCACAACCTACTTACATTCTCTTCCCTTTCCACTCCTTGTCTACAACCCCCACCCCACAAACTCTCACACCCTCTCAGAAATCTTAAACACCTTGATCTTCACTCACTCTCTGAATCCCTCCTCCCTCTCACAGACATAAGCTCCCTACACAATGCGGATGATGCTGCCGCTCTATATAACACCACAATAGCTGCAGCTTTGGAATCTCTTGCCCCTCTCACACATACCAAAGCTCGCAAAATTAACAGACAACCCTGGCACACCAGCATGACCAAAGAACTGAGGCGAGCTTCCAGAGCTGCTGAGCGCAGATGGAAAAGATCCCACTCCAACGAGCACTTCATCGCATTCAAACAGTCCCTCACTACTTTCAAAACCACGCTCGCCACAGCAAAACAAACCTACTTCTCATCTCTCATATCCTCCCTGTCTCACAACCCCAAACAGTTATTCAACACCTTCAACTCTCTCCTCCGTCCCCCAGCACCTCCTCCCTCCCCACTCATCTCAACTGAAGACTTTGCCTCATTTTTCAAGCAGAAAATTGAGAACATCAGACAGTTTTAGTAAACAACCCCCACAACCCTTCCTCCCAACTACCCAGCCCTCCACCTCCAAAACCAACTTCTCCACCATTACAGAAGACGGACTCTCCACTCTACTCTCAAGATCGCATCTCACCACCTGTGCACTTGACCCACTCCCATCCCACTTCATCCCAAACCTCACCACAGTCTTCATCCCAACCCTAACCCATCTGTTGTGAATTTTGTTGTTGAGCTCCCTCCTGTGGTCAGGAATGGTACTTCGGCTGGTTCTGTCCATGGACTTTCTCTGGTGGCTGTGGGTGTTTCTGAGTTTCCTTCCACAGGTGACGAGCTTAATTCGTTAGCTGGCTACTCTATTTAACTCCACTTGGATCATTGCTAGATGCCAGCTGTCAATGTTGTACTATGGCTCTAGTTTGCTCCTGGATCGTACTGGTTACCTGTTACTCCAGCAGAAGCTAAGTTCCTCTTTGCTATTTTGCTTGTTTGCTATTTTTTCTGTCCAGCTTGCTATTGTTAAATATTGCCTTGCTTGCTGGAAGCTCTGGGACGCAGAGGGGCGCCCCCCGCACGGTGAGTCGGTGCGGAAGGGTTTTTTTTTCCCTGCACTCTCTGCGTGGCTTTTGTAGGTTTTTGTGCTGACCGCAAAGTGACCTTTCCTATCCTCTGTCTGTTCAGTAAGTCGTGCCTCTCTTTGCGAAATCTATTTTCATCTCTGTGTTTGTGATTTCATCTTGCTCACAGTCAATATATGTGGGGGCTGCCTGTTCCTTTGGGGAATTTCTCTGAGGCAAGGTAGGCTTATTTTTCCTCTTTAGGGCTAGTTAGTTTCTGAGGCTGTGACGAGTTGCATAGGGAGCGTTAGGAGCAATCCACGGCTATTTTTAGTGTGTGTGATAGGCTTAGGGATTGCGGTCAGCAGAGTTCCCACTTCCCAGAGCTTGTTCTGTGTTTTTGTGGCTATCAGGTCTTTCCGGGTGCTCTTAACCATCAGGTCCATTGTTGTCCTTACCACCAGGTCATAACACCCATCTCTTCAGCCTATCACTAACAACTGGCATTTTCCCCTCAAGCTTTAAACATGCCTCAATCACACCTATCCTCAAAAAGCCCTCTCTAGACCCATCCTCTGTATCTAGCTATCGCCCTATATCACTTCTCCCCTTTGCCTCAAAACTACTGGAACAACATGTCCATCTTGAACTGTCCTCCCATCTATCTTCCTGCTCCTTCTTCGACCGCTTTCAATCAGGCTTCCGGTCACACCACTCCACTGAAACTGCCCTAACTAAGGTAACCAATGACCTATTAACCGCCAAGAGCAAGTGACACTACTCTATCCTCCTCCTCCTGGACCTGTCCTCTGCCTTTGACACAGTGGACCATTCCCTGCTGCTGCAGACCCTCTCATCCCTTGGAATCACAGAATTGGCCCTATCCTGGATCTCATCATACCTAACTGACCGTACATTCAGCGTCTCCCACTCACACACCACCTCCTCACCTCGCCCCCTATCTGTCGGAGTCCCGCAAGGTTCAGTTCTAGGACCCCTGCTCTTCTCCATTTACACCTTTGGCCTGGGACAACTCATAGAATCTCACGGTTTTCAGTATCATCTCTATGCTGACGACACACAGGTCTACATCTCTGGACCAGATATCACCTCCCTACTAACCAGAATCCCTCAATGTCTGTCTGCTATTTCATCCTTCTTCTCCACTAGATTTCTAAAACTTAACATGGACAAAACAGAATTCATCATCTTTCCCCCATCTCACACGACCTCCCCAACGAACCTATCCATTACAGTAAACGGCTGCCCACTCTCCCCAGTCCCACAAGCCCGCTGTCTTGGGGTAATCCTTGACACTGATCTCTCCTTTAAACCACATATCCAAACCCTTTCCACTTCCTGCCGCCTCCAACTCAAAAATATTTCACGGATCCGCACATTCCTAAACCAAGACTCTGCAAAGACCCTTGTCCATGCCCTCATCATCTCCCGCCTTGACTACTGTAACCTCCTGCTCTGTGGCCTCCCCTCTAACACTCTTGCACCCCTCCAATCTATTCTAAACTCTGCTGCCTGACTAATCCACCTGTCCCCCCGCTATTCCCCGGCCTCTCCCCTCTGTCAATCCCTGCACTGGCTCCCCATCACCCAGAGACTCCAGTACAAAAGCTTAACCATGACATACAAAGCCATCCACAACCTGTCTCCTCCATACATCTGTGACCTCGTCTCCCGGTACCTTCCTGCACGCAACCTCCGATCCTCACAAGATCTCCTTCTCTACTCCCCTATTATCTTCTCTTCCCACAATCGCATACAAGATTTCTCTCATGCATCCCCCCTACTCTGGAATTCTCTACCACAACATATCAGACTCTCGCCTACCATCAAAAACTTCAAAAAGAACCTGAAGACCCACCTCTTCCGACAAGCCTACAACCTGCAGTAACCACCGATTGACCAAACCGCTGCGCGGCCAGCTCTACCCTCACCTACTGTATCCTTACCCATCCCTTGTAGATTGTGAGCCCTTGCGGGCAGGGTCCTCTCTCCTCCTGTACCAGTTGTGACTTTTATTGTTTAAGATTATTGTACTTGTTTTATTATGTATACCCCTCCTCACATGTAAAGCGCCATGGAATAAATGGCGCTATAATAATAAATAATAATAATAATAATAATAATAGGGTTAGGGTTAGGGCTAGAGTTAGGGCTAGGGTTAGGGTTAGGGCTAGGGTTAGGGTTAGGGATAGGGCTAGGGCTAGGGTTGGGGCTAAAGTTAGGGTTAGGGCTGAGGCTAAATTTAAAGTTAGGGTTGGGGCTAAAGTTAGGGTTAGGGCTACAGTTAGGGTTGGGGCTAAAGTTAGGGTTTGGATTACATTTACAGTTGGGATTAGGGTTAGGGGTGTGTCAGGGTTAGGGGTGTGGTTAGGGTTATGGTTGGGATTAGGGTTAGGGGTGTGTTGGAGTTAGGGGTGTGGTTAGGGTTGAGATTAGGGATACGGGTGTGTTGGGGTTAGGGGTGTGGTTGGGATTAGGGGTGTGGCTTGGATTAGGGGTGTGGTTGGGATTAGGGGTGTGTTTGGGTTAGGGTTTCAGTTAGAATTGGGGGTTTCCACTGTTTAGGCACATCAGGGCTCTCCAAATGCGACATGGTGTCTGATGTCAATTCCAGCCAATTCTGCGTTGAAAAAGTAAAACAGTGCTCCTTCCCTTCCGAGCTCTCCCGTGTGCCCAAACAGGGGTTTACCCCAACATATGGGGTATCAGCGTACTCAGGACAAATTGGACAACAACTTTTGGGGTCCAATTTCTCTTGTTACCCTTGGGAAAATAAAAATTTGGGGGGCTAAAAAACATTTTTGTGGGAAAAAAATGATTTTTTATTTTAACGGCTCTGTGTTTTAAATTGTAGTGAAACACTTGGGGGTTCAAAGTTCTTACAACACACCAAGATAAGTTCCTTGGGGGGTCTAGTTTCCAATATGGGGTCACTTGTGGAGTGTTTCTACTGTTTAAGTATATTAGGGGCTCTGCAAACGCAATGTGACGCCTGCAGACCATTCCATCTAAGTCTGCATTCCAAACGGCGCTCCTTCCCTTCCGAGCTCTGCCATGCGCCCAAACAGTGGTTTACCCTCACATATGGGGTATCAGAGTACTCAGGACAAATTGCATAACAACTTTTGGGGTCCAATTTCTTCTCTTACCCTTGGGAAAATAAAAAAATTCGGGCAAAAAGATCATATTTGTGAAAAAATATATTTTTTTATTTTTATGGCTCTGCATTATAAACTTCTGTGAAGCACTTGGTGGGTCAAAGTGCTCACCACACAAGTTCCTTAGGGGGTCTACTTTCCAAAATGGTGTCACTTGTGGGGGGGTTTCAATGTTTAGTCATATCAGGGGCTCTCCAAATGCAACATGGTATCCCATCTCTATTCCTGTCAATTCTGCATTGAAAAGTCAAATGGCGCTCCTTCCCTTCCGAGCTCTGCCATGCACCCAAACAGTGGTTTACCCCAAGTATGGGGTATCAGCGTACTCAGGACAAATTGTACAACTTTTGGGATCCATTTTCTCCTGTAACCCTTGGTAAAATAAAACAAATTGGAGCTGAAGTAATTTTTTTATGAAAAAAGTTAAATGTTCATTTTTTTAAACATTCCAAAAATTCCTGTGAAACACTTGAAGGGTTAATAAACTTATTGAATGCGGTTTTGAGCACCTTGAGGGGTGCAGTTTTTAGAATGGTGTCACACTTGGTTATTTTCTATCATATGTGACTTCAAATGTGATGTGGTCCCTAAAAATAATGGTGTTGTAAAAATGAGAAATGTCTGGTCAACTTTTAACCCTAACAAAAAATGTTGGTTCCAAAATTGTGCTGATATAAAGTAGACATGTGGGAAATGTTACTTATTTAGTATTTTGTGTGACATATAACTGTGATTTTAGGGCATAAAAATTCAAAGTTGGAAAATTGCGAAATTTTCAAAATTTTCTCCAAATTTCCATTTTTTTCACAAATAAACGCAGGTAATATCAAATAAATTTTTATCACAATCATGAAGTACAATATGTCACGAGAAAACAGTGTCAGAATCAGCGGGATCCGTTGAAGCGTTCCAGAGTTATAACTTCATAAAGGGACAGTGGTCAGAATTGTAAAAATTGGCCCAGTCATTAACGTGCAAACCACCCTTGGGGGTAAAGGGGTTAAGAACACCACATGGTGAAGGGCGGAGTGCTCGGTCAGAAAGCTGACATAGAAATAACAATAATAATTGGGGCTTAGGTGTTAAATGAGAAGGTGTCCAAACTTTTGGTCTGTACTGTTTCTGACCAGAATCTCCATTGTATTCCTCCTGACCTTAGTCTTGTGGTCAGGGAAGAAAAATTCTGGTGATTGGTGAGGATTTTCGCGATGGAACCCAAACAGATCTAACAATTGAATAGGTGATAATTAGTGTTGAGCATTCCGATACCGCAAGTATCGGGTATCGGCCGATATTTGCGGTATCGGAATTCCGATACTGAATTCCGATACTTCCCGCGTATCGGATACCGGAATCGGAAGTTCCCAGAATTCAAATTGAACGCAGCAGCCAATGAGGAATGAATGAAAGTGTGGGCACATCCTGTTTAGCATGGTGGGCATGTAAGTACTGGCAAGGCTTGGATTGGCTGCTGAAATGATGTCACTCTGCACTATAAAAAAGCGCTGCCGCCATTTTGCGCTCACTCTGCTGTGATTTCAGTTAGGGACAGGACGCTGTGTTCTAACTGAGGGCCAGTTGAGCTTGCTAATTGCTTTATTTTCCTTTCCAAAGGCTAATTTAGCAAAACGCTGTGTGTTCTTCACTGTTCACCTTGCTCTTGCCTTGCAGCGCTGTTTTAACAGCGTTCTGCAAGGTCTCTGTGTGTGTGTGTGTGTGCAGCTCACTCTGTAGTCTGTGTGCAGCCATATACCCGGTTGTATTCAGCTCAGGGGGGGTTCACACTGCCTCACACAGTTGTTCTTTTTTGCTCTTAGTGCAGCCTGCTGCACATTTTTTCTCAAATTTCCTATTAGTGTTTTTCCACCAGTCTCCAGCTCTATTGTGGAAAAACACTACATAGGATAACCTAGAGGGGGGTTTTTGGGCCTTGCAGCGCCGTTTACGGCTGTCTGCACGGTCTCCGTGTGAGCCCAGCTCGCCCTGTAGTCTGTGTGCAGCCATAGCCGGTTGGATTCAGCTCAGGGTTCGTTACTGGCTCATACCTTGAGAAAAATTTTCCTTTTTTTCAATAGTGCAGCCTGTTTAAAATTTGAAAAAAAAAATTCCTATTAGTGTCTTTCCACTCGTATCCAGCTAAATAGTGGAAAAACACTATATAGGATAACCTAGAGGAGGGTTTTTTGGCCTTGCAGCGCCGTTTACGGCTGTCTGCACGGTCTCCGTGTGAGCCCAGCTCGCCCTGTAGTCTGTGTGCAGCCATAGCCGGTTGGATTCAGCTCAGGGTTCGTTACTGGCTCATACCTTGAGAAAAATTTTCCTTTTTTTGAAATAGTGCAGCCTGTTTAAAATTTGAGAAAAAAAAAAATTCCTATTAGTGTCTTTCCACCAGTCTCCAGCTCAATTGTGGAAAAACACTACATAGGATAACCTAGAGGTTTTTTTTGGGGCCTTACAGCGCCGTTTACGGCTGTCTGCACGGTCTCTGTGTGAGCGCAGCTCGCCCTGTAGTCTGTGTGCAGCCATAGCCGGTTGGATTCAGCTCAGGGTGCGTTACTGCCTCATACCTTGAAAAACAATTTCCTTTTTTTCAAATAGTGCAGCCAGTTTAAAATTTGAAAAAAAAAATTCCTATTAGTGTCTTTCCACTTGTATCCAGCTAAATAGTGGAAAAACACTATATAGGATAACCTAGAGGAGGGTTTTTTGGCCTTGCAGCGCCGTTTACGGCTGTCTGCACGGTCTCCGTGTGATTTAAACTAGCTCTGTAGCCCGATCTGCACCAAAAAAAAGGTTAAGTTCACCAAACACAACTTAACACTTGTGTAGGCCACATTTGAAAAATAATAAAGTTTAGTCCACAATTTACAACATTAGTGTTTCTTACACCTGTTAGGAGGAGCATTACAGGAATAAGCACACTAAGGCCTTAGTACTTTTCTGCTTATCTTTATCTGTCAACCAAGATGAAGAGGGCAGGGAGTAAGGCACGTGGGCGTGGGCGCGGAGCAGGGAGAGGAGCAGGGAGAGGACGTGGTGATTCTGTGCCTGCTGCGGGCGCCGGTGACTCGTCGTCACTCAGTTTCAGCAGGGAACAGTCCTTCATGCGCAGCTTTGTCGGAGAGCGCCGTGCACCGCTGCTGCGTGAAGACCAAATTGAAGCCGTTGTCGGGTGGATGGCAGCTAACGCCTCGGCATCGACTTCAGTTAGTGCCACATCCTCTCAGGCACAGAGCACTGGAGAGCAGCCATCTGTCTCTTCACCACCTGCCAAATTGGCCAGGCAGTCAGAGAGCCCAGGACAGGAGCCGTCTCTACTTCTGTTCTCTGAATCTCTTGGCTTGGAAACAGGGGGCCAGCCAAGCAGCATTGGAGAAATGGAAGAAGAGGCAGTGTGCAGTGATGCCCAACACCTTTTTCTCTCTGACTCTGAAGAGGCAGGTGGGCCAGTGCCTCCGGTGACCACAGCGCAGTACGCATCTGATGATGAAACTCAGGTGCCGCTTTCTCGTGCGTACTGTGCTGCTGAGACTACCCAGGAGGAGCAGTTGGTGGCAGAGGGTAGTGGAGATGATGAGGTCCTTGACCCATCGTGGCGTGAGGAACAGGAAGGTGGTGGGAGCAGCTCAGAGGAAGAGCTTCCTCTTACGGGCCAAAGAGGGAGAGGGAGGGGGAAGACTGCGGAGCCTGTAGCCTCCACTTTGGCACCCGTTAGGAGCCTGTCTCTTTCCAAAGCCAAAAAGGGCGCTCCCAAGACTTGCAGTGCCTGGTCCTTTTTTGACACAGTTGCAGATGACATTTGTTTTGTCAAATGCAAGCTGTGTCATCATAAAGTAAAAAGAGGGAAAAATGTCAGCAACCTCAATACCACAAATATGTGGAAACATGTGCGGACCAGGCACGCGGTGGAGTTACAGAAACACACTGAAGATGTAGGCCAACCAACAGCGGCAGCTACCACCTCTTCAGCTCGTGTTGCCTCTTCCTCCAGCTCACGCACAGCTGGTTTGGCTTCCTCCCAGAGACCTTGTGTAATTCCACCCACAGCACCACCTTCCCAGTCATCCTCACACTCCCAGTCTACTCTACAGCCATCGGTAGTACAGGCATGGGAGAAAAGGCGGGCATTCTCGGCCAACCACCCCCGAGCACAGGCTCTGAATGCAGGCATTGCCAAACTGTTGTCCCTGGAAATGCTCTCGTTCAGGCTGGTGGAGACTGACAGCTTCCGTGACTTGATGGCATTGGCAGTCCCACAGTACAAGGTGCCCAGCCGCTTTTACTTCAGCAGGCAGGCTGTCCCTGCCCTGCACAGGCATGTTGAGGCAAACATAAAACATGCGCTACTGAACGCCGTCAGTAGCAAGGTCCACCTCACCACCGATGCGTGGACCAGTCAGCATGGACAGGGGCGATATGTTTCCCTCACTGCCCATTGGGTTAATGTTGTTGAGCCAGGTACAGATCATGCGAGTGGCGCAGGACGTGTCCTGCCCACTCCAAGGATTGCAGGAATCCAGTCTGTACGCATCGACTCCTCCTCTTACACCAGTTCCTCTGATTCCTCTCTGCAGGATCCGTCACAGTCCACCCCCACATGGACCCGTGAACGTTTACCTATGACCGACATGAGCACAGCCGTGGCCAAACGTCAGCAGGCCGTCTTGAAACTAGTTTCATTGGGGCATCGAAGCCACACAGCGCAGGAGCTCTGGAATGCCATAAAGCAGGAGAGCGATGTGTGGTTACTGCCAGCGAATCTCCAGCCAGGCATGGTAGTGTGTGACAATGGCCGAAATCTGGTGGCAGCTTTGGCCCTTGGCAACCTCACTCACATCCCATGTCTGGCACATGTGCTCAATTTGGTTGTGCAGAGTTTTCTGAGGGACTATCCGGATCTTGATGCCCTGCTGCACAAGGTCCGCCTAGAGTGTGCTCACTTGCGGCGTTCCAGCTTGGCCAGATCCCGCATTGCTGCTCTGCAGCGCCGATTCCGCCTTCCGGAACACCGCATCATATGTGACCTACCTACCCGGTGGAATTCCACGTTACATATGTTGGAGCGGTTGTGTGAGCAGCAGCAAGCAGTTATGGAGTACCAGCTGCATCAGGCGCAAAGAAGTCGCAGTCAGCGCCGATCAGACTTCACAACCACAGAGTGGGCCACTATGAAGGACGTCTGCCAGGTTTTGCGTCCTTTTGATTATTCCACGCGGATGGCAAGTGCAGATGATGCACTAGTCAGCATGACTGTCCCCCTTATCTGCCTGCTTCAGCAAACTTTGCAAGGGTTAAGGGATGATGTGGTGGAAGAGGTGGAGGATGAGGAGTCACCTTTTCCATCAGCTTCTGGAGAGTCAGCGCCACGTGGTTCCTCACAAAGGGGTACGCAGGGGCCAATTTGTGAGGAGGATGAGGAGGAGTCAATGGAGGAGGAAGAGCTCCGTCCAGAGGAGGGAGCGACACAATTGTCCAGTGGTCAGTGTGTACAGCGAGGGTGGGGTGATGACGAGCGGGCAGAGATCATGTCTCAAGCAGGGGACAGCGTTTCTGGGCCGGTTGGCACTCTGCAGCACATGGTGGATTTCATGCTGCAGTGCCTGAGAAACGACCGCCGCATCGACCACATTCTCAACATGCCTGATTATTGGGTGTTCACCCTCCTCGATCCTCGCTACCGGGACAACGTCCAAAACCTCATCCCTGCGTTGACCCGGGAGCGTAAATTGCGGGAGTACCACGACACACTGGTGAATTCCATCATCTTCTCCTGTCCAACTGAGAGGAGTGCTGCTAGTGCTTTACAAAGCAGCTCAGTGCGTCGAGGCAGTGGGGGAGGCTCTGCCCAAAGAGGGAGCAGAAGCAGTGCCTCTGCCCAAGGCAAGCCCAGTATGGCACAACTCTGGCACACTTTTGTGTGCCCGCCCCAAATGTCTACACCATCACCGGCGGCTCCAGTCAGCAGGAGGCAACGGTTCCGTCAGATGGTGACAGACTACATGGCTTGCCCTCTTACTGTACTCCCAGACGGCTCTTCCCCGTTCAAGTTTTGGGTCTCTAAGCTGGATACATGGCCAGAGCTAAGCCAGTATGCATTGGAGGTGCTGGCTTGCCCTGCGGCTAGTGTCTTATCGGAACGTGTCTTTAGTGCCGCAGGTGGTGTACTAACAGACCGTCGCATGCGACTATCCTCCGATAACGTTGACCGGCTTACTTTCCTGAAAATGAACCAGGCCTGGATCTCGCAGGAATTTGCCACTCCTCTGCCTGATTAAGTAATTGGGTGTCATCCAGGTCTCCTGCTGTGTTCATCTTTCTACCACCTGAACTGCTATTCCTGGGCTCCAACACCGCCAGTTGCGGCTCAGAAGTGCAGGCTGCACAGTAAAAACATACGACCCAGTGTTATTGGGTTTCAGTAACGTCAGCTGATCCCCAGCTGTGTAGCCGGCAATGTGTCCTGCGACCGCCACGCTGGCACAACAACCTAAATGTAAGGGAACCTGTCCCCCCCCCCCCCGTCGTTTGTTACTGAAAGAGCCATCTTGTGCAGCAGTAATGCTGCACAAGGAAAAGGTAGCTCTTTTTTTTTAGCTCTTTGCACACGCAGAACTTAACACTTATAAAATGTGTTCACTGATACCGTTATACCGTCCCGGAGCTGGGACTTTCCTTCGTAATGTGACGCAGCACAGCCGTCATTCCTACCCCCTTGGTGCCATGCGCTGCCTCCTCAGCGTTGTTTTAAGCTGTCACGGAGCCTGCGCTGTTCTGTTATCCCTTGGGCATGCCCTATTTGCGCTGCCTGTCTTCTGACATAATTTGGTGTCAGGCTGGCTGCGCCTGTGCGGCCGCGGTGCCCGAGATCCCGCCTCGCAGTGTCTTCTGATTGAGTCACACTGCGGGCCTGGGATCCATGGGCATGCGCAGTGCATATCTTCCCCTCGGGCTCTCGCTCATTTCCCTCCGCCTTCTTTAGACTGTGCGCCGTCAGCTGATCCCTAGCATGCCACGGCCGTGACACCGCACAGTCTGAAGAAGAGGGAAGGAGGGGAGTGAGAGTCGAGGTTATGCACTGTGCATGCCCATGGTTCCAAGGCCCGCAGTGGGATTACGTTAGATGAGACTGCGAGGTGGGATCTGGAGCAGCGTGGACGCACAGGCACTGACAGCCTGACACCAAATTATGTCAGAAGACAGGCAGCGCTAATTGGGCATGGCCAAGGGCTAACAGAACAGCGCAGGCTCCGTGACAGCTTAAAACAACGCTGAGGAGGCAGCGCACGGCATCAAGGGGATAGGAATGACAGCTGTGCTGTGTCCCATTACGAAGGAAATTCGCACCTCCGGAACGGTTTAACGGTATAAAGGGACACATTTTTAGTGTTTACTTCGGTGTTTGCAAGGAGCATAATTAAAAGAGCAACCTTTTCCTTTTGCATCCTTAGTGCTGCACAACATGGCTCTTTCAGCTACAAACGTCTTGGGGGGGGGGGGTTAAAGGTTTCCTTTCAACTTGCTCCAATCAGGCTTCGGCCTACACTCTGTTCCTCTGCTCCTCCTGCTGTCCCTGGGCTCTAACACCGCCAGTTGGTGCCTGGAAGTGCTGTGTGCACAGTCAACAGTCGCTC
The DNA here is from genome assembly GCF_032444005.1 of Ranitomeya imitator. Taxonomy (NCBI): domain Eukaryota; kingdom Metazoa; phylum Chordata; class Amphibia; order Anura; family Dendrobatidae; genus Ranitomeya; species Ranitomeya imitator. Next base: position 48,888,007 of record NC_091286.1, read on the forward strand.
CTCTGTTATTGGGGTTCAGTAACGTCAGCTGATCCCCAGCTGTGTGTGCGGCAATACCTCCAATCTGCTCCTCCTGCTGTCCCTGGGCTCTAACACCGCCAGTTGGTGCCTGGAAGTGCTGTGTGCACAGTCAACAGTCGCTCCTCTGTTATTGGGGTTCAGTAACGTCAGCTGATCCCCAGCTGTGTGTGCGGCAATACCTCCAATCTGCTCCTCCTGCTGTCCCTGGGCTCTAACACCGCCAGTTGGTGCCTGGAAGTGCTGTGTGCACAGTCAACAGTCGCTCCTCTGTTATTGGGGTTCAGTAACGTCAGCTGATCCCCAGCTGTGTATCCGGCAACGTGTCATGCGACCGCCACGCTGGCACAACTAAAATGTAAGGGGACCTGTCCCCCCCCCCCCCTAGGCGTTTGTTACTGAAAGAGCCACCATGTGCAGCACTAATACTGCACAAGGGAAAGGTCGCTCTTGAAATTATGCTCCTTGCAAACGCTGAACTACACACTCATGTAATGTGTCCCCTCACACCGTCCAACCGTCCTGGAGGTGGGACTTTCCTTTGTAATGTGACGCAGCACAGCCGTCATTGCTACCCCCTTGGCACCGTGCGCTGCCTCCTTAGCGTTGTTTGATTCCGTCATGGACCCTGCGCTGTTATGTTATCCCTTGGCCATGCACAGTTTGCGCTGCCCGTCCTCTGACATCATTTGTTGTCGTCCTGGCTGCGCCTGTGCGTCCACGCTGCCCGAAATCACACCTCGCAGTGTCGTCTAATGTGATCCCACAGTGGGCCTGGTATCCATGGCCATGCGCAGTGCATATACTAGCCTCTCACTCCCCTTCTTCACGCTTCTTCAGACTAGGCGGCGTCAGCTGATCCCTAATAGCATGCCACGGCCGTGACGCCGCACAGTCTGAAGAAGCAGGAAGGAGGTGAGTGAGAGGCGATGATATGCACTGCGCATGACCATGGATCCCTGGCCCGCAGTGGGACTACATTAGATGACACTGCAAGGTTGGATCTCGGGCAGCTTGGACGCACAGGCACTGCCAGCCTGACACCTACATGATGTCAGAAGACGGGCACCGCTAACTGTGCATGGCCAAGGGATAACATTACAGTGCGGGCTCCGTGACAGAACCAAACAACGTTGAGGAGGTGGTGCCCGGCACCAAGGGGGTTGGAATGACGGCTGTGCTGTGTCACATTACAAAGGAAAGTCCCACTTCCGGGATGGTTTGACGGTGTGAGGGGACACATTATATGAGTGTGTACTTCAGCGTTTGCAAGGAGCATAATTTTCGGAGCCACCATTTTCCATGTGCAGTATTACTGCTGTACAAGATGGCTCTTTCAGCAACAAATGCCTGGGGGGGGGGGTTAAAGGTTCCCTTTCAACTTGCTCCACTGCAGGCTTCGGCCTACACTCTGCTCCTCTTTGATTCCCTGGGTTTCAACACTGTCAGTTGCCACCTGGAAGTGTTGTCTACACAGAAAAAACACTAGGTGATGTGTCAGTGGGGTTCAGCACCGCCAGCTGTTCCCCTGCTGTGTAGTCGGCAACGTGTCCAGCACAAGCCACGCTGGCACAACAGAACAAAAGCTGCCACCAGTGCAGGCTTCGGCCTACACTCTGCTCCTCTCCTCCTCCTGCTGACCCTGGGCTCAAACACCGCTAGTTTTTGCCCGGAAGTGCTAGCTGCACAGAGAAAAACACCAGCCAATGTGTTAGTGGGGTTCAGCAACGCCAGCTGTTCCCCTGCTGTGTAGCCGGCAACGTGACCTGCAAACGCCATGCAGGCACAGGAACTGAAATTAAAAGGGAACCTGGCCCCACCCCCCCAGGTGTTTCTATGTATAACAGCCACCTAGTACAGCAGTACTGCTGCATTTGTACAAGGTGGCTGACTTTTTCTCCTTGCCCACGTGGAACTCAACACGTACAAAATGTGTCTCATTGAGACCATTCCACTGTCCCTGAGGTGTGACTTTCCTTTGTAATGATACGCAGCACCCCCCTTGGTAGCGTTTCCCGTCTTTTGTCATCATGGTTAGCTGGCTGCGCCTGTGCATCCGCCCTGCTAGAAACAACGCCCCTCGTTGTCATATTTATTTTGTCAGCGAGGGTGTGGTTTATGGGCACGAGCAGTGCATATGTTCGCCTGTCTTAACTCATCTCCTTCCGCCTTCTTCAGACTGTGCGGCCTCCTGGCCGTGGTAGGCGATAAGGGATCAGCTGAGGCCGCCCAGTCTGGAGCAGGTGTAAGGACATGTGTAAGCGGCAAACCTATTTACTGCACAAGGCCACGAATCCCAGCCACGCAGTGTGATTTTTTGAAAACACACTGTGGGTCTGGGATTCATGTCCATCGCTAACCGCAACGGCCGACATGAAATGAGGTCAGAAGGCAGGAAGCGCTCACAGCGCATGGCCAAGGGATCACAATAGCGCAGACTCCTGTACAGCAAATAACAACGCTCAGGAATCTGCGCCCAGTACCTAGGTGCAAATTTTGACACCTGTGCTGCGTCTCGTTAAAAAGACAAGTCACGCCTCCACAACTGTTTGACAGTATAATGGGCTAAATAGTGTACGTGTTTTAGTCAGCGTGTGCAAGGAGCAAAACAAATAGAGCAACCTTTTACTTGTGCAGCATTAATGCTGCACAAGGTGTGGCTCTTGTACCTTGCAACACCTGAGGGGGGGTTAAAGGTAACCTTTGAAATTGGTTCAACTAGGCTTCGGCCTACACTCTGCTCCTCTACTCCTCCTGCTGACCCTGGGCTCAAACACCGCTAGTTTTTGCCCGGAAATGCTAGCTGCACAGAGAAAAACACCAGCCAATGTGTTAGTGGGGTTCAGCACCGCCAGCTGTTCCCCCGCTGTGTAGCCGGCATCGTGTCCAGCACAAGCCACGCTGGCACAACCGACCAAAAGCTGCCACCAGTGCAGGCTTCGGCCTACACTTTGCTCCTCTCCTCCTCCTCCTGCTGACCCTGGGCTCTAACACCGCTAGTTTTTGCCCGGACATGCAATCTGCACAGAGAAAAACACCAGTCAATGTGTCAGTGGGGTTCAGCAACGCCAGCTGTTCCCCTGCTGTGTAGCTTGCAACATGACCTGCAAACGCCACGCAGGCACATGAACTGAAATTGAAGGGAGCCTGCCCCCCACCCACAGGTGTTTCTATGTATAACAGCCACCTTGTACAGCAGTACTGCTGCATTTGTACAAGGTGGCTGACTTTTTCTCCTTGCCCACGTGGAACTCAACACGTACAAAATGTGTCTCATTAGAGACCATTACAATGTCCCTGAGGTGTGACTTTCCTTTGTAATGACACGCAGCACCACCCTTGTTAGCGCTGCCCGTCTTTTGACATCATTGGTTAGCTGGCTGCGCCTGTGCATCTCCCCTGCTCGAAACAACGGCCCTCGGTGTCTTATTTTTTTGGACAGCGAGGGTGTGATTGATGGGCATGTGCAGTGCATGTGTTTGCCTGTGTTCACTCATCTCCTTCCGCCTTCTTCAGACTGGGTGTCCTCATGGCCGCGGCAGGCGATAAGGGATCAGATGAGGCCGCCCAGTCTGAAGCAGGTGTAAGGACATGTGTGAGCGGCAAACATATTTAGTGCACCAGGGCACGAATCCCAGCACCGCAGTGTGATTTTTTAAAAACACACTGTGGGTCTGGGATTCATGTCCATCGCTAACCGCAACGGCCAACATGAAATGAGGTCATAAGACAGGAAGCGCTCACAGCGCATGGCCAAAGGATCACAAGAGCGCAGACTCCTGTACAGCAACTAACAACGCTCAGGAAGCTGCGCCCATGCAAAAAGGTGTTGTTTTCGACACCTGTGCTGCTTTTCTTTAAAAAGACAAGTCACGCCTCCACTACTGATTAACAGTATAATGGGCTAAATAGTCTACGTGTTGCATTCAGCTTGTGCAAGTAGAAAAATTAATAGAGCAACCTTTTACTTGTGCAGCATTAATGCTGCAGAAGGAGTGGCTCTTGTACTTTGTAACACCTGAGGGGGGGTTAAAGGTAACCTTTGAAATTGGTTCAACTAGGCTTTGGCCAACACTCTGCTCCTCTACTCCTCCTGCTGACCCTGGGCTCAAACACCGCTAGTTTTTGCCCGGAAATGCTAGCTGCACAGAGAAAAACACCAGCCAATGTGTTAGTGGTGTTCAGCACCGCCAGCTGTTCCCTCGCTGTGTAGCCGGCATCGTGTCCAGCACAAGCCACGCTGGCACAACCGACCAAAAGCTGCCACCAGTGCAGGCTTCGGCCTACACTTTGCTCCTCTCCTCCTCCTGCTGACCCTGGGCTAAAACAACGCCAGTTTCTGCCCGGACATGCTAGCTGCACAGAGAAAAACACCAGCCAATGTGTTAGTGGGGTTCAGCACCGCCAGCTGTTCCTCTGCTGTGTAGTCGGCATCGTGTCCAGCACAAGCCACGCTGGCACAACTGACCAAAAGCTGCCACCAGTGCAGGCTTCGGCCTACACTTTGCTCCTCTCCTCCTCCTGCTGACCCTGGGCTAAAACAACGCCAGTTTCTGCCCGGACATGCTAGCTGCACAGAGAAAAACACCAGCCAATGTGTTAGTGGGGTTCAGCACCGCCAGCTGTTCCTCTGCTGTGTAGTCGGCATCGTGTCCAGCACAAGCCACGCTGGCACAACTGACCAAAAGCTGCCACCAGTGCAGGCTTCGGCCTACACTTTGCTCCTCTCCTCCTCCTGCTGACCCTGGGCTAAAACAACGCCAGTTTCTGCCCGGACATGCTAGCTGCACAGAGAAAAACACCAGCCAATGTGTTAGTGGGGTTCAGCACCGCCAGCTGTTCCCCTGCTGTGTAGCTTGCAACGTTTCCTGCAAACGCCACGCAGGAACATGAACTGAAATTGAAGGGAGCCTGCCCCCCACCCCCCCAGGTGTTTCTATGTATAACAGCCACCTTGTACAGCAGTACTGCTGCATTTGTACAAGGTGGCTGACTTTTTCTCCTTGCACACGTGGAACTCAACAAGTACAAAATGTGTCTCATTACAGACCATTACAATGTCCCTGAGGTGTGACTTTCCTTTTTAATGACACGCAGCACCCCCATTGTTAGCGCTGCCCGTCTCCTGACATCATTGGTTGGCTGGCTGTGCCTGTGCGTCCCCCCTGCCCGACACAACGCCCCCCGTTGTCTCATATATTTTGACTGCGAGGGTGTGATTGATGGGCACGAGCAGTGCATATGTTCCCCTGTTTTCACTCCCCTCCTTCCGCCTTCTTCTGACTGTGCGGCCTCATGGCCGCGGCATGCGATAAGGGATCAGCTGAGGCCGCCCAGTCTGAAGCAGGTGTAAGGACATGTGTGAGCGGCGAACATATTTACTGCACAAGGCCACGAATCCCAGCACCGCAGTGTGACTTTAGGAAAAGCCACTGTGGGTCTGGGATTTATGGCCATCGTTAACCGCACCGGCCAACATGAAATGAGGTCATGAGACGGCCTGCACTAACAGGGTATTGCCAAGGGATAACACAAGAGCGCAGTTTCCTGTACTGCAAATAACAACGGTAAGGAATCAGCGCACAGCACCTAGGTGTAAATTTCTACACCTGTGCTGCGTCTCCTTAAAAAGACTAGTAGTCACGCCTCCACTACTGTTTGACAGTATAATGGGCTAAATAGTGTACGTGTTTAATTCAGCGTGTGCAAGGAGCAAAATTAAATAGAGCAACCTTTGACTTGTGCATCAATAATGCTGTTCAAGGTGTGGCTCTTGTACCTTGCAACACCTGAGGGGGGGGTTAAAGGTAACCTTTGAAATTGGTTCAACTAGGCTTTGGCCAACACTCTGCTCCTCTACTCCTCCTGCTGACCCTGGGCTCAAACACCGCTAGTTTTTGCCCGGAAATGCTAGCTGCACAGAGAAAAACACCAGCCAATGTGTTAGTGGGGTTCAGCACCGCCAGCTGTTCCCCTGCTGTGTAGTCGGCAACGTGTCCAGCACAAGCCACGCTGGCACAACAGAACAAAAGCTGCCACCAGTGCAGGCTTCGGCCTACACTTTGCTCCTCTCCTCCTCCTGCTGACCCTGGGCTCAAACACCGCTAGTTTTTGCCCGGAAATGCTAGCTGCACAGAGAAAAACACCAGCCAATGTGTTAGTGGGGTTCAGCAACGCCAGCTGTTCCCCTGCTGTGTAGTCGGCAACGTGTCCAGCACAAGCCACGCTGGCACAAGAGAACAAAAGCTGCCACCAGTGCAGGCTTCGGCCTACACTTTGCTCCTCTCCTCCTCCTGCTGACCCTGGGCTCAAACAACGCCAGTTTCTGCCCGGACATGCTAGCTGCACAGAGAAAAACACCAGCCAATGTGTTAGTGGGGTTCAGCAACGCCAGCTGTTCCCCTGCTGTGCAGCTTGCAACGTGACCTGCAAACGCCACGCAGGCACATGAACTGAAATTGAAGGGAGCCTGGCCCCCACCCCCAGGTGTTTATATGTATAACAGCCACCTTGTACAGCAGTACTGCTGCATTTGTACAAGGTGGCTGATGTTTTCTCCTTGCCCACGTGGAACTCAACACGTACAAAATGTGTCTCTTTGAGACCATTCCACTGTCCCTGAGGTGTGACTTTCCTTTCTAATGATACGCAGCACCCCCCTTGGTAGCGCTTCCCGTCTTCTGACATCATTGGTTGGCTACTTGCGCCTGTTCGTCCGCCCTGCCTGAATAAAATGCTCCTCGTTGTCTTAATTATTTTGACTGCGAGGGTGTGATTGATGGGCACGAGCAGTGCATATCTTCGCCTGTCTTAACTCATCTCCTTCCGCCTTCTTCAGACTGTGCAGCCTCATGGCCGCGGCATGCGAGAAGGGATCAGCAGAGGCCGCCCAGTCTGAAGCAGGTGTAAGGACGTGTGTGAGCGGCCAAAATATTTACTGCTCAAGGCCACGAATCCCAGCACCGCAGTGTGGCTTTATGAAAAGACACTGTGGGTCTGGGATTTATGGCCATCGTTAACCGCACCGGCCAACATGAAATGATGTCATAAGATGGGCAGCGCTAACAGGGCATTGCCAAGGGATAACACAAGAGCGCAGACTCCTGTACAGCAAATAACAACGCTCAGGAAGCTGCGCCAAGCACCAAGGCGTTATTTTGGACACCTGTGCTGCGTCTCATCAAAAAACCAAGTCACGCATCCACTACAGTTTGACTGTAGAATGGGGTAAATTGTGTATGTCTTTCATTCAGCGTGTGCAAGTAGACAAATTAATAGAGCAACCTTTCACTTGTGCAGCATTAATACTGCACAAGGTGTGTCTCTTGTACTTTGTAACACCTGAGGGGGGGGTTAAAGGTTTCCTTTGAAATTGGTTCAACTAGGCTTCGGCCTACACTCTGCTCCTCTCCTCCTCCTCCTGCTTCAACACGGGCTCTAACACCGCTAGTTTTTGCCCGCAAGTGCTAGCTGCACAGAGAAAAACACACGCCATTGTGTTAGTGGGGTTCAGCAACGCCAGCTGTTCCCCCAGTGTGTAGCCGGCAAAGTGTCCTACAAACGCAACGCAGACACAAAGCTGCCTCCAGTGCAGGCTTCGGCCTACACTCATCTCCCCCTGCTTACCCTTTGCTCCAACACCGCTAGTTGGGGCTCTAGGAAGACATTCTTTAATAGGCAAGGCAACGCATCTGGATTCCAGCACCGCCAGCTGGTTCTCGGCAGTGTTCTTGTCACAGGTACTCCCTCGTGCCAAGCCTGGTTTCAGCACCGTCAGCTGTTTCCGGGTTGTGTCAACTTCACTGAGACGCCTATGCTTGCCCCGTCGTGGTGCGGTCGAGTTAGCCAACTCCAGGGTGCCTCCAGTTTAGGAGCTTCCTATGTGGGCTGCGTGAACTGGTAGTCAAGGCTGGTTCTGTAGTGCCAGTAGGCCCAGCTCCCCCTGTAGGACTGTTGGGGTTCGGTAACTGCGGCTGCCTCGCGGCCTAGCTGTTCTCTCCTCTCCTGTGGGCCTTCGGGTCCACCACCTGGTTCCAGCACCGTCAGCTGGTTCCGGGCCGAGCCTTTGGCTTAGGTGCCTCCTCCTGGGTATCCGAGTTCCGCCAACGCCAGGCGGTCCTTGGTAGTGCTTTTAAGCGCGGGCACCTACAGCTTAGTAACCGGGTTCCAGCACCGTCAGCTGGTCCTCGGTCGTGCCATTGGCTCTTGCACACTGGGGCAACGCATCCGGGTTCCAGCACCGCCAGCTGGTTCTCGGCAGTGTTCTTGTCACAGGTACTCCCTCGTGCCAAGCCTGGTTTCAGCACCGTCAGCTGTTTCCGGGTTGTGTCAACTTCACTGAGACGCCTATGCTTGCCCCGTCGTGGTGCGGTCGAGTTAGCCAACTCCAGGGTGCCTCCAGTTTAGGAGCTTCCTATGTGGGCTGCGTGAACTGGTAGTCAAGGCTGGTTCTGTAGTGCCAGTAGGCCCAGCTCCCCCTGTAGGACTGTTGGGGTTCGGTAACTGCGGCTGCCTCGCGGCCTAGCTGTTCTCTCCTCTCCTGTGGGCCTTCGGGTCCACCACCTGGTTCCAGCACCGTCAGCTGGTTCCGGGCCGAGCCTTTGGCTTAGGTGCCTCCTCCTGGGTATCCGAGTTCCGCCAACGCCAGGCGGTCCTTGGTAGTGCTTTTAAGCGCGGGCACCTACAGCTTAGTAACCGGGTTCCAGCACCGTCAGCTAGTCCTCGGTCGTGCCATTGGCTCTTGCACACTGGGGCAACGCATCCGGGTTCCAGCACCGCCAGCTGGTTCTCGGCAGTGTTCTTGTCACAGGTACTCCCTCGTGCCAAGCCTGGTTTCAGCACCGTCAGCTGTTTCCGGGTTGTGTCAACTTCACTGAGACGCCTATGCTTGCCCCGTCGTGGTGCGGTCGAGTTAGCCAACTCCAGGGTGCCTCCAGTTTAGGAGCTTCCTATGTGGGCTGCGTGAACTGGTAGTCAAGGCTGGTTCTGTAGTGCCAGTAGGCCCAGCTCCCCCTGTAGGACTGTTGGGGTTCGGTAACTGCGGCTGCCTCGCGGCCTAGCTGTTCTCTCCTCTCCTGTGGGCCTTCGGGTCCACCACCTGGTTCCAGCACCGTCAGCTGGTTCCGGGCCGAGCCTTTGGCTTAGGTGCCTCCTCCTGGGTATCCGAGTTCCGCCAACGCCAGGCGGTCCTTGGTAGTGCTTTTAAGCGCGGGCACCTACAGCTTAGTAACCGGGTTCCAGCACCGTCAGCTGGTCCTCGGTCGTGCCATTGGCTCTTGCACACTGGGGCAACGCATCCGGGTTCCAGCACCGCCAGCTGGTTCTCGGCAGTGTTCTTGTCACAGGTACTCCCTCGTGCCAAGCCTGGTTTCAGCACCGTCAGCTGTTTCCGGGTTGTGTCAACTTCACTGAGACGCCTATGCTTGCCCCGTCGTGGTGCGGTCGAGTTAGCCAACTCCAGGGTGCCTCCAGTTTAGGAGCTTCCTATGTGGGCTGCGTGAACTGGTAGTCAAGGCTGGTTCTGTAGTGCCAGTAGGCCCAGCTCCCCCTGTAGGACTGTTGGGGTTCGGTAACTGCGGCTGCCTCGCGGCCTAGCTGTTCTCTCCTCTCCTGTGGGCCTTCGGGTCCACCACCTGGTTCCAGCACCGTCAGCTGGTTCCGGGCCGAGCCTTTGGCTTAGGTGCCTCCTCCTGGGTATCCGAGTTCCGCCAACGCCAGGCGGTCCTTGGTAGTGCTTTTAAGCGCGGGCACCTACAGCTTAGTAACCGGGTTCCAGCACCGTCAGCTAGTCCTCGGTCGTGCCATTGGCTCTTGCACACTGGGGCAACGCATCCGGGTTCCAGCACCGCCAGCTGGTTCTCGGCAGTGTTCTTGTCACAGGTACTCCCTCGTGCCAAGCCTGGTTTCAGCACCGTCAGCTGTTTCCGGGTTGTGTCAACTTCACTGAGACGCCTATGCTTGCCCCGTCGTGGTGCGGTCGAGTTAGCCAACTCCAGGGTGCCTCCAGTTTAGGAGCTTCCTATGTGGGCTGCGTGAACTGGTAGTCAAGGCTGGTTCTGTAGTGCCAGTAGGCCCAGCTCCCCCTGTAGGACTGTTGGGGTTCGGTAACTGCGGCTGCCTCGCGGCCTAGCTGTTCTCTCCTCTCCTGTGGGCCTTCGGGTCCACCACCTGGTTCCAGCACCGTCAGCTGGTTCCGGGCCGAGCCTTTGGCTTAGGTGCCTCCTCCTGGGTATCCGAGTCCCGCCAACGCCAGGCGGTCCTTGGTAGTGCTTTTAAGCGCGGGCACCTACAGCTTAGTAACCGGGTTCCAGCACCGTCAGCTGGTCCTCGGTCGTGCCATTGGCTCTTGCACACTGGGGCAACGCATCCGGGTTCCAGCACCGCCAGCTGGTTCTCGGCAGTGTTCTTGTCACAGGTACTCCCTCGTGCCAAGCCTGGTTTCAGCACCGTCAGCTGTTTCCGGGTTGTGTCAACTTCACTGAGACGCCTATGCTTGCCCCGTCGTGGTGCGGTCGAGTTAGCCAACTCCAGGGTGCCTCCAGTTTAGGAGCTTCCTATGTGGGCTGCGTGAACTGGTAGTCAAGGCTGGTTCTGTAGTGCCAGTAGGCCCAGCTCCCCCTGTAGGACTGTTGGGGTTCGGTAACTGCGGCTGCCTCGCGGCCTAGCTGTTCTCTCCTCTCCTGTGGGCCTTCGGGTCCACCACCTGGTTCCAGCACCGTCAGCTGGTTCCGGGCCGAGCCTTTGGCTTAGGTGCCTCCTCCTGGGTATCCGAGTTCCGCCAACGCCAGGCGGTCCTTGGTAGTGCTTTTAAGCGCGGGCACCTACAGCTTAGTAACCGGGTTCCAGCACCGTCAGCTGGTCCTCGGTCGTGCCATTGGCTCTTGCACACTGGGGCAACGCATCCGGGTTCCAGCACCGCCAGCTGGTTCTCGGCAGTGTTCTTGTCACAGGTACTCCCTCGTGCCAAGCCTGGTTTCAGCACCGTCAGCTGTTTCCGGGTTGTGTCAACTTCACTGAGACGCCTATGCTTGCCCCGTCGTGGTGCGGTCGAGTTAGCCAACTCCAGGGTGCCTCCAGTTTAGGAGCTTCCTATGTGGGCTGCGTGAACTGGTAGTCAAGGCTGGTTCTGTAGTGCCAGTAGGCCCAGCTCCCCCTGTAGGACTGTTGGGGTTCGGTAACTGCGGCTGCCTCGCGGCCTAGCTGTTCTCTCCTCTCCTGTGGGCCTTCGGGTCCACCACCTGGTTCCAGCACCGTCAGCTGGTTCCGGGCCGAGCCTTTGGCTTAGGTGCCTCCTCCTGGGTATCCGAGTTCCGCCAACGCCAGGCGGTCCTTGGTAGTGCTTTTAAGCGCGGGCACCTACAGCTTAGTAACCGGGTTCCAGCACCGTCAGCTGGTCCTCGGTCGTGCCATTGGCTCTTGCACACTGGGGCAACGCATCCGGGTTCCAGCACCGCCAGCTGGTTCTCGGCAGTGTTCTTGTCACAGGTACTCCCTCGTGCCAAGCCTGGTTTCAGCACCGTCAGCTGTTTCCGGGTTGTGTCAACTTCACTGAGACGCCTATGCTTGCCCCGTCGTGGTGCGGTCGAGTTAGCCAACTCCAGGGTGCCTCCAGTTTAGGAGCTTCCTATGTGGGCTGCGTGAACTGGTAGTCAAGGCTGGTTCTGTAGTGCCAGTAGGCCCAGCTCCCCCTGTAGGACTGTTGGGGTTCGGTAACTGCGGCTGCCTCGCGGCCCAGCTGTTCTCTCCTCTCCTGTGGGCCTTCGAGTCCACCACCTGGTTCCAGCACCGTCAGCTGGTTCCGGGCCGAGCCTTTGGCTTAGGTGCCTCCTCCTGGGTATCCGAGTTCCGCCAACGCCAGGCGGTCCTTGGTAGTGCTTTTAAGCGCGGGCACCTACAGCTTAGTAACCGGGTTCCAGCACCGTCAGCTAGTCCTCGGTCGTGCCATTGGCTCTTGCACACTGGGGCAACGCATCCGGGTTCCAGCACCGCCAGCTGGTTCTCGGCAGTGTTCTTGTCACAAGTACTCCCTCGTGCCAAGCCTGGTTTCAGCACCGTCAGCTGTTTCCGGGTTGTGTCAACTTCACTGAGACGCCTATGCTTGCCCCGTCGTGGTGCGGTCGAGTTAGCCAACTCCAGGGTGCCTCCAGTTTAGGAGCTTCCTATGTGGGCTGCGTGAACTGGTAGTCAAGGCTGGTTCTGTAGTGCCAGTAGGCCCAGCTCCCCCTGTAGGACTGTTGGGGTTCGGTAACTGCGGCTGCCTCGCGGCCTAGCTGTTCTCTCCTCTCCTGTGGGCCTTCGGGTCCACCACCTGGTTCCAGCACCGTCAGCTGGTTCCGGGCCGAGCCTTTGGCTTAGGTGCCTCCTCCTGGGTATCCGAGTTCCGCCAACGCCAGGCGGTCCTTGGTAGTGCTTTTAAGCGCGGGCACCTACAGCTTAGTAACCGGGTTCCAGCACCGTCAGCTGGTCCTCGGTCGTGCCATTGGCTCTTGCACACTGGGGCAACGCATCCGGGTTCCAGCACCGCCAGCTGGTTCTCGGCAGTGTTCTTGTCACAGGTACTCCCTCGTGCCAAGCCTGGTTTCAGCACCGTCAGCTGTTTCCAGGTTGTGTCAACTTCACTGAGACGCCTATGCTTGCCCCGTCGTGGTGCGGTCGAGTTAGCCAACTCCAGGGTGCCTCCAGTTTAGGAGCTTCCTATGTGGGCTGCGTGAACTGGTAGTCAAGGCTGGTTCTGTAGTGCCAGTAGGCCCAGCTCCCCCTGTAGGACTGTTGGGGTTCGGTAACTGCGGCTGCCTCGCGGCCTAGCTGTTCTCTCCTCTCCTGTGGGCCTTCGGGTCCACCACCTGGTTCCAGCACCGTCAGCTGGTTCTCGGCAGTGTCTTTTGCTCTTGTACCTTCTGCTCCCCATCCTGGTTCCAGTACCGTCAGCTGGTTCCGGGCAGAGCCTTTGGCTTAGGTGCCTCCTTCTGGGTATCCAAGTTCCACCAATGTCAGGTGGTCCTTGGTAGTGCTTTCAGGCACGGGTACCTCCTGCTTAGTAACCGGGTTCCAGTAACGTCAGCTGGTCCTTGGTAGTTCCATTGGCTCTTGGACATTCGGCTACCCATCCGGGTTCCAGTACCGTCAGCTGGTTCTCGGCAGTGTCTTTTGCTCTTGTACCTTCTGCTCCCCATCCTGGTTCCAGTAACGTCAGCTGGTTCCGGGCAGAGCCTTTGGCTTAGGTGCCTCCTTCTGGGTATCCGAGTTCCGCCAACGTCAGGCGGTCCTTGGTAGTGGTTTTTAGCACGGGTACCTCCTGCTTAGTAACCGGGTTCCAGTAACGTCAGCTGGTCCTCGGTAGTTCCATAGGCTCTTGAACCTTCGGGTAGCCATCCGAGTTCCAGTTCCATCAGCTGGTTCTTGGCATTTTCTCAGCCTTCTTGTACCTTCTGCTACATTTCCAAGTTGAAGACCCTAATGTCGACAACCCGGAAGACCACCCCGATGACGACGACCCGGAAGACCACCCCGATGACGACGACGACGACGGCGGAGACGACGACGGCGGAGACGACGACGGCTGAGACGACGACGGCGGAGATGACGACACTGGAGACGACGACCCTGGAGACGACAACATGGAAGACCGAGAAGCAGAAGAACAAGAGGCTGCAGAACAAAGAGCAGAAGAACATTAAGCATAAGACTTAATATCAGAGCAAAAGATATTATCTAAATTATATGCAGAAGAAGACTAAGCAGTGTATGGGGGTGAGTCCGTTCCTCCTCGTGGTGCCCCTGGATAAAGCCTGATGCTGCAGGCCAAACTGAACGCGGACAAATGTAACTTTTGTGACTGGCAGAACGGAAGGTGTAATCTTCCAACTTTTATAGATAACAACTACGGGAATGCCTGTCACAAATGAGAATATGATGAAGAAGTAGAATAGGAAGAATAATAACAGTGGAATAAAAAGAATATGTAGAATAGGAAGAATAATAATAGTTGAAGAAAATGAATATGAAGAATGTAATAAAAAAAAAAAAATAGGTAGAAGATGAAGAAGAAGATGAATAAGGTGAAGAAGTTGATGTCAAAGATGCTGATGATGATGAAGATGAAAGTGTGGGAAAAGAAAAAAAAAAAAGAAAAAAAAGAAGGGGAAGGGCGTGGAATAGTGAAACATCAATATCTGACAAAATAAAAAAAATTTACATAGTCAATATCTTTTTCAATCCGAACGTCTTTAAAAAAAAAAAAAAACATGCTATTCTATTTGATTGGACTAATCCTCATTGCCTTTAATGTCTCCGCCACCTCCCCCATACATCCTACATTATTCTTAGTTGTTTTCCTTCATGTAGAATGAACCTACAAGGAAAGAAAGGGTTTATTTTAATTCCGATATTTTGGTCCCATTGACTTGCATTGGGATCGGGTATCGGTATCGGCGATATCCGATATTTTTTGAATATCGGCCGATCCAAACCGATACCGATACTTTCCGATATCGGAAGGTATCGCTCAACACTAGTGATAATATATTTAGACCAGAGCACATTTTAATAGAATTATCCCAGGAAAAACATTTCTCACCTATCCACTAGTAGTCGTGCATAGTTGATTGCAGGGTGTATATGGCGCCCCGACGTTTAGGCTGCCACAATGGTATCCCCTCCCTAACCAGTAGTGGTATCATGTGTAGAAGTAAATGGAGCTCCCTACACTAAGTAAACCACACATCCACACACAAGTCTGATCCCTGACCAGAAGGGGGAGCACAAGCCCCTAGTTTGTAGGTTGACTGCCTCATCCGGTTGGGGAGGAGTAAGAGCAGAGTGTAGTGTGAGCTAGGGATGATGGAGCACATGGAGGTTCCAGAGGTTGGAGCTATGGAAAGCTCACCCTAGGATTACAATGAGAACAGTGCACCAGAGCCATAGGCTGGGAGCAGAATCTGGAGACCAGAGGGTCTGCAGGTCCTCTGGTCACCCCAACAGCACCAGAACAACACATTACAGAGAGTTCAGAGCTGAAACTGAGTACAGCTTCCAAAGGGGGCTCACAATGTATGCTGGCTGGAGCTGCTGCAGAATAGACAGGCAGGGAGTACAGATCAACTCACAAGCTGCTGAATCTCCAAAGAGACAGACACAATTAGGAAGGCTTACTATACCCACTTGGTGGAGTGGATTCCAGCTGCTTTCAGACCGGCCGGAGCCTGTACTTAGTGACCAGTACCAATGGACTCAACCTGCGTCCATCGTCAGTAAAGGTAAAGACTGAATTCCTTTGCCTCCTTGCTTCTTTCTGCTGCACTGCTCACTACAACTCCCATCATTGCCCCAGGGTCAGGCTCCTGCTGAGGGGGAGTGATCCATCTTGCTGCATTACCATCTATCCCCTGGGGACCCCACTTGCAGCTCTTGCCTTTCCTGGCCAGACACCTCAGCTGACGTCACAATACAACCATAAACTATTATCCCCTGTAAATATTCCCTTTTCATTTGTCTGGTCAAGGCCATGGTGCTGGGCAGTCCCCACTGTGACATCCCTGATAGACTGCCTGCCAGGCTACCGAATACCATGGCCCGGGCGACCGCAGCATGTGCATGTCATTGGTGCAACCTGTGCAGCCGAACAAGCGCCAAAGAGGTAGAGCTGCCCACATCCACCTTGAAAGCAGGTGGAATTGTGCATTATGATAAACTGCTGAACTGCAAAGGGCCCATATATTATTCTTGTACAGGGGCTCTCTTCTGTCTTTGTCCGCCATTGATTGGCGGTCTCCGTCAGTCCTGTAGACATTTCATGGATTCTCCGGCACAAGTGAGACCACCACAGTATTCAAACTCTTCTTTACTGCTCTAAACCACCGTTCTAGTGATTGGTCTAGTCCCACATGCAGAATTTGTATGAATAGGGTGGAAAGCGGATATCCAGATAGCCAAGCAAACAGGTACACACTGGAAGTAAAACTTCAGATGGCTAAGGTTTATTGTACAGCTCTCTAAGTAAACAGAACTTAAAGAGATCTTATCATGAGATTTTGCTATAGGTACCTTCACACATAACGATTTCGTTAACGATATCGTTGCAACGTCACGCTTTTTGTGATGTAGCAACGATCCCGCTAACGATATCTTTATGTGGGACAGTGACCAATGATCAGGCCCCTGCTGGGAGATCGTTGCTCGTGGGGAATGATCAGGACCTTTTTTGGTCGCTGATCACCCCGCTGTCATCGCTAGATTGGCATGCGTGACGCCGATCTAGCGATGTGTTCACCTGTAACCAGGGTAAACATCGGGTTACTAAGTGCAGGGCCGTGCTTAGTAACCCGACATTTACACTGGTTACCATTGTAAAAGTAAAAAAAAAAAAAAACACTACATACTCACATTCCGATGTCTGTCACGTCCCCCGGCATCATTTTCCCTGCACTGTGTCAGCGCCGGCCGGCCGTAAAGCAGAGCACAGCGGTGACGTCACCGCTCTGCTTTACAGCCGGCGCTTACACAGTGCAGGGAAGCTGACGGCGGGGGGCGTGATAGACATCGGAATGTGAGTATTAGTGTTTTTTTTTTTTTCTTTTACAATGGTAACCAGGGTAAATATCGGGTTACTAAGCGCGGCCCTGCACTTAGTAACCCGATGTTTACCCTGGTTACCCGGGAACTTCGGCATCGTTGAAGACAGTTTCAACGATGCCGAAATTGTTCCCCGGATCGTTGGTCGCTGGAGAGAGCTGTCTGTGTGACAGCTCCCCAGCGACCACACAACGACTTACCAACGATCACGGCCAGGTCGTATCGCTGGTCGTGATCGTTGGTAAGTCGTTTAGTGTAACGGTACCTTAACTCAAACTATTGGCATGTGTGTACAGGTGCCTTCATGCTAATTAAATCAATACCTTGAGCGTAAAAATCCATTTTCCCATTTCTGGGAAATCCAGCATTGAAATCATATGCAAATGAGCTGCAAGTTCAATGTTCCACCCCAAATTACTTGCAGCTCTCTTGATCTCTCTCTATATTCCTCTCCCTCTGCCTTCCACCTGTGTCTAACTGACAGGTCACTGTTGTTTCAGTGAACTACGTCCAAGCAAAATTGGTATCTACAGTTATGGTAAGGATTTAATCAGCATGAAAGCCCTTGTAAATATAAGCCATACGTTTGCGGTGTAAAATCCTCATGACAAGTTCCTATTAAGGAGACTTTCAGCAAATCAGACATTAAATGTCCTTAAAGGGAATCTATCAGCAGGTTTTTCCTACCCTATCTGAGATCAGTATCATGTATGGGCAGAGACTGGGATTCCTGCAATGTATCACTTACTGGGCTGTTTGCTGTAGTTTTGGAGAAAATCACTATTTTATCTGCTGTTGCTCTGCCTGTTCTCTGGAGGTTGATCTCTTTATAACCCCACCCACACCTCTGATTATCAGCTGTGTACACTGTGTTCACTTTAGTAGGAGACAAGTTGCATTAGGCATATTAAATAACAGCAAGCAGAAATTGTAAAAACTGAAATTTTGTAAAAGCTTTTCATTTACAAAAAAATTAGCTATTACTTGCAGGAAATGGAATACCCCTTTACGTGGTCACTCTGCTTTTATATTAGTATTGCATTAGTTTTCTAAATAAAACAGAGAAGAATGTTACCTTTTGTCTTTCAAAGCTCCTAACATTGATTAAAAGTTCTTATTCCCATTACATCATATTTGACCACATGACATTGCATTGTTGCCAACATCTAAACATATCTTGGAACAATTTGAGCAGTCATAAAACATATCCACAAGGACCTTTCTTCGTACTTTACAAAGTCCTTCTGTAAAAAAAATATATATTACATGTCATAAAATAAAATCGGTAAGAAAGTTTTGTATCCAAATATATTGAATACGAAGAATAATACTGTACTGGTGATAATAGCAAAAGGTAGGGATAGTCCGAAAGGTAGATATTACCCACAATAATCTTATAAAAGAAAAAAGAAGACGTTAGAAGACATAGCTGATAAAGAGTTTGTCAATACCGGTCCATGACAGATCCTCAAAAGAAGGGTGGGTTGCATTTAAAGAGGTCGTAGAGAACTTTTTAGGCAAGAAAAAAGATCCTGACTACAAAAAGATCGTCGGACGAATGCTGAAAGCATTTCAAGCTTTAGGTTGCCTGATGAGTTTGAAAGTGCATTTCCTCCATTCCCACCTTGACACCTTTCCTGAAAATTTGGGAGCTGTGAGTAAAGAGCAAGGTGAACGATTCCGCCAGGACATTAAAGAGATGGAAAGAAGCTAGCAGGGAAAATGGAGCATTATACCCAATGATTTATTTATTGCTATAAGTAAATAACCTAAAGTCATCGTTGGTATGATCCTCAGTTAGCTTCCTCCAATATTTTGTGCCAAAATGTTGAACTTGCTAGCTGACTAAGTGTCAAAAACTATATTGATGAAGTGCAAGCCATGGAAGTTAGTTTTTGTTTGTAGCTATTGAGACAGAATTATGACTCTTTTTTAGTATATTCGCATGGTACTCGTCATGGCGGGGTCAGGCTCTGCGGATCCTATAGATTCAGACACTCCTCCTTGTAACTGAATAGACAGCTATGGTCACCACAGAGTGACTCCAGCTTCAACTTCTAGTGCTCCAGGTCCTAGGCAGGTTAGAAGGAGTTAAGTCTTGGCTGAAGTTAGCATATTGGTAGCCTGTGGTCACATGCTGCGGGATAACCAGTTGTGTCTGCTCTTTCCCTATGTAAGGCTTCTTTCACACTTCAGTTGTTTGGCGTCAGTCACTTCCGACATAGTGACAGATCGACGGATCCATCACAATTGTTGAGAAAACGGTTCTAACGGATCCGTTTTTTTGACGGATCCGTTACTTGGGGGTTGTCTGGGAAAAGTATCTACTTTTTGGAGCATGCGCAATTGAAAAAGCGGATTGGGGCGACGGATCCGCCGAAATGACGGTCGCGACGGATCCGTCGCCCATAGGCGGCCATTCTATGGAATGGCGGACGTGACGGATCCGTCGCGATCCGCCATTTTGGCGTTGACAAAAAACGTTATAATGTCCGTCTATGTCTAGATGATGTCCGCCAAATTTCGACGGATCCGTCGCATGGCGGATGGAA
This sequence comes from Ranitomeya imitator, assembly GCF_032444005.1. NCBI lineage: Eukaryota > Metazoa > Chordata > Amphibia > Anura > Dendrobatidae > Ranitomeya > Ranitomeya imitator. The sequence continues at coordinate 48,907,146 of NC_091286.1, forward strand.
CGGACGACCATCCGTCACAGTCCGTCGCTAATGCAAGTCTATGGGAAAATAGCGGATCCGTCAAAAAAAAATGACGGATCCGTTATTTAAGGAAAATGGCGGTTTTAGACTGATGCCAAACAACTGAAGTGTGAAAGAGGCCTAAGCTGTCACCACTGTCTAAGTAAGGCCAGCAATAGTTCTCTATCCTGGTCTGGAGAGTTGGACCCATCCTGGCTATTAGTGGTTATTTATAAAGCTGTTGCGAGCGATGTTTGGTTAACCCTTTCCTATTCCCCTAGCTATATTTATATAGCTTTGTTGCCTCCCAGGCTGTACACTCTATATTCCTCTGCATATTTCCCTGAGAGAGTGTTGTGTGATTGTGCTTCCGTTTCTACCCTGTCCTGTTTTGTATTTCCCCATACACTGTATAGATTAGAGCTATTTAGGAGCATAGGAAGGAACTAAGCTCAGGTGTCTCCACCTTCAGGGGTAATCTCCTGGGACAGGGATAGTCAGCCTGAGGGTCCATAATAGTGCACATCTAGTATCTCACAGTCACACCATGACAGTACTGATATACAGCATATTTTCTGCAGCAGACAAGTCCTGTTTGGACATAGCATGAATCTCCCTCAGTATAAAGGAGAACTACAGAGTTTCTGTGTGCTGCTGTATGTGTTTCCACCATATCAGAGGTGGACATGACTTAGGCTACGTTCACATTTGCGTCTTTGGGCGCAGCGTCGTCGACGCAACGCAAAACGCATGTCAAACGCATACACAACGCAGCTTTTTTTGACGCATGCGTTGTCCTATAGAATTGAAGAGCAAAACGGTTAAAAAAAAACCCCATCACTTGCATTATACACAAAAGGCGCATAAGTCGGCCAACGCAGGTCAACGCAGGCACCTGCGCCCTATGTGTTTTACATAGCCACTAATGTGTTTTTTTGACTCATTTATGAGTGCGTTGCATGCATTTTTTATCGGAAATGTGACGCATGAAAGCGTCGTCGGCGCCCTATCGGGTGCGTCAAAATGACGCATGCGTCGTAAATCGCATGGCAACGCATACCTGCGCATGTCCATGCGCCCCCCATGTTAAAGATAGGGGCGCATGACGCACGCGTCGGTATCCGTCGATGACGCTGCGCCCTGCATGGAGGTACACCAATACAAGAGAATTTGCACACCACTGAAAAAATTTTTTTAGAAGGTCAGACAACAGGAGCTCTCTGATAATTGTCTTGCTCTTCATAAATTCACTGTTGGACATGAAGGGACCCTCGTACTGTTTTTGCTTGGGTTTCTCTTCACTCTGTGTCCACCTTTGTACCATGTACATGAAACTTTACACTGTAGAATAATCGACCAATTTTCCCTTGGTAGCTAATGATAGTGTTTTTAATTGGTAAGATTCGTTTAGCATATATTTACCGTATAATATTAGCATTTCATTTTCTACTTGTGTTTCAACATTTCATCATTCTTTACAATTCTAGCTCTGCAGGTAACACAATTAATTAATTATAACTTAATGAACTGACTTCGCTGCAGTTAGCAGTACGTGTATTGGAAGCTAAGCCATAAGTAATCAAGAAACAAGACAGCATGTCCTCACTGATTACCTGGATGGAATTATTGCTCTTTTTTCTGTTTTGTCCATTCACACCAGAAGATCGATACATCGAGTTTCAGCAATTTATCTTCATGCAAGTGGACAATGAGAAACTTAGATGCTAACAAGCTATTTTTGACTTTATGCAGAAATCACTAAATTTGGAGGGAGGCAAAAAAATATTTTAGATTTCAATTTTGAAGTTTGTGGAGCTAAATGTCTATTTTTGCTGTGAGTTTCATAGTTTGAATTTCATGTGATTTGAGGTATGATTGTAAGGAAGTAGGAGGTAAAATCCCGGATGGTATGTATGTGTCACCGAGGTGGTTGGCCTTGACGATGTAAGTGCAGCGCCCCAGGGTCCTGGTCGTTGCAGTAATATCATTTTCCTCTAGGGGAGAGTGATATTACAGTTGTGGCCAAAAGTATTGACACCCCTGCAATTCTGTCAGATAATACTCAGCTTCTTCCTGAAAATGATTGCAATCACAAATTCTTTGGTATTATTATCTTCATTTAATTTGTCTTAAATGCAAAAACACAAAAGAGAATGAAGCAAAAAGCAAAACATTGATCATTTCACACAAAACTCCAAAAATGGGCCATACAAAAGTATTGGCACCCTCAGCCTAATACTTGGTTGCACAACCTTTAGCCAAAATAACTGCAACCAACCTCTTCTGGTAACCATCAATGAGTTTCTTACAATGCTCTGCTGGAATTTTAGACCATTCTTCTTTGGCAAACTGCTCCAGGTCCCTGATATTTGAAGGGTGCCTTCTCCAAACTGCCATTTTTAGATCTCTCCACAGGTGTTCTATGGGATTCAGGTCTGGACTCATTGCTGGCCACCTTAGAAGTCTCCAGTGCTTTCTCTCAAACCATTTTCTAGTGCTTTTTGAAGTGTGTTTTGGGTCATTGTCCTGCTGGGAGAACCATGACCTCTGAGGGAGACCCAGCTTTCTCACACTGGGCCCTGCATTATGCTGCAAAATTTGTTGGTAGTCTTCAGACTTCATAATGTCATGGACACGGTCAAGCAGTCCAGTGCCAGAGGTAGCAAAGCAACCCCAAAACATCAGGGAACTTCCGCCATGTTTGACTGTAGGGACCGTGTTCTTTTCTTTGAATGCCTCTTTTTTTCTCCTGTAAACTCTATGTTGATGCCTTTGCCCAAAAAGCTCTACATTTGTCTCATCTGACCAGAGAACATTCTTCCAAAACGTTTTAGGCTTTTTCAGGTAAGTTTTGGCAAACTCCAGCCTGGCTTTTTTATGTCTTGGGGTAAGAAGTGGGGTCTTCCTGGGTCTCCTACCATACAGCCCCTTTTCATTCAGACGCCGACAGATAGTACGGGTTGACACTGTTGTACCGTTGGACTGCAGGGCAGCTTGAACTTGTTTGAATGTTAGTCGAGGTTCTTTATCCAACATCCGCACAATCTTGCATTGAAATCTCTTGTCAATTTTTCTTTTCCGTCCACATCTAGGGAGGTTAGCCACAGTGCCATGGGCTTTACACTTCTTGATGACACTGCGCACGGTAGACACAGGAACATTCAGATCTTTGGAGATGGACTTGTAACCTTGAGATTGCTCATGCTTCCTCACAATTTGGTTTCTCAAGTCCTCAGACAGTTCTTTGGTCTTCTTTCTTTTCTCCATGCTCAATGTGGTACACACAAGGACACAGGACAGAGGTTGAGTCAACTTTAATCCATATCAACTGGCTGCAAGTGTGATTTAGTTATTGCCAACACCTGTTAGGTGCCACAGGTAAGTTACAGGTGCTGTTAATTACACAAATTAGAGAAGCATCACGTGATTTTTCGAACAGTGCCAATACTTTTGTCCACCCCCTTTTTTATGTTTGGTGTGGAATTATATCCAATTTGGCTTTAGGACAATTCAATTCATTTAAGACAATTTAAATGAAGATAATAATAACAAAGAATTTGTGTTTGCAATCATTTTCAGGAAGAAACTGAGTATTATCTGACAGAATTGCAGGGGTGTCAATACTTTTGGCCACAACTGTACTGCAGCACAAAGAAGCCAAGAGATCGGCAGGAAACAAAGTGGATCACTGGCTTCAGTCCATTAGGTGGGTATAGTTAGTTTTTTTCATTTATCCACCAATATTGGCCCATTTAGAATGTAGTGGACAATGCTTTTAACATGGTTATAAGAAATACCCAAGCGCACTTTAAACTACGGGTAAGTACTTTCTTTTTACATAATGATATCATGTCATGCTCAGGAATAGTGATGAGCGAATATACTTGTTACTTGAGATTTCTCGAGCACGCTCGGGTGTCCTCCGAGTATTTTTTTAGTGCTCGGAGATTTAGTTTTTCTTGCTGCAGCTGAATGATTTACTTCTGTTAGCCAGCATAAGTACATGTGGGGATTCCCTAGTAACCAGGCAACCCCCACATGTACTTATGCTGGCTAACAGATGTAAACCATTCAGCTGCGGCAAGAAATCTCCGAGAAATCTTGAGTAACGAGTATATTCGCTCATCACTACTCAGTAACCAGCTTTTAGGACATATAGGGACCATGTTGTACTGAGTAGGATGTGATTTTCGCTGTGGCCACTGGTTGCCCAGATCCCTTTTTATTTTTGCTTGCTTATGTCCTCCACATGTACCTTATCCCTGAACTATGGCATTCCTCACATTTTATTTTTGCTGACTATTACTTGTAACATAACATTCATTTATACTCATAGCTACATGTGTTGCTTTTTCTCCTTTGTATTTGAGCTTGCATTTTGTTTACTTTTTATGTTTTATTTTTCATGTACTCTGGATTATCATTGTTAAGTAATATAATATTATTTTTTAGTTATAATTTTGTGGGTTTTATGGTTCCTATACTTATGGGATCTATAACCGTTTTAATAAGCTTTAATAGATTTTCTCTGCAATAGCTGTAAAGAAAAATATCCTGGGGCTTACTATTGTGTCAAAGCCTTGACCCAAAAGATGTGCCTTTGTGCCTGTCCCACAGCTTTGCTTTTCACTTCTAAAGTGGTGGATTGTAGTCATCTGCCATTTTTGGTGGCTAAGTGCTTGTATGATATTTAGATCTTGTACAACATACAGTGTGGTGATAATGGAAGCTGGATGTTTTTGTGGTACCTAAATCTGGTATTAATAGCTTCCATGTGCAAAAAAAAACATTATCTGTATTTATAATCCAGTTTTTAACAATGGTATCTCTTGCAAAAAGTAGTAATAGAATTTATTCCTAAGCAGGAGTATTAATAACTCCTGAATAATTTCCAAATTAACAATGCTGGTGGTTTATAGGGAATCTCTCACTAGGTTTTTGCCACCCCATCTGAGAGCAGCATGATGCAGGGCCATAAACTCTGATTCCAGCGAAGTATCACTTACTGAGCTACTTGCTGTAGTTTTGATAAAATCCCTGTTTTACCTGCTGCAGATCTAGCAGTTCTCTGAATGCAGAGCTTTGTATAACCCCGCCCACATCACCGATTGGCAGCTTTCTGTGTATACTGAAATACAGAAAGCCACCAATCAGGTGACATTAGAAAGTTCATGAATATTAAGCATAGCAGCAGGTTTCATAGTTCTCTAGTGATAATCTCTTGCTGATAAAACTGTAATTTTATCAACATTATAGCAAGCCATTCAGTAAGTAACACATTACTTTAGTCAGAGTCTCTGTTTCTACATTATGCTGGTCTAAGATTAGGTAGCAAAACCTAGTGACAGATTTCCTCAAATGGTAGAGGAAATCACAGTTTCCTATCCTCATATTACACAATTTCCTTCCAAAAATTGATATCAATAGGACATAACCAATGCATATGAAATATGTCTACTTTGGGGACGTCCACTTTTGGGTAATTTTTTTTTATCTCTAAATACATTAATTTAACTAAAAAAAAATGCCTTTTAATGTGGACAGGCCCAGTTGGAACAATCACTCTAATATAACTGTAGCCTTGCAGCAGTGTGCACACTACATGGTGTCAGGATTCCCCAGTGTCTGTGGTCAGGGGCGTCAAACTGCATTCCTTGAGGGCTGCAAACAGGTCATGTTTTCAGGATTTCCTTGTACTGCACAGGTGATAATTTAATCACCAACTCATTATTTGTGTAGGTGATTAAATTATCACCTGTGCAGTACAAGGAAATCTTGAAAACATGACCTGTTTGCAGCCCTCGAGGAATGCAGTTTGACACCCCTGTCTGTGGTGACAATGGGCAGTCACATGACCGCAAGTATGTGATTTACATACTTTCGGCCACATTCTGATTATGTGTGCAGCCTCGCTCAGTGTTGGGCGAGGCCGGGCACCTCTTGTCGGAATGTGGCTCAAAGTACGCAAATCCCATACTTGTGGGTGGCTGCCTGCTCTCGCCACCGACACTGGATAATCCTGACAGCATACAGTGTGCACACTGCGAGGCTTCAGATGTCTGCAGTCATTTGTTATGACTGCAGACTTTTAGTAAAAGACCGGATAACCTCTTTAAGACTTCGTAAGGAACACCTTATTGAAAAAGAGGAAAACTGTTAGTTTATTTAAACATTTCCAGCATGAATCCCTAAAATTGAAAGTTCTGTTAAGAAACGTTTTAAAATTGTTATTTCATGGGAATTACAAATATTATTTTAAAATGTGTCGCGTCAGGTGAGCTGTGATGTCCCCTTTAAAGCATTTTCTACGTTACATCACTAGCTGGAGGCATTTATATCTCAATTATTAGGAACCGTAGAAGCGCAGCAGCGCGAAACGATCGTCGTCCTTTTATTCCACGTTCTCCCTGTCGTCTCCTGCACATGTCCCAATAAAGGATTTTTTTTTTGCTTCAACAGACCGGTGAGTGCATTCCTATTTTTTCTTGCATTGAATTTATATCTCAATTAATGCCCAGTTTCAATTCCGATCATAGCAGGAGAACAATACATGAAGCTTTGCCTTTAGCAATCTGGACCATAAAAGAGGCAATGACAAGGGACCCCCCAGAGCGGGTGCACGAATTATGCATCTACTACTGTGAATGCATTAATCATGTATGGAGTGTGCCGTATTATATGTATCAGAGGGGAATTTCCTCTGTGTGTTCCAATAAATGTATTTATGTCCTGTTGCATTGTGGAAGAAGATAGGTCATGTGTATCCCGACATCATGTATAGGCTTCATCATGGTTTCTATTACAAAAAGCAATGGGGCTGATGATTATTTTAATAGGAGCGAAGAAGAAGCTGATTTGTCTTCTAAAAAGCTACAAGCAAATCCTGTGCTACAGTAATGGAAACCTTGTACCTCTGGCTGCTCTACCTATCATGGGCATTCTGTTCAAGGCTGTAAAACAATATACTGTAACCCTTCTTCTTCTGGTCTTGTGCAGATTCTGCTTAATCTTCTTTATCTACAGGGGTGTAGCTCGAATTCTTAAGGGTCCCGATGGCAAAGTCAAAAATACCCTCCCTACTCTTCTGCAGTTTCCTATCAGTAAACTGAACTGTAGTAATGCAAACATAATTACTTTCACTTGAGCAGCATCCAAAGGATCGATAATAGAGTGAAATATCAGATCTTGTGCACAAAGCATAACCTACAGAGTGGAGCCAGATAACAGAAAGTCGCCATTGTATTTACTCTATCTATGGAATGACATTCAAGGGCAAACCCAAGGTGATCAATGGGGGAGGTGGGAGTCCAAATTTATTTGCTTTTACATATAATGTTAAGGGGGAAAGTGGGGTTAAGTAAAAATGTTTCTGTTAATATCCCTGGCACTCTGGAGTAAGTTTCTTGCCATATGAGATACAGGACAGACTAGTCTGATCTCCTGGTCTAACCTCCTGCATGAGTCAGTGTGGGGTGGGGGGCACTACTGCTAAGTTTAGCCGTCACATTACTGTCAGAGGGTGAGCAGTGCTCAAAAAGGCAAGAGAGGGTTGAATTTTATATATATTTTATTGTTACACGTTTTACATATAAATCTGCATTTTATTCCTATGGCCAGTTTGTGTCTCGGTCTCCTGAAGATCTTACATCAAGGCTTTCTCCGGGGATTGGGGAGGACTGTCCATAGGGCAACCAGTGGAAGGTTGTAAGGATATATGTAGTAACATTTTGGGCAAGAGATAGTTAAAAGTTTTGGGAATAGCCCATATTGGGAATGGTTAGAACACATAAGAAGGGGAAGGACTTCCTGATGGGGAGTTCTGGAGGGGGTTCAGTTGTTTCAGTCAGAGTCTCATACAGTGGTAAGGTTCAACTTCAAGTATAAGCTGCAATGGGTGTAGGGGATGTAATAATAGTATTGTTCCTTTTTCTCCCCTAACCTCTGTTCATGTACCATGTGATACTGCTACATTGCTTAATGTATTATCACTATTCATATTGAGTACTGCTACGCATAAAGCGTATTACTCTGCATTTATATATTTGTCTAATGTATAATATGTTTTGCCTTAATTGCACATGCACTGTTGTTAGGGAAAGTAAGGACTCCTGGGTCAGTTTAGTGTTGGGGAGTAGTTTCCCTAGTTGGCCACTAGATGGGGGCATTATAGCAAATAGTTAAAATAGGAGGGGCACGGTGGGAATAAGTTAGTAACAGCTTTCTGGATTTATCAGTTGGGGCCGTACAGCTCACAGAGGGCTAGCTAGCCCAGGGCACTTTGTGCCCCGTATTGTTCTTTTAGGAAGAAGTGGGCCCAGCAATAGTATCCAGGGGGCCAGAATTAAGAACAGAGAGTACAGCAACTACAGGAACAGCAGTGTAGTAATAGTGGAACTACAGTTGCTGGACAGAAGAAGGCTGAGCAAAGTGGGAGAAAGTGCGCCAAGATGTGGCAGGTTTTTGCATGGGCCGCCATTTTCAGGACCGGGGTGAAGCAGCGGGGAATGCCTCCACGGAAGGCAGAAATACTGGACATTGAGGACACTGAGGGACCATATAGTATGGACCATCCTGAACGCAGTCTTAGCGACAGGCAAGGGTCGGAGATATCGGGCCTGATGCTGTAACAGTGTGTGCCCTGGATGAAAAGTTGCTGAGTAAACATGTTGAAGTTGAAGCAAAATCGGACTGTGACTCTTTATTCTTGGAACCGTCTACAGAGGTAACTGTCCCATGCCGGGAAGACCCTGATGGCGCAGAGGAACAGCACCGAGGTACTCAGAGAGGTACACATGTTTGGAGGGGGAAGGCCAGAGAGTGATAAAGGGATTGCTAACGGCCATGACTAGTGCTCTAGCTCCCCCTTCCTACATGGGCCCTAACAGTATCAAACTTCCAAACGGCAAGAGGGCACACCGAGAGTCTAGTATAGATCCCTGGATGATCCGGGGCCTAAGGCCCAGAAAAGCCATTAGAGTCCATGTCTCATTCTCTCCTTAGAGGAAGAGGTAGGCCCGGGAAAAGCAGGAGGGAATAATGGTGGGTATCGGGAAAGAAAGGTTTCCAGACAGGGAGTCCCTAGTTCCAACATGAGCTGAGGAGGTGGGGACAGTTTGGGTAGATCAGAGGCAAGACCTAAAAATAATGTGTGTCGTAGTCGAATTAACCTGAACTGTACAGTAAAACCAAACCTGAACCGGACCCAAGATCTCCTGCTGTGTGTTACTAATCCTGGTCCAAGGAACACAAGTAAGTGCAGAAGGAGCACAACAACAGAACACACATGGGGAAAAATATCCATTTAGCAGAGGGATTTCAGGGTGAAGAGAAATCAGAACTGGCCCACAGCAACCGACCTTGTACCCCCCTTCATTACATACCCTTCTATCAGATCTCCTTCTGTCATAGCACTGTCACTTCTGCTATACTGCCCCTCACCTCACCTGTCCAGAGATGGATCAATAATCACAGTTATGTCTTTTATGCTCAACTTGTACTCCCTCTCCAGTGAGATCAGGTCTGTCATTACGTCTCACACAGGAGTAACCTGCTTGTTCTGGGTTACTTGTATGTCAGATGTAATGACAGCCTGCTCTGATCTCACTGCAGATGAAGTCCAAGTCAAGCACAGCAGACGTAAGTATGATTATTGATCCATCTCCAGACAGGCAGTGTGGGATGGAGATGCAGTACAGCGGAGGTGACAGTGCTATGAGAAGAGGAGAGCTGATAGAATGGTTTGTAATGTGACATGGCCAAAATCAGCTGCACTTCTACCTCCCACATACACTGATTCATGCAGGAGGTTAGACCAGGAGATCAGAGCTGTCGGTCATACAACTCATATTCTGAGAAACTTGCTCTAACCGATGATGGGGGTGCGTTCTCCTTTCCTTTGAGTGATGCTGCTTGCTTCTAATTGGTCAGCATCATACAAAGAGATGAAGACAGGCTTCCAGTGAAACTATCTTATAACATACACTTGGACTTGAAAAAACTAACTCATTAGGTGTCAAATACTTCGACTGATAATATCTGAGAGGCCAAAAATAAAAATCATACGTCGTATTCCACTCTGCAGCCACTATTACATCATATGTCCAGTTCAACAGGAAAAATTTGCTGAAAGTGAAAGGTCTTCTTTATTCTTTTAACTTACCACAGACAGGTCAGGGAAGAGGCTTCTACCTTAGTCAAAGGTCTTATAGTTATACACTGGGAAATGGGGAGGGAAACAGCTTATTTCCTAAAAGACAGAAAAGATTTCTCAGTTTTATTTGTAATATTTGAAAAATAAGATGATCAGAAAAGAGATTAAGTTAAAAAAATTTTTATACACTTTCTGTTTAGTTTTCCTTCAATTAATGGGACATCAGACAGTCTTCTGTTCTAATTGACATTATGTTTAAAGTGACATTTTAGTGACCTTTGTCCTCCAATTAGACAATGATAATTATTTCCAGTATGTTCAGTGAACTAGTGTCTGTACTACCTGATTTGTGAGAGCAATTATGATAATGGATTTTTATTCTACAAGTTTGTCAGTGATTGTGAAGAAGTTTTCTTTTTGTTTCTTGCTATTTTTTTTAAAAGTTTAATTGCTTTTCTAAAAACATATTTTCAAAAGCAAAGCTGTCATCCAATCTGACAAAAGAAGAGGTTCATAAAGTTTTCATTTGTAAACTTTTAAAAAATTTAGTCTTACAATACTATAGCCTATATGGCTTAGGATGGAAAAATTCTGCTTTGAACTTAATGGGAATTTGACAGCAGTATTTCACCCCCAAACTAGTATATGAGCATAAAAAAGTGCATATAAAAGGTGTGTCGTGCAGACTCTGGAGTTTTGGTACATTGTTCTACTGTTCAGGGTCACCTGCACAAATATGGCCTTCATGGAAGAGTCGTCAGAAGAAAACCTCTCCTGCATCCTCACCATAAAATTCAGAATCAGAAGTATACAAAAGAACATCTAAACAAGCCTGATGCATCTTGGAAACAAGTCCTATGGACTGATGAGGTTAAAATAGAACTTTTTGGCAACAATGATCAAAGGTATGTGTGGAGAAAAGGGCACAAAATTTCTGAGAAAGAACATCTCACCAACCTTTAAGCATGGGGTTAGCTCAATCATGCTTTGGTGCTGTGTTGCAGCTAATGGCACGGTGAACAATTCACAGGTAGAGAGAAGAATGGATTCGATAAAATTTCAACTCTGTGTGAGTTGACACCCTGCAGTGATGATCACAATCGATTGCGGGCGTTTAACCCCTGTGATGCATATGTCAATAGTGACAGCAACATAACGGGCACCCATTGGCACAACACAATTGCGATTGCATTATGCCGATGGTCTCCATGGTGACCCTGGTCCAAAAGATGGCCACAGGGTCACCCAGGGACAATCGCCTATCAGCTCATGGTCAGGGCACAAGCTGAAACGCCACCTCCCTGCATGTCAGGTGCTGATCTAATGTCCTGTAATGCAGAAGCATTGCAAAGTATTAGATCAGTGACCTGTCAGTTTGAAGTTAATGTCCTATCCTGGGACAATGTAAAAAGTAAAAAAGTTAACAAAAACGTAAAAAAAGCACAACATGAAGAACAACAACAACAAAAAAAAAATTAATCCAATAAATACATTTATTTATGTTAAAAATATAAATAAAAAATACACATATTTGGTATTGCAGCATCCGTAATGACTCGACCTATAACACTGTCCCACTAGTGAGCACCTTCAATGAACACTGTTAAAAAATAAAAAAGAGGCAAAAAACTACCCGTTATCATCATACCACTGAACAAAAAGTGGAATAAATCGCAATCAAAAAGACCAATCTAAATAAAAATGGTATCTCTGAAAACGTCATCTTGTCCCTCAAAAAACAAGCTACCACATAGCTCTGTCAGCAGAAAAATAAAAAAGTCAAAGCTCTCAGAATACAGCAACGCAAAAATAATTATTTTTTCTATAAAATAGTTTGTAGTGTGTAAAAGCGCGAAAAAACACACAATATAATTGTGGTATTGATGTACAGTGGGGAAAAAAAAGTATTTTTTCCCCATTGTACGTATTCTATGTGTATATATCGATTCTATGTATTCCATTTAAACCTGACAGTGTGATTTTAATATATGTGGAACATTAATTGCCGGCTTTTCAAAGGACACTGGTGCGTACAAATCGGATAGCACTCATATGGTCCGAGAGCTTTGCAATTTTTTTACTCACACCCATAGGCTTGCATTGGCGAGTCTCGGCCAAGTCTCGGTGACAATCGCAGCATGCTGCGATTTTACACGCACGCTGAATACGCCCGAGAAAATAAATGGTGATATGAGCTGCCCCAAAGATTAACACTGGTCCGAGTGCTACGCGATGTTTTCTCGCATAGCACTCGCCCGTATTCTACGGTAGTGTGACACCGGCCTAACTCAAAGGCTCCTTCAATGATTGAAGAGGTCCCAGCGTTAGGTCCTCCCCAGGATTAGATTTTCTCAAGAGACCCAAATATAAAAGGTGTTATCGAAGCCGAGCAGCGTTACATGTGAAGCAATGTAATATTTAATGCAATAATTATACACAAACAGAAATATAAACTGGAAGACACATTGTGTGTTGGGGAACCGCAGCGCTGGAAATTTGTAAAAGCGACAATTCTTGTCATGCTTTTTGAGCAGAAGTAGAAGCTCATTGTGTTTTCATTAAATATGAAGAATTACATTTCACAACAAATACGTTGTATTAGTGAAAGCTGTGCATCTGGCGGCAGCTGTTCATCATCCGCCTTTCCGCAATGAACCGTCTCTCCTAGGCTGCTGTTTGGTTTCATGCCGCAGTCACCAAATTGATAGAGCATACTCACACATCACAGATATGAATAACCCAAAATATATAGGTCTAACCAAGGCACTTCCAATAAATATATATATTCCTACAGACTACGGAAGCATACGCCAAAATAAAGGATAAAAATAATAAATTTTATTAATTACATAAATATAAACAAACGGAGAGAAACAATACAAAAAAGCTGCCACTACAGAGTCATGTCCACAGTACAAAAAAAAGCCTATATAGCTTTTAAATAGTTTTAGCTGCCACAAAGTAATGATATATACATTTTACCATCACACATAAGTATTTGGATTCACAAGTGTATATCTCACAGTATCATAATCTAAAAAATAGGTACCATCACTCAATGGACGCTAGATAGTTCTATGTAAGCCCAGAGATGGCAGTGCACATCCTGAATACATCATATATATGAAGTGCCTAGTGGCAATGGTTATAAACGTATATAAGACTCCTATTTTTATATAAAGTGCAAATATGCAGGAGACCACACCATCCCCAAAGCGGGACCAAGAGAAGATATAAAGTGCCAAGTGACAAAACAGTACTAACCGCCAATATCAGCGAAAAAACATGGTATAGCTAATAAAAGAACGCTCAAATAGAGCAGTAATACATGACCTGTAATAGCAGCACGAACCCCGACGCGCGTTTCGCGTTTAGCTTCTTCCTTTGGGGGAGTTTATGTGTGATGGTAAAATGTATATATCATTACTTTGTGGCAGCTAAAACTATTTAAAAGCTATATAGGCTTTTGTTTGTACTGTGGACATGACTCTGTAGTGGCAGCTTTTTTGTATTGTTTCTCTCCGTTTGTTTATATTTATGTAATTAATAAAATTTATTATTTTTATCCTTTATTTTGGCGTATGCTTCCGTAGTTTGTAGGAATATATAAATCACAGATATGAAGTCTACTCATACTAATAAAAGAGATAGCGTAGCAGTCTCTGCATGTAATGTAGTGTACATCACTTCCAGTTTTTGGACATATCAGAGAAGGACATCTGCACATAAAGGGTTAGAGAGGTGGTTAATAGGGTTGAGCGAAACGGGTCGTTCATTTTCAAAAGTCGCCGACTTTTGGCAAAGTCGGGTTTCATGAAACCCGATCCGACCCCTGTGCGGGGTCGGCCATGCGGTACGCGACTTTCGCGCCAAAGTCGCGTTTCAATGACGCGAAAAGCGCCATTTCTCAGCCAATGAAGGTAAACGCAGAGTGTGGGCAGCGTGATGACATAGGTCCTGGTCCCCACCATCTTAGAGAAGGGCATTGCAGTGATTGGCTTGCTGTCTGCGGCGTCACAGGGGCTATAAAGGGGAGTTCCCGCCGACCGCCATGTTACTGCTGCTGATCTGAGCTTAGGGAGAGGTTGCTGCCGCTTCGTCAGAAGCAGGGATAGCGTTAGGCAGGGTCCATTAACCACCAAACCGCTTGTGCTGTAGCGATTTCCACTGCCCAACACCACCTTCGGTGTGCAGGGACAGTGGAAGCTACATTTTTTTTTTTCCCCTCAGCGCTGTAGCTCATTGGGCTGCCCTAGAAGGCTCCCTGATAGCTGCATTGCTGTGTGTACGCCGCTGTGCAAACCAACTGCTTTTTTCAAAGCACAAATCCTCTTGTTCCTTCCTTTCTGCACAGCTATCTTTTTTGTTTGTCCACACTTTTTATTTAATTTGTGCATCAGTCCACTCCTTATTGCTGCCTGCCATACCTGGCTGAGATTACTGCAGGGAGATAGTAATTGAAGGACACTCCCTGTTTTTTTTTTTTTTTTTTTGTGGGAGATTAAGATTGACATTTCTGCTAGAGTGCCATCCCTGTCTGTGTCATCTCTCACTCAGTGGGCCATAGAAAGCCTATTTATTTTTTTGCTTGATTTGGGTTATAAAATCTACCTGAAAAAATCACTACATCAATCAGTGGGAGAAAAATATTGGCCTCAGGGCTTGTGTGCCACTCTTGACTCCTGTGTGCATCATCACTCACTCAGTGGGCCATAGAAAGCCTATTTATTTTTTTGCTTGATTTTGGTTCTAAAATCTACCTGAAAAAATCACTACATCAATCAGTGGGAGAAAAATATTGGCCTCAGGGCTTGTGTGCCACTCCTGACTCCTGTGTGCATCATCACTCACTCAGTGGGCCATAGAAAGCCCATTTTTTTTTTTTTTTTGCTTTATTTGGGTTCTAAATTCTACCTGAAAAAATCAATAAATCAATCAGTGGGAGATTAATATTGGCCTTTGGGCTTGTGTGCTAGTCCTAAGCGTGCCATCTCTCTCTCTCAGATAGTGGGCCATAGAAAGCCTATTTATTTAATTTTTTTTTTATTGGGTTTATAAATTTTCCCTGGAAAAAAAAAGTGGGAGATTAATATTGGCCTCTGGGCTTGTGTGCCAGTCCTGAGCGTGCCATCTCTCTCACAAATAGTGGGCCATAGAAAGCCTATTTATTTTTTTTTTTTTGGTTTTATAAATTCTCCCTTAAATAAAAAATGGAGATTAATATTGGCCTTTGGGCTTGTGTGCCAGTCCTAAGCGTGCCATCTCTCTCTGTCTCTCAGATAGTGGGCCATAGAAAGCCTATTTATTTATTTTTTTTTTTATTGGGTTTATAAATTTTCCCTGGAACAAAAAAAAAAAAGTGGGAGATAAATATTGGCCTCTGGGCTTGTGTGCCACTCCTGACTCCTGTGTGCGTCATCTCTCACTCAGTGGGCCATAGAAAGCCTTTTTTTGTTTTATTTGTTTTCTAAATTCTCCCTGAAAAAATCATTTTATTTTCTTTGGTTTCTAAATTCTTCCTGAAAAAATCATTTTATTCTATTTTTTTTTTCCTAAAGTCTCCCTGAAAAAAACAAAAAAAACAAAACAAATCAGTGGGAGATTAATATTGCCCTTTTTGCTTGTGTGCCAGTCTTGACTCCTGGGTGTGCCATCTCTCTCTCTCTCTCCAATTGTGGGCCATAGAAAGCCTATTATTTTTTTTAGCTTGATTTGGGTTCCAAAATCTACCTGAAAAAATCACTACATCAATCAGTGGGAGATAAATATTGGCCTCTGGGCTTGTGTGCCACTCCTGACTCCTGTGTGCGTCATCTCTCACTCAGTGGGCCATAGAAAGCCTTTTTTTGTTTTATTTGTTTTCTAAATTCTCCCTGAAAAAATCATTTTATTTTATTTGGTTTCTAAATTCTTCCTGAAAAAATCATTTTATTCTATTTTTTTTTTTCCTAAAGTCTCCCTGAAAAAAAAAAAAAAAAAACAAATCAGTGGGAGATTAATATTGCCCTTTCTGCTTGTGTGCCAGTCTTGACTCCTGGGTGTGCCATCTCTCTCTCTCTCTCCAATTGTGGGCCATAGAAAGCCTATTATTTTTTTTAGCTTGATTTAGGTTCCAAAATCTACCTGAAAAAATCACTACATCAATCAGTGGGAGATAAATATTGGCCTCTGGGCTTGTGTGCCACTCCTGACTCCTGTGTGCGTCATCTCTCACTCAGTGGGCCATAGAAAGCCTTTTTTTGTTTTATTTGTTTTCTAAATTCTCCCTGAAAAAATCATTTTATTTTCTTTGGTTTCTAAATTCTTCCTGAAAAAATCATTTTATTCTATTTTTTTTTTTCCTAAAGTCTCCCTGAAAAAAACAAAAAAAAACAAACAAATCAGTGGGAGATTAATATTGCCCTTTTTGCTTGTGTGCCAGTCTTGACTCCTGGGTGTGCCATCTCTCTCTCTCTCTCCAATTGTGGGCCATAGAAAGCCTATTATTTTTTTTAGCTTGATTTGGGTTCCAAAATCTACCTGAAAAAATCACTACATCAATCAGTGGGAGATAAATATTGGCCTCTGGGCTTGTGTGCCACTCCTGACTCCTGTGTGCGTCATCTCTCACTCAGTGGGCCATAGAAAGCCTTTTTTTGTTTTATTTGTTTTCTAAATTCTCCCTGAAAAAATCATTTTATTTTATTTGGTTTCTAAATTCTTCCTGAATCAATCATTTTATTCTATTTTTTTTTTTCCTAAAGTCTCCCTGAAAAAAAACAAAAAAAAACAAATCAGTGGGAGATTAATATTGCCCTTTCTGCTTGTGTGCCAGTCTTGACTCCTGGGTGTGCCATCTCTCTCTCTCTCTCCAATTGTGGGCCATAGAAAGCCTATTATTTTTTTTAGCTTGATTTAGGTTCCAAAATCTACCTGAAAAAATCACTACATCAATCAGTGGGAGATAAATATTGGCCTCTGGGCTTGTGTGCCACTCCTGACTCCTGTGTGCGTCATCTCTCACTCAGTGGGCCATAGAAAGCCTTTTTTTGTTTTATTTGTTTTCTAAATTCTCCCTGAAAAAATCATTTTATTTTCTTTGGTTTCTAAATTCTTCCTGAAAAAATCATTTTATTCTATTTTTTTTTTCCTAAAGTCTCCCTGAAAAAAAAAAAAAAAAAACAAACAAATCAGTGGGAGATTAATATTGCCCTTTCTGCTTATGTGCCAGTCTTGACTCCTGGGTGTGCCATCTCTCTCTCTCTCTCCAATTGTGGGCCATAGAAAGCCTATTATTTTTTTTAGCTTGATTTAGGTTCCAAAATCTACCTGAAAAAATCACTACATCAATCAGTGGGAGATAAATATTGGCCTCTGGGCTTGTGTGCCACTCCTGACTCCTGTGTGCGTCATCTCTCACTCAGTGGGCCATAGAAAGCCTTTTTTTGTTTTATTTGTTTTCTAAATTCTCCCTGAAAAAATCATTTTATTTTATTTGGTTTCTAAATTCTTCCTGAAAAAATCATTTTATTCTATTATTTTTTTTTCCTAAAGTCTCCCTTAAAAAAAAAAAAAAATCAAATCAGTGGGAGATTAATATTTACATTTGTGCTTCAGTGACAGTCCTGCGTGTGTGGCATCTCTCTCATTTGTTGCCACCAACAACAGAGTGTGTAACATTGTGCCTGATTTTCGTTGTGGTCTCACTCACCTGTAAAGGGGTAGCTAAATCATACTGAAGTTATAGCTCACCGTGTAATTTGTGTGACAGCAACAAATACCGTTAGTTTGTTTACGTTTTTAAAACAATGAGGAAGTATGGTGGAAGAGGTCGTGGCCGGGGGCGTTTATTGTCAGCTGGTAATGAGGGTAGTGGTAGTGGTGGAGCATCAGCTGGTCGTGGGAAAAAAAATATTGCACCTAAGTCTGGAGCTGTGGAGCCAGGTTCGTCGTCTGGCTACACAAGGCCTCGAACGCTCCCTTTTCTGGGAGTAGGAAAACCGCTTTTAAAGCCGGAGCAGCAAGAGCAAGTTTTGGCTTATCTTGCTGACTCAGCCTCTAGCTCTTTTGCCTCCTCTCGTGAAACTGGTAAATGTCAAAGCAGCGCGTCGTTAGTGGATGTTCACGGTCAGGGACAAGTCGCTTCCTTGTCCTCTTCAGCAAAAACAACAACAGAGAAGAATGCAGCAGGCGACACAACGGGTTACTCCATGGAGCTCTTTACACATACCGTCCCTGGCTTAGAAAGTGAAGCAGTTAACAGTCCATGCCCATTACAAGTTGAATCTGACATGGAGTGCACTGATGCACAGCCACAGCCAGACTACTATGCTGGTCCTTTGACTCAGACCACAACATTGCCCTCGCAGGGTGCTGATCAAGAATCAGACCCTGATGAGACTATGTTGCCCCATTACGAACGCTATACCACCGACCGAAACGGTGACACAGACGAAGTTGCACACGAGCTACAAGAAGAGGTAATAGATGACCCAGTTCTTGACCCCGATTGGCAGCCATTGGGGGAACAGGGTGCAGGCGGCAGCAGTTCTGAAGCGGAGGAGGAGGGGCCGCAGCAGGCATCAACATCGCAACAGGTTCCATCTGCCGGGCCCGTATCTTGCCCAAAACGCGTGGCAAAGCCAAAACCTGTTGGAGGACAGCGTGGCCATCCGGTTAAAGCTCAGTCTGCAATGCCTGAAAAGGTATCCGATGCTAGAAAGAGTGCAGTCTGGCATTTTTTTTAAACAACATCCAATTGATCAGCGCAAAGTCATCTGTCAAAAATGTTCAACTACCTTAAGCAGAGGACAGAATCTGAAAAGTCTCAATACAAGTTGCATGCATAGACATTTAACCACCATGCATTTGCAAGCCTGGACTAACTACCAAACGTCCCTTAAGGTTGTAGCACCTTCGGCCAATGAAGCTAGTCAGCAACGCAACATCCCTTTCGGCAGTGTAGGGCCACCATTTTCCGCACCACCTGCAGTATCTGTGCAGGTTTCTTTGCCAGGCCAAAGCAGTCAGGGTCAGGGAATCACCAGTTTCGTAGTAGGAAACACTGCATCTAGGGCACCGGTGGCAACAATACCATCTCCCACCGTCTCTCAGTCTGCCATGTCCACCGGCACCCCCGCTAGTTCCACGATCTCCAGCTCTCCAGTCCAGCTCACCCTACATGAGACTATGGTTAGAAAAAGGAAGTACTTAGCCTCGCATCCGCGTACACAGGGTTTGAACGCACACATAGCTAGACTAATCTCGTTAGAGATGATGCCCTACCGGTTAGTTGAAAGCGAAGCTTTCAAAGCCCTGATGGACTACGCTGTACCACGCTACGAGCTACCCAGTCGACACTTTTTTTCCAGAAAAGCCATCCCAGCCCTCCACCAGCATGTTAAAGAGCGCATCGTCCATGCACTCAGGCAATCTGTGAGCACAAAGGTGCACCTGACAACAGATGCATGGACCAGTAGGCATGGCCAGGGACGTTACATGTCCATCATGGCACACTGGGTAAATGTGGTGGATGCAGGGTCCACAGGGGACAGCAAGTTTGGGACAGTTCTGCCTAGCCCACGGTCTAGGAAACAATTGGCTGTAGCCGTTCGCACCCCCTCCTCCTCCTCTTCGTCCTCCTGCAGAAGCGAGAGCTCGTCCACAGACCGCAGTCGCACAACCACTCCATCCGCAGCTGCCACTGTTGCACACCAGGTCTCCCATTATGGGGCAGCTACTGGCAAACGTCAGCAGGCTGTATTGGCTATGAAGTGTTTGGGCGACAACAGACACACCGCGGAAGTTCTGTCCGAGTTCTTGCAGAAAGAAACGCAGTCGTGGCTGGGCACTGTAGATCTTGAGGCAGGCAAGGTAGTGAGTGATAACGGAAGGAATTTCATGGCTGCCATCTCCCTTTCCCAACTGAAACACATTCCTTGCCTGGCTCACACCTTAAACCTGGTGGTGCAGTGCTTCCTGAAAAGTTATCCGGGGTTATCCGACCTGCTCCTCAAAGTGCGTGGACTTTGCTCACATATCCGCCGTTCGCCCGTACACTCCAGCCGTATGCAGACCTATCAGCGTTCTTTGAACCTTCCCCAGCATCGCCTAATCATAGACGTTGCAACAAGGTGGAACTCAACACTGCACATGCTTCAGAGACTGTGTGAACAGAGGCGGGCTGTTATGTTTTTGTGGGAGGATACACATACACGGGCAGGCAGTAGGATGGCAGACATGGAGTTGTCAGGTGTGCAGTGGTCGAAGATTCAAGACATGTGTCAAGTCCTTCAGTGTTTTGAGGAATGCACACGGCTGGTTAGTGCAGACAACGCCATAATAAGCATGAGCATCCCCCTAATGCGTCTGCTGATGCAAAGTTTGACGCACATAAAGGATCAGGCGTCTGCAGCTGAGGAAGAGGAAAGCCTTGATGACAGTCAGCCATTGTCTGGCCAGGGCAGTGTACAGGACGAGGTAGCGGGCGAAGAGGAGGAGGAGGACGAGGAGGATGATGGGGATGATTATATTTTTAATGAGGAAGCTTTTCCGGGGCCACTGGAAATTGGTGGCGCGGCAAGGCCGGGTTCTGGTTTTTTGAGGGACACAAGTGACGTGGATTTGCCTGAAACTGCCCCTCAACCAAGCACAACCGCAGATTTGAGAACTGGAACTTTGGCCCACATGGCGGATTATGCCTTACGTATCCTCAAAAGGGACACACGCATAACTAAAATGATGAATGATGACGATTACTGGTTGGCCTGCCTCCTTGATCCTCGCTATAAAGGCAAATTGCAAAATATAATGCCACATGAGAACTTGGAACTAATATTAGCAACCAAACAATCAACTCTTGTTGACCGTTTGCTTCTGGCATTCCCTGCACACAGCGCCCGTGATCGTTCTCACACGAGCTGCAGGGGTCAGCAGACCAGAGGAGTTAGAGGGGCAGAAATCAGAAGTGGCGTTGGCCAGAGGGGTTTTCTGACCAGGTTGTGGAGTGATTTTGCTATGACCGCAGACAGGACAGGTACTGCAGCATCAATTCAAAGTGACAGGAGACAACATTTGTCCAGTATGGTTACAAACTATTTTTCATCCCTTATCGATGTTCTCCCTCAACCGTCATTCCCATTTGATTACTGGGCATCAAAATTAGACACCTGGCCAGAATTGGCAGAATATGCATTGCAGGAGCTTGCTTGCCCGGCAGCTAGTGTCCTATCAGAAAGAGTATTCAGTGCTGCAGGTTCAATACTAACAGAAAAAAGGACTCGTCTGGCTACCCAAAATGTAGATGATCAAACCTTCATTAAAATGAACCACAACTGGATTTCGAAATCTTTTGCCCCACCTTGCCCGGCTGACACCTAGCTTTCCTATGAAAAGGTCTTGCCTGTGGACTATTCTGAATGCCTTTTCCAATCTCGTAATTTTCTGCACCTGATTGTCCAGAATACGACATGTTTACACCTCACTAAATGGCCAAACTCCCCACACGGGGCCGTGGTATCGACACTTGGCGACAGCACCCGTGAGAGTGCAGTTTGTCTGAAGAGGTGGGTGAGCCCGCTTTTGGTCGACGGCACTGCCACTGGGTCCCTCCTAGTACAATAAAGTGTCTCTGGCGGTGGTGGTGCGCACCCAACGTCAGACACACCGTTGTAATATGAGGGGCCCTGGGCCTGTACCGCCGGCCACAAGACAGTTTCCCCCCACCCCAGCTCAAACAGTGCTCTACCACTTGCAAAATTATCTCACAGCTCCACCAATGTTTAGTCTATGCGCTGACATCCTTCAATGCCTGCCACTGACAATACCATTGTATTGACATTTTTGTTATGTTAGGCCTTCGATGCCTGTCTGTGGTCACTCCTTCCACTAGGCCTCCACTGACCACACCACTGCTGCCCGTGTACCCCTGTAACCAATTTAAAATTGCCTACAGCCATGTGTTATTATTTTAGGCCTTCGATGCCTGTCTGCGGTGACTCCTTCCACTAGGCCTCCACTGACCACACCACTGCTGCCCGTGTACCCCTGTAACCAATTTAAAATTGCCTACAGCCATGTGTTATTATTTTAGGCCTTCGATGCCTGTCTGCGGTGACTCCTTCCACTAGGCCTCCACTGACCACACCACTGCTGCCCGTGTACCCCTGGAACCAATTTAAAATTGCCTACAGCCATGTGTTATTATTTTAGGCCTTCGATGCCTGTCTGCGGTCACTCCTTCCACTAGGCCTCCACTGACCACACCACTGCTGCCCGTGTACCCCTGGAACCAATTTAAAATTGCCTACAGCCATGTGTTATTATTTTAGGCCTTCGATGCCTGTCTGCGGTCACTCCTTCCACTAGGCCTCCACTGACCACACCACTGCTGCCCGTGTACCCCTGGAACCAATTTAAAATTGCCTACAGCCATGTGTTATTATTTTAGGCCTTCGATGCCTGTCTGCGGTCACTCCTTCCACTAGGCCTCAACTGACCACACCACTGCTGCCCGTGTACCCCTGGAACCAATTTAAAATTGCCTACAGCCATGTGTTATTATTTTAGGCCTTCGATGCCTGTCTGCGGTCACTCCTTCCACTAGGCCTCCACTGACCACACCACTGCTGCCCGTGTACCCCTGGAACCAATTTAAAATTGCCTACAGCCATGTGTTATTATTTTAGGCCTTCGATGCCTGTCTGCGGTCACTCCTTCCACTAGGCCTCCACTGACCACACCACTGCTGCCCGTGTACCCCTGGAACCAACATCAGAAAATATAAAAATAAGTATTTTGCTTATAAAAAAGAAAATACTGGAGAGATATCAAATGCAGACATTTTAACATTAAAAACAAACACATACAACAAAAATCTGGTACAGTACTAAAAATGGCCACCAGCTACAATAACTTTCTCCTGCAAGTAGTTAACTGAAAGGTTTTTTCAATTTTAAACACAGATATGGCATCCACCGAGTGTTGTCCTGTCGCGTCTTCTTTATATTATTGCCAAGAAGATGCAAAACAATGAAAATAATAAAATCATTATTTACCAAAAAAATAGAGTAAATCAAAACCACATTGCAAATAAACATTCATTACAAATAAAGAAGCAGGGCGCGTCCGAGGGTGAGTATATACCTAATAAGAATATAATCACCCTCGGACGCGCCCTGCTTCTTTCCGACAGCCTTCCTTCCTAAGAATCAGCCCTTCCGTGGTGTAGAGAGAGGGTTTGTTACACTCCAAGGTGTTCCCCAGGTTGCCTTTCCTGAGCTTCGATCTTCCGGCTCTCGTTTAGTAGTTGTTGGAAACTACGCTGCATTGGGCCTACAAATTGGGTATGGGGTGTAGAGAGATGGTGTGTTCCACTCCAAGGTGTTCCCCAGGTTGCCTTTCCTGAGCTTCGATCTTCCGGCTCTCGTTTAGTAGTTGTTGGAAACTACGCTGCATTAGGCCTACAAATTGGGTATGGGGTGTAGAGAGATGGTGTGTTCCACTGTAGAGAGATGGTGTGTTCCACTCCAAGGTGTTCCCCAGGTTTCCTCGCCAATGTTTCGATCATCATGCTCTCGTTTAGTAGTTGTTGGAAACTACGCTGCATTAGGCCTACAAATTGGGTATGGGGTGTAGAGAGATGGTGTGTTCCACTCCAAGGTGTTCCCCAGGTTTCCTCTCCATTGCTTCAATCTTCATGCTCTCGTTTAGTAGTTGTTGGAAACTACGCTGCATTAGGCCTACAAATTGGGTATGGGGTGTAGAGAGATGGTGTGTTACACTCCAAGGTGTTCCCCAGGTTTCCTCTCCATTGCTTCGATCTTCCAGCTCTCGTTTAGTAGTTGTTGGAAACTACGCTGCATTAGGCCTACAAATTGGGTATGGGGTGTAGAGAGATGGTGTGTTACACTCCAAGGTGTTCCCCAGGTTTCCTCTCCATTGCTTCGATCTTCCGGCTCTCGTTTAGTAGTTGTTGGAAACTACGCTGCATTAGGCCTACAAATTGGGTATGGGGTGTAGAGAGATGGTGTGTTACACTCCAAGGTGTTCCCCAGGTTTCCTCTCCATTGCTTCGATCTTCCGGCTCTCGTTTAGTAGTTGTTGGAAACTACGCTGCATTAGGCCTACAAATTGGGTATGGGGTGTAGAGAGATGGTGTGTTACACTCCAAGGTGTTCCCCAGGTTTCCTCTCCATTGCTTCGATCTTCCGGCTCTCGTTTAGTAGTTGTTGGAAACTATGCTGCATTAGGCCTACAAATTGGGTATGGGGTGTAGAGAGATGGTGTGTTCCACTCCAAGGTGTTCCCCAGGTTGCCTTTCCTGAGCTTCGATCTTCCGGCTCTCGTTTAGTAGTTGTTGGAAACTACGCTGCATTAGGCCTACAAATTGGGTATGGGGTGTAGAGAGATGGTGTGTTCCACTGTAGAGAGATGGTGTGTTCCACTCCAAGGTGTTCCCCAGGTTTCCTCGCCAATGCTTCGATCATCATGCTCTCGTTTAGTAGTTGTTGGAAACTACGCTGCATTAGGCCTACAAATTGGGTATGGGGTGTAGAGAGATGGTGTGTTCCACTCCAAGGTGTTCCCCAGGTTTCCTCTCCATTGCTTCGATCTTCATGCTCTCGTTTAGTAGTTGTTGGAAACTACGCTGCATTAGGCCTACAAATTGGGTATGGGGTGTAGAGAGATGGTGTGTTACACTCCAAGGTGTTCCCCAGGTTTCCTCTCCATTGCTTCGATCCTCCGGCTCTCGTTTAGTAGTTGTTGGAAACTACGCTGTATTAGGCCTACAAATTGGGTATGGGGTGTAGAGAGATGGTGTGTTACACTCCAAGGTGTTCCCCAGGTTTCCTCTCCATTGCTTCGATCTTCCGGCTCTCGTTTAGTAGTTGTTGGAAACTACGCTGCATTAGGCCTACAAATTGGGTATGGGGTGTAGAGAGATGGTGTGTTACACTCCAAGGTGTTCCCCAGGTTTCCTCTCCATTGCTTCGATCTTCCGGCTCTCGTTTAGTAGTTGTTGGAAACTACGCTGCATTGGGCCTACAAATTGGGTATGGGGTGTAGAGAGATGGTGTGTTCCACTCCAAGGTGTTCTCCAGGTTGCCTTTCCTGAGCTTCGATCTTCCGGCTCTCGTTTAGTAGTTGTTGGAAACTACGCTGCATTAGGCCTACAAATTGGGTATGGGGTGTAGAGAGATGGTGTGTTCCACTGTAGAGAGATGGTGTGTTCCACTCCAAGGTGTTCCCCAGGTTTCCTCGCCAATGCTTCGATCATCATGCTCTCGTTTAGTAGTTGTTGGAAACTACGCTGCATTAGGCCTACAAATTGGGTATGGAGTGTAGAGAGATGGTGTGTTCCACTCCAAGGTGTTCCCCAGGTTTCCTCGCCAATGCTTCGATCATCATGCTCTCGTTTAGTAGTTGTTGGAAACTACGCTGCATTAGACCTACAAATTGGGTATGGGGTGTAGAGAGATGGTGTGTTCCACTCCAAGGTGTTCTCCAGGTTGCCTTTCCTGAACTTCTATCTTCAGGCTCTCATTAAATTGTGGTTAAACGGAACAACTGCATTTGGCGTACTAGTTGGTTTGGGGCCTACTATCGGTGTCTGCCGCTCCTTGCTGTTCTCCTGGTTTCCTGTCCTGAAATTCCGTTTTCAGGCGCTCGTTAAGTAGTTGTTAATGTTAGACTGCATTTGGCCTACTAGTTGGGTTGGGGCCTACTATCGGTGTCTGCCACTCCTTGCTGTTCTCCTCCACTGAACAAAGCTGTGCCGCCTGTTTACTACTGTTGCCAATTTTGAACTGCATTTCGACTACTTACTGATTTGGGCCTACTCTCTGTGTCAGCCTCTCATTCCAGTTGTCCTCCACTGCAATGCCCCCTGATTAGTCCTGTTTTACCAATTTTGAACTGCATTTAGCCCACTTTATTCTTTGGGCCTATATCTGTGTTTCCTCCTCATCCTGCCCATTGTCCAGCCAGTGATAGATGAGTCTGCTGGTACATTGACCCATAACGCAACATTTCCCGTGCACGCTACACTGCAAGATTGTGACCCTGCTGAAAGTCAGGTCCCCCTTCCCGCATACCATACCACCTTACACGGGGACAAACAGGAAGGTGCAGATGAAAGTGCAGGTTCCTTCATCAGGTGGGGGGAGGAATACTAGTTGGCGACGTCACTGGCACAGGGCCTCTCATGGTACGCAAAAGTGTTGCTGCCGGTGGGAGGCGCCCCCGCCGTGCAAACACACCGCTGTACTTTGAGGGGCCCTGTGCCAGTGCCAATGCCAACGAATGGTCCCCCCCTGCTTGCTCAGGTTCACAGCACTTGCAAAGTTGAAATACTTACCTCTCCCTGCTCCACTGCCGTGATGTGGTCCAGATTTCCTGGGCCCACTAATTACTTGAACCAGCCCTACCCACCACAACTTTAGCCAAATGACCCCCAATTTCAAATGCCTTCCAATTATTATAAGGTAAATTACGCTTGACAAGCTTCATTAAGAAGAATGGATGGTTTTGACATTAAAATGGGCACTCTAGGTGTTTTCCTGGCCCCCACTCACTGCCGACTATGCTGCCCCATTGACTTGCATTGGGTTTCGTGTTTCGGTCGATCCCGACTTTACGTCATAATCGGCCGATTTCACTCGACCCGACTTTTGAGATAGTCGGGTTTCGCGAAACCCGGCTCGACTCTAAAAAGGTCAAGGTCGCTCAACTCTAGTGGTTAATGTCTTTAAACAATTGCAAACAGATTAAAATAAAAAATAAGTCCTTCACCCCACTGCCTGTCCATTCAGCCTTAATGCTCCAGTGCTGCCCCTGGTCTTTGTTCACGAGCAATCAGAATGTGTCCAAGCAGACAGTCAGTGTGGTCATGTGCTGTATTAATGGCATCATGGCGGCAATGCTGGCCACTGGCAAGCATAGACTAGGAGGAACGCCATATCATTGTACTTTGCAGAGAAAAGTTGAGTAGCATATTTTTATTTTTTTTATTTTAGCACATTTGCAGTGGTTTGTTAGTTTTTATGAGATGAGTCAAGTGGACCTGTCATTTCAGGTGACAGTCCAGGTGTCTTGTTTGTACATGAGGAGCGTTCTGGCTATTATATCCTTGTATCCTGCATTTTTCAACAGTTTTCCACTTTGGAAGCTCTAGCTCTAATTTTCATTTGTCCCTGAGCTAGTGGGTGGAGACTAGCTGCTATAATGTCTCCCTCAGGTCTTCTTCATGTGGCACCCCTAGGGGTATTTGCCACAAAAATAGTTACTGACAGTAAGTACAAATACTAAAATAGCAAGACTGCACTACCACCTCCGGCCAGAAGGGGGAGCTCCAGAGACTCCCCTTGATCCATTCTGGTCTGAGAGAAGAAATGGCAGTTGGGCTAAGGAGCTGAAAGTGAGAGGTCATACAGTTGAATCTCTAACAGCCCTGTGACTGTTACCAGGCCTAAATCACCGGCCTGAGGAGAAGAGGGATAGAGAAAAAGGACATTGTGAGAACCGGGTAGCATTAATCACTACCCAGAACAGGCGCAAAGACGGATACCGGATCCGTGGCTGTATTCATTATATATAATACAGCAACCGGAAAAACGTGAGGTGATATCAGCTTCACTAGGGCCGGACGCAGCAACAGACACAGAGTTCAGCGGTACTCCCAGAGGGGGTAAACCGATAAAAGGACTCGGGTTGCCCGTCGAACCAGGACCCGGAGGGGACAGATTGGGCCGGCAGCCAGTTCACATACAGCAGCAGGGCCACACAGAAATTGCGCACAATAAGAGGCGAAGACCCCGGCAGGGTCAAAGTAACTCAGAGTTCCCATACAGACTCCGGTGACAGGACTGGTTGTAAATCCTTTTATGTTAAAGTAAACTGGTTAAACGTTTCAGTGCCTCAGTCTTTCATTTGGACAATAGCCATCTATCCAGGATCGGGATCGTCACCGCTGGGAGAACCTGCTGCTGATCAAGTAAGTGCCTGTCCCCTCATGATACCCCTTACACTGTGCATTGCCTGAGGCCACAGCACCGGGTCAAGCCACCCGTGACATCCCCCTCAAGAGACAGACTCCATTGGTCCGGTGCTGGGTATCCCGGTCTCCTGGGCGTCACAATTGGCGTCACGAACAGGATCTAGCCAGCCCGTATACCGGGTATTGTGTGCCGTGATTGGAGCCCAAAACTGTGAAAACTGGGATGAAAAATCTTGAAAATTGACTTTATTAAAGAAAAATCCATTCCCCATTGAAAACTATTGAAAGTGACTTTTCCCCATTGGTTATAATGGAGTAAAGATGGCCGCCATCCCCTGAGGTAATCACTTCATAACCGTTAGGCACGAGACTGTTAATTGAGCTACGCCATCACCTGAGCCCCAGTCTAACTGAAAAACTTCAGAATCCGCCATTACAGAGCGCGGTGGGTGGGAGCAGCAGGGGGCGTGTCATTGTGGGCGGCACCAAGCTGAGCGCTCTGACATCAGAGCAAGGGGAAAATCGATCCTGCTGCACAGCGGAACGAATCTACAATATCCCGACGGAAGCGGAGGACCGGAAGGGTCCGGATTAACTAAGGGGGCACAGTATGTCGCAGCACGGAGACGCCGCAGCACCCGGCAACGCTAATGCAGCTGAAAGACAGAGTGTCAATAGAGAGTCCGGCAGCGCAGCGGTGCAAGGAGTGGCGCCCATCATGCCGGTGCTGATGCCATATACCCCGGGTGGCCCATGGCTTCCAATGTATGAAGGTGAGCCTAATACCCTTGACGATTTCAGAGAAAAGATGCTGGCCCATTTTGACATGTTCCCTGTGGGTGAAGTTCAGCGTGTTAGTCTCCTGATGATGCAGTTAAGTGGCCATGCTAAGCGAGAAGTCACAGCATGGGCAGCTGATCTAAAAGGCACTGTTGAACGCATATTTGCTGGATTAAAAGCTACATTTGAAACCACGGCCAGCAGCAAAGCTAAAATACGATTCTTTAATTGCAAACAAAAAGCTAATGAGGGCGTGAGAGACTTTGCCTTAAACCTGCAGGAAGCCCTTAAATCACTTACACTGGCTGAACCCATTTTTAACACCGGAGCGGATAAACTGCTAAGAGATCAATTTATTGAGGGACTCTACACCCCTTCTCACCGGGGGCATGTGAGCATGCTTGTTTTTAAGAACCCTGAATTGACATTTGCCCAATTAAAGGAGAGCGCTATACGTCTCCAGCTGGCAGAGGCACCTCGGGATCAGGATCCTGCGCAACCCGTGGCAGAGGCACCTCAACAACAGGGAGTGCCAGTGACATCAGCTATGTCTGCGGCCATTGCTAAGCCCCTGGGGCCCAGTACTAATGAGGCTCTTCAACAAAAGCTTGACTCTTTAGCTGATGTTGTTGCTTCAATGGCTAAAACCATGCAGGAGATGAGAGGACACAAGATGGAGTTGGCAAACTGTAGAGAGGATGTTCCATGGATGAGACCCCGGAGATACCCGACATGGAGAGGACGACCCCGCGACCGCTACCAACCGGATGGACAGCCCATTTGCCGCCGTTGCCAGCAGCCAGGCCACTTTGCACGAGATTGTGATTTAAACGGGAATCCCCTGGGAATGCGGGCCGCTTCGCAGGAATGAACTTTCAAGGCACAACACCCTGGCATGACAGGTACATCGGAGGACGACCCATTATCCCGATCGTGCTGGACGGAATTCCCCTCAACGCTTTGCTGGACACAGGTTCCCAGATTTCATCTATACCGTATATCCTTTATAAGAGGTACTGGGCTGATGCAGATATTGATAAAGGGCCCTCTGATGTTGAACTAGATATATGGGCCAGTAATGGTAAGTTGGTACCGAAACTAGGATTCAGGGAGATGACCATAAAGATTGGTAAAGTAGAACTGAAGAAACAGGGTATAATTGTTGTTGATGTTGACCGGCGGAACTGTGAACCAACTGTATTGATAGGAATGAATGTGTTAGAGAACTGCTTTTCCGAAGTCATTTCTGTCTTACAGCAAATTGCTGAAACTGCCCAATCCTGCCAGCAGAGAGTTCTCCGGAGGGAAATAAAAGTATTGATGTTAAGGCAACAGGTAGAAGTTGCAGGTGGAGAAATCGGCAGTGTGAGGGTAAGTGATCCAACGTCTATTGTAATCCCACCAAAAACAGAAATGCTGGTATGGTGTAGAGCAGCCATTGGTACTAAGGGACGAGATTATCAAGCCTTAATAGAACCAGTGTACACCGACAGCAGGCCCACTATACTCACAGCACGAGGGATAGTCGAGGTACACCGGGGACGAGTGCCGGTACGACTTTTGAACTGTGGAGAGGAAGAGGTCACTTTGCCAAGGTATGCTACAATGGCAAAGCTATATACTGTTGACAACAATGCCATCACAACCATTGAGCCCTTAGAACCAACCTGTCAGGTGGAAGGCAATGGCTCAGATGGAGAAATGGAGGATTGGTGCCAACAGCTACACGTGGGCATAAATTCAACACCTACCCATCAAAAACAAGGGGTATATAGGCTAGTGACGGAATATGAACAAGTCTTCAGTAAACACCCATTGGACTTCGGACGGATAGAAGGGGTAGAACACACAATCCCCACAGGTGACCATCCCCCAATAAAAGAAAGATATAGACCCATACCGCCCGCTCACTATCAATGTGCAAAAGATATGCTGAGGGAAATGAAACAGGCCGGGGTAATAAGAGACAGCTGTAGCCCCTGGGCGGCCCCTCTAGTGATTGTCAAAAAAAAGGACGGAACCATGAGAATGTGCGTAGACTACCGGAAGATTAATAACATCACCCATAAAGACGCCTACCCCTTGCCTAGGATAGAAGAGTCCTTAACTGCTTTGAAATCTGCTAATTATTTTTCCACCTTAGACTTAACAAGCGGGTATTGGCAAGTCCCTGTGGCTGAGAGAGATAAGGAAAAGACGGCATTCACCACACCAATGGGTCTATGTGAATTTAATCGCATGCCGTTCGGACTCTGCAACGCATCCGGTACCTTCCAGCGGCTGATGGAATGCTGCCTCGGACACAAGAACTTCGAGACCGTCCTCCTGTACCTAGATGATGTGATCGTCTACTCAAAGACTTACGAACAACACTTAATAGACCTGGCAGAAGTGTTCGAAGCCTTATCCAGGTATGGCATGAAAGTCAAGCCATCCAAATGTCACCTTCTCAAGCCAAAGGTACAGTACCTGGGACACATCGTGAGTTCGGAGGGAGTAGCACCAGATCCCGAGAAAATAAGCGCCATAAGGGATTGGCCAAGACCTACCAGCGCAAAAGAAGTGAGACAATTCCTGGGATTGGTGGGTTACTATCGCAGATTTATAAAAGGATTTACCAAGTTGGCAGCACCCTTGCAAGACACCTTGGTAGGGCAGACGAAGAAACCTTCAAACCGAAACCCTCCTTTTCAGTGGAACGACGAAAGGGAAGACTCCTTTGAACAACTAAAGAAGGCACTAACCGGAGAAGAGGTTCTGGCATACCCAGATTACCATAAACCTTTCATCCTCTACACCGATGCCAGTAATGTGGGACTAGGAGCGGTGCTGTCACAAAAGCAAGAAGGTCGGGAGAAAGTCATCGCCTTTGCAAGTAGAAAGCTCCGGCCTACTGAAAGAAATTCAGAAAATTACAGCTCCTTCAAATTGGAACTACTGGCAGTAGTTTGGGCTGTGACGGAGCGTTTCAAACACTATCTGGCCGCTGCAGAATTTATTGTCTATACTGACAACAATCCGTTGACCCACCTGGACACAGCCAAATTAGGTGCGTTAGAACAGCGATGGATAGCCCGGTTATCTAATTACAACTTCATAATCAAGTATCGAGCAGGTCGCAAGAATGGAAATGCCGATGCCCTATCCCGGATGCCACACTTGAGAGATGTAGAAGAGGAAACGGGGGAGCTTGAAGAAATTGAACTACCAGCCTTCCATCGTCCCAAGGCAAAACATCATCAGTCAAGTACCTATCAGAAACAACAAGAGGTGAATTTTAATCCGTTAGCACACCATAGATGGGCTGACACCCAAGACAGCAATCCGGCTGTGAAGTTGGTGAAAGAACTGTTGACTGAGCAAAGTGCATATCCCGATGAGGATGCCCCAGAAGAGACGCATCAACTCTGGAAAGAGAGAGGCAAAATGTTCCTGTATCAAGGGAAGCTCTGTAGAAGATACACCAATCCGAAAACACATGAATTGGTTTGGCAGATTATTGTGCCTAAACAAGATGTGAAGATGGTCCTCGAAGCTTACCATAATGGTGCTGGTCACTTCGGTTGGAAAAAGTTAGAAGTACTTCTAAGAGAAAGATTTTATTGGGTCGGGATGAGAAAATCAATCGAACAGTGGTGCAGAAATTGTGGCCCGTGCAACCTCAGAAGAAACGATCAAAAGAACCAAAGAGCACCACTGCAGCCCATAATCACCAAACAACCACTTGAACTTGTAGCCATAGACCATGTGAAGTTGACACCAAGCCGGTCCGGCTATGTCTATGCCTTGACCATCGTGGACCATTATTCACGCTTCTTGGTAGTAGTACCCGTAAAAGATCTGACAGCAAAAACAGCAGCCAAAGCGTTCCAAACGTACTTTTGTAGACCCCATGGATATCCGGAACAGGTTCTCACCGACCAAGGTACAGCCTTTGAATCAGAGATCTTCAGAGAATTCTGTAATATGTATGGTTGCAAAAAGATCCGGACGACGGCCTATCATCCACAAACAAACGGCTTATGCGAGAAGATGAACCATATTGTAATAGACCTACTAAAGACTTTACCTGAGACAGAAAGGAATCAATGGCCAGAGAAATTGCCTGACTTGGTGGATCTGTATAATCATGTCCCGGTGAGCTCCACCAACTGCACCCCAGCTTACCTTATGCGTGCAAGACCCGGCCAATTACCAATCGATCTAGAAATGGGAATTCTGAAACCAGACGCAGAAGTTCAAGACTCCAATTGGGATATCATACGGCAAAAGCAGTATCGCCAAGTGCAAGAGAGTGTGGAAAGAAGCCTTCAGCAAACTAGAGAAAGACAAGAGCGAACTTTCAACCAGAATGCTCTAGCGACCCCATTAAGACCGGGTGACCAAGTGCTCAAGAGAAATCGTCGAACCAATAAACTGGACAATCAGTGGGAAGCCGTACCCTACACAGTTTTACCAACAAGAGTGGATAATCCTAAAATGTGTCTCATTAGCAAAAACGGAGGCTTAACATCTGTACTAGTGTCAAGAGACAATCTTAAATTATGTCCGGAAGCATTGAAAGAGCCAGACGTTGTCCAGCCAGAACCAGAAGTTATTCAACCCATACAGGTTCAACCAGTAAAGGAAAAAGAAGAGGAAGTGTATCACACCTGTATAGGAGACTTTCCCAAAACTCTACTAACATACCATGGTGCAGTAGTGGTTCCCATGGTGGCCTTTTACCCAACACCGAACCCAATACCAGAAGTCCCAAGACAGGAAGAGGCTGACCCCGTACTACAGGAGGTTCCAGGCCAGGAAGAACAGATTCCTGGTCAGAGTAATCCCATTCACGGTGGACTTGCCAACTCCATAGTCGTGGAATTATCTTTAGCAGAGCGGGCAGATACTACATCCGCAGTAGACAGTAGTACACCACATGAAGAGACACCGCTATTACGTAGATCACAGCGTAGTACCCAGGGTCAATTACCGGCCAGGTATGCAGATTACCAACTATAAAGCTCATAATGTGAATTGTATATATGTTATGCCGTATATAGTTAAACAGAAAATGTAGTATAGTCATTGTTATCAGTCTGCAACGTTTAAGCCCAGTGCCTACAGAGACTTGTCTGTATGAACTTATTGCATATTCTTGAACTTTTTATCAGCCCGGAGGCACTAAATCAAAGCTCCGGAAAGACTGCTTTTTGAACTTTGCTTTTTGCTCTTTTTGAACTTTCTTTAGACTTTATATTGATAACTCCGTTGGAAAAATGGAACTAAATTCCTGGACACTAAGTACAGTGCCTTTCCTAATACCTTCAAGGATAGAACTGTATTAATGGACGCTATTTGAAGTGACTTTTTACAGAACTCTATTTTTGTTTCCTTGAGTGGTTTTTGTAACTTTTCATTTTTAAGACTCTGTACATATTAATTGTTATTTCAAAATGTTATTGTCCCACAGTCCGGAGTACTGTTCTTAACTAAGGGGGAATGTGGCACCCCTAGGGGTATTTGCCACAAAAATAGTTACTGACAGTAAGTACAAATACTAAAATAGCAAGACTGCACTACCACCTCCGGCCAGAAGGGGGAGCTCCAGAGACTCCCCTTGATCCATTCTGGTCTGAGAGAAGAAATGGCAGTTGGGCTAAGGAGCTGAAAGTGAGAGGTCATACAGTTGAATCTCTAACAGCCCTGTGACTGTTACCAGGCCTAAATCACCGGCCTGAGGAGAAGAGGGATAGAGAAAAAGGACATTGTGAGAACCGGGTAGCATTAATCACTACCCAGAACAGGCGCAAAGACGGATACCGGATCCGTGGCTGTATTCATTATATATAATACAGCAACCGGAAAAACGTGAGGTGATATCAGCTTCACTAGGGCCGGACGCAGCAACAGACACATAGTTCAGCGGTACTCCCAGAGGGGGTAAACTGATAAAAGGACTCGGGTTGCCCGTCGAACCAGGACCCGGAGGGGACAGATTGGGCCGGCAGCCAGTTCACATACAGCAGCAGGGCCACACAGAAATTGCGCACAATAAGAGGCGAAGACCCCGGCAGGGTCAAAGTAACTCAGAGTTCCCATACAGACTCCGGTGACAGGACTGGTTGTAAATCCTTTTATGTTAAAGTAAACTGGTTAAACGTTTCAGTGCCTCAGTCTTTCATTTGGACAATAGCCATCTATCCAGGATCGGGATCGTCACCGCTGGGAGAACCTGCTGCTGATCAAGTAAGTGCCTGTCCCCTCATGATACCCCTTACACTGTGCATTGCCTGAGGCCACAGCACCGGGTCAAGCCACCCGTGACATCCCCCTCAAGAGACAGACTCCATTGGTCCGGTGCTGGGTATCCCGGTCTCCTGGGCGTCACATTCACATATCCGTTTTTGTCCATTTTTTTAAGGACCCCAAATTCAGATATACGCACACCCATTGTATTCAATGGTGGTGCGTACATGTTAGATTTTTCACACGGACTGGTGCTTGCAGTGATCTCCTTGAGTTCACCCAAGTTCATCGGGCCACTCACAGTGAAGTGTGGGAATGAAGCCTAAATGACCGGCGATGAACTCTATGACGTCACCACTAGTCACTGATGCTGCCTCGCCTCATTGCATTCTCCCATCGTTTTCAGCCTGGACGGTCGCATGATGCTACTGTCCAGGTTGTAAACCTAATATTGCAGACATGGATTACTGCGTGGGAGAGTATTGCTAATCATCACTTTGGACAGGTGCGAGATATGGTTGTTTTTTATTTTTATTTTTTACAGGACACAAGGGCTTCAATGGAATGGGCGTAAGGTGAGTATAATTCTATAATAAAAAGTAAAACAGGGTGTGAATTTTTATTTCAAATACAGGACTTTATTCATGCTGTGTCTCTTTTGCAATATGAGTATTGGACTAGTAATGGGGCATCTTATAGACACCTCTCCATTACTAACCCATGAGCTTGATGTCACCTGCCAATACAAATATGACATCAACCCCACAAATATTACCCCACTTGCCACCTTCATAGGACAAGTGGCAAGAGCAAGGCTAATGGCTAGATTTCACGCATCTTATGGATGCCCCATTTCTGGGGCTGCTGAGGTCTGATGTTGGTAGCTTGTGGGGAGAAAACCTTTGGCCCCTTCCTAGGCTATTAATATCAAGCCACAGCTGTCTGTTTAGTCTTTACTGATTTGAATTTATAGGGGGACCCTACTTAATTTTTTCTGGAGTCCCCCATAAATTCACTAGGAAAGGCTAAACAAACATCTGTGAACTGTTAGTAATAGCCTGGAAACTTATGGGGTACCTTGTCCAAGGTTATTACAATCATTCCTCAGCCCAAGCAGTTATTTTAATTTAATTTTGTATTTAACGCAGGAGTTACACAGCTGCTGCTGAATACAACTCCCTTCATTGTCTCTACTGATGGCACATGGATATGGAGCGCCCCCAGACACAGGGCCACTAGTCACTCAGTACCGGTCCTTTCTGCTCAGTTATGCGGTTGTCACGGTGGCTGGACCTGGTCGTGACCCTGCTAAGGGGCGTCCAATGAAAGTGGTAGTACAGTCTGTCAGGGGTTCGTGACTCCACCTGTGGTAGGTCAGGGTGACCGACGCTGCTGTGGGGTCCGCTGGGGTGATGGAATAGCAGCTGGATAGTATACCTTTCCACAAGTGAAGTAAATCCCCAGGGCTTCCCAGTAAGGTGGATGGTGATGGTGTGAGGTGCAGGCAATAACGAGGACACAAGGTTGCAGTCTCTTTACCTTTTTACTGAAGGCTTCAATACACTCAGTCCAGAGCACGTTCAACCAGGCTATCAGAGACCGGCCGGTCCGATGGACACATCCAGAGTTTCCCTCGCAGATGGAAATCGTTGCATACCACTAGCGCCTGTGTGTTGTAGTCCTACCCTGCTGAGCATTCGGAATAGTCCTCACAACTGCTGTTCTCCTTCGTTCGTTCTCTACAGCTTTCTCTCTCTTGTTCTTTGGTTCCAGATGTTGCTAGTTTCTAACGTCCCCCAGATATGTTATGGCTAGGACGCCACCCGTTTGACGGGAAGGCTTGGAGGTCTTCCGGGACCCTAGAGATGCCCCTCTCCCAATGTTGCCCCCTATGTCTTCATAGGTGTAAAAGGTAGACAGCCAACCTATAATCAACTGTCCAGCGGAATTTGAAGTAAGGCCTGAAGTCAGTTACTCCTACGGTGATCCGGCCACCGACTACGCGCCTCAGTAAGATGTTGCCTTCCTCTCTCGGCACGACTCTTACTGGCTCTCCTTTGTGCTGATCTCGTTTACACTGTTCCACAATATTCTTCCCCTCTTGTCTCTTTCTTAGGATACCGCCGCAAGGTGTGCAGGCGCGGTTCCGTTACGTTCTGTTCTGTTCGCTAGGCGCCTGCCAGGTTCCCACGCCTGACAGGGACCCCCCTGTGTCTTCTCCCTGCAACACCCCCTGCCACGGGATGTTGCCTGGTTCCAACCCAGTCAGCTTCTGACTAACTTCCTCCCCAGCCCCTAGTTTTACCAGTGTGAGGAGTGGCCCAATAAATAAAGCCTTTTTCTCCCCCTAGTGGCCGGAGTGTGAAGTATAGTGTGTTCTGGTGATACCTGGTCAGAAGAACGCTTTAGTGCCATCGGACGTACCGCTACTCGCCTTGGGGCCATACTGCAACGCCCAGGTCTCTGGGGCGCTGCAGATACACAGTTGTCACAAATGTACATACGAATAGCACAAGGACACGGACCACGGATCTCACCAGTACTGTTTTTTCCTGTACAGGAATCAACAGAACATGTGAAGGAAGCCTTATACAGGTCTTTCTGAAATTAGAGCTTCTTATTCTCCAAATTCTATGAAGCTTAGGTCCAGATGCAGAAGCAGCATGGAGGACATCAAACAGCAGTACTGAGCAGTGTTGCTGTGAATCAAGCACTGGGGAGAAATACTTACAGGTATTGTCCACCTATATTTTTTTTACTGCACAGGATTTCTGTACATCAAAACAACAAAGTCAGCAGTATGCACCATCTGCTGCTCCAGTGTCAGCTCTCCATTACTGGCTCTAGTCTTTGTTAATATGTTTGAAGCATTACGTCAGCATCATGTAAAAACTACAGTCAATCACTGGGCTCAAGCAGGGGGACAAATCAATTAAACACTTACAATAGAGTTTTTTGTGTATCTTTGCCTTTATCTCTCACTCTTCTCCTCATTCTTTTCTGCCCTGCTTGTCATCATCTTCTCTCCATAAACTTCAAGAGAGAGCTGTAATCCCAGTGAGCTAGAAATCTGTTTTGTCTTGACCATGACAGCTGTTTTCAGAGTGATAATTTAAAAAAAACGGTGAGGAAAGCAGATTTCTCTGATAACATATATTACAAGGTTTCTTATATTTGGCTGTTCTATTGATTTATACAAACTTTATTGAACCAACCATTTAAATTTGGATCCCTAATATACAGCTCTGAAAATGAGATTTTGAGGGACTGTATGTGGCATATAGATGAAAGGGACATTTTGGAGAAGCTTTAGGCCATGTTCACACTTTGCGGCGTCCCTCTGCGGGTTCTCCCGCAGCGGATTTGATAAATCTGCAGGGCAAAACAACTGCGGTTCTCCCTGCAGATTTATCGCGGTTTGTTCCGCGGTTTCCGCTGCGGGTTTCCGCCTATACTATTGATGCTGCATATGCAGCAATATGCAGCATCAATAGTAATGTTAAAAATAATAAAAATTGGTTATACTCACCCTCTGATGTCCCGATCTCCTCGACGCTGCACCCGGCGGTCCAGTTCCAAAGATGCTGTGCGAGAAGGACCCTTCGTGACGTCACGGTCATGTGACCGCGACGTCACCGCAGGTCCTGGTCGCACAGCAACTCTGACCGGACGGCCGCGTGCAGCGCTGAGACTTCAGAGGGTGAGTATAACATGATTTTTTATTTTTATTCTTTTTTTCACCCCAAATATGGTTCTCAGGGCCAGGAGGAGAGTCTCCTCTCCTCCACCCCGGGTAGGAACCGCACATTAGCCGCTTACTTCCCGCAACGTGGGCACAGCCCCATGCGGGAAGTAAGCGGTTCAATGCATTCCTATGGGTGCAGAATCGCAGCGGGGCAGCAAGGTGGCGCAGTGGTTAGCACTGCAGCCTTGCAGCGCTGGAGTCCTGGGTTCTAATCCCACCCAGGACAACATCTGCAAAGAGTTTGTATGTTCTCTCTGTGTTTGCGTGGGTTTCCTCCGGGCACTCCGGTTTCCTCCCACATTCCAAAGACATACTGATAGGGATTCTAGATTGTGAGCCCCAACGGGGGACAGTGATGATAATGTGTGCAAACTGTAAAGCGCTGCGGAATATGTTAGCGCTATATAAAAATAAATATTATTAATAAATATTATTATTCTGCACAAAGAAGTGACATGCTGCGGGTTTTAAACCGCTGCGTTTCTGCGCGGTTTTTCCCGCAGCATGTGCACAGCGGTTTGCGGTTTCCATAGGGTTTATATGTAAATGGAAACGCTATGGAAACTGCTGCGGACCCGCAGCAACAAAATCGCGGCGGTTCCGCGGTAAAAACCGCAAAGTGTGAACCCAGCCTTAGAAGTCTATTGTTATTAATTTAAAAGTTGTATGCTTTGTATAAGGCTAAGTTCGGACTACCGTATTTTCTCTCATTTGAAATAATTGGACCAATTATGCTAACCTCACCATAATCAGACTCTGATCAACATTTGATCACAATGTGATCCATTTTTCTCGTATTTGGAGATGATGTGAAAAAAAAAGTTTATATCTTCTTCATTCTTTCACTTTGTTTTTCACATGGTTTCCATGCACTCATTGACTTGGCATGGCATGGCATTCCGAATAGTGGATGCAAATTTTGCATGCTGCGATTTTTCTTCGGACAGAGGAAAAATATAGGACATGTGCATGTTCCCATAGAATAGCATTGGTCCAAGCGTGATCCAATGTTATATCGGATCACACTTGGATCGATAATATGGCTGTATGCAAGAGCACAAAGAAGGATATTATGTCATTGTCATGCATCTGTGTTCAAACCCTTGAGTCTGTGCTTTGTGGTCAGCTTCTCTGTCCGCAGAGCCACTGGAGATACACCTTTTCTCTGGGTGTGCAGTTTCTATCATGCTTGCTTCAGTCTTTTTAGGGTAACAGGTGATTTCATTTACTCATTTGTCTGCCCTATCACCTTCCGGGTTCTCTTTTTATATACTTTTCCTCTGCTGTATTTCATGCCAATGATAGTCTAATTTGGATGTCCAGCTATACTGCTGTAGTTTAAGCCAGTCATTGAAACACCAGCTAGGGTTTCTTTCTCTGCTATTTCTGGTCTTTATCCCGCACCTATGTTCTGTTTCTTTTTAGGAAGTAGATGACATATTCTCTAACAGTACATACTTAATCCTTTATTTTGTGGTTTATTTAACTTATTCTGGGATCTCTTTCTATTTCAGCACACTTTCCCTTATGTAGGTAATTTGCATTCTGCTCTGCCCTCCGGTTCTTTAGGAAGAACGTGAAATGCTCGACAGCTTTCAGGCAGTATAGGTCCAAGTTGTCATTGTCTAGTCTGTGGTTAGGGCTCTCTTATTTCACACAGGAACCACTAGGCACTGCTGGATCAGGATCCCTAGTCTGTACAGTAACTAGCAGGGTCAGTTGCAGTTTTTAGTGTGATACCTATTTTCTCATGTGAGTTGTTACACTATCATAGCAACTATCCAGAAACCTCCAGAATTGTAATTTCAGGGAAACTTTAACAGCAAACGTTCAAATACCCTATAGTGCCACCTCAGGTTAAATAAATAATTTTGTGGTCCCTTAAAAAAGATATAGAGAAAGATTTATCAAATATTTTGCACCAATTTTCTTCTAGCTCCACCAATATTTATTAACGTGAGTGGAGCTTAACAGATGTTGCGTGCACATTCAGTTGCATTCACTATAATTTATGACAAAAAGTGCCGTAAAATATAGCAGAAATTTACTCCAGTCTATGACTGGAGTACATTTTTTGACTCAGGTGCATGGGTAGCTGAAAGATGTTGATGTGCCTCATGAATTTGGCACATTTTACTACAAAACTCAAATCTTGATCAATTCCCCATAGACAGTTTTTGTAGTTACACTCTGTTTGATCACCCTGGACGAAGCCACCATGGGTGGCGACGCGCGTCGGGTCTCTACCGCTCAACCTGACTCTTTGTGTGTTGAGCTTACTGGCGCTTTGGTGGTTCCATGATATTTTCTATGGACATCTCATAAGTGGATATCCCTTATGGGCACTCTCCTCTCAACTGCCTGGCTCCAATTACTCATTTGTTACCTT
Organism: Ranitomeya imitator; assembly: GCF_032444005.1. NCBI lineage: Eukaryota > Metazoa > Chordata > Amphibia > Anura > Dendrobatidae > Ranitomeya > Ranitomeya imitator. Next base: position 48,948,415 of record NC_091286.1, read on the forward strand.
TCAATACTTTTTCATTCAAATGTATTGCTTTTTCTATTTGGGCCCAGTATTTTTGCTATTAATATTTGTGTATCTGCAGCTAACATTTGGTAAAGCTGTTCATAGTTTTTGTATACATAATAGGTTTACTTGTGGTTGTTTGGGCAAATATACAGGTACTTACTATATGCACATTTTTAATTATGTTAGGGATGTGCCATAAAATATGTGCTGGTATGCTGTTTATTAACTTACATATACAGTATATGTTTGCACACATTGAAAGTCGGGTTTGTAGCATAAAGCTTTATTATGAGCTCATGTTCTGTTTTGGTATGTCACATGTGTGACTATTTTAATGTTTTTAATGTTTTGTAAGTGTTATTTTTGTATCCAATACATATCAATTACCGTATTTTCCGGCGTATAAGATGACTTTTTAACCCCTGTAAATCGTTTCAAAAGTCGGGGGTCGTCTTATACGCTGGGTACGGCGGCGTGTGCAGGGAGCAATCCTGGATGGTTCCCAGGGTCTGAAGGAGAGGAGACTCTCCTTCAGGCCCTGGGATCCATATTCATGTAAAAAATAAAGAATAAAAATAAAAAATATGGATATACTAACCCTCGGACGGCCCCTGGCTCTCAGCGGTGCAAGTGGCAGCCTCCGCTCCTAAGAATGCATTGAGCGTAGGACCTGCGATGACGTCGCGGTCACGCAACTGCGACGTCATCGCAGGTCCTACGCTCAATGCATTCTTAGGAATGGAGGCTGCCGCTTGCACCGCTGAGAGCCAGGGGCCGTCCGAGGGTTAGTATATCCATATTTTTAATTTTTATTCTTTATTTTTTACATGAATATGGATCCCAGGGCCTGAAGGAGAGTCTCCTCTCCTCCAGACCCTGGGAACCATACGCACCACACACGCCGTATAAGATGACTGGGCGTATAAGATGACCCCTCGTCTTATACGGCGGGTATATCCCAAATTCCATATTTTATATGGAAAAGTTGGGGGTCGTCTTATACAGCAGAAAATACGGTAAGTGTCCTTGTCTCTTGGTGATACCCTCTTTATGACTTATACTTTTTTTCTTGGATTAGTTGGTTGAGTACAAATTTAGGTCGAGGTTGGATCCCAGTACATATTTCCTGTGGTGCGCCCCCACAACTCTTGTTACTGCCCTTAAAAAAGATATAGAGACAGATTTATCAAATCCTTTGCACCAGTTTTCTGCCATCTCCACCAATATTTAGAAACGTGAGTGGAGCTTAGCAGTTGTTGCGTGTACATTCAGTTGGATTCACTATAATTTATGACAAAAAGTGCCATAAAATATAGCAGAAATTTACTCCAGTCTACGACTGGAGTACATTTTATGACTCAGGTGCATGGGTAGCTGAAAGATGTTGATGTGCCTCATAAATTTTGCACATTTTACTACAAAACTCAAATCAATAATAATATATAACAATAATCTTTATTTATATAGCGCCAACATATTCCGCAGCGCTTTACAGTTTAACAGATTCAAACACAACAGTCATAAGTAACAACGTTAGCAATACAATAATTAAAGCGAAATAAGACGACCCTGCTCGTGAGAGCTTACAATCTACAATGAGGTGGGGGAGATACAAGGTACAGGTGTGTATTTACAGTGATGTATTTACAATGATGCTCCAGCCATCTTTAGGGGGTGGGGGATAGATGGAAGTAGTGAATGGGCCACACACACACAAAGGGAGTTTGATTAGTGAACGTGGTAGGCCGCTCTGAACAAATGTGTTTTGAGCGAGCACCTAAAACTATGCAAATTGTGGATGGTCCTAATATCTTGGGGTAGAGCTTACCAGAGGATTGGTGCAGCGCGGGAGAAGTCTTGTAGTCGGGAATGGGAGGTACGGATTAGTGCAGAGGTTAGTCAAAAGTCATTTGCAGAGTGCAGAGGTCGGCTGGCCGATAGACAGAAATGAGGGAGGAGATGTAAGGGGGGCCGCACTGTGGAGAGCTTTGTGGGTGAGAACAAGTACTTTGAATTGTATCCTGTAATGAATGGGCAGCCAGTGTAACGACTGGCGAAGAGCGGGCCCGTCCGAGTAACGATTAGCCAGATGGACGACCCTGGCTGCTGCATTAAGGATGGACTGGAGAGGGGAAAGTCGAGTAAGGGGGAGGCCAATTAATAGAGCGTTGCAGTAGTCCAGTCGGGAGTGGATCAGGGCGACAGTGAGGGTTTTTGTTGTTTCCATGGTGAGAAAATGACGGATTCTAGAGATGTTCTTTAGGTGTAAGCGGCACAATCTTGATCAATTCCCCATAGACTGTCTTTGCAGTTACACTATATATTAGTTTTTAATTAAGATCACCCTTCCCACCCCTCTAAGTATATGTTTGACAACAGTGTGTAGCTAAGCTGCAGTCTGATTCCAAGGGCAACTAGCAGTTAGGAGTAAAATTTCCACACTACATAATGTTTCCCGAAACCCATTTAAACTAAATAAAGCAAAGAATTTTCAAAGTTATTTTATTCATCTTTTTATGCAGTTTCAAACCGTGAAATCAAAGTGAAATTACACACAGACTCATAGTTCACATCTATTAGATTTCAATGAGATTATGGATATTTCTGCGTCACATTCATAATATATATAATTAAAGTTACTGTACCAAGTCATTGCTAAGTTTTCTTCAAGAATACAAGATACAACTTAAGAGGGAATGATGCGCATTACTGAATATATTGATTCTCTACACATCAGTGATCACATTCTCCACTCCACTCTATTATAATTAGAAATTTTAATGAGAATTATGGACAAAATTAATTGTTGCAGCATAAGTATTTTAAAATAATGTAAGCCATAATGCCAGTACGACCAGTAATGCCAGGATCATAAGGAGAACAAGTTTGGGATTAGGAAATATCTTAATTAAGACACGGAGAAGTTTATAAATTAAAACATCTGCTTAAGTATGGTGTGGTAATACTTCATGGTTATAGTTGTTCCATTTTATAATTGTAAATCTGTAACTGAGTCTGAGATTAGCTACCCTTCCTTGAAGCAGATGGTACACATTGTAAAAAGTATGGCGACAGGCTGAGTCATGAATTACAATACATCTGCCAAGCAGTTGGTCTTTTGTACTTCTTTTGACTAAGCATTGGGCTAGGATAGACTATTACTTACAAGTGATGGTGTAGGAAGTGCCAGCATGCCCACATGATTACTGCTGAAAGCCTGGCTGTAATAAAGTCAAGGTCAAGGGTGGACATACCATTGGTGCAACCTATGCAGACAGTCATACAGGTACCCAAGAGGTAAAGCGACTCACCATCAACTCCAAAGTAGCAGGCAGCTATTGTCACAGGCACATAAACACAGCATTTTGATTAGCTATGTTGGGCAAAGGAACATATACTATTCTTGTAAGGGTCTTCTTCTGTCCACCAAAGATTAAGGTTGTACATAGAGAAAAGTAGACCCCATAGCAATGGATTTCTACTTATGGTGCTGCATAACACCAATCAGAACAGAAAGTCTCGTGCTAGTTTCAGCTCCCTATCTCCATTCTATAACTTTTTTTGTTCTGTTCTTCTCACTTATTCTTTACTAAAATTGTAGTTCAAATGAATAAATACTTGCCAACGTTATTTTTGGTATATTAGCAATGTTTTAATGGCCAACTCCAGTGCCACTCCGAACCAGATCAAGTCCTAGCACTTTGGAATGGAGTTTCTGTAAACCCTGCCTGTGACTGCTCTGAGTTTGCCTAGATCATAGCTGAAAAATGGGGACAGTCTAATTCCCAAAAAATTGGGACGCTGTGTAAAATGTAAAGAAAACAAGAATGCAATGATTTGGAAATCTCTTCAAGTCATATTTAATTCGCCAAAAAACATAGAACAAAGTTCAGAAGATGAACATTTGACATTTTCCATTTTATTTAAAAGAAAAAAATCAATGTGAAAAACAGAATATTTACAAGTTCTCAAAACCTGTCACGCACAGTGTAGGACAGTGCAACACAAAGGGATAAAAAAGGGGGAAATGGAGACCCCTAGACTGATCTAACATCACCCTATCTGTCCTACAGTCCCTATATAGGTTCCGCACCTATCGGCAAACAGGACACCTAGTCCCTGTGTGACCCTCGCGATAAGCCCTACATCAGGAAGGACAGGATAAATGCTAGTCAATCCCACTAACACTAAAGACAGTAGGAATAAATGAAACCAGGAGGACACTTAGCTTGAGTAGATTCAGAGAGAAAAGACAACGCCCTCCAAACTCCAAGTGGATGCTAGCTGACTGTTGCAACTCCAAGCTTCAACAGAGAAGTGTAAATAGGAAACAACATCAGCAACTCCCAACAGAAAGTACAAAGTTATAAACACCCAGGTCCAGGTGTGGTCATTAGCACTGGGGGAGGTTGCAAAAACTAAAATTAAAACAATATGTGAGGTTTCACAGCTCCAAAATGAATATTACATTTCTACAGGCTAAGGCATCATTTACAAGTTAGATATTGTTGCATCATGTGTAATGTCTTTTTTTATGGCCAAAACATTAACACATTAATTTCAATTATTTTTTTCCCTAACAAAAAGGCCACAGGGACATGTCCAATTTCTTCTGACTTGCAGATGATCAAACTTACCCAGTCAAGGGAAATGAATGACTAGCACTCTAATACCATCCATGTGTCATCCGAGTGCTGTCCTTTAGGAACTGAGCAGTTGATAGGAGAAGCTTTGAAATTTTTTTCATGGAAGAAAAATGGATTACACACAAATTGTAAAAACTGACAAGAGGACCGAAAACTATCTACTAACTGCCAAAGTTAATAGACAATATTCTATAATCCTCTTTCTAGATCTGTCCTCTGCCTGGGACACAACTCACCGCTACCTCCTACTACAGATACTCTATTCTTTCAAATTAAAGATTTTGACATCTGGTTCTCCATATACCTCATTAACCGAATTTAGCTTCTCCCATTTCCATACAACCCCCTCATCCCGCCCTCTCTCTGTTGGTGTCCCTCAAGGCTCTGTCTTGTGACCCCTACTCTTCTCCATCTATACTTTTGGGCTGGGACAACTCATGAAGTCCCATGGCTTCCAGTTCTACCTATAAACTGATGACACTGAAATCTACCTCTCTGGCCCAGGCGTCACCTCTCTGCTGTTCAGAATCCCACAGTGTCTATTAGGCATATATGTTACTCATTCTTATCACGCTTCCTAAAACTCAATGTGGACAAATCCAAAAGCATAATATTTCCTTCATCTTTCCTTCATTTCACTCCACCTCCACCAGACATATATCACAGTAAAACAAAATCACACTTTAGCCTGCTTCACAAATCCTCTGCCTCGGAGTAACTCTTGACTCTGCCCTGTACTTCAAACCACACATTCAAGCCCTCATCATCTCCTGCAGCTTCCAACTTAAACATTTTTACAGAATTCGTCCTTTCCTCAACCCCAAATCTACTAAAATGTTAGTACGTGCCCTCATCATCTCCTACAATATCTTCCTCTGTGGCTTCCCAATTAACACTCTGGCACCTCTCCATTCTATCCTTAACTCACCTGCCCCTAAAGAAAGTTTTCATCAATGTGCCCATGTTGGTGGTGTGTAGGAGTAAATGGAGTACTCAAGGAAAACCTAGACAAATGGGGGAATATATCAAAGCCTTGCAGATGTGTCTTTTGTGAGATTTGAACTAAACAGAGAAAAGAATGGACTACAAGAAGGCTCGCACAACCATATGTAATATGAAAATGCAAAAAACGTTTATTCAAAACACCACAACACAACGAATAAAAACACTAAAACCACAATATCCTATATAAATCATTCTCTTCCGGCTTATCTCTTTGTGCCCGGGTACGTTCCCCTTGACGCTTGCGCAATGCGACTCAGTATTGAGTCGGCTTTGCGCAGACGCCGCTCATCTCCATGGAGACTCTGTACACTTCCGGTTTATCTTTTCCTTTGTGCGGCCAGCGCGCGCCTCCCCACTTCCGCCTCCTGCATGGCGGCGACCCAGCTGTTTACACTCCGGACGTTACCGGTTAGTATAAATATGTGATTCGATCACCACTACGATCACTTCCCCTGACGAAGCCGCTGCGGCAGCGATACGCGTGGGGCGTTCTCCTTTCACCCCATTTTTTGTATCCTTATGCCGGACACTTAGGCATGGACACTTGTTTAGGATCTCATGGCTGGTTTAGGTGCGGGTGATGGCTCAGCTTCTCCTTTACTTAGCTGAACAGATTGACATTCTGGTGCTATGTCACCCTTTAGGTCTGTATAGGTATTATACCTCATTAATACTTATTTCTTCATCCAGACTCTATTAGGGGGTATTCTTTTCATAGCGGGGCCACTGTGAATTATTATATTTATGTGGGCTCTGGTTTCAGCCGTTACAGTGTCTGAGGTATTATGTCCTGTGCTTAACTCAGTTCATTGCATGGTACATGTGATACAGCCATATGGATTTATTTCCTACAGGTATATATATATATATATATATATATATGCGGGTGATTTTTATAGGATATTGTGTTTTTAGTGTTTTTATTCGTTGTGTTGTGGTGTTTTGAATAAACGTTTTTTGCATTTTCATTTTACATATGGTTGTGCGAGCCTTCTTGTAGTCCATTCTTTTCTCTGTTTAGTTTAGGTATTTACATTATTGGACTTGGCTCTGCACACCTTAGACCATCCCTCATATACGGCTAGAGTGCACCCTTCTTTTCATTATATTTTGTGACATTTGCACCCAGGACCCCAGCGCTACAAAGCAAAATTGTTAACCGCCTAGGGGTTGTTAAAGTTGCATCTTGAATACTCCACCAAACATTTCCTCATATCTCAGCTTCCTAGTAAAAGGTTCTAACCACAAAGCATAAATACGATGGATACTCCTCCTGAATGATTGCCATCAAAAGTTGGCACGTATGAGTGTAAGGATTGGAAAAAAAACATGATATCCCTCTTTGCATTACTCAGAGCAAGACAACAATTGAGAGGGAATTTTCTCCTTGTCCTTTAAATGGGGTTTTGCAAGATATCCTCTACCCTTAGGACATGCTTGACCCTCCCTTTCTGCAGTCATATCTATGCAGAGTCAAACCATGAGAAACCAGTAAGTTATTCCCTAGCCTGTGTAAGGGAGGTAACTTTTAATCTTGGTATACCTTTTTAAGCCCTGACTGTAGTTGATCCTTTATATGGAGTAGAAATGCATTTTGAGTCTTCCTACTGTGGACACCAGTCAATAGTTGATGCCAAACGTACTTGCCATTCTCTGCAAGACGTTCCTCTTACGTACACAACATTTTATCTAGGACAAATTTAGCAGTAAAGTGTTCCTTCAGACCATAATTTTGCATGCATTATTAAAAGGTTACGCAAACCCATTAGCTAAGGTGAGCAGCGACAGGGGAGAAATGGCCATGATAGCAAATCGCGAGCTGACAAAAGTATTCCGGGGATAGGACTACAGAGCTGTGTGTGGTAGATCTGCATAGTTGTCCTGGAAACTGCAATGTACTACCAAATGAGCATGTCAAATTAAGTCACTTATGACATTTTGGCATCTGCTTTTGCTGGAATGGCTCTAATGTCTCACTGCCAGGAACTCCGAGAAGCTTCTCTACGATGTGTTGCCGAGATATATGCCAATGACACGAGGAAAAAACAAACTAGATATGACACAATGTGCCACTTTTGCAATCCTCTCATTGTTTGTTCCTTTTTTATTCGGAAAAACCTCAATCTAATATTTCTGACAATTTTATTGCAATGTTTTCTACAAATCACATCATTACTGCTGTAACCATGGAGGAAGATCCTAACAGTGGGTTATATTGTATAGAAAGATAGGTCATATCAACAGTTCAAAAACACAGTTGGGCAGAGGACATAGAGAACATTACATCATCGTAAGGGCTCATGCAGACGTCCGTGCAAATCGGCCCCAGCACAGACCGCAATAAACAGACTGTCCACCACTCTGTCAACCAGAGTGTCTCAGCCTCATAGACATATATGAAGCTGTGACCCTCCGTGCAAAGTGGTCCAAGTTCGGACCAATTTTCAAGGCCATCTGCATGAGCATGAGTAGAAGTTGGAACTGAGCTCAGCGGCTTGTGCTATTAACTGAGCTCAGTTATTGACTGAAGTGCTGTTAAGGTCAGCACTACATATAATAAAAAGATACTATGAGCAATAGTGGAGCTGAGTAAGGCAACTAAAGCACAGTTACTTTGTGTTTTACAAAACTAGACAGCCTCTTTATGCTCAGTACATTGATAAGGCAGTTACACTTTGGATAACCAAAATAATTTTTCTGGCATATCACTCCTAGGATTTACTCTTAACCATATGGGGGACTTTGCTCACCACCAACCTGGTCACACGATGATCATGCAAAGAAACTCATTTTCCATGTGCTCGGACTCCTAGCACAGAATCTCTTTCTCCAAACCTGCTTGTCCCAAGAATCACTCTTTCTCTTTCACCGCTGTAGTCGGACTCACAATGCTTCACTGAGCTCTGAGTCAGCCTCTGGCAAGGACACTATGTCTCACGTTAGCTGCTGTCACCCAACTACTCAAGTGTGACGTATTACTACCCATAATATAGATACACATTAAGCCCCATGTTGTGACACCGGCCTTTGCTACAACATCATGTCCCACCAGGACCCTCTCTAAAAGAGGACCCGTGACAGTAGTTACTCTCAAGTGGTTTAATTTTTCATAGAGAAGAGCACCAAAATGGTATAGGGTCAACGTCTACACCAGGTAATGCTCACTGGGTAAAAAAGGTATAATAACAGTCTTTTCCAAGAGGAACAAATCTGACTCTTTGGTGGCAACCGTCCTAAAAATCATTGTAGACACTGTACTGACTTCAGGATATTCAGTCAAACGACAATCTTCATCTGTAGACAGCTGTTTCAGAGTGTTTTGTTTCTATATTTCTTTGTACTGTTGTTGTATATTTGGAGAGTTCGTATTACCACTCATCAGTGCAAAATAGGAGACTCATTTGCTTGACATAGGCCTTTGGCAGAGGTTTAAAGGATAAAGCTTCTGCTTAGAGGAGATCACCAAGCCTTCATAGGAAGATGCAGGTCAGGCATTGCTCCCTTGGAAAAAATATGCAAATAGCCTTTTCCAATATGAGGTAAAATGATAAAAAGTGCAATAGGGTCTTATCAGGGTATCATGGGTAGAGATTTAGTTGAATTCTGCTCACCTGTGAGGGTTGTGTGTGACACAACCATTATCATAGCCTAGTTGTCAGCCGCTGCTCCTCCAAAGAGTTGTAAATATTAGAGAGCCAGAATAAGTGGTATTCGAGTGTGCTGCCTATTCAGGAACTAATAATAGATAATTTGGTTAAAGGTGGTTTATTTGTCAATGCGTTTCAGAGTCAAATCTCACTCCTTCCTCACGACAACCACATGTGAAAGTTGTCCTGAGGTAGGAGTTGGATTTGACTCTGAAATGTGTTGATAAATATACCACCTTCAACCAAATTGTCTATGATTTGTTCCTGAATCGTCAGCGCACTCAAAGTCCACTTAGTCTGGCTCTCTATTTTCCAAGAAGATGAAAGCTTTCTCTCTATGGAAAATATTCAGGTCTGGCTGAAAAGTCTGAGGGTGCACTTACATTTTTAAATGGTAACGTTTCTCGCTTTGGAGAGTGACATGCCAAGCCTGGCATGTCAATGTGAAGAGGCTCTTAAGCCTTGCAATGCTCCTTTGGGAAATGAAATATGCAAATTGCCTCTACATGGTCCTGGGTACATAGGGGAACTTACGCTGATGAGAACAATGGCAATGTATGCTCACTGAGCAATCAATTACATATTTACTTTGTCTGCCTAAGTAAACAGACTCTATTAAACATCCACCCATTGGTAAAAGTTTTCAGATCGGCTGTTGTTTTTGTGCCACCAGTCTGTGTAAATGGACCTTAAGTCATGTGACAAAGTTCATTACTGTGTCTACATTGACAGAGGTTATTTGCATTGTAGTCTCCAGCAGCATGGTGTCAGGATTGATTCTTGCAGGTGCCATGTCACCTATCTAACAAGAACGCTTATGGAGGAAAACTCACACACCAGAAGATTTCATACACTTCAAATTTATGTTAAGGACCTATAACTCGGCCCTTCACCTTGCCAAACAGACCTACTACACCACCCTGATCTCCTCACTATCCAACAACCCCAAGAAACTTTTTAACACCTTTCACTCCCTCCTCAGGCTAAACGTACAAGAACCTATCACAGACATTTGTGCTGATGACTTGGCTTCCCACTTTTTAGGGAAAATAGACAATATCCATCAGGGAATCTGCTCCCAGACACCAAGTGCAATGACTCCCATCCCTCCCTGCATCTCCCCTGGCTCACTCTCCACATTCGATCCCATCACAGAAGAAGAAGTCTCCAAGCTCCTCTCCTCTTCTCGTCCAACTACATGCACCACCGACCCCATTCCCTCACACCTCCTCCAGTCTCTCTCTCCAGTCGTCACAACTCACCTAACTACAATCTTTAATCTCTCCCTCTCCTCTGGTATTTTCCCCTCCTCCTTCAAACACTCTATCATTACTCCATTACTAAAAAAAAACCTACCCTCGATCCATCCTGCACAAACAACTACAGACCGGTCTCCAATCTCCCCTTCATCTCAAAACTCTTGGAGCGCCTGATCTACTCCCGCCTTACCCGTTACCTCTCCACTCATTCCCTCCTACACCCTTCACAGTCCGGTTTCTGCCCCCTACATTCAACAGAAATTGTACTCATCAAGGTGACCAATGACCTTCTGACAGCAAAATGTAACGGTGACCACTCTCTGCTCATTCTCCTCGACCTTTCTGCAGCTTTCGACACTGTTGACCACCCTCTCCTACTCTCTAGGCTCCAGTGACTAGGCATTAAGGACACTCCTGGTTCTCCTCCTACGTTTCTGACCGCTCCTTCAGTGTTCTGTTCTCTGGCTCCACTTCATCGCCTCTTCCTCTCACTGTTGGGGTACCTCAGGGCTCAGTCCTTAGCCCCCTTCTCTTCTCTCTCTACACAGCCCCAATTGGACAGACCATCAGTAGATTTGGATTTCAGTATCATCTTTATGCTGATGACATAAAACTATACACGTCATCCCCTGACCTTACCCCCGCTGTACTACAGAACGCCACTGACTGTCTGTCTGCAGTCTCCAACATCATGTCCGCTCTCTATCTGAAACTCAACCTCTCCAAAACTGAACTTCTTCTGCTCCCGCCTTCTACTAACCTCCCTAAATCTGACATTTCCCTCTCCGTGGGTGGCACCATAATAACACCCCGGCAGCAGGCACGCTGTCTGGGTGTTATGTTTGACTCCGATCTCTCCTTCACCGCCCACATACAATCTCTTGCCCGCTCATGCCGCTTACACCTAAAGAACATCTCTAGAATCCGTCCTTTTCTCACCATGGAGACAACAAAAACCCTCACTGTCGCCCTGATCCACTCCCGCCTGGACTACTGCAACGCTCTATTAATTGGCCTCACCCTCACTCGACTTTCCCCTGTCCAGTCCATCCTTAATGCGGCAGCCAGGGTTGTTCATCTGGCTAATCGTTACTCAGATGCATCCGCTCTTCGCCAGTCATTACACTGGCTGCCCATTCATTACAGGATACAATTCAAAGTACTTGTTCTCACCCACAAAGGTCTCCAGAGTGTGGCACCCCCATACATCTCCTCCCTCATTTCGGTCTATCAGCCTAGCCGACCGCTGCGCTCTGCAAATGACTTTCGGCTAACCTCTCCACTAATCTGTACTTCCCACTCCCAACTACAAGACTTCTCCCACGCTGCACCAATCCTCTGTAATGCTCTACCCCAAGATATTAGGACCATCCACAACTTGCATAGTTTTAGGCGCTCGCTCAAAACACATTTGTTCAGAGCGGCCTACCATGTTAACTAATCAAAGTCATTTCATGTTTGTGTGTGTGTAGCCCATTCACTATCTCCATCTACTCCCCACCCCCTGAAGATGACTGGACCATCATTGTAAATACATCATTGCAAATACACACCTGTACTTTGTATCTCCCCCACCTCATTGTAGATTGTAAGCTCTCACGAGCAGGGTCGTCTTGTTTTGCTTTATTGTATTGTTAATGTTTTTACCTATGACTGTTGTGTTTGAAACTGTTAAACTGTAAAGCGCTGCGGAATATGTCGGCGCTATATAAATAAAGATTATTATTATTTATTAAGAGACTACCTATACCACTACTCAAAGAGTTTGTATGTTCTCTCCGTGTTTGCGTGGGTTTCCTCCGGGTTCTCCGGTTTCCTCCCACATTCCAAAGACATACGGATAGGGAATTTAGCTTGTGAGCCCCATCGGGGACAGCAATGATAATGTGTGCAAACTGTAAAGTGCTGCGGAATATGTTAGCGCTATATAAAAACAATAATATTATTATTATTACTTAAAGGGGAAAACAGTACATTTGCCCATAAAATGTAAAACAGTGATGACATTATTTCAACACATTTTCATGTAATATAAATAGGAAGGAAACACATATCCACGTATTAGTACAAAAAATAATTATTGATCAAATATCATATTTTACACTATACATTAATTACACTTTTCTACATATTTTCAAAAGTTGTCAGATTTAGTTATGAAAGGAGCCATTTCTTAATGATTTTGACCTCCTGAATTCAAATCTGACATTGAAAATTTTTAGTTGGCTCTTGATTCCATGACAGCATAGAGTTTTGCTACATATAATGCATAAAAGGTTCAGTACTTTGAAACATTATTAATTTTGCAAATAAATATAAAGATTCAGAATATTTTATTATGCAAATTTTCTGATATTTATTTAGAGGAAACCTAGCAACAATTCAAATAACTAAAGCATGTTTAAACAATACTGCGAATAATAAACATTTACAGAAATTGCACTACAGAATTTAGTCCTCATTCAGCGACAACTCTTTTTTGCTTGTCTCTTGTACTCCAGTATCAGATCATCTCTTACAATTGTCCAACAGTAATTTGTAAGCATCAATAGATTCTGTTTTCCTTGATGTCTTTTCTCCATAGCTGCAAAAATTTTGAAATCTCTCACTGTGCTCATCACTCACTGCTCCGAAGTTTGGTGGAAAAAAAGTCTACGTGCGAATGTAAGAAATACAACTTTAAGGACATGTTACAGCCAAGATCCTTGTATGTTTTGAGTAGATTTTCCATCAACTTTGCATAGTAATCTGATGTTGAGTTTCCCAAAAAATTAGTTACCACAAATGCGAATGCTACCCATGCAGCCTTTTCCTTGTCCAGCAACAAACAGATAAACTCCCCATCTTGAAGAACCTTACGAATCTGAGGTACGTAAAGACTCCTTTCTTTATCTTTGCTTCACTTAACCATGGAAAGTTATCAATGAGATACTTGAATGCTTTTCCAGTTTTATCCATTTCCTTTACAAAATTCTTCATTAGGCCCAACTTGATATGCAACGGTGGTAACAAAATCTTATGTGGGTCAACGAGTGCTGAATGCAGGACATTTTACTCCCTGGCTGAAGTGAATGTCGGAGAGGCAAGTCTCTTTTATTGTTGAGATATTCTCTTGAATGACTATCCCACTCACACAGAAAGAAGCAGTACTTTGTGTATCCACCCTAGAGACCAAGTGAGAAAGCAACCACCTTTAAGTCACCACAGAGCCAGAAATGTTGGTAATAGTTTAGGCATGTCAACAGTTGTTTCATGTTGTCATTGGTTTCTTTCTTTTCGGCTTTTCAGCTTGTTTATGACGAATCGATGAAGATCCTATATTCCTCTGAATTAGGACTTTTCTTTAGATCTTTGATTAAACTGTTGATTGTTGTTGCCTGCCACAAAATTGCCCTGCACAAAGAAGTATTGGATAAGATCTTTATCACTGTTGCAGAACAAACAAATCCGAACATCGCCTGCTAGGAGATTGCACTGCTGTAGCCGGAAACCTAGGAGCTTAAGGTACCGTCACACTAAGCGACGCTGCAGCGATACCGACAACGATGTCGATCGCTGCAGCGTCGCTGTTTGGTCGCTGGAGAGCTGTCACACAGACAGCTCTCCAGCGACCAACGATCTCGAAGTCCCCAGGTAACCAGGGTAAACATCAGGTTACTAAGCACAGGGCCGCGCTTAGTGACCCGATGTTTACCCTGGTTACCAGCGTAAACGTAAAAAAAACAAACACCACATACTTACATTCCCGGTGTCTGGTCATGTCCCTCGCCTTCAGCTTCCAGCACTGACTGAGCGCCGGCCGGAAAGTACAACGGTGACGTCACCGCTGTGCTGTGCTTTACGGCTGGCCGGCGCTCACCAGTCAGTGCGGGAAGCTGACGGCGGGGGACATGACCAGACACCAGGAATGTAAGTATGTAGTGTTTGTTTTTTTACATTTACAACGGTAACCAGGGTAAACATCGGGTTACTAAGCGCGGCCCTGCGCTTAGTAACCCGATGTTTACCCTGGTTACCAGTGAAGACATCGCTGAATCGGCGTCACACGCCGATTCAGCGATGTCAGCGGGAGATCCAGCGACAAAATAAAGTGCTGGACTTTCCCCAGCGACCAGCGATCTCCCAGCAGGGGCCTGATCGTTAGTTGCTGTCACACATAACGATTTCGTTAACGATATCGTTGCTACGCCACAAAAAGCAACGATATCGTTAACGATATCGTTCAGTGTGACGGTACCTTTAGCCTCACTCTTGGGCAGATCCAAATCTTTAACAAGATTGTTCAGTTCACTGTGTTATGAAGAGAGTTTCGCTGAGGTTTCTGCAGAAAATCTGGGTCATGAGAGTCCGATGCTTCATGACACCAAGCACCCTCTTCTTTCTGGTGCTTTTGAAACAGGCAGGTATTTACTGCCATTTTAATTACTAAAGCAAATATTTATTCATCCATTTAGGACCTTTCTCAATTGGACCGAAATGTTGCCGTCACTATGGGCGATTATTATTTTTCTAATTATTAGTGATGCCTCCACTTTTTACATCTATTGGAGGATTGGTTTATGCCTAGGACTCTTTTGCACCCCTGTTTGTTTGCTAATGCTGCCTTGATTTTTTCCTATTTAGATGGAGAGATAGATAGATGGAGAGGTAGATAGATATTAGATAGATAGATATTAGATAGATAAAAGATGATAGATAATAGATAGATAGATGATAGATGATAGATGATAGATAGATAGATAGATAGATAGATAGAAAGATAGATAGATAGATAGATAATAGATAGATCTAAATAGAGCTACAGATAGTGTGTATATATACCGTATAGTGAATCCACTCCAAATGACTACATTTTTGAGAAGACCATATTGTATATCTATTTATACAATTAAATGCAACATTTTTCTTTCATCTGAAAATTTCCATGTCCAGCTCATGTCCATTTTTACTATCTTTAACCCATGACAAAAATGTCTCCATTGACACTGTATGTTTGCTGGTGCCATGTAAAGGTACCGTCACACTAGACGATATCGCTAGCGATCCGTGACGTTGCAGCGTCCTCGCTAGCGATATCGTCCAGTGTGACAGGCAGCAGCGATCAGGCCCTTGCTGTGCTGTCGCTGGTCGGGGAAGAAAGTCCAGAACTTTATTTGGTCGCTGGACTCCCCGCAGACATCGCTGGATCGGCGTGTGTGACACCGATTCAGCGATGTCTTCACTGGTAACCAGGGTAAACATCGGGTAACTAAGCGCAGGGCCGCGCTTAGTAACCCGATGTTTACCCTGGTTACCATCCTAAAAGTAAAAAAAAGCAAACACTACATACTTACCTACAGCCGTCTGTCCTCCAGCGCTGTGCTCTGCACTCCTCCTGTACTGGCTGTGAGCGTCGGTCAGCCGGAAAGCAGAGCGGTGACGTCACCGCTCTGCTTTCCGGCCGCTGTGCTCACAGCCAGTACAGGAGGAGTGCAGAGCACAGCGCTGGAGGACAGACGGCTGTAGGTAAGTATGTAGTGTTTGTTTTTTTTTACTTTTAGGATGGTAACCAGGGTAAACATCGGGTTACTAAGCGCGGCCCTGCGCTTAGTTACCCGATGTTTACCCTGGTTACCGGCATCGTTGGTCGCTGGAGAGCGGTTTGTGTGACAGCTCTCCAGCGACCAAACAGCGACGCTGCAGCGATCCGGATCGTTGTCGGTATCGCTGCAGCGTCGCTAAGTGTGACGGTACCTTAAGGTCACTTAGCCCCTCTTTGGTGATAAGACAGAACAGTCATTATAATCCATTTATGTTGTGTATGAGTCTGTATAGCAATGATATATTAATTCCAGGTAAGTGGGCAACAAATGTACTGATATTTCTATATTAGGGATACAGTATATAACTTTATGCTTGGTAGCAAAGAGAGATTGCAAATATTCCGGTGATCTACCCTGCAGAAAATTAAACAAATATTTTACATTTTGCTCTCATTTTTGTGTACGGCAGGATGTAGAAAATACAGGATCTCTAACCTCACTGGCGCTAGGCGTCAAGGACCTCATTTAAATGCCTTCATGGCATAATTTGTAAAAGCAATGTGACATGATCCAGTATTGCTTTTCAAACATATTGCATTTCATGGGGAAACTGGAATAGAATTTTACTCACCTCATTCCAAAACTGCACAATTATTTAATGCTTTTCCTTAAATTACTGCTCGATATAATTCTCTTGGGTGTTTGGGGGGAGGGAGATTGATAATTCAGCTTTAGTCTGTTTTGGAAATTTTGTATTGGCTACAGCAAGTATATAAGACATGTATATAAGTAGATCAGTAGAGTTATTTGGCACCACTGAAGAAAGGGACACATTCTGGGTCTTGACGGCAATGGATAGGGATCACCATGGGTGCTACAATGGTGGCACTGGCAAATAGTCACAGAACTAGGATAGGGGCACTGGGATGGTGTCAAGCAGCAGCTAAAAAGGTCCATGTCTTAACTGTGAATTGGAGTCCCTACTTCTTTTTGTACACCACAGAATGAGAGAGAGCATGCCTATAATTTCATGAAATGGACCTTTACCAGCAAGATTACAGTGTAACTGCGTAGCTACAAGTTTGAAGTTGTGGTGTTTTGGGTGGTGAAACACCAACTAATCACCAAAAAGAAGACAGAGAAGATGCCAAATGAGCACTGATCTTCTCAAAAGCTGGAGAACAACTCATAGAAAGTCTATGGAGTCCGTCTGTAGTGTACTACCTGCTTCCTATTCGAACCTTTCCTGAAATGGAGAGGTCTTCTAAAATAGTGCTATACCAGAAGGTCGTTGTGGAAAATATGTTGAAAAAATTCCCATCACACAGTGCTAGCAGCAGGGGGCAATCCTCCTTGCCCAACCAAGAAGGAGAAGCGAGGGAGACACACACCAGGTACAGCAAAGGCAGGGGGTAGACTTGGGCCAATTTCATGACACCCTCCCAGCGTCCAGGCCCTGATGACCGGGTATTTTTGACAAGCAGGGAAAAGTTTTTAAAGATGGTCAAGCAATACCTGACTGACAAAACCAGTGTACCGTATTTTCTGGACCATAAGACGCACTTTTTTCCCAAAAATTTTTTGGGGAAAATGGGGGTGCATCTTATGGTACGAATATACTTACAAATCCTGTGGCGGCAGTCCCGATGCAGCCTCCCGTTCCAGGCCGGTGCGGCTGTGGTGCGGCAAGGCTCTGTGGTGTGGTGGTGGCGGGGCTCCACCGGCATTTCGTCGAAGTCCAGAAGCCTCCACAGCTCCGTTGCTTCGATGCGGTGCAGTGGTCTCTGTAAAAATGGCTGTCGGGGATAGCGCATGCTCAGATTCAGATCTCAGCAAAGAGATCAGAATCTGAGCATGCGCCGACCCCAGTGGCCATTTTCCTGGAGACACCGCATCGCAGCAACTGAGCTGCGGGGGCTTCCGGGCTTTGACGAAATGCTAGCAGAGTGGAGCCCCGTCACCACCACAGAGTGCTGTCACCCCACAGAGACCAGCCACCCCACAGAGCCCAGCCACCCCAAAGGGCCCAGGCACCCCACAGAGTCCAGGCACATCACAGAGACTAGGCACCCTACAGAGCCCAGGCACCCCACAGAGCCTAGGCTCCCCACAGAGCCCAGGCACTCCACAGAGCACCGCCGCAACACAGAGCACCGCCACCTCACCAGCCAGGGATGGGATTTCCCAGAGGCCACCGCACCAGCCTGGACCACCGAATGACCCCTGTGACCACTCCTACACCTGTGCCAATCCCTTCCCTGGTAAGCTGAATTTGAACTGTAAGATGGACCCCTATTTGACACATTATTTTTTTCCCTATTTTCTTTCTGAAAATTTGGGGTGCGTCTTATGGTCCGGTGTGTCTTATAGTCCCAAAAATATGGTAATTCCTAATTCCTCTATGACCATCAGCTATTGGGTCTTAACGCTGTACATTTGGCATGAGCTGTCCCTCTATGTCTTGGAGGTGTTGTGCTGCCCTGCCACTAGCATCTTGTCGGAGTGGGTTTTTAGTGCTGCTGGGGAGAATCATAACAGATAGGCACTTTTGCCTGTCAACAGGCTCACTCTGATAAAAATGAACAAAGCCCAGATTATCCCTGACTTTTCCACACCACCGGATGACAGCAGCACATAAAGTATTTTTAATCTTCAATATTTGAGTGCGGCCCACCAGTTGTTGGCTTCAAAGGTCTATGGATGACTAGATGACCCTACTTATAATTTTTTCCTGGCTTTGCACTTTGTGCAAAGCCTTTATGAGTGGAGGGGTACATCAACTACACTTTCAAAATATTTTAATGAGGTCTGCAAGTTGTTGTCTTCAAGGGTCCATGGATGATTGTATTATCATCCTAATAATTTTTTCCTGGCTTTGCACTTTGTGCAAAGCCTTTATGAGTGTAGGAGTACCACTACAAGACAATTTGAATATAATATGTATAATGCCTTTCTTGTCTACTGCAGGGTGTTTTTCAGTCCCTCTTCCATTTAATGTTTGGCAGTTCTTGCTTCCTTCATAAGTTATACTCAAATTTCAAATTTTAAAATAAAAAAGTAATAAAAATGTAATAAAAATAATACATTTTGGTTTACTTAAATAATTTTTTAAATCTTTTAAATATTGCCTTATATACAAGTTATTATACAGGAAAGAATGTTTCTTAACATTTTTCTCCCGAAAGCTCCAAATTCTCATCGATTTTGAATGTTTTAGTGTCAGTCCTGAAAGTGGAGTAAAAGTGTGACACCATTGCTCTCAGCAGCGATTTGAGAGTCAGAGATGCATCCATGTGTCTTCCCCATGCTGTTCTCCTTCCATTCAGCACTTTTTTCATCAATTTCAACATTTTCACTTCTTCCCTAGATCTCTTCGTAAGGTCTGCTGGAAAAATGCTCAGATTTCCCCTTGACTCACGTTATACTTGTTTCTCAAAACGAGCATTCGAGCATTAGGATTTGCTCAATTCGAGTAATTAAGGGGTGTCGCATTTTTACCCCTTTAATGTGTAAATGTAACGCCTGCCAGGGCCGTGGGGTACTCGGTACCGGGTCCGGTACTTAAGGGGATGTGTCACTGTGTCAGCGACTCAGTCCGTGGCCCTGGGCACCCATGAAAAAGGGAAAGTCTTTAAAGGGGTTGGTAAAGTAATGAACGTTCGTGATGCCACCTGTGGTTCTTGATCAGAGGGGACCGACGCTGCTTAAAGGGGTCCTATGGGGTGATGTTACTGCAGCAAAGATGGTGACATTTCCCACAGGTGAAGCAGAGTCCCCAGGGCTCCCAAGGTGTTTGGCAAGGGTGGTGAATTCCAGCAAATAAATGGAGGGCACAAGTTTATAACGTCTTTACCTGGTTTACTGGTGGTAGCAGGTCACAGTCCAGGGTACCAGAAACAGGTGGTGATATGGTCTGGCCGGCCTGGAGGCAAAGATGGATCCCTCTACCAGGTAAGGTCCGTAAGCCTTCCTACTCACGCTCATATGTGATGTCCTTACTGCCTGTGGCTTTCTGGCAAAGTCCTCTCTCTCCTGTCCTGTGACAGTTATCCGTATGGTGGGCAGTGCGAGACTTTTTATAGGGTCGCTATCATGACCTGGGCTCTTCGTGTACTGCTTCCTCTTCAGGTGTGGGTGTGGGCAAATTACTTAAAGTCCTTTTGCCCTCCGGTTCTGCTGTGCAACCTGGAGTACAACACAGCCTCGGGCCCCCAGTGCCCGGTTCCTGTGCTTCAGCTCAGAGGGTGCCCGGTCACAGTTCCCCTCTAAGCCTTTTCCTTCTCCTTTGCTCCTTTCCTCAGATGCTCACTAACATTCCAACCCTTAAGGTTATCTTCAGTTCCTGGAGCTGCAGCTCACTCGTGACTGCACGGCCCCACTCTCTGCTCTCACTCCTCTCTCTTCCAACTTCCTGGATCAACTCCAAACTCCTCCTCCAGACCAAGATATATTATATCTATCTGAGGGAAGTTCCCCTGAATCCGGGTTCAGAGCTCCCCCTTCTGGCCTGGATTCAGAATGTGTTGCATGTAGGTGGGTTACCTGGTAAAGGAAATCCTCCTTGCATTCAAGCATGACATCACCCTCTCCGAAAGGAAGGCAACATCACTGTAACAACTGGCTACCTGGGGTGTTACATAAACCCTTTAAATGTGTAAATCTGTTCATTGTGTTAATGTGTTATGCTGCTATTTAATGTCGTGTCTTATAGGATAGGGCAAGTGTAGAACCTGCTACCGGACACTAGATGGGGATCCACTTTATACATAGTTTTGTAGGAGGGGCTGTCTCTGATAAGTAATAGTGTCTTTCTGGTTTAGAGTTAGTTAGAGCCTGGGAGCTGAACAGCTCAGGAGGGCCATAGTGCCCAGATAGTCCCGAGGGGCTTAATGCCCAGGACTGCACAGGGACAGCCCCATAACTTTAAGAAAAGTACCCAGCTGTTGTGAATTCCGCTCTTGGGCTCCCTCCGGTGGTTGTAAGTGGCACTTTTGTGAGTTCTGCTCTTGGGCTCCCTCTTGTGGTTTCTAGTGGTATGGCTGCTCCTTGGAGTTAGCTGTCATCAGCTGCCTCCACTTGTCGTCTCTTCTGCTCGGCTATTTAGGCCTGGCTCTTTCTTCAGCCAGTGCCACTTGTAAATGGTTCCTGGTTGGATTCACATCTCTTTGGAGTTCCCTGTTATCCTGACCAGTTCAGCAAAGCTAAGTTTTTGCTTGCTCTTTTCTGTCCATAGATTGTGGACTTATCCATTCTGTGCTTTCTTTGTTTGTCCAGCTTATCAGTGTGAATTAATTCTGTCTTGCTGGAAGCTCTGGGAGGCAGATTTGCCCTCCACACCTTTAGTCAGGTGTGGAGATTTTTTTTGTAAACTCTGCGTGGATTTTTGTAGTGTTTTATACTGACCGCACAGTATTCCATCCTGTCCTATCTATTTAGCTAGACTGGCCTCCTGTGCTCATCCTGGTTTCATTCTGTGTATGTCTTTTCCCTCTCCACTCACAGTCATTATTTGTGGGGGGCTAATCTATCCTTTGGGGATTTTCTCTGAGGCAAGATAGTTTTCCTGTTTCTATCTTTAGGGGTAGTTAGTTCTCAGGCTGTGACGAGGTGCCTAGGGAGTGTCAGGAGCATTCCACGGCTACTTCTAGTGTTGTGTTGAGCTTAGGGACTGCGGTCAGTACAGTTACCACTTCCTTCAGAGCTCGTTCCATGTTGCTCCTAGACCACTGTATCATAACACCCAGCCATACAGAGTCTGGACAGACAGAGAATATAGCTGAGACAGCAGCGCTTTTCATGGTTCAGAACAGGAGTCAAGAAGTGGTCCTTAACCAGTACCAGTACAGTACTCCATGTGGCAGATCATTGCTTGGGCTGACGCCTTTCGTACAGGGGCAAAGCAGACGGAGGAATACTCAGGTGTATTGAGCTTGCACAGGGAGGATACTGCATTATCGCAAGAGGCGGTATGACCCGTAAAGTACTGCAGGACATAGAGGAAAGAGTAGGGAAAGCAGAGAACGTGAACTGCGTGGTACCTGATGCTAATGCTGTAACTGACTGGAATGTGCTGAGACAATCTAATAGTAAACTTCTGCTTTTTAAGTTGGAAAAGAACTCTGTCTCTTATTGTTCAATGGAAGCAGCGGAACCACAGCCAGCCCGGTGGGACCCAGATGGTGCAGAGGGTGAAGCAAAAGGTATGCCACAGAAGGGACAGTGCTTACATGTAATGAGGGACCAGAGCATGTGTAATCAGTTAATTTCAGCCACGACTATGGCTCTGGCTTTGCACCTTACATAATGAGCATTCAAGCATTTTAGTGCTCACTCATCCCTACCTGCTGGGTACCTAGGACCTAAAAATGAGCTGCTCGATCAGCAGAGGATCAAGTTTGAGTCAAATTTCCTTAAATTTTCAGTTTCATGCAAATTCAAACACTTTAAGAATTGCTCTGCAGTTCTCCCCAACGCTAGCCTCCCCATAATGCCCTGCAGCTATGACATCTAGAGGATTATCATAACTTATACAGTGGTGGTCAGTACCGGGGTCATCACAGATTAGCGGTTCCCAGTGGAGCACGCTTTGTATAGCAGAGTCGTGTTCCATTTCCGGAGTCATGGCGTAAGTCTCTCTTTTCTGTAGAGTGTAAGTGTAAGGAAGGTGGACTGTGCTGCAGCGTTCCTACCCTTGAAAACACCAATCTATATTTATATCCACCTGAAGAAGAAACGCGTTGTGGTTTTACCCTATCTGGTGTCTGTGTTCTCCATCTGCGATCCTGAGACCGGCTATTCTGTTCCTGTTGCAAGTCATTGTGAATAAGGGCAGACAAAAGGATTGGGCCCAACCAGTGGAATACCAGTCTGGGGAAGCCTTATATACAATTTCCAGCCCAGGAGAGGGAGGCCACACCTCAGCTTGCACAGAA
Source organism: Ranitomeya imitator (assembly GCF_032444005.1). Taxonomy (NCBI): domain Eukaryota; kingdom Metazoa; phylum Chordata; class Amphibia; order Anura; family Dendrobatidae; genus Ranitomeya; species Ranitomeya imitator. The sequence goes on from NC_091286.1 coordinate 48,971,429, forward strand.
TGCAATAATACAAAGAACACAAAAATTGAGCTTGACTTGCGTTGGTACACATGCAGAACTTAAACTCATGTTCACATTGGCCACAAAACATATAAAACCTACAAGAGAAAAAGTGAGCAAAAACCTTAGATTTTACCGCATGCACAAACCTCACAAGCAGATGCAAAATCCTTAATATTGTTAAGCATAGATGGCCACCAAAAGAGTCTAGCAACAGCTTTCTGTATAGCAGTGACCCCCGGATGACAACTTAAGATGGACTCATGAACCTGACGCAGGAGGGCCAGTCAAAATGTGACGCTAGCCACTACTCACAGACAGGCGGTGAGGCAGAGAATTCAGACATTCCGGAGTCAGTACCAAGAGAGCACGTAGCAAACTAAGGGAAAAGATGCAGGCATAAGTCAGGTCACAGTCAGAGGTCAAAATACAAGAGAAATAGCGGATATAAGAAAAGGGGCAAAACCAAACAGGTAATCAGAACACAGACCAAAGGTCAGGCAGCAGTAGATCAAAACTCAAAGCACAAGAATCAGGCAAACACACACCAGAGAGCAGAAGCTTTGACTTGACTGGCAGTGATCTGAGCCAAACAGCTCACCTAAATAGCAGGACAATTACTAAGAACAGGGAGCACCTAGAGAAATTTCTGCACCCCCAGTCTCAGGTCAACTGAGCTGTCAATGAAAGCACCGACAGCTCAGCATACCCCAGCACAGGATAGACATCATGCTGTGACGGTCTTCAGTACGGAAGAAGGGCCTCAAACTGTCACTGGATCTGGGACCCTAAATATCTCTGTCCTGGTTGTATTCTTAAAAGTAGAGAGGCCCAAGTCTCCGACCTTAACCTCTATCATACAAAAGCAGTAACCAACAATAGGGAGGAGCATAGGGACTGGGAGGAATAAACTAAATGGGAAATGGGACCAGGAGATAAACACACTGGTACAACAGAAAACTGCAGAACACCACAACTCCAACTCCAAACTTCAACTACTTAGCTTTAGCACACAGCACAGAAAGATGACTCCAATGGCAAGAACGAACTCCTATTTAGCACAGCTTCTCCTAAGAGCAAGGAAGCAGAGCTTTTACTGGCAGGACAGAGAGGGACTGTCCAGATTTTATAAGAAGAGTTAGCGACTAGATCAGAAGCAGTTAAAATAGAGCTGCATGTTTCTGACCAGCATAAAAAGGGTCATTAAGCTCTTCAGAATCTAAAGAAACCAAATTTATTTAATATGGGATCCAAACACACAGGCTAAACGGAAGGTCTGCAATTCACAATATGCAGTGATATTCTACCCCCAGGTCTGCCAGGTTGACGTGACACACTCATGACAATAGGATGACAGAGCTGTCCATTACTGAGTCCCAGACACACTGAGCAGAGGAATCATGAAAGAAAGAAGATTCTGCCAATGTTTTGCCATAAACAGCAGCAATTAGAATTGGCTCCTATTACTGCAGTTAATTGATGATGTCGACTGTATAATACAGATGGCACCCTGAGTGTATGGAGCAGGCTTAGTTCCTGGCACATACACACAAGACATGCAGGAAAGTCATATGCCAGGAAGGGTATATAAACTAAAGGTGAACTCTGGTTTTAGAGCGTCTTCAAAAATAAGGCCCACTGCTCAGCAGATCTCCTTTCCCTCGATCACCTCTGGTCACGTTCGGGTCTTGTTTACATTTTGCAATCCTTTTCATGACTAACGCTATTAATACCAAAGCTCTTATGATTTCCTGTTTTCCCCTTTTTTATAGAATCTCCATTCTTGTTTTTCACATATTACGTTCTTACTGTTTATTTTTTCCTACACACTATTAGTCTGAAATTGGCTTTTCATATTCTCTCCTAATGAGATGAAAAAGGGAATACATCTCTGGGAGATAGGAGGTCTCAAGATCTCCATTAAAACATGTTGTTGCTAGGAAACACCACAAAACAAAGCGTGGCAACTCTGTACCGGTGTCAGGATCATAAAGTGCTACACTCAGAAATGGAAAGACAAACAAAAATATACCAACGCTTTGTTGTGTTATCTAAATGGCAGAGGTAACGACCGAGACATTCACATTTTCACATTCATAGTTTAGTAAGAGCATAAAACTCTAGAAAGTGTTCTGTGTAAGGAAAGAGAAGTTCATATTAAATGGGTTGGCCACTACTGAACAACAACCCTAGCTTAATCAATTTAGGGCCGTAATTAGAATAAACACAGAGTATACTCCAGTCCTGCAGCGGTGTCATTCCAGCAATGTCAGTGCCGATGTTCCCAGCAGTGATGTGACGTCGTTGTGTCACGTGTCAGCTGCTGCCAACGTTCAGCCATAGGCTTATCAATATTCCAAAAGAGCGGACATCCGCTCTGACAAAATAATAAAGGCCACAGGCAATCAGCATCGGCTCATTGGCAGCAGCCAATACATGACCCAATATAGTCACATCACCGCCTGGAACATCACTGAAATAGAGGGGAGAATACACTGTTTTTTATTTTAATTATGGCCCTAAATTGATAAAGCTGAGATTGTTAGCCATGGTGCAGATTTGTTCGACTTCAGCAGAAGTAACAGTAATCAGACATTTGTGGGACAAACCAGGGTTTACTTGTGACATATAGGATTTGTACAAATTATCAACAGAGAGAAAAAACAAAACTCATCCTAAGATGGCCGCTATTCTAGAGCGTGACAGTTTAGCCAAACTAAGATACACTACATATTATTAAGCATCAGCACATACAACAGCGCCATCTGCTAACACTGCAATGCAAGTCAGCATCAACATACTCAGTCAGATTGTAAGTTTCACTAGCTGGTAACTTGAGTTTAAGATAAGCAGTTCCTTTCAAATATCATATAATCCTCTTTATGGCATTTCTGTGTTTATTTGTGAAAAAAATGGAAATTTGGCGAAAATTTTGAAAATTTAGCAATTTTCCAACTTTGAATTTTTATGCCCTTAAATCACAGAGATATGTCACACAAAATACTTAATACCGTATATACTCGAGTATAAGCCGAGATTTTCAGCCCATTTTTTTGGGCTGAAAGTGCCCCTCTCAGCTTATACTCGAGTCATATACCCGGGTGTCGGCAGGGGAGGGGGAGCGGGGGCTGTCTAGTTATACTTACCTGCTGCGGCGCGGTCCCTGCAGTCCCTGGCTTCTCTGGTGCTGCAGATTCTTCCTGTACTGAGCGGTCACATGGCACCGCTCATTACAGAAATGAATAGGCGGCTCCACCCCTATAGGGGAGGAGCCGCCTATTCATTGCTGTAAATGATCGGTGCCATGTGACCGCTCAATTACAGGAAGAAGCTGCAGCGCCGGAGAAGCCAGGGACTGCAGGGACCGCGCCGCAGCAGGTAAGGGGAGCGCAGCGCTATAATTACCTGCTCCTCGCTCCGGTGCGGCTCCGTCTGCAGCGTCCTCTAGCAGTGACGCTCAGGTTAGAGGGCGCTGTGACGTAGTCAGTGCGCGCCCTCTGCTGAGCGTCAGTGCTGGAGACGGAGCCGCAGAGGAGCAGGTAATTATTGAAAGCGCCGGCATCCTGAGAAGAGAGGTGAGTATGGGATTTTTTTTTTTTATTGCAGCCACATTCTACAGGTCCTTCTCAAAAAATTAGCATATAGTGTTAAATTTCATTATTTACCATAATGTAATGATTACAATTAAACTTTCATATATTATAGATTCATTATCCACCAACTGAAATTTGTCAGGTCTTTTATTGTTTTAATACTGATGATTTTGGCATACAACTCCTGATAACCCAAAAACCTGTCTCAATAAATTAGCATATTTCACCCATCCAATCAAATAAAAGTGTTTTTTAATAACAAACAAAAAAACCAACAAATAATAATGTTCAGTTATGCACTCAATACTTGGTCGGGAATCCTTTGGCAGAAATGACTGCTTCAATGCGGCGTGGCATGGAGGCAATCAGCCTGTGACACTGCTGAGATGTTATGGAGGCCCAGGATGCTTCAATAGCGGCCTTAAGCTCATCCAGAGTGTTGGGTCTTGCGTCTCTCAACTTTCTCTTCACAATATCCCACAGATTCTCTATGGGGTTCAGGTCAGGAGAGTTGGCAGGCCAATTGAGCACAGTAATACCATGGTCAGTAAACCATTTACCAGTGGTTTTGGCACTGTGAGCAGGTGCCAGGTCGTGCTGAAAAATGAAATCTTCATCTCCATAAAGCATTTCAGCCGATGGAAGCATGAAGTGCTCCAAAATCTCCTGATAGCTAGCTGCATTGACCCTGCCCTTGATGAAACACAGTGGACCAACACCAGCAGCTGACATGGCACCCCACACCATCACTGACTGTGGGTACTTGACACTGGACTTCAGGCATTTTGGCATTTCCTTCTCCCCAGTCTTCCCCCAGACTCTGGCACCTTGATTTCCGAATGACATGCAAAATTTGCTTTCATCAGAAAAAAGTACTTGGGACCACTTAGCAACAGTCCAGTGCTGCTTCTCTGTAGCTCAAAAGTGGCTTTACCTGGGGAATGCGGCACCTGTAGCCCATTTCCTGCACACGCCTGTGCACGGTGGCTCTGGATGTTTCCACACCAGACTCAGTCCACTGCTTCCTCAGGTTCCCCAAGGTCTGGAATCGGTCCTTCTCCACAATCTTCCTCAGGGTCCGGTCTCCTCTTCTCGTTGTACAGCGTTTTCTGCCACATTGTTTCCTTCCAACAGACTTACCATTGAGGTGCCTTGATACAGCACTCTGGGAACAGCCTATTTGTTGAGAAATTTCTTTCTGGGTCTTACCCTCTTGCTTGAGGGTGTCAATGATGGCCTTCTTGACATCTGTCAGGTCGCTAGTCTTACCCATGATGGGGGTTTTGAGTAATGAACCAGGCAGGGAGTTTATAAAAGCCTCAGGTATCTTTTGCATGTGTTTAGAGTTAATTAGTTGATTCAGAAGATTAGGGTAATAGGTCGTTTAGAGAACCTTTTCTTGATATGCTAATTTATTGAGACAGGTTTTTTGGGTTATCAGGAGTTGTATGCCAAAATCATCAGTATTAAAACAATAAAAGACCTGACAAATTTCAGTTGGTGGATAATGAATCTATAATATATGAAAGTTTAATTGTAATCATTACATTATGGTAAATAATGAAAATTAACACTATATGCTAATTTTTTGAGAAGGACCTGTATATGGCACAGCATTATAAGGAGCACCTATGGGGCCATAATCAAAAGTGCAGAGCATATATGGCACAGCATTATAAGGAGCACCTATGGGGCCATAATCAAAAGTGCAGAGCATATATGGCACAGCATTATAAGGAGCATTTATGGGGCCATAATCAAAGGTGCAGAGCATATATGGCACAGCATTATAAGGGGCATCTATGGGGCCATAATCAAAGGTGCAGAGCATATATGGCACAGCATTATAAGGAGCATCTATGGGGCCATAATCAAAGGTGCAGAGCATATATGGCACAGCATTATAAGGGGCATCTATGGGGCCATAATCAAAGGTGCAGAGCATATATGGCACAGCATTATAAGGAGCATTTATGGGGCCATAATCAAAGGTGCAGAGCATATATGGCACAGCATTATAAGGAGCATTTATGGGGCCATAATCAAAGGTGCAGAGCATATATGGCACAGCATTATAAGGAGCATTTATGGGGCCATAATCAAAGGTGCAGAGCATATATGGGGCACAGCATTATAAGGAGCATCTATGGGGCCATAATCAAAGGTGCAGAGCATTATATATGGCACAGCTTTATAAGGAGCATCTATGGGGCAATAATGAACGGTGCAGAGCACTATATATAGCACAGTTGTATATGGAGCATCTATGGGGCAATAATGAACGGTATGGAGCATCTATTTTTATTTTTGAAATTCACCGGTAGCTGCTGCATTTTCTACCCTAGGCTTATACTCGAGTCAATAAGTTTTCCCAGTTTTTTGTGGCAAAATTAGGGGGGGTCGGCTTATACTCGAGTATATACGGTAAGTAACATTTCCCACATGTCTACTTTACATCAGCACAATTTTGGAACCCAAATTTTTTTTTTGTTAGGGAGTTATAAGGGTTAAAAGTTGACCAGCAATTTCTCAGTTTTACAACACCATTTTTTTTTTTAGGGACTACATCACATTTGAAGTCATTTTGAGGGGTCTATATATGATAGAAAATACCCAAGTGTGACACCATTCTAAAAACTGCACCCCTCAAAGTGCTCAAAACCACATTCAAGAAGTTTATTAACCCTTCAGGTATTTCACAGGAATTTATGGAATGTTTAAAAAAAAAATGAACATTTCACTTTTTTTCACAAAAAAATGTACTTCAGCTCCAATTTGTCTTATTTTACCAAGGGTAACAGGAAAAATTGGATCCCAAAAGTTGTGGTACAATTTGTTCTGAGTACGCTGATACACCATATACGGGGGTAAACCACTGTTTGCGTGCATGGCAGAGCTCAGAAGGGAAGGAGCGCCATTTGACTTTTCAATGCAAAATTGACTGGAATTGAGATAGGACTCCATGTCACGTTTGGAGAGCCCCTGATGTGCCTAAACATTGAAACCCCCCACAAATGACACCAATTTGGAAAGTAGACCCCCAAAGGAACTTATCTAGATGTGTGGTGAGCACTTTGACCCAACAAGGGCATCACAGAAGTTTATAATGTAGAGCTGTAAAAATAAAAAATATTTTTTCACAAAAATGATCTTTTCGCCCCCAATTTTTTATTTTCCCAAAGGTAACAGAAGAAATTGGACCCCAAAGGTTGTTGTGTAATTTGTCCTGAGTATGCTGATACCCCATATGAGGGGGTAAACCACTGTTTGGGCGCATGGCAGAGTTCGGAAGGGAAGGAGCACTGTTTGACTTTTCAATGAAAAATTGACTGGAATTGAGATGGGATGCCATGTCGCGTTTGGAGAGCCCCTGATGTGCCTAAACATTGAAACCCCCCCCCACAAATGACACCATTTTGGAAAGTAGACCCCCTAAGGAACTTATCTAGATGTGTGGTGAGCACTTTGACCCACCAAGTGCTTCACAGAAGTTTATAATGTAGATCCGTAATGTTAGCAGCGGGTTAATCAGCGTGATGTCCACAACGAGCAACAGAGAATGTTCATTTATTAAGAATTAAGAATATCCAGCTTAAAACATGAGAACAGGATCAATCTGGTTTCTGAGAGAGACAGATCTGCTGTGAGTCCTTCTGCTTCAGCTACACACAAGAAAATGTGCTCACAGGGAAGGGGAGGAGGAACATCCTGTCTGTAAATGAGGACTCTTTTTTTTTTTTAACTTTGTTGACATGTGAACAATATGCATGCAGATATATAAATCACATCATATTAAACAAACAATAGTTGTTGCAATACATACAGATCAATATGCATTAGGCCAACACCCCCACTCAACAACTACTTATTCTGTCAGTCCCATAGTGGTTCTCAATTCTTGGAACCTAGGTCGTGGCAATGGCTTGGTGAAAATATCAGCTAACGTTTTATCAGTTTCACAATAAACAAACTGAATTACGCCACGATCTATTAAATCACGTGGATGATGAGATCTGACGTCGATGTGCTTAGTTCTAGCACTGATCTTTTCACTGCATGCAAGTTTAATGCATCCTTGGTTGTCCTCATATATCACCGTTAGCTGAGTTAACGGTTTACCAAGATCGTCCATCAGTTGTCTTAGCCAAATGATCTCCTGACTTGCATAGGCTGCGGATTCATACTCAGCTTCTGTAGATGACAAAGCAACAGACACTTGTTTTCTACTAGACCAGGAGATTGAACTTTCTCCAAGTTTAAATACATATCCGCTTGTGGATTTACGATCTTGCGAATCACCAGCCCAATCTGAGTCAACATAGCCGGTGAGTTTTAGATTTCCTGCTGCAGATATTTTTAAATTTACACCTTGTGTCCCTTTTAAATATTGGAGAACTCTTTTAACGGCATTCCAGTCCTTTTGGCGCGGTTTCTCCACATATCTGCACAATATTCCAACTGCTGTTGTAATATCCGGTCGAGTCGTAGTTGATATATATAGAAGTGCCTCCACTGCCTGTCGATATTTCTCATTGTTAGGCAACAGGTCATCTTCTTCCAGTTTCAGGTAGGATGATTCCATTGGCGTTGATACACCTTTGGCCTCCGTCATTCCGAACTGATCCAAAATTGAATTAATCTTTGCACTTTGATTTAAAAGAAAAGTTCCATCTTCCTCTCTCTGGATGTGGATTCCTAGATAATATGTCACATTTCCTAGGTCTTTCGTTTCAAAATGCTTGTTCAAAATTTTAGTAATTTTCCCAATTTCAGCTTCTTCTTGATGAACTACAATTACATCGTCCACATATAAGAGAATATACATCCATTTTCCATCTGTATATCTCGTGTACAGGCATGGATCCGCTTGACCTCTTTTAAATCCTTCTTCTAACAAGACTTTGTTCATTTTAGAGTTCCATGCTCTCGCCGATTGCTTAAGACCATAAAGAGATTTTTGTAGTTTGCAAACAAGATTCTGTTCACCTTCCTTTACATAACCTTCAGGTTGAGTCATGTAGAAGTCCTCCTCAATGTCACCATTTAAAAATGCAGTTTTGATATCCAAATGTCTGACAAACATCCTTTGTACTGCAGCTACCGCCAACAATGCTCTAAATGTTGTCTGCTTAGCGACCGGGGAAAAAGTAGCATCATAGTTTTCGCCATATTTTTGAGAATATCTTTTTGCGACCAACCTCGCTTTAAATCTGTGGACTTTACCTTCAGAATCATATTTGGTTTTAAATACCCATTTACACTTAATTGCCTTTTTATCCTGTGGTAACTCAGTGAGTTTCCAAGTTTGAAGTTGATGAAGCGAGTTCATTTCTTCATTCGCGGCATTGATCCACTTTGTTCTTTCATGGGCGGGTAGTTTCTGCATTTCATCCAATGACTGTGGTTTTGACTCAGGCAGTGTCTTCACAATGTAGGATAAACGTTTAGCTGGTATTCCTTTGTTTGATCTTGATGACCGTCTAATTTCAGGTTCACTTAGGCCTTTTGTTGTTCCTTCAGTGGTTGAAGAGTCCAGCCAGACTTCTACATTCTTTTCTTCGTTGTCTTGTAATTGTGATTGAGATTGTTGTTGTTGCTTCATCTGGACTACTGGCATAATGTCATAAAACTTGGGTGACACAAAGTTTTCATCAAACACTACATCTTTACTTATTGTGACCTTGTTTGTCTCTGGGTGTAAAATTCTATAACCTTTCTGGGTTTCACTGTAGCCTACCAGGATGCCTTCCTTGGCATGAGATTCCCACTTAGTTCGTTTTTCTTTGGGAACATGTGCAAATGCTTTACTTCCGAAAATCCTTATGTGTTGTGTTAGGAGTCGAGTTTCCTCTGCTGCACAGGAGGAATCTCGATCCGTGTCTGCTGCGGTCTCCCATTCTGCATCTGCCGCAGTGGGGTCTGCTCAGCGGAGGCGTCACTCCCAGCGTCTTGCTGGGACTGATTCTGTGCAGAGGGTTACTGTTGCCTTTTCTGGCTCTCCTGTTGTACCCTGCACTGATCTGCGGCGAGCAGGCTTCTCTGGGACTAAGTCCTTATTTTCACACACTGAGCATGCCCAGGGCAAGATCTCCCGTTGGAGATCAAGGGTCACATGCTCAGGTACTGCAGCACATTCCATTGGTCCTCCAGGAAGGTCCTGAAAGGGCAAAACTTCGGTAGCAGCTTCCTGTGCTGCAACTATATAAACTGCGCATGACCGCACGGCCATGCGCTAGTATTGTCTTAATAATATGTGTGTGTGTTGTGAGTGAAAGTCGCTTTTTAAAATACCCTCCCTATTGGATGACTGTTCACGGAAGGTGTATGTTTGCTATCTAGCGCCCGACTTATCCAACAGCACGTTACACACATAACAGCGTCTAGTTGCTGTGACCGCCTGTACGGCACCGTGCGCTTCCTCTGCGCTTTCCTTACCCAAGCCTGGGTGGTTAGTGGCGTCCGTCAGTGCGGCACTGCATGCACTCTCGTGCCTTTATATACTATTTTAATAGTTTCCGTACACACCCAGTTGCGGTGTTGTGCCAGCAAGTGGTCTAATCGGACTTCAATCCTGTGTTGGAGTTGTGTTCGCTGACTTCTTGTTCGCGCTCTATGTGCGGTACCGCGGTCCTGTGACTCAACAGGATCGCTTCCTTCACGCAGGGTGAAGTTAACCCGTGCGTGTATACTTATAGTACCGCCATATAGTCCGTCTTACTAGCAGCAGGGTTTTTACCTGCACGGTGGACCTCGGACTGCGAACGCACCTAGTTTCATATCATCTATACTTGGTGCGTTCCGCCAGTCCTTAACATGTTGTAGTTTTGGTTTTGTACCATTCCATTGCTCAAATGGAGTTTTCTCTGTCGCTTTACTTGGTAGTCTGTTCTGAAGATAACAAGCCGTCATAATAGCTTCGCCCCAATATATTGTAGGCAAATTAGCATCAAATAACATACTCCTTGCACTTTCACAGAGTGTCCGGTTCCTTCTTTCTGCTACACCATTTTGCTCAGGGTTGTATGGTACAGTAGTTTGAAATATGATTCCATTTTTCTTTAAAATGCTCTGTGTTTCATTACTTGTATACTCAGTTCCATTATCTGCACGTAAAGTTTTTGGCATTCTTCCAAACTTGTTGTGTACTTCAGCTAGATATATTCCAAGTTTCTCTGGAACTTCATTTTTGCTGTGAAGTAAATAGACAACTGTATATCTTGAATTGTCATCAATAAATGTAAGAAAATATCTCTTCTTTCCAGGGGTCTGAGTACGCATTGGACCACAGATATCCGTGTGTACTAAATCTAGTGGTTGTTCTGTTCTTGTAGTACTTTTCTTAGGAAAGGCCTTTCTGGACATTTTCCCTTTGATACAGCTGGAACACCTCATTGTCTGATTACATGAATCAATTGTAATATTATCAGCTAATTGTTCTTGAAATAACTTTCTTATTGCTTCTGGGTCTCTATGCGCAAGCCGCCTGTGCCATACATGAATACAGTTCTTGTGCAGTTCTTGCTTAGCTGTGCATACACACTCTTTACATTTCAACTGATACAGTTCATCTCTGATTTTTCCTTTTGCTAATGTGTGACCCTCCATTGAGATGTTGCAGCTATCTTCCTTAAATGTAACTTCATTACCTTGTTTTGTGAGCTTTTTCACAGATAATAGATTACTTTCAAGACTAGGCACATATAGTACATCTTTTACATGGATCCTTCTACGTTGTGTTGCAGAGATGTTACAATCAATATAACCGTCTCCTATGCCTTAATAATAATAATCTTTATTTTTATATAGCGCTAACATATTCCGCAGCGCTTTACATTTTGCACACATTATCATCACTGTCCCCGATGGGGCTCACAATCTAAATTCCCTATCAGTATGTCTTTGGAATGTGGGAGGAAACCGGAGTGCCCGGAGGAAACCCACGCAAACACGGAGAGAACATACAAACTCTTTGCAGATGTTGTCCTTGGTGGGGTTTGAACCCAGGACTCCAGCGCTGCAAGGCTGCTGTGCTAACCACTGCGCCACCGTGCCACCGTGCCTTCTGAGTTCATGCACTGACCGTTTGCCATTATCACTTTCTCTGACTTATTTTGGTTAAGCTTAGTAAAGAAGTCTCTGTCATTGGTCATGTGACTGGTTGCACCAGAATCTGTACACCACGCATACTTTGATTTAAATGCATTGACTGATGTGAATGCAGCTTCAGTATTTGCCGAATCATTGTTTCCAGATACAGCACTCTTAACTCTCTGTTGGCTGTTTTGCTTTTTCAACTGACTCATTTTAGCTTTCCAGACTCTGCATTCAGCTTTTAAATGACCTGGCTTCTTGCATACAAAACATTCACGTGTCTCTTTAGGGTGGTTTCTGCTGGTGGGTACATCATGTGTTTGTAAAGCAGTTTCCTTGTTACATATCTTGCTGCTCACATTTTCTGCCTTTCTCTTATTTTCATCTACAGGCTTTCCTCTGACGTATTCCAATGTCAGCTCATCATCTGGGCGTGCATCTAGTGCAGTTACCAGAGTGTCATAGCTTTCTGGGAGACCACTAAGTAATAGTGCTGCTACATGGAAGTCCTTCATATCTTCCCCAATGCCCCGCAGGCGCTCTCCGGTCTCCAGAGTATTTCTAATGTAGTCCTGCATGTCCTGGTCATTGTGTAGCTTAGACTGATACAGCTTTCTCATTAGATAGAGTTTATTACTTAAATTTATTCTCTCATGAACTTTCTGCAACTGCTCCCACATTTCCTTTGCAGATTCACACTTACACACATGCACAATCTGATCATCCTCTATACTGAGTGATATGGTGCTCTGTGCTTTCTGATCCATTTCTAGCCATTCCTGTGGTACTGGGTCAGGCTTAGGGTCCTGAGTGTATTTCCACGTACCTTCTCTTATCAGCAGCATCTTCAACTTGAATTTCCAGGATTGGTAGTTCTGGTTATTCAGGCTTGGCACTGTAAACTTTGTGGAGTTGCTGCTGGCGGCCATTTTACTTCTTCTCAGTTTGCTGTTGTCTTTCTATCTCTGTGCTCTGGAGGTTTGGGATTGCTTTGACTCCTGGGCCCATAACCTGTTAGCAGCGGGTTAATCAGCGTGATGTCCACAACGAGCAACAGAGAATGTTCATTTATTAAGAATTAAGAATATCCAGCTTAAAACATGAGAACAGGATCAATCTGGTTTCTGAGAGAGACAGATCTGCTGTGAGTCCTTCTGCTTCAGCTACACACAAGAAAATGTGTTCACAGGTAAGGGGAGGAGGAACATCCTGTCTGTAAATGAGGACTCTTTTTTTTTTTTTTTTTTACTTTGTTGACATGTGAACAATATGCATGCAGATATATAAATCACATCATATTAAACAAACAATAGTTGTTGCAATACATACAGATCAATATGCATTAGGCCAACACGTAAAAATAAAAAAAAAATTTGCACAAAAATGATCTTTTTGCCCCCAATTTTTTATTTTCCCAAGGGAAACAGAAGAAATTGGACCCCAAAAGTTGTTGTGCAATTTGTCCTGAGTACGCTGATCTAGGGGTAAACCACTATTTGGGTGCATGGCAGAGCTTGGAAGGGAAGGAGCGGCGTTTGACTTTTCAGTGCAAAATTGACTGGAATTGAAATAGGACACCATGTTGCGTTTGGAGAGCCCCTGATGTGCCTAAACATTGAAACCCCCACAAGTGACACCATTTTGGAAACTAGACCCCTTAAGCAACTTATCTAGATTGTTGTGAGAACTTTGAATGCCCAAGTGTTTCACTACAGTTGGGGTAAACCCCTGTTTTGGGAGACAGGAGAGCTCAGAAGGGAAGGAGCACTGTTTTACTTTTTCAATGCAGAATTGGCTGGAATTGAGATTGGACGCCATGTCACGTTTGGAGAGCCCCTAATGTGCCTAAACAGTGGAAACCCCCCAATTCTAACTGAAACCCTAACCCAAACACACCCCTAACCCTAATCCCAACCCTAACCATAACCCTAACCATACCTCTAACCCGAACATGCCCCTAACCCTAATCCCAACCTTATCCCTAACCCCAAAAGACCCTTAACCCTAATCCCAACCCTAACCATACCCCTATCTCCAACACACCCCTAACCCTAATCCCAACCATAACCCTAACCACACCCCTAACCCTAATCCCAACTGTAAATGTAATCCAAACTCTAACATTAGCCCCAACCCTAACTTTAGCCCCAACCCTAACCCTAACTTTAGCCCAAACCCCAACCTAACTTTAGCCCCAACCCTAACTGTAGCCCCAACCCTAACCCTAACTTTAGCCCCAACTCTAACCCTAACTTTAGCCCTAACCCTAACTTTAGCTCCAACCCTCACCCTAACTTGAGCCCCAACCCTAACCCTAACTTTAGTCCCAACCCTAACTATAGCCCCAACCCTAACTGTAGCCCCAACCCTAACTGTAGTCCCAACCCTAACTGTAGCCCTATCATTAACTTTAGCCGCAACCCTAAACCTAACTTTAGCCCCAACCCTAACCCTAACTTTAGCCCCAACCCTAACCCTAACCCTAATGGAAAAATGGAAATAAATACATTTTTTTAATTTTATTATTTTTTCCTAACTAAGGGGGTGATGAAGGGGGGTTTGATTTACTTTTATAGCGGGTTTTTTGGTGGATTTTTATGATTGGCAGATGTCACACACTGAAAGACGCTTTTTATTGCAAAAAATAGTTTTTGCATCTCCACATTTTGAGAGCTATAATTTTTCCATATTTTGGTCCACAGAGTCATGTGAGGTCTTGTTTTTTGCGGGACGATTTGACGTTTTTATTGGTACCATTTTCAGGCAAGTAACATTTTTGATCGCTTTTTATTCCGATTTTTGTGAGGCAGAATTACCAAAAACCAGCTATTCTTGAATTTATTTTGGGGGGCGCGTTTATACGTTCCACGTTTGATAAAATTGGTAAAGCAGTTTTATTCTTCAGGTCAGTACGATCACAGCGACACCTCATTTATATCTTTTTTTATGTTTTGGTGCTTTTATACGATAAAAACTATTTTATATAAAAAATAATTATTTTTCCATCGCTTTATTCTGAGGACTATAACTATTTTATTTTTTAGTTGATGATGCTGTATGGCAGCTCGCTTTTTGCGGGACAAGATAACGTTCTCAGTGGTATGATGGTTATTTATATCCGTCTTTTTCATCGCGTGTTATTGCACTTTTTGTTCGGCAGTATGATAATAAAGCGTTGTTAAGGGGTTAACTAGTGGGACAGTTTTATAGGTCGGGTTGTTACGGAAACGGCGATACTAAATATATGTACTTTTTTTGTTTTTTTATCTAGATAAAGAAATGTATTTATTTGAACAATATTGTTTTTTTTTTCATTATTTAGGAATGTATTTATTTTTTTTTACTTTTTTACTTTGTCCCAGGGTGAGACATCACTGTATATTGTCAGATCACTGATCTGACACTTTGCAGTGCACTGTGTCAGATCAGCGATCTGGCAGGCACTTGCAGGAAGGCTTTCTGGCGCCTGCTCTGAGCAGGTGCTTGCAAGCCACCTCCCTGCAGGACCCGGAAGGAGCCCCGCGGCCATTTTGGATCCGGGGCCTGCAGGGAGGAGGAGGTAGGAGACCCTCTGAACAACGCGATCACATCGCATTGTTCCAAGGGTCTCAGGGAAGCACGCAGGGAGCCCCCTCCCTGAGCGATGCTTCCCTATGCCGCCGGGGATTAATGTGCCGGGAGCGGTCCGTGACATAGTGCTGGATGTCAGCTGTGATAATCAGCTGACACCTGGCCGCGATCGGCCGCGCTCCCCCCGTGAGCGCGGCTGATCGCATATGACGTACTATCCTGTCGAGGGTCAGATAGGCCCAGGTCACCTCGACGGGATAGTACGTCTAAGGTCAGAGAGGGGTTAATGCTGTGTAGTAATAATGGCAGGAACGGATCTGTATGCTTTAACGAAAAATAAAACGTAAAGTTTTCCTAATGTAACGTAAAAATAATGTGAAAGTAAAGAAAAATAAATAAAAGCACAATAAAAAGTATTGAAACACAAAAAAGATTCCTAATTTATTAAAAGATGCTAAATAATAGAAATCATATTTCTGATTTCTAAACTCAAATAGCGAAATGACTTTATGCATTCCTTAAAATGAAATGATGAATGATACGTAAATCTGAAATGTCTGCAAAATCTACTCGAACAATAAATACCCTTGACCTAAATTAAATAAAAACTTTACAAAATTCCTTTTTAATGGAGTAAAGCAGAGCACAGCAGGTGACTTATAGTGGATTTCGGAAGAAAAGGAAGAGAATTTAGTGATTGATCTGCCATCTGTTTTAGTATACCATTTTTGTGACTCAAACATAAAAATCTATTATTTAGAGGAGACAGCAAGGAAGCCGAAATCATAGAATGAAAAAACTCTAATAATAAGACGACACAACATTGAAATGATTGATTGTTTCTTCGGTACTTGAGTTGCGGCACATTGTAGACCGGGGTGACGTAGAAATAACAAGTCTGCCTGTGATATAAATTTTCTGATAGAAAACTAATGATTTGTGAAGGGAACAAAACTGAATTTGTACAACTTTTCTTACTCTCAACTTGTTTGTTTTTTCTTAAAGTGCCCTCTATTTTCTGCATCTGTTTAACCCCTTAGTGACAGAGCCAATTTGGTACTTAATGACCAGGCCAATTTTTGCAATTCTGACCACTGTCACTTTATGAGGTTATAACTCTGGAACACTTCAACGGATCCCGCTGATTCTGAGATTGTTTTTTCGTGACATATTGTACTTCATGTTAGTGGTAACATTTCTTCGATATTACTTGCAATTATTTATGAAAAAAACGGAAGTATGGCGAAAATTTTTAAAATTTTGCAATTTTCAAACTTTGTATTTTTATGCCCTTAAATCAGAGAGATATGTCATGAAAAATAGTTAATAAATAACATTTCCCACATGTCTACTTTACATCAGCACAATTTTGGAAACAAAATTTTTTTTTGTTAGGGAGTTATAAGGGTTAAAAGTTGACCAGCAATTTCTCATTTTTACAACACCATTTGTTTTTAGGGACCACATCACATTTGAAGTCATTTTGAGGGGTCTATATGATAGAAAATAATGAAGTGTGACACCATTCTAAAAACTACACCCCTCAAGGTTCTCAAAACCACATTCAAGAAGTTTATTAACCCTTTACGTGCTTCACAGGAACTGAAACAATGTGGAAGGAAAAAATGAACATTTAACTTTTTTTTGCAAACATCTTAATTCAGAACCATTTTTTTTATTTTCACAAGTGTAAAAACAGAAATGTAACCATAAATTTTGTTATGCAATTTCTCCTGAATACGCCAATACCCCATATGTGGGGGTAAACCACTGTTAGGGCGCACCGCAGAACTTAGAAGTGAAGGAGCGCCGTTTGACTTTTTCAATGCAGAATTGGCTGGAATTGAGATCGGACACCATGTCACATTTAGAGAGCCCCTGATGTACCTAAACAGTGGAAACTCCCCACAAGTGACACCATTTTGGAAACTAGACCCCTTAAGGAACTTATCTAGATGTGTGGTGAGCACTTTGAACCCCCAAGTGCTTCACAGAAGTTTATAACGTAGAGCCGTGAAAATAAAAAATCGCTTTTGTTTACACAAAAATGATCTTTTCGCCCACAAATTCTTATTTTCACAAGGGTAACAGGAGAAATTAGACCACAAAAGTTGTTGTGCAATTTCTCCTGAGTACGCTGATATCCAATATGTGGGGGTAAACAACTGTTAGGGCGCACCGCAGAGCTTGGAAGAGAAGGAGTGCCGTTTTACTTTTTCAATGTAGAATTGGCTGGAATTGAGATTGGACGCCATGTCGCGTTTGGAGAGCCCCTGATGTGCTTAAACAGTGGAAACCCCCCACAAGTGACACCATTTTGGAAACTAGACCCCTTAAGGAACTTATCTAGATGTGTGGCGAGCACTTTGAACCCCCATGTGCTTCACAGAAGTTTATAACGTAGAGCCGTGAAAAAAAAAAATTGCATTTTTTCTACAAAAATGATCTTTTTGCCCACAAATTTTTATTTTCACAAGGGTAACAGGAGAAATTAGACCACTAAAGTTGTTGTGCAATTTCTCCTGAGTACGTCGATACCCAATATGTGGGGGTAAACCACTGTTTGGGCGTACCGCAGAGCTTGGAAGAGAAAGAGTGCCGTTTTACTTTTTCAATGTAGAATTGGCTGGAATTGAGATCGGACGCCATGTCGCGTTTGGAGAGCCCCTGATGTGCCTAAACAGTAGAAATCCCCCACAAGTGACCCCATTTTGGAAACTAGACCCCCCATGGAACTTATCTAGATGTGTGGTGAGAACCTTGAATGCCCAAGTGCTTCACAGAAGTTTATAATGCAGAGCCGTGAAAATAAAAAAAAATTTTTTTCCACAAAAAAGATTTTTTAGCCACCAAATTTTTATTTTCACAAGGGTAACAAGAGAAATTGGACCCCAAAAGTTGTTGTCCAATTTGTCCTGAGTATGCTGGTACCCCATATGTGGGGGTAAACCACTGTTTGGGCGCACGGCAGAGCTCGGAAGGAAGGAGCGCCGTTTTGGAATGCAGACTTTGATAGAATGGTCTGCGGGTATTATGTTGCGTTTG
Organism: Ranitomeya imitator; assembly: GCF_032444005.1. Taxonomy (NCBI): domain Eukaryota; kingdom Metazoa; phylum Chordata; class Amphibia; order Anura; family Dendrobatidae; genus Ranitomeya; species Ranitomeya imitator. The sequence goes on from NC_091286.1 coordinate 48,989,728, forward strand.
CAGAGCCCCTGATGTACCTAACCAGTAGAAACCCTCCACAAGTGACCCCATTTTGGAAACTAGACCCCCCAAGGAACTTATCTAGATGTGTGGTGAGAACTTTGAATGCCCAAGTGCTTCACAGAAGTTTAGAATGCAGAGTCGTGAAAATAAAAAATATTTTTTTTTCCACAAAAAAGATATTGTAGCCCCCAAGTTTTTATTTTCACAAGGGTAACAGGAGAAATTGGACTGCAATAGTTGTTGTCCAATTTATCCCGAGTACGCTGATGCGCCATATGTGGGGGTAAACCACTGTTTGGGCGCACGGCAGAGCTCGGAAGGGAAGGAGCGCCTTTTTGGAATGCAGACTTTGATAGAATGGTCTGTGGGCATTATGTTGCGATTGCAGAGCCCCTGATGTACCTAAACTGTAGTAACCCCCCACAAGTGACCCCATTTTGGAAACTAGACCCCCCAAGGAACTTATCTAGATGTGTGGTGAGAACTTTGAATGCCCAAGTGCTTCACAGAAGTTTAGAATGCAGAGTCGTGAAAATAAAAAATATTTTTTTTTTCACAAAAAAGATTTTGTAGCCCCCAAGTTTTTATTTTCACAAGGGTAACAAGAGAAATTGGACCCCAGAAGTTGTTGTCCAATTTATCCCGAGTACGCTGATGCCCCATATGTGGGGGTAACCCACTGTTTGGGCGCACGGCAGAGCTCAGAAGGGAGGGAGCACCATTTGACTTTTTGAGCGCAAAATTGGCTGTCGTGTTTGGAGACCCCCTGATGTACCTAAACAGTGGAAACCCCCCAATTCTAGCTCCAACCCTAACCCCAACACACCCCTAACCCTAATCCCAACCTCATCCATAATCCTAATCACTAACCCTAACCATAATCACAACCCTTACCCCAAAACAACCCTAATGTCAACCCTAACCATAACCCTAATCAAAACCCTAAATCCAACACACCCCTAATCCTAATCTCAACCCTAACCTCAAACCTAACCCTAATCCCAATACACCCCTAATCACAACCCTAACCTTAACCCTAATCCCAAACCTAACCCTAATTCCAAGCGTAACCCTAATGCCAACCCTAACCCTAATACCAACCCTAATCCAAACCCTAACCCTAATCCCAGCTCTAACCCTAACTTTAGCCCCAACCCTAGCCCTAACTTTAGCCCCAACCCTAACCCTAGCCCTAGGGCTACTTTCACACTTGCGTCGTTTGGCATTCCGTCGCAATCCGTCGTTTTGGACAAGAAACGGATCCTGCAAATGTGCCCGCAGGATGCGTTTTTTGCCCATAGACTTGTATTGCCGACGGATCGTGACGGATGGCCACACGTCGCGTCCGTCGTGCACTGGATCAGTTGTGTTTTGGCGGAGCGTCGGCACAAAAAAACGTTCAATGAAACGTTTTTTTGTACGTCGCATCCGCCATTTCTGACCGCGCATGCGTGGCCGTAACTCCGCCCCCTCCTCCCCAGGACATAGATTGGGCAGCGGATGTGTTGAAAAACTACAGCTGCTGCCCACGTTGTGCACAATTTTCACAACGTGCGTCGGTATGTCGGGCCGACGCATTGCGACGGCCCCGTACCGACGTAAGTGTGAAAGAAGCCTAACCCTAAGTTTAGCCCCAACCCTAACCCTAAATTTAGCCCCAACCCTAACCCTAAATTTAGCCCCAACCCTAGCCCTAACCCTAGCCCTACCCCTAACCTAACCCTACCCCTAACCCTACCCCTAACCCTACCCCTAACCCTAACCTAACCCTACCCCTAACCCTAACCCTACCCCTAACCTAACCCTACCCCTAACCTAACCCTACCCCTAACCTAACCCTAACCTAACCCTAACCTAACCCTACCCCTAACCCTAACCCTACCCCTAACCCTACCCCTAACCCTAACCCTACCCCTAACCCTAACCCTAACCCTACCCCTAACCCTACCCCTACCCCTAACCCTAACCCTACCCCTAACCCTACCCCTAATTTTAGCCCCAACTGCTGTTCTCCTGCCGGCCGGCAGATGGAGACAGATGGCGGGCGCACTGGGCATGCGTCCGCCATGTTCTGCTGCCGGCGGCCAGGAGGAGCAGCAAGAGGATCCAGGGACCTAGGTGAATATGCTAGGGTCCCCGAATCCCCCTATTTCTCTGTCCTATGATGTGCGATCACATCAGAGGACAGAGAATTACACTTTACTTTTTTTTTTGCGGTCGCTGGTAAACAGTTAATTACCGGCAATCGCAAAACAGGGGTCGGTAATACCGACCCCGATCGTGCTCTTTGGGGTCTCGGCTACCCCCGGCAGCCGAGACCCCAAAGATTCTCCTGGTGCCGGCCGGCGGGCACACTGCGCATGCGCCCGCCATTTTGAAGATGGCGGCGCCCACCGGGAGACACGAGGAGCATCGGGGGAGCTAGGTGAGTATTGGGGGGCCACCTGGGACCCCTTTTCTCTGTCCTCCGATGTGCGATCACATCGGAGGACAGAGAAATTAAAAAGAGATCGCTTTTTTTTTTTTTTTTTGCGATCGCCGGTAAACGGTTAATTACCGGCGATCGCAAATGCGGGGTGGGTTAAAAACCCCCCGAATCATGTTCTCTGGGGTCTCGGCTACCCTCGGCAGCCGAGACCCCGGAGAAAATCGGCCTCTGGGGGGCGCTATGGACTTTTTCCACAGCGCCGTTAATCCCCCTATTTCTCTGTCCTCATGTGCGATCACATCAGAGGACAGAGAATTACACTTTACTTTTTTTTTTGCGGTCGCCGGTAAACAGTTAATTACCGGCAATCGCAAAACAGGGGTCGGTAATACCGACCCCGATCGTGCTCTTTGGGGTCTCGGCTACCCTCGGCAGCCGAGACCCCGGAGAAAATCGGCCTCTGGGGGGCGCTATGGACTTTTTCCACAGCGCCGTTAATTAACGGCGCTGTGGTTTAAGTACCCTTAGCGGCCGCCGTTAAAAGGCGTATCGGCGGTCGCTAAGGGGTTAAAGATGAGCGGATCTTAACAGAAACAATGCATGACAAATGTGCACATCATTAATAATGCACATATATCCAGATATCCAACAGAAGCCAAAGAGACCTGTTTAGAACAGTGGTCGAATTGAGCCTGGAGAGACAGAAAGAGATGGAGAGAGAGTGCAAAGTAGACTTAGAACTTAGAAATGGTTAAACCCGAATTTGTCATGTCCAGAAACACTAATTACCTGAAGATTTAGGGCTAATCTGCAGGTAAATAACATTGAAATCCTACCTGGCTACTTTACTAGAAATGCGACCACTGGGAGAAAATAATCTTATATCTTCCCTGCGGCCGCTCACTTCCAGTCATCACGGAGGTGCAGGAAGTGGTTACAGTCACCACTCGGTATACTGTAAGAGTGTTGTAATCAATCTGTTTGACAGTGTGCTCTGCAGTGCAGAGCAAACTGTCAATCAATGTGTTGTGTAGTGATTACCGTGTGCTCAGTTTACCAAGTGATGACTCCAACCACTCCATCCACCGCCCCTATGACTGGAATCAAGCAGCTGAATGTAACGTAATTTCTTGCTAAGGCAGCCAGGCAGGATTTATACGCTATTTGTCTGACATGACAGGTTACTTTTCAAGCCATAAATAATAGAAGCTCAAAATATTCAGCATATTTCTTTTAAAGGGACTCTGTCAGCACAGAATAACTGTTCTTACCAAGTACATGCGCTCAGTGCACCTTTGGCGTGGCCAACATTTAAGAACACCATCCCACCTACTTGTTTTCTCTCCATCTCCCACCCTTCTCTTCTTTGACAGCTTTGGCGTTATAGAGCCAGAGAAGGGAAGAGGTAGATGGAAGACACTTAATTGGGAAGGTGCACTTAAAGGGAATCTGTCAGTGCAGAATGACTATTTAAACCAAGTAGAGGCGCTTGGTGCACCCTTGGCATGGCTAAACATTTAAGTGCATCATCCCACCTATTTGTTTTCCTTCTATTTCCACCACTTCTTTTATTGACAGCTATTGCTTTATACAGCCAGAGAAGGATGGGGATTGATGAAAATCAAGTAGGTGGGATGGAGCACTTAAATGTTTGGCCACACCATAGTGCATCGAGCACTTGTACTTGGTTTGAACAGTCATTCTGACAGACTCACTTTACTATCCAAGTCAGTGTAATCTTAAAGAGTAACTACTTTTTTAATTATCCTCCAGGCATTGCAAAGTTATGCAATTTTGTAATATATTTAATTACCTTATTTTTCTTCTTTCTCTCCCAAAACACGATGCTGCATCATTGTTTCAATGCCCTGTTCTTGCTCCATTTGAAGCTGCTTTCAACTGCTGCTCAGCAATATCTATACCCTACATTCTAACAGTCTGTGTGTGGTAATTCCCCAATTTAATTAAAGAGGTGGGGTACAGAGAGGCTTTCACAGGGAAAGTTCTTCCCATAGCAGACTGTTTGAATATAGTGTATTGATATTGCCAAGCAACGTATAAATGCAGATTCTAAAGGTGCATACTACAAAGTATCAAACTACAGAGGGCTAAATACAAATGCGCATCGCAATTTTCATATTTACAGTTGTGCTCAAAAGTTTACATGCCCTGTCAAAATTTTTGCTTTCTTGGCCTTTTTCAGGGAATATAAATGATAACAACAAAACATTTCTCCACTCATGGTTAGTGGTTGTGTGAAGCCATTTATTGTCAAACTACTGTGTTTTCTCTTTTTAAGTCATAATGACAACCCAAAACATCCAAATGACCCTGATCAAAAGTTCACATACCCTGGTGATTTTGGCCTGATAACATGCACAGAAGTTGACATAAATGGGTGTGAATGGCTAGTAAATGTAACATCCTCACCTGTGACCTGTTTGCTTGTAATCAGTGTGTGTGCATAAAAGCTGAGTTAGTTTATGGGATCCAAACAGACTCTTGCATCTTTCATCCAGCCACTGACGTTTTTGGATTGTGAGTTATGGGAAAAGCAAAAGAATTGTCAACGGATCTATGAGAAAAGGTAGTTCAACTGTATGAAACAGGAAAGGGATACAAAAAGATATCCAAGGAATTGATAATGCCAGTCAGCAGCGTTCACACTGTGATTAACAAATGGAAAATCAGGGGCTCTGTAAAAACAAAACCACGGTCAGGTAGACCAACAAAAATGTCATTTACAACTGCCAGGAAAATTGTTTGGGATGCAAAGAAAAACCCACAAATAACATCAGCTGAAATACAGGACTCTCTGAAAACTAGTAGCGGTGTGGCTGCTTCAAGATGCACTATAAGGAGGGACTTTAAGAAAAATGGGCTCCATGGTCAAGTTGACAGAAGAAAGCCATTACTGCGCAAATACCACTAAGTATCTTGCCTACAATACGCAAAATAGCACAGAGACAAGCCTCAAAACTTCTGGAACAAAGTAGTTTGGAGTGATGAGACCAAAATTGAACTTTTTGACCACAACCATAAACGATACATGTGGTGAGAGGTCAACAAGGCCTATGATGAAAGAAACACCACTCCTGTTGTAAAGCACAGAGGTGGATCGCTGATGTTTTGGGGATGTGTGAGCTACAATGGCACAGGAAACTTGGTCAAAGTTGGAGTAAAGATGAATGTAGCACGTTATCAGAAAATACTGGAGGCAAAATTGCACTCATCAGCCCAGAATCTGCGCATAGGATGTAATTGGACGTTCCAACATGACAACAATCAAAAACACAAGGCCAAGTCGACCTGCCATTGGCTACAGCAGAGCAAAGTGAAGGTTCTGGAGAGGCCATCTCAGTCTCCTGACCTCAATATCATTGAGCCACTCTGGGGAGATCTCAAGCGCACAGTTCATGCTAGACAGCCCAGGAATTTACAGGAACTGGAGGCTTTTTGCCAAGAAGAGTGGGCAGCTTTACCATCTGCGAAAATAAAGAACCTTACATCTACCACAAAAGACTTCAAGCTGTCATTGATGTTAGAGGGGGCAATACACGGTATTAAGAAATGGGGTATGTAAACTTTTGATCAGGGCCATTTGGATATTTTGGATTGTTGTTATGATTTAAAAAGAGAAAACACAGTAGTGTGACAATAAATGGCTTCACCCAACCACTAACCATGAGTGGAGAAAATGTTTTGGTGTTATCATTCATATTCTCTGAAAAAAAAGCCACGAAAGCAAAAATTCTGCCGGGGTATGTAAACTTTTGAGCACAACTGTATATTTTTTAAATACTTATACATTTTTTTCTAATTTCCTTTACACTTCCAAATAATTGATACTTAGCATCACATAAAATACCAACAAAATACATTTACCGTATATACTCGAGTATAAGCCGAGATTTTCAGCCCATTTTTTGGGGCTGAAAGTCCCCCTCTCGGCTTATACTCGAGTCATATACCCGGGTGTCAGCAGGGGAGGGGGAGCGGGGGCTGTGTAGTTATACTTACCTGCTGCGGCGCGGTCCCTGCAGTCCCTGGCTTCTCCGGCGCTGCAGATTCTTCCTGCACTGAGCGGTCACATGGCACCGCTCATTACAGAAATGAATAGGCAGCTCCACCCCCATATGGGAGGAGCCGCATATTCATTGCTGTAAATGATCGGTGCCATGTGACCGCTCAATTACAGGAAGAAGCTGCAGCGCCGGAGAAGCCAGGGACTGCAGGGACCGCGCCGGGAGCAGGTGAGGGGAGCGCAGCGCTATAATTACCTGCTCCTCGCTCCGGCTCCGTCTGCAGCGTCCTCTAGCAGTGACGCTCAGGTTAGAGGGCGCTGTGACGTAGTCAGTGCGCGCCCTCTGCTGAGCGTCAGTGCTGGAGACGGAGCCGCAGAGGAGCAGGTAATTATTGAAAGCGCCGGCGTCCTGAGAAGAGAGGTGAGTATGTGATTTTTTTTTTTTTTTATGGCAGCACCAGCAGCATTCTAAGGAGCACCTATGGGGCCATAAAGGTGCAGAGCATATAAGGGGCACAGCATTATAAGGAGCACCTATGGGGCCATAAAGGTGCAGAGCATATATGGGGCACAGCATTATAAGGAGCATCTATGGGGCCATAAAGGTGCAGAGCATATAAGGGGCACAGCATTATAAGGAGCATCTATGGGGCCATAAAGGTGCAGAGCATATATGGGGCACAGCATTATAAGGAGCACCTATGGGGCCATAAAGGTGCAGAGCATATAAGGGGCACAGCATTATAAGGAGCATCTATGGGGCCATAAAGGTGCAGAGCATAAATGGGGCACAGCATTATAAGGAGCACCTATGGGGCCATAAAGGTGCAGAGCATAAATGGGGCACAGCATTATAAGGAGCACCTATGGGGCCATAAAGGTGCAGAGCATATATGGGGCACAGCATTATAAGGAGCACCTATGGGGCCATAAAGGTGCAGAGCATAAATGGGGCACAGCATTATAAGGAGCACCTATGGGGCCATAAAGGTGCAGAGCATAAATGGGGCACAGCATTATAAGGAGCATCTATGGGGCCATAAAGGTGCAGAGCATATATGGGGCACAGCATTATAAGGAGCACCTATGGGGCCATAAAGGTGCAGAGCATAAATGGGGCACAGCATTATAAGGAGCACCTATGGGGCCATAAAGGTGCAGAGCATAAATGGGGCACAGCATTATAAGGAGCATCTATGGGGCCATAAAGGTGCAGAGCATAAATGGGGCACAGCATTATAAGGAGCACCTATGGGGCCATAAAGGTGCAGAGCATATAAGGGGCACAGCATTATAAGGAGCACCTATGGGGCCATAAAGGTGCAGAGCATATATGGGGCACAGCATTATAAGGAGCACCTATGGGGCCATAAAGGTGCAGAGCATAAATGGGGCACAGCATTATAAGGAGCACCTATGGGGCCATAAAGGTGCAGAGCATATATGGGGCACAGCATTATAAGGAGCACCTATGGGGCCATAAAGGTGCAGAGCATATATGGGGCACAGCATTATAAGGAGCATCTATGGGGCCATAAAGGTGCAGAGCATATATGGGGCACAGCATTATAAGGAGCACCTATGGGGCCATAAAGGTGCAGAGCATATAAGGGGCACAGCATTATAAGGAGCACCTATGGGGCCATAAAGGTGCAGAGCATATATGGCACAGCATTATAAGGAGCATCTATGGGGCCATAAAGGTGCAGAGCATATATGGGGCACAGCATTATAAGGAGCATCTATGGAGCCATAAAGGTGCAGAGCATATATGGGGCACAGCATTATAAGGAGCACCTATGGGGCCATAAAGGTGCAGAGCATAAATGGGGCACAGCATTATAAGGAACACCTATGGGGCCATAAAGGTGCAGAGCATATATGGGGCACAGCATTATAAGGAGCATCTATGGGGCCATAATGAACGGTGCAGAGTAGAGTTGAGCGACCTTGACCTTTTTAGAGTCGAGCCGGGTTTTGCGAAACCCGACTATGTCCAAAGTCGGGTCGAGTGAAATCGGCCGATTATGACGTAAAGTCGGGATCGACCGAAACACGAAACCCAATGCAAGTCAATGGGGCAGCATAGTCGGCAGTGAGTGGGGGCCAGGAAAACACCTAGAGTGCCCATTTTAATGTCAAAACCATCCATTCTTCTTAATGAAGCTTGTCAAGCGTAATTTACCTTAAAATAATTGGAAGGCATTTGAAATTGGGGGTCATTTGGCTAAAGTTGTGGGGGGTAGGGCTGGTTCAAGTAATTAGTGGGCCCAGTAAATCTGGACCACGTCACGGCAGTGGAGCAGGGAGAGGTAAGTATTTCAACTTTGCAAGTGCTGTGATCCTGAGCAAGCAGGGGGGGCCCACTCGTTGGCATTGGCACTGGCACAGGGCCCCTCAAAGTACAGCGGTGTGTTTGCACGGCGGGGGCGCCTCCCACCGGCAGCAACACTTTTGCGTACTATGAGAGGCCCTGTGCCAGTGACGTCGCCAACTAGTATTCCTCCCCCCACCTGATGAAGGAACCTGCACTTTCATCTGCACCTTCCTCTTTGTCCCCGTGTAAGGTGGTATGGTATGCGGGAAGAGCAACCTGACTTTCAGCAGGGTCACAATGTTGTTGTGTAGCGTGCACGGGGAATGTTGCGTTATGGGTCAATGTACCAGCAGACTCATCTATCACTGGCTGGGCAATGGGCACGATGAAGTGGAAACACAGATATAGGCCCAAAGAAGAAAGTGGGCTAAATGCAGTTCAAAATTGGTAACACAGGAATAACCAGGGGGCATTGCAGTGGAGGACAACTGGAATGAGAGGCTGACACAGAGAGTAGGGCCAAATCAGTAAGTAGTCGAAATGCAGTTCAAAATTGGCAACCGTAGTAAACAGGCGGCACAGCTTTGTTCAGTGGAGGAGAACAGCAAGGAGTGGCAGACACCGATAGTAGGCCCCAACCCAACTAGTAGGCCAAATGCAGTCTAACATTAACAACTACTTAACGAGAGGCTGAAAATGGAATTTCAGGACAGGAAACCAGGAGAACAGCAAGGAGTGGCAGACACCGATAGTAGGCCCCAAACCAACTAGTACGCCAAATGCAGTTGTTCCATTTAACCACAATTTAATGAGAGCCTGAAGATAGAAGCTCAGGAAAGGCAACCTGGGGAACACCTTGGAGTGTAACACACCATCTCTCTCCACCCCATACCCATTTTGTAGGCCTAATGCTGTGTACTTTTCTACAACTACTAAACGAGAGTCGGAAGACCGAAGCAATGGCAAGGAAACCTGGGGAACACCTTGGAGTGTAACACACCATCTCTCTCCACCCGATACCCATTTTGTAGGCCTAATGCAGTGTAGTTTTCTACAACTACTAAACGAGAGTCGGAAGATCGAAGCAATGGCGAGGAAACCTGGAGAACACCTTGGAGTGTAACACACCATCTCTCTCCACCCCATTCCCCATTTTTTAGGCCTAATGCAGCCTACTTTCCGACACCTACTAAACGAGAGCATGAAGATCGAAGCTCAGGAAAGGCAACCTGGGGAACACCTTGGAGTGTAACAACAACCTCTCTCTACACCACGGAAGGGCTGATTCTTAGGAAGGAAGGCTGTTGTAAATAAGCATTGCGCGCCCGAGGGTGATTATATTCTTATTCGGTATCTACTCACCCTCGGACGCGCCATGCTTCTTGATTTGTAATTAATGTTTATTTGCAATGTGCTTTTGACTTACTCAATTATTTTTTTAATTATTGATTTTATTAAATTAATAGTTTAACATCTTATTGGAAATAATTTAAAGGAGACGCGACAGGACAACACTCGGTGGATGCCATATCTGTGTTAACAACTCCAAAAAAACCTTTCAGTTAACTTCTTGCAGGAGAAAGTAATTGTAGCTGGTGGACCTTTTAGTACAGTTCCAGATTTTTGTTGTGTGTTTGTTTTTAATGTTAAAATGTCTGCATTTGAGATCTCAACACGATCTTATTTTTTATAATCAAAATAATTATTTTTTTATTTTAAGATGTTGGTTCAAGGGGTACACGGGCAGCAGTAGACAGGTCAGTGGAGGCCTAGTGGAAGGAGGGACCGCAGATGCGCCACTGTTTCACCCATACACAATTTGTAGGCCTAATGCAGCGTAGTTTCCAACAGCTAGTAAACGAGAGCCGGAAGATCGAAGCTCAGGAAAGGCAACCTGGGGAACACCTTGGAGTGTAACAACAACCTCTCTCTACACCACGGAAGGGCTGATTCTTAGGAAGGAAGGCTGTTGTAAATAAGCATTGCGCGCCCGAGGGTGATTATATTCTTATTCGGTATCTACTCACCCTCGGACGCGCCATGCTTCTTGATTTGTAATTAATGTTTATTTGCAATGTGCTTTTGACTTACTCAATTATTTTTTTAATTATTGATTTTATTAAATTAATAGTTTAACATCTTATTGGAAATAATTTAAAGGAGACGCGACAGGACAACACTCGGTGGATGCCATATCTGTGTTAACAACTCCAAAAAAACCTTTCAGTTAACTTCTTGCAGGAGAAAGTAATTGTAGCTGGTGGACCTTTTTAGTACAGTTCCAGATTTTTGTTGTGTGTTTGTTTTTAATGTTAAAATGTCTGCATTTGAGATCTCAACACGATCTTATTTTTTATAATCAAATTAATTTTTTAAATATTTTATTAGGTTGGTTCAAGGGGTACACGGGCCGCAGTAGACAGGTCAGTGGAGGCCTAGTGGAAGGAGTGACCGCAGACAGGCATCGAAGGCCTAAAATAATAACACATGGCTGTAGGCAATTTTAAATTGGTTCCAGGGTTACACGGGCAGCAGTGGTGTGGTCAGTGGAGGCCTAGTGGAAGGAGTGACCGCAGACAGGCATCGAAGGCCTAAAATATTAACACATGGCTGTAGGCAATTTTAAATTGGTTCCAGGGGTACTTGGGCAGCAGTGCCCTGGTCAGTGTAGTAGTAGTTGAAAGAATGTACCGCAGACAGGCATCGAAGGCCTAAAATAAAAAAATTGGGCTGGCTGTAGGCAATTTTAAATTGGTTCCAGGGTTACACGGGCAGCAGTGGTGTGGTCAGTGGAGGCCTAGTGGAAGGAGTGACCGCAGACAGGCATCGAAGGCCTAAAATAATAACACATGGCTGTAGGCAATTTTAAATTGGTTCCAGGGTTACACGGGCAGCAGTGGTGTGGTCAGTGGAGGCCTAGTGGAAGGAGTGACCGCAGACAGGCATCGAAGGCCTAAAATAATAACACATGGCTGTAGGCAATTTTAAATTGGTTCCAGGGTTACACGGGCAGCAGTGGTGTGGTCAGTGGAGGCCTAGTGGAAGGAGTGACCGCAGACAGGCATCGAAGGCCTAAAATAATAACACATGGCTGTAGGCAATTTTAAATTGGTTCCAGGGTTACACGGGCAGCAGTGGTGTGGTCAGTGGAGGCCTAGTGGAAGGAGTGACCGCAGACAGGCATCGAAGGCCTAAAATATTAACACATGGCTGTAGGCAATTTTAAATTGGTTCCAGGGGTACTTGGGCAGCAGTGCCCTGGTCAGTGTAGTAGTAGTTGAAAGAATGTACCGCAGACAGGCATCGAAGGCCTAAAATAAAAAAATTGGGCTGGCTGTAGGCAATTTTAAATTGGTTCCAGGGTTACACGGGCAGCAGTGGTGTGGTCAGTGGAGGCCTAGTGGAAGGAGTGACCGCAGACAGGCATCGAAGGCCTAAAATAATAACACATGGCTGTAGGCAATTTTAAATTGGTTCCAGGGTTACACGGGCAGCAGTGGTGTGGTCAGTGGAGGCCTAGTGGAAGGAGTGACCGCAGACAGGCATCGAAGGCCTAAAATAATAACACATGGCTGTAGGCAATTTTAAATTGGTTCCAGGGTTACACGGGCAGCAGTGGTGTGGTCAGTGGAGGCCTAGTGGAAGGAGTGACCGCAGACAGGCATCGAAGGCCTAAAATATTAACACATGGCTGTAGGCAATTTTAAATTGGTTCCAGGGGTACTTGGCAGCAGTGCCCTGGTCAGTGTAGTAGTAGTTGAAAGAATGTACCGCAGACAGGCATCGAAGGCCTAAAATAAAAAAATTGGGCTGGCTGTAGGCAATTTTAAATTGGTTCCAGGGTTACACGGGCAGCAGTGGTGTGGTCAGTGGAGGCCTAGTGGAAGGAGTGACCGCAGACAGGCATCGAAGGCCTAAAATAATAACACATGGCTGTAGGCAATTTTAAATTGGTTCCAGGGTTACACGGGCAGCAGTGGTGTGGTCAGTGGAGGCCTAGTGGAAGGAGTGACCGCAGACAGGCATCGAAGGCCTAAAATAATAACACATGGCTGTAGGCAATTTTAAATTGGTTCCAGGGTTACACGGGCAGCAGTGGTGTGGTCAGTGGAGGCCTAGTGGAAGGAGTGACCGCAGACAGGCATCGAAGGCCTAAAATATTAACACATGGCTGTAGGCAATTTTAAATTGGTTCCAGGGGTACTTGGGCAGCAGTGCCCTGGTCAGTGTAGTAGTAGTTGAAAGAATGTACCGCAGACAGGCATCGAAGGCCTAAAATAAAAAAATTGGGCTGGCTGTAGGCAATTTTAAATTGGTTCCAGGGTTACACGGGCAGCAGTGGTGTGGTCAGTGGAGGCCTAGTGGAAGGAGTGACCGCAGACAGGCATCGAAGGCCTAAAATAATAACACATGGCTGTAGGCAATTTTAAATTGGTTCCAGGGTTACACGGGCAGCAGTGGTGTGGTCAGTGGAGGCCTAGTGGAAGGAGTGACCGCAGACAGGCATCGAAGGCCTAAAATATTAACACATGGCTGTAGGCAATTTTAAATTGGTTCCAGGGGTACTTGGGCAGCAGTGCCCTGGTCAGTGTAGTAGTAGTTGAAAGAATGTACCGCAGACAGGCATCGAAGGCCTAAAATAAAAAAATTGGGCTGGCTGTAGGCAATTTTAAATTGGTTCCAGGGTTACACGGGCAGCAGTGGTGTGGTCAGTGGAGGCCTAGTGGAAGGAGTGACCGCAGACAGGCATCGAAGGCCTAAAATAATAACACATGGCTGTAGGCAATTTTAAATTGGTTCCAGGGTTACACGGGCAGCAGTGGTGTGGTCAGTGGAGGCCTAGTGGAAGGAGTGACCGCAGACAGGCATCGAAGGCCTAAAATATTAACACATGGCTGTAGGCAATTTTAAATTGGTTCCAGGGGTACTTGGGCAGCAGTGCCCTGGTCAGTGTAGTAGTAGTTGAAAGAATGTACCGCAGACAGGCATCGAAGGCCTAAAATAAAAAAATTGGGCTGGCTGTAGGCAATTTTAAATTGGTTCCAGGGTTACACGGGCAGCAGTGGTGTGGTCAGTGGAGGCCTAGTGGAAGGAGTGACCGCAGACAGGCATCGAAGGCCTAAAATAATAACACATGGCTGTAGGCAATTTTAAATTGGTTCCAGGGTTACACGGGCAGCAGTGGTGTGGTCAGTGGAGGCCTAGTGGAAGGAGTGACCGCAGACAGGCATCGAAGGCCTAAAATAATAACACATGGCTGTAGGCAATTTTAAATTGGTTCCAGGGTTACACGGGCAGCAGTGGTGTGGTCAGTGGAGGCCTAGTGGAAGGAGTGACCGCAGACAGGCATCGAAGGCCTAAAATATTAACACATGGCTGTAGGCAATTTTAAATTGGTTCCAGGGGTACTTGGCAGCAGTGCCCTGGTCAGTGTAGTAGTAGTTGAAAGAATGTACCGCAGACAGGCATCGAAGGCCTAAAATAAAAAAATTGGGCTGGCTGTAGGCAATTTTAAATTGGTTCCAGGGTTACACGGGCAGCAGTGGTGTGGTCAGTGGAGGCCTAGTGGAAGGAGTGACCGCAGACAGGCATCGAAGGCCTAAAATAATAACACATGGCTGTAGGCAATTTTAAATTGGTTCCAGGGTTACACGGGCAGCAGTGGTGTGGTCAGTGGAGGCCTAGTGGAAGGAGTGACCGCAGACAGGCATCGAAGGCCTAAAATAATAACACATGGCTGTAGGCAATTTTAAATTGGTTCCAGGGTTACACGGGCAGCAGTGGTGTGGTCAGTGGAGGCCTAGTGGAAGGAGTGACCGCAGACAGGCATCGACGGCCTAAAATAATCACACATGGCTGTAGGCAATTTTAAATTGGTTCCAGGGGTACACGGGCAGCAGTGGTCTGGTCAGTGGAAGTCTAGTGGAAGGAGTGACCGCAGACAGGCTTCGAAGGCCTAACATAACAAAAATGTCAAAACAATGGTATTGTCAGTGCCAGTCATTGAAGGATGTCAGCGCCTAGACTACACATTGGTGAAGCTGTGAGAGATAATTTTGCTAGTGGTAGAGCACTGTTTGAGCTGGGGGGGGGGGGAACTGGCTTGTGGCCGGCGGTACAGGCACAGGGCCCCTCATATTACAACGGTGAGTCTGACGTTGGGTGCGCACCACCACCGCCAGAGACACTTTATTGTACTATGAGGGACCCAGTGGCAGTGCCGTCGACCAAAAGCGGGCTCACCCACCTCTTCAGACAAACAGCACTCTCAAGGGTCCAAGCGCAAAGTGGCGATAGCACGACCCCGTGTGGGGAGTTTGGCCATTTCGTGAGGTGGAAACATGTCGTATGCTGGACAATCAGGTGAAGAAAATTACGAGATTGGAAAAGTCATTCAGAATAGTCCACAGGCAAGACCTTTTCATAGGAAAGCTAGGTGTCAGCCGGGCAGGGTGGGGCAAAAGATTTTGAAATCCAGTTGTGGTTCATTTTAATGAAGGTTAGATCATCTACATTTTGGGTAGACAGACGAGTCCTTTTTTCTGTTAGTATTGAACCTGCAGCACTGAATACTCTTTCTGA